>NC_047038.1:69553984-70181756 GCF_011762595.2 Tursiops truncatus | reverse complement strand
CTATATTATTGTTTTAAAATAATAGTGAAACTACTTTTTATACACAAAAATAGGGCAATTATTTTCTGGATTAGTCACCACAGAAATTTGTAAAAAGCAAAAGAAAATAAAATGCTTAAAAGACTAAGGGATAAAAAAAGAAAAAAGAAATTGGGAAGTGGAGTTATTTGTAGCTAAAGTGGAAAGAATTTAGGCACTGAAAGATGGTATATACTCATAAAACTAAATAGACTACATCAAATGTTTTCCAAAGGCCTCTTGCAGATCATTAACCTGAGCTATGAAATATAAACCAAATAAACAAAAAGGCTAAAATTTTAAGTATGTGGCATTACGGATAAATGATGAAGACAGGCATTATTTTAGTTGAACTATTAAATAATATTTCTGTATAATGAATGAGAGGTTTCATTAATTTCTAAAAACTATTTAAAGATTCAATTCTGGAAGCATTTGGGTCACTTAAAATATGATATAAATATTCCATACAAAAGTATTATTTCACTGTGGATAAAAATTACTTCAGCACATTACCTAAAGTAACAAAAGCATAGATTATATGTCAATTACTTAAACTGTCTCAACACATATACACTTAACCCTTGAACAACATGGGTTTGAACTGTGTAGGTCAACTTATACGCTGACCTTTTTTTCAATAAATACAGTACTACACCATCCATGGTTGGTTGAACCACAGAACGGAGGATATGAGGGCCAACTACGGGACCTTAGCATCTGTGGATTTTGGTATCCATGGTGGGTTCTGGAACCAACCCCCCCACAGATAAGGAGGGATGACTGTATTTAAATTGTCACCAAGGCTTCCAAGTATTACTAAGTATAGTATACAAACAGCAACAAGAGACAGATGAAAGCTACAAATGATATTAAAAAGAAGTGGATAGTGTTCACTGGAATTATAAATTGGATTCATGATAAGTGGTCAGTTCCAATAATTACTAGATGCTCTCCACCCTCCAAAACATATCCATTTTAAATTAGAAGTGATATTATAATCAGCTGTTTTCAAAACAACAAATGCATCTGCAGTCAGTAGAAAGAACACAAGCTCTAAAATGTTCACATGATACTGATGGTCAGTCAGATTCACAGTCAGCCACCTACCACAAGCTCTTTGCCTTTCTGAGCCTCAGTTTCCACATCTGTAAAGTGGAAATAACGTCACATACCTCACAAAGTTTTGTAAGGAGGTTTATAAAATCAAAGTATCAGCACTGTGCCTAGCACACTGGAAGTGCTCAACAACTTCATTCTTTCAGCTAATGCTTGTTGAGCTCCTACTATATGCCACACATTGTAACAGATAACAGAGATAAATCAAGGAACAAAATAGAAAAAAACCTCTGCCTTCTAAAGGAGCTTACTTTCTAGTGTTCGTTTCCTTTACCTTGTCTTAGGCACAGTGCTTTTTCTTTGAGAATGAACAAACATGCCCAGAGCAGGTCAAAATACTCAATTCACAAAAAAAGATAACACTAGGGTAATCGTGTAGCACATACATTTAGGGAAATAGAACATCCTATGAGAATGCATGACACGAGGTTGGAAGACAGACAGGGAGAAGAGAGTAGGCTTCCCAAAAGAGAGAATTTTAAGTGAGTCTTGGGAAATGTTGAGAATCTGACAGAAGAGATTTGTAGATTTTAGAAAAGGAAATATTATGAATAAAGGCAAGGAGGCTAGAAACCCCTATAACCCAGTGTTAAGTAACACTGAGTAGTTCAACATGGCTGGAGATTCAAATACGAATTAAGAAAGGATGGGAAATTAAGAAGGAAATCTAGTCATAATAAGTCTTTACCTACTAAGATGAAGAATTTATATTTAGATTAAAGGAAATGGGAAGTCAAAGATATTTGAGAAGGTGTGACATGATGTGGACATTTAAAGGATTTCTTTGCAAGAGGCATAAAAGACAGATTGGAATGGGGGAGAAAAGGCAGGGAGACTAGATTGGAAAAACTGAGTAATGTGCTTCAGAGCACAGTTTACCAGTGAGCTAACAAGGAGTGGAATTAGAGATTCCAAAGGTATCTCTGAGTGCACCTCGATGACACAGCAACACCAAAAGCTGGAGAGGGCAACACTGCAACAACCTGGCATGAGCCACGCTCTCATTTCCCCCACTTGGCTCTATCCCTCCTGTACTGGTTCTACTCCTGTCCTCTGCTCGTTTCCAACACTGCATTCTTAATACAACATACCTTATCCACACATTCCTATCATCACCCCACCCATCCTGACCATGACCCAAATCAAGCAGGCAAAAAATGTGACAAATTGGGCAGTAAGGACCACCAGACCTCATCTTTTGCACTAGCCTGGCTCAAAATGAAATGTGATAATTTGGGAGACGAAAGTCAGTTTAGGACTCACAGTAAGAATTACTTTTCAAAATTCCCTTGCCTTATCGAAAGCATTCCTTTTTCTCTCAGTTCTTGGTTTATGAATCTTAAAAGTATAATAATGCTTCAGATTTAGGTATCAGGAATCTGATGGATGGTAGAGGAGGAAGATCCTGAGCTCACCTCCTCCCACAGACACACCAAAAGAACAACTCTCTCTGGGAATGACCTGAAGACTAGCAGAACAGCTCTTCTATAATTAAGGCTATTAAACAAACAAATGAACAAACCACACACACATTGAGACAGAGATGAGGGCAGAGGTGTGGTCTATTCAGGACCCACACCGCTGGTGGGCAACCCACAAGCAAAAGGGGATATTACAAACTCAGAAGTCCTCCCTAAGGAGTGAGGGGTTCGAGACCCACATTGGGCACCCCAACCTTGGGCACCAGCACCACGAAGACGAGTCCCCTTAACTGGTTTAGAAAACCAGCAAGGCTATGACCAAGAGAGCTGGAGGGCTGTAGGAAACCAAGACTCTGCCCTTAAAGGGCACGTGCACACACTTACTCAACCAGAAAAAGGCACTCCAAAGAAGATAACTACAGGCCAATATCCCTGATGAACATAGATGTAAAAATCCTCAACAAAATATTAGCAAACTGAATCCAACAATACATTGAAAAGATTATACAGATCATACAGCATAATCAAGTGAGATTTATTCCTGGGATGATTTGATCCACAAAATCAATGTGATATACCTACAATAACAAAATGAAGGATACAAATCACATGATCATCTCAATAGACACAGAAGAAGTTGACAAAATTCAAAATCTATTCATGATAAAAACTCTCATCAAAGTGAGTACAGAGGGAACATACCTCAACATAATAAAAGCCATTTATGAAAGACCCACAGCTAACATCATATTCAATAGTGAAAAGCTGTGAGCTTTTCTTCTACAATCAGGAACAAGACAAGTATGCCCACTCTCCCACTTTTATTCAACATAATACTGGAAGTCCTAGGCTCAACAATCAGACAAGAAAAAGAAATAAAAGGCATCTAACTGGGAGAGAAGTAGTAAAACTGTCACTAATTGCAGATGACATGATACTATATACAGAAAATTCTAACTCCACCAAAAAAACTATTAGAATAAATGAATTGAGTAAAGTTGCAGGATAAAAAATTAATATACAGAAATCCATTGCATTTCTATACAGTAATAATGAACTGTCAATCCCATTTATAATCACATCAAAAAGAATAAAATACCTAGGACTAACGCTAACCAAGAAAGTGAAAACCTCTACCTTGAAAACTATAAGATGTTGATAAAAGTTTGAAGTTTACACAAATAAATGGAAAGATATATTGTGTTCATGGATCAGCATAATTAATATTGTTAAAATGTCCATACTACTCAAAGCAATCTACATATTCAATGTAATCTCTATCAATATATCCATGGCATTTTTTTTCACAGAACTAGAATAATCCTGTAATTTGTATTAAGCTACAAAAGACCCTGACTAGCCTAAACAATCTTGAGAAAAAAGAACAAAGCTGCAGGCATTATGCTCCTTGAGTTCAGACTATACTTACTACAAAGCTACAGTAATCAAAACAGTATGGTACTGGTACAAAAACAGACACACAGATCAATGCAACAAAATAGAGAGCCCAGAAATAACCCCACACACATCTGCTCAATTAATCCATCACAAAGGAGGCATGAATATACAATGGGGAAAAGACAGCCTCTTCAATAAGTTGTGTTAGGAAACCTGGACAGCTACATCTAAAAGAATGAAAATAGATGATTTTCTCACACCATATACAAAAATAAACTTGAAAAACGAATGAAAAAATTGAACGAAAGACCTGAAACCAAAAAACTCCTAGAAAAAAACATAGGCAGTACCCTCCTTGACATCAGTCAGCAATATTTGTTTTAATGTGTATTTTATTTATTTCTTTTTTGGCTGCACCATGTGGTATGCAAGATCTTAGCTCTCCAACCAGGGAGTGAACCCCTGCCCCCTGCAGTGGGAGTGCAGAGTCTTAACCACTGGACTGCCAGGGATGTCCCATTAGCAGTATTGTTTTGGATATGTCTCCTCAGGCAAGAGCAGCAAAAGCAAAAATAAATATATGGGACCACATCAAATGAAAAAGCTATTGCACAGTAAAAGAAACCATCAACAAAAGGAAAAGACAACCTACTGAATGGGAAAAGATATTTCCCAGAATATCTCAGAAGAACTCATACAACTCAATATCAAAAAAACCAACCTGACTGAAAATGGGCAGAGAATCTGAATAGGCATTTTTCAAAGAAGACATACAGATGATCAAGCATTTGAAAAGATGCTCAACATCACTATTATCAGAGAAATGCAAATCAAAACCACAATGAGATACTACCTCACACCTGTCAGAGAGGCTATCATCAAAAAGATAATAACAAGTACTAGTGAATATGTATAGAAAAGGGAACACTTGTGCACTGTTGATTGAAATGTAAATTGGCACTGCTACTATGGAAAACAGTATGGAGTTTTCTCAAAAATTAAAACTAGAACTACCATACGATTTGGCAATTCCACTTCTGCATCTTTATCCCCCCAAATTAAAACACTAATTCACAAAGATACATGCACCTCAATGGTCACTGAAGCATTATTTACAACAGCCAAGATATGAAAGCAACCTAAGTGTTCTTCAATAGATGAATTAAAAAAAATGTGGTATATATGTACAATGGAAGATTACTCAGCCATAAAAAAAAATAATGAAATCTTGTCATTTGTGACAACAGGGATGGACCTAGAGGGTATTATGCTTAGTAAAATAAGTCAGATAGAAAAAGACAAATACTGTATATTTTCACTTATATGTGAAATCTAGTAAATCAACGAATATAACAAAGCAGAAACAGACTCAGATATAGAGAACAAACTAGTGGTTGCCGGAGGTGAGGGAGGAATGGATGAACCAGGTGAAGAGGATTAAGAGGTGCAAACTACCAGTTATAAAATAAATGTCACAGGGATATAATGTACGGCACAGGGAATACAGTCAATGATATTGTAATAATTTCGTATGGTGCATAATGTATAAAAATATTGAATCACTATTTTGTACACCTGAAACTAATATGGTATTGTAAGTAAACTATACTTCTATAAATTTTTTCTTAAAATGATTCAGGCATTTTTCTAACCTGGCAGTTAGACATGTTAATTTGTTGGCTGAAGGACACAGCAGATTAGTAGAGAATCTTTGTCATGAAAGCATCTGAGAATACCTGTCTATGAAAGACTTTAGTGAAGAAGAAAGGATAATTAAGATTTTTACTAGAACCTTCTATATATTATTATAGTCTGTAAGGGGAATGAGAATGCTTAAACATAGTGCTAAGTAATTATGAGTACTATAAACTGAAGAAAGACTTCACAATGTTTTTGGATAATTTAAAACTAATTTTCACCTTATAACCAAGATACTAAGATTTTTTTATTATTTATCCTACATAAAGAGTTGAAATTTTGTAAGTTCGTTTTGTAATGGAAATGCAGCTGTACTCATCTTCTTCATTCAGAATGGCCTTAAATGGAATAAGTAACTTTTAGCAAAACAAATTAAGGAGTATTTAATTAAGGCTTATCAGCATGAGACCCTTGCAGATGTGATCAACAGGAAATGAAAAGGAATAAAGCTCAAATCAGTCAAACACTGGTTATTTCAGAAAACAGCTGGGGGCGGAAGAGTGAATGTGACTAGAATAAGTTTTATCTTTTGATTTCCCTTATAATCCAAATATTCTCACCAGCAAATATAATTCAGAAACAATGAAACCTGACATGGAATTACACACAATGAGACTGTGGAGGCTTTGAGTAAAAGAGGGGAAAGATAATATTGTCTATGTGCTCTTCATTCTATGACAAATTGCTTCATTAGGATAGCAACTTTTTTCCCTGATAACTACAATATATTCACTGTAGAAATTGTAGAAACTAAAGATGAATACCATGCAAAAAAACAGAAATCATCTATAATCCCACTACCCAATAAGTACTATTAACATCTGGTTTATTCTCCACAAATAGTTTCTACGCATAGATTGAATTTTTTTTCAGAAGTAGGATATTATTTTGTAACTTACTTTCATTTTTTTCATGAACATTTTTCCGTATCATTAGTCTTCCCAACAACCTCACACATTTTGATTTGCTTTCCATGTTTGTTAATTGTGATGTGTGAAAATAGAGTAACTTATTGCTATACTGTGTATTCTCTGATTAGGAGGTTAGTATACCCTCTCCCCTAAACCTTAGAAAAGTCTTTTTTTTTCCTTTGTGAATTGCCCACTTATGTCTATTTTTCTTTCGAGATCATTTTTATAGAAGTGTTCATCTAGCTCTCACTGCTTTTTATAATATCTTTTATTGGGTATACTGGCATTTATAGTATAAAGCTTACAATCTGTCTTTTAATTTTGGTTATATTTCTTGGCAATATTTTTCAAAATGGCATTTTTGTGATTATAAAAATAGTTGCTGTGGAGTATTTGAGAATATCAAGAAAAATAAAAAGCTATAACTCTACCACCTTAAAATCTATTTTTTTCTATGTGCTATATTAGTGGATTTACCCGTTGATACAAACAGGAACTTGTATGCAAATGGAAAGCGACACAGTCTTGTTCAGTGTTTGTTAATTTAGAACAATGCCTGATATATATATATATATATATATATATATATATAGTAAGAGCTTACTGAGTAAATAATATATTTATTTCAAAGTTGCATTTTACACATTCAAGATAACAGTATTAAATCTTGCTCTTTTCACTTAATACATTACAAGGACCTTTCTAAATCATGAAATTTTTTCAAAAATATTTAGGAAACTGAATTTTATCAAAGCAGATATATAATACTTTAATTTGTCTAAATATTTTTCTATTGGGGGCTTTATTTTGTTTCTAAGTTTTCCATATTACAGATAACACTAATGAACATATTTATAAATCTTCATATGGAATTCAGATGATTTCCATAGGATATATTTCTAGACCTAGGATTATTGAGTCAAACTCTACAAACATTTGCAGGTTTTAATACATATTCCCATAGTACTACCTCTAACAGTTGCGTGAATGTACCCTTCATTGAGCAGCATAAAAGATTCCATTAAGGCCACACTCATTTATGAAACTAGTCCCACTATAACTTCGTACTCTAACAGTGATACTAGTTTTGTGAAAAGTATTGTTTCTATGACTAAGATGGTTTTTGAAATGAAATAAATCCATCCACAGTAGTAATGTCCATCTAAATTATTTGAGGCAAGCTCAAACAAATGAGTTTATTTGGGAATAGCAGAGGAATTGAAATTCACGACACGTGAACTATAGCAAGCGACAGGTGAGTCCATTGAGGGTTTGGAATAGGCTGTGTTGATGGGCAGGGCATGTAAAGAGGGGAGAGTTCAATGAGAGCCTGTTAAAGTCAAAACAAATTGAGACCTGCTTTGAAAATTCCCTGAGCAGACAAAACCAGTCTAGTCATACAAGCAAAACTCAATTCAGCTCATTTTTTGAGACCAACCCGACCTGGATCATTTCTTCATTTCTTGCTCTGGAAACCATAAGACAAAACTTTCCAAGACTGATAACGAGGCAACCTCTGATTAATGTCCTAACATTTAAGAAAATTCCAATTTATCAATTTCTGTAAATCAGGCATTTATGGGAAATCGGTCTCTCAGTCTTTAAGTTCTGTTTTCCTAAAGGCACATGCGGGAGACTTTCCATTCTATCCATTTTAGATTGAAATTCTTTCACAGTAGGAAGGGGAAAATGTTTTAAGAGAATACACTCATAACAAACCTCTTCCAGGTGATAAGGAAAGCTGCTCAGCTGCTAATGCTTTGGGTTTTGAGAATCCCCAAATGATCTTGTTTGTAGCATGTTCTTTGCTTTTCCCTCATTAAAAAGACTACTTTCAACTAGATCAGACAATAAGACCTGTAATGAAGGCTTGAATATGTGGACATTTTTACCCCTTAATTTTTAAATTCTAAGTACATTCATCTAACAGGTGAGTCATCTCTGTTCTATTACAAATTATAATCAAATCCTGAGCATTTCCTCCATTTTACTGATATCAAAATAAATGATATCCTATTCAAATTCTATTTAGTCACTAAGCAATCGTATTGAATAAGTATTCAGTTCTTGCTATGCAGAGGTCAAACAGTCCTGACATCCTGTTTTAGACTGCTTAGATTCTCCATCTTTTTCATACAATTTAACACGTTAAATTGGCAGTTACACTGTTACTTTTTAAAACTTTCTAAAACTTTTTGAATGTTGGAGAGTTGTTTTTCAACATATATAGTATGATCTCCTTTTGATAAAAACAAACTATCTCAATGTAGGTATGCATTTGTAAAGGGAATAGAAGAGTCCAGAAAGAGCAGACATTACCTTTTGGGGAAGATTGGAGTGAGGGCTTGCACCTGGACACTGAATGAGTTTACTGTTACAATGACCATGTATTACATATTGGCTCTAAACAAGTCACCAAATATCTTTTTATGATGGTACTCCTCACAGAAATGTGACCTAGCCTAATTTTAAAATAATTATCTCCTCTGGAGTCACTTTTCTGATACAGTAACACTGGCGGATAAGGAGCCCCCATCCTTGTGGGTCATCTTTCAAGGTTGATTTAGAGTCAGAGGCTTGCTCTCAGACTATGGAATTGTTTTTCCTTGGAAAGAACTAACGTGAAAAGAAGCAAGAAGAATCTTCGGCCTTATTTAGATAACATTCTAAATACCCGAGTTAACATACCCCTATGATTAAGAGTAGTTTAAATACATCATTTCTGAAGGCACAGGAAGCCCGACCCTCCAGAATGGAGGTTTCACTAACCAGCCAGATGTCTCTCTGCTGTATAAAGTATAATTACTTATTTTATAATGTAAGATAAAGGGTGCCCTAAACAACAATTAAGTTCTGCAAAGTTAGTGTTTGCGGGCAAGAACGCGGGCTTTTTGGTAGCGCTCCTGTAAAAACTATTTCTGACCAAGCTCCAACACAAACACCTTTTTCTTCCTAAGGGATCAACCCGTGGTTTATTTACTGCGTTAAAATTTCAACCCCCATTCTTTCCATTACCTTTGAGACAGAGCCCAAATTGCTTTAAACTGTTCGATTTCACAAAGAGATGACAAAGGGTGTGTGTGCATAATTTATCTTTTCACAAAACCCAGCATTCAGAATAGATAAAATAATCCCTCTCCTGAAATCAAGAAACTGAAAACGGTGTAAGATTCTCTCTCTTTTTTTAAGTTCAACAGAAGCCCTGAACTCCAGTTTAGAGGCACTTCATCCAACCTGAACACAGTTATTGGGGGAGGGAGAGGAGAGAGAGAGACAGAGAGAGTAAAGAAACAGAGAGGAAAAGAGCGCGGGTAGTGAAACGGAAGGCAGGGAAACGGTCCAAGAGGCTCGCTGGTTCACCCTTACCAATTCCTCTCTGGGCACACATCACAGCATGATGATCACAAGTCCCAAGATGCAAGAGAAGAACCAAGCACAAATCCGGAGAGTGTAGGCGGGTTATGCTTCTATGCCAGCCATTTGACTCTGAAGGAAAAAAAAAAAAATCACTTCTCAGACAACTCCCAAGCTCAGCTGCCGGAGCCGGAGCCCCGCCTGGGCAGAGCTGGCAACCCCTCCTCACTCTGTTCCTTCCCGCGTCCCTTCTACCCCTGCTCGCCTGTCCGCCGGGATGCAGAGCGGCCGGAGCTCCCGAGAAAGGCCAATCGCTCGCCGCCCCACCTCTCGTGACGTCAGGGGTAGGGGGCGGGGCTGGCCGCCCGGGGGCTTCCCAGCTCCAGCTGATGGACAGAGATTCCTGTTTGCCTGCGGCAGTAGTTTCAGGAGACCAGGACCTGACTGCCCTTGGGGTTTGGTTCATGCTTGTGTCGCTGAAATTCCGTTCAACAGTTCACCCATTTACCTAGACTTGAAACGCTTGGCAGTTATTTTTTGGAGGGTAAAGGGGTCAAATCTAAACTTAAACTTGTTGTTGTATAACTAGAAAAGAAGTTGAGAAAAAGACCACAATTCTGATTTGGTCTTTTTTCTCACTTCTTGACCTTCTATTCCCTCCCTCACCCGATGTAATGTGGCTTTGTCCTGCCATGGTCTGCTAGGTTAAAACTCACAGCTTTTAAAAAAATATTTCTCCTAAGTAAATTCCAACAACCCATCTGGTCTCTCAAAACTTCCGACCGACTAAGTGCTGTGAGAAAGGGAAGGGCATGCAGAGAAGGCAGAACCAACAGTGGCAATAATTCAGACCAAATAGTAATAATCACTGGCTGCCAGTTGTTCTCTCCCACAAAGATAAAGAAGGGGCAAATCTCTCCACAACTCTATTTTGTATCTCTATCTTCCATTTTCTCCAATGTTTCTTAAATATGTGGCAAAAGTGAAGAAAACTAAATGATCCTACGAATGTTTCACGAATAACAAAGAGCCCATCAGGACGGACTGATGGAGCTGGGAGACTTGCAAACTCTCCCAGGCCAGGCTGGAGAGGCCAAACAAGTTCCTGCAGCCACTGAGTAGATGCCGCTCCTAAACAAGGAGAAACAAGTCATGGGTGTGACTTCCTGCGACAGCTAATTCAGGAAAGCTGCTTTTTCAGGCAAGGGCAAATCTCTATAGAGATTAGTCAATTCTGGGAATAAACCTAGCCTAACAGAGCAGACTGTCGTTTACGTGGTCTCTGAAACTCCTGGCCCTGGTAGCCCTTTTTGCAGTCATGTGACTCTCCCTTACATGATACAAAAGATGAAGCAATTTTCCCATCTGATAGCCGACCTTCTTGAGGAGACAAAATTTAAGATGGGCCTTCCATGGTTTCCCAAATCAGCACTGATGCTGTAATCATCTCAGTGGATGCATACCCGGACAATTCAGGCAGGGAGCTGTTTTTGCAGCTTATCTGAATTGCTTAAATCAGAGGTTCTAACAAGCCACACATCAGTCAACTGAGGAGTTTGATGCCAAGGCCCCACCCAAGCCAATTAAACCTGAATCTCTGGGGATGGAGTTCTGGCAATCTCTCTCTTTTTGGGGGTGGGGTGGTGGGTTGTTTAAAAGCTCTCCAAGTGATTCTAATCTGCAGCAAGGGTTTGAGAATTACTGGCTAAGATTTAAGTTGTCTTAGAGGAAAATCTACATTATATTTTAGTTTAAAAAATGCAGTAGCAGAATAATGTAAAACACTTTGTAATACAACTTATGCCTTATATATTTGTACATTTAATATAAATGTAAAAATATGGTAAGAGACACATCAAAATTGTTTACTCAGAGGGAAAGGATGGAAGAGTGAGGGGAACGGAAGAGTGAGGGGACATTACTAGCTTTCCATTTGTTTCTGTATCATTTGACTGAACGGAAGAAGCATGTGTCCCATTTACGATTTAAATATATCTAATCAAGTTTTAAAAATTAATACTTATAAGTGAAATAGGTGAGGGCATTTAAGAGGTACAAACTTCCAGTTACAAAATAAATGAGTCACAGGGATGAAGTGTACAGCGTGGAGAATATAGTCAATAATGTAATATCTTTGTATGGTGAAGGTGGTCAAAAGGTGCAACCTTCTGCAATAACAAGATGACTAAGTTCTAGGGATGTAATGAACAACATGACTAATATAAGTAACACTGCTATATGTTATATACAAGAAAGTTGTTAAGAGCTAATCCTACCAGTTTTCATCACAAGGAAAAAAATTTTTTTTCTTTTATTTTTCATCTATATGAGATGATGATGTTCACTAAACTTATTGTGGTGATCATTTCATGATGTGTGTAAGTTAAATCATTACGCTGTACACCTTAAACTTATACAGTGCTGTATGTCACTTGTATCTCAATAAAATTGGAAGAAAAAAATTAATACTTATGAATCTTTGCAAATAACCACTATTAAAGTGAGCTTCAGTTTGTTTTTGCAAATATTTCTCTAGTATTTAACATTTCTCATAGGATTGTTTCCATTTTGTTTAAAAATATCCATAAAATCTTTGATTTAATACATTGGGTACCAAAACGTAAGTATTAATCCATACACCATTGTCAAACTTAAAATATTTATTTCCTTGTAGTTTCAGAAATATTTTCAAATTTTATGTGCCTATCTCCTCATGAAGCTTTAGGAAAAAATATTCAAAGTATATAGTATAGATGTAAGGAAATTTCATCTTTTTTAGTTGGAAAATTTGTAATTAGTAGTATCTCAATATCAACAACTTCATAATTAATTGCCAACAGGAAACGTGGCATAGTGGTCAAGTGACTGGATTTAACCTGGCTTTAAATCTTAGCTCTGCAAATTTTAGATATATATTCTTGGATACCATCTCTAAGCCCCACAGGTAAAATGACTCCAATGATGTCTACCTCAGTGCTGTTAAAATTACATCAAGTCATATAGCTGAAGTGCTTATCACTGTGTAAAGCAAATAATAGGAGCTTAATAAGTGATAGTTATCAATTCACTGGCTTCTGCTTTCTCGTCTGTTAAACATACTCAAAGATTAGCATGGCAGCAGTGAACTAAGACTTTATCAGAAAACGTTGTTTGTTTTAGAAAACAGAAGTCATGATTCTTCCTGTGCTATGATACTTCTTATCCAGATAGATGTGAAAGAGAAATATATTCATTCTTTCAGGCCACTACTTTAAAATGTAACACATAAAACTATGTTTTTTGTTTGCCTCCAAATATTTTACATGTAACAGTGTTCCTAAAGTGACACACAAGGGCTTCCCTGGTGGCGCAGTGGTTGAGAGTCTGCCTGCCGATGCAGGGGACACGGGTTCGTGCCCCGGTCCGGGAAGATCCCACATGCCGCGGAGCGGCTGGGCCCGTGAGCCATGGCCGCTGAGCCTGCGCGTCCGGAGCCTGTGCTCCGCAACGAGAGAGGCCACAGCAGTGAGAGGCCCGTGTACCGCAAAAAAAAAAAAAAAAAAAAAAAAAAGTCTAAAGTGACACACAAGCTGATTTTTCATGATTCATAATCAACCACTTCTTTTTCTCTGTATTACTTATTAACAAAGTATGACTCAAGCACAGATAAGGATATTTCCCAGGATTGGCATTCTAACTTTTGGACCAAAAAAAAATTTAAAAATTGAGAGTTCAGTGCCTCAAGCAATAACGGCTTATGCCTTGTAGATGAGCCCTGATTCTGGTAACATCATCACCAGATATTTTTTCTTTCCTTAATATTTACTGAGCACTAGTAAAACATTTCTGTTAGGCAATGTTCTAAGGCGTTTACATCTATTACCTCATTAATCTTCATATCAGCCCTATGAGTTCAGCATTTATTTAGATATAAGAATCTGAGATACAGAGAGATAAAGTGACTTGCCCAAGACAGTAAAGCTAGTAAATGAAAGACTGGAGAATGCATATTCTATTGTGGACTATTCAGTATAGCTTTCAATGAATTAGGACGGTGCATATTAAATGATTTTTGGGGTGGGGGGAAGGTAAAACCATGCTATGGCTATAACTGCCTTGTTGAGAGTAGAAATTCTATCTTTTTTAGAAACAACAAGGATATATACGTCATTATTACCAATTGTAAACTTAGGCCTTAATTTTATATGTGTGCATTTCTTAAAAAGAGGAATTACATTTGCACATTTTCTTAAAAAGAGGAATTACATTTCCTTCCCTGAATCACTTTCTTCCATATGAGAACAGGTTGGGTTTTAATCTTATAAAAAACCCTTGAAATGCAATAATTGCACAGAATATCAAAAAGGGAATCTCCGTAATGGTAGAGATTCAAGCTGGTCCCAGCATTCTAGATATGTCCATTAACTCCTTCTGGATCCTGTTTGTAATATGATGAAAAGTGCCTAATAGAACAGTAGCAGAATTCCTCACATGGATTGATGGCCCTTTAGTTTAAGAAAGAGAATTCATCAGTCCCTGACTTAGGCAAAGGTAGTCTCCAGAGCTTTTGTCTGAATTTAGATGTTGTTGAGATAAGAAGTATACATTTCTCTAGATTTGATGGCTTTCCCCTACTGACCAGAAAAGGCAGGAGTTTGAGGACTTTGGAAAGATGAGAGGATGGGCGATAACTCTACCTAGAGAGAAGATGGGATCTGGCCTCTAAGGAATGGCATACAACCTTGGGCCAGATGTGCAAGAAGGCCAATGACAAATTCCCTGAGCAGCTATGGCCAAGGGACTTTAAGAAAGCGATTACCCCTTTTCCTGCCACAAGTCCACCTTGTCAGTTCTCAACCCTGGGGAGACTCTATAGACGGGCTGCTTTCCCCCTGTATATTTCTGGGTTGTGTTGCCGGAGAATGTTATGAAAATAAGCTGAATGGTTCCTCTGAAAACTTTAGTTACCTCAATGGAATCCACACGCTTGATGAATGATTTTTCTGTTTATCTTTAAATAATTCCTTATCACATTCTGAGCCAAGCCCTCCTCTTCTAACAAACATTTACTGAGCACCCGCCAAGCGCCAGGCACCAGTCTAAACCCAGCCTCACCACCTTCACTCACAACAGGCGATCATGCAACGTACTGAGATGGACCCAAGCCACCTTGATGTGTGAATGTCACTGATTCCTAGATTTCTATGTAAAGTGCCCTCCTTTCTTCAGAGGAAGGAGTTCTGTTTCTCTCTGAAGTCGATCATCTCTGGCTGCCAGCTCTTGGCCAGGGGTTTATGTTATCAATTATTACCTCTCTTTCAATCACTACTTTCTCTTCACGGGATTATTTCCCTCAGCCCACAGATATTTAAGTTAGAGATGAATATATATGTTCTTTATACTAAGAGGAAGGAGGAGGAGGAAAAAGAAAAAAGAAAAGAGGGAGAGAAGGAAAGAAGTTTATGAAAAGAAAGAAAAAAAAAGAGAAACCCTTCTCTTGATCTTGCTATCTCTTCAGATCAAACTATGATTTTTTTCTCTCTCCTTACCACATTATATGTTCATCACTGGAACATGTCTTAAAGACTTGCTAACTCCTTAAGTCCCTGTGGTCTGGTTTCTTTTTTCTCCCCTGAAACTTATCAAAGGTCACAATTCCAATTGTCAAATATCAGTCTTTCTCACATTCTCCACTGTCACAACTAACTTTGATAACCATTCCACATTATGTGGAACTCCTCCCTTGAGGAGTTTCTGGCTGTTTTCTTTTAAAAAAAAGGTTTGGGGGCTTCCCTGGTGGAGCAGTGGTTGAGAGTCCGCCTACCGATGCAGGGGACACGGGTTCGTGCCCCGGTCCGGGAAGATCCCACACGCCACGGAGCAGCTGGGCCCGTGAGCCCTGGCCGCTGAGCCTGCGCGTCTGGAGCCTGTGCTCCGCGACGGGAGAGGCCACAGCAGTGAGAGGCCTGCGTACCGCAAAAAAAGGGGTTTTTTAAAAAAATTTTAATTAAAAAGAAAAAAATTTAAAGACTCTCATCTGGTTCATCTGCTTTTTTCTTTACCTTAGATGTCAGTGATCTTTCTAAGGACTACCCTGGTAATCTCATTCATTTTCATGGGTTTAGTTTTGGTATCTAGGCTGAGGACTTCCAGACTTCTTTTGCCCTCTACTGACCTTTACATGTGCATTTCCAGTTGTCAGCCAACCACTTCCTCCTGATGACAATGCCATCTTGGTACCTCCAATGCTGTGTCCCCTTTCTACCCCTGCTGCTTTTATTTTTACTTCTCATTTCCCTATCAGGCTATGAGGTGTCCACAGCTGGGGTTCAGTCATGCCGAGGCAGCTCTGGCAAACTAGTGGGGCAGCACACCAGAAGCTGATTAGAATGAGACCCAGGAACCTCTTGGGACTTAATCATTCTAAAAGAAAATTCCAGGCCCCTTTGGTTGGCCCAGCAGAAAACAATCCTTGTCAGGGCTGGATGATTCTAAGTAGAGCATGGTGTTTTTCATTTAGAATCATCTTCTACCCTCTCCCTTTAAATACCACCACAGAACCTTAATACCAATTTGCAAAGTGCTAATAGAATAAAAGTGTTTATAATGGAGGTATGACTCAGGTGTTACGGGAGTGTAAAAGATAGGGAAATAGCAAAAGTTTTATATAAGATGTCACTGGAATGGGTCTTATGAGTAGGAATGCCCTCATGGGAAAATAAAGGTCTCTGGCAAAATACAAAACCACAAATAAGAGGAAAAACACAAAGACTTTGGTGTATATGCCACATTTGAGACTTTTTTTTTAGTTTTTACATGACCAGTGCATAGCAGAGAAGGAGAGAAAGAGAATTAGGACTCCACTAAGAAGGTTTCAAGATGAAGGAGTGGAGTATTGTGGTCAGACCTGTGCTGTAATAAACTGATCTAAAAGTGACGGGTAGGACAGACGCCGCAGTGTGAGAGAGATGAAATGAAGGCCTGAAACAAGGAAGTGGCTGTGGTGTGGAAAGGAAATGATGCATTCAAGAATCTCTGCATGGTCATATCTTCCCTGTCATAAGAAAAATGAGTAGGAGCAGAGCCCCAGCCGACAGTGGAGATTGTGTGGCCTGCAGGAATGATATTGCTCTGAGTCATGGGGTCAGAGCGTCTTGGGAAGAGCCCCAGCGTGGGCAGGCTCACTAGCAGAATCCCAGCTGATGTTCCATCTGACAGATAATATATGACTTAAATAGTGATAAAGTGACATTATCATCAGGAGAAAAACATGGTTTGCAAGGATACATGCACCCCAGTGTTCATCACAGAGCTGTTTACGATAGCCAAGACATGGAAGCAACCTAAGTGTCCATCGACAGATGAATGCATAAAGATGTGGTACATATACATACAATGGAATATTACTCAACCATTAAAAAGAAGGAAATAATGCCATCTGCAGCAACACGGAGGGATGTGGAGATTATCATACTAAGTGAAGTAATCCAGAGAAAGACAAATATCATATATCGTCACTTATATGCAGAATCTAAAAGAAATGATACAAATGAACTTATTTTACAAAACAGAAACAGACTCACAGACTTAGAGAATGAACTTATGGTTTGTTTCGGGGGGAAGTGTGGGGGGAGGGATAGATTGGGAGTTTGGGATTGACACATGTACACTGCTATATTTAAAATAAATAACCAACAAGGACCTACAGTATAGCACAGGGTACTCTGCTCAATACTCTGTAATAACCTAAATGGGAAAAGAATTTGAAAATAGATGCTTGTGTATGTATAACTAAATCACTTTGCTGTACACCTGAAACACAAGATCGTTAATCAATGATACTCCAATATAAAATAAAAATGAAAAAATATATAAAGCTTAAACAAACAAAAAGTGATATTATAATTACTTAGGTGCTTCATTAAGCCTAGTGCAAGTTTCCACGCTGAATGAGTGTATTTCCTACCATCTATTGGATGAAATACCAAATCTCTTCCTTGAGTGATTTTGCTCATCAAGTATCTCCATTACCGGGCTTCCCTGGTGGCGCGGTGGTTGAGAGTCCGCCTGCCAATGCAGGGGACGCGGGTTCGTGCCCCGGTCCGGGAGGATCCCACATGCCGCGGAGCGGCTAGGCCCGTGAGCCATGGCCACTGGGCCTGCGTGTCCGGAGCCTGTGCTCCGCAACGGGAGAGGCCGCGACAGTGAGAGGCCCACATACCGCAAAAAAAAAAAAAAAAGTATCTCCATTACCAAGAAATCACAACAGAAAGTAAACAGTACGAGGGTTGGGTGGGGCACACAGTGGACTTCAAAGGTACTGAGGATGTTCTATTGTTTCTTAAACTCAGTGGTGATATATTAGTCAGGATTCTCCAGAGAAACAGAACCAATACGAAAGAAACAGAGAAACAGAACCAATAAGAAAGAAAGAGAGAGATTGAAAGATTTTTAAGGAGTTGGCTTACATGGTTTGGAAGGCTGGTAAATCCAAAATCTACAAAGTAGGTCGGCAGGCTGGAGACGCAGGGAAGCGTGGATGGTGCAGTCTGAGTCCAAAGACAGTCTGCCTCCGGAACTCTCTCACTCCTGAGGGAGGCCAGTCTTTTTCTATTAAGGCTTTCAGCTGATTGAATGAGGCCCACCCACATTATGGAGGTTAATTTGCTTTACTCAAAATCAGCTGAGTTAAAGTTAATCGCATCTAAAAAATAACCTTGGCAGAAACACCTAGAATAACGTTTGACCAAATATCTAGGTACCGTGGCCTGGCCATGTTGACACATAAAATTAACCATCACAGGTCGGTACGTGGGTCTTCCTTTTATTATGGCTTTTAAACTGTAAATATACATTACAAATTAAAACAAAGTCAATGTCTTCCTTTATCTTGGATACTGAGGTTACATTTTGGAATACAAGATCCCAAGATTGGCCAAGACAGTTGTGAAAGCCCCTGTGAGCAAAAAATAAGAAAATAGACTTTAAAGAAAAAGATATGCAAAACAAGGGCCTTGTGGAATGCAAGGGGACCAAATATTTAAACTACCAAAACAGAAGGGCAAGGTATCCTGGCTCACATTTTATCTCCAATTGATTCAAAAGGTTGTTAATAAGTGCCCAATTGGAAGTTCAGGGCATCCGCTGAAGTATTAGTTGAAACCTGAAGGGAAGCATCTAAAAAGTATCCTAACAATTGCCTTAGTGGATGAGACAGGCAGAATGGAGAGGCAAAAAAGAAGGCTGGCTAGACCCCCAAGGGGCTCGCATCCTTGCTGTGCCTGAGACTGCTTCTGTTGGCACATGCTGGCATTGATGACTCCTCTGGAAATGGTTACTGCTTAAGTCCACCCAGGGTATAATGTTTAATGTTCAGACTAATTTGGACCATCTGTCATTGAGGAGACACATTTACTGAACCCACAGTGAGTGCAGAGCAAGACAAATATTTCTCTATCAAAATGATGTTTCTTAAAAATGGTGTGTTTATTGAATTTCCGTAAGTCCAATTTTATTTCAAATGCTCTAGAGAAGTTCATTACTAAAGGAGCCTGGTAATGAATCCTATTACAATATCAGATTTTTTAATGTTTCTTTTCTTAAAAGAAGGCACTAATGATGTGCAGTGTGCTCTTCAGGCCTGCTAGGTTCTGAGCAATCCCACATGGTCCCTCCATAGGTTACTGTATTACTGTTTATATAAAATCCATTTGCTGTCATTGGCATAGGGCTTTTATAAGAATTCTTTAAAATATTGTGTGAGTGTACATTCCATTAAACCAGCTTTTATAAATGCTAAGACAGAGTTCCGTTACCCTTTTATAGGCTCTCAATTTACATTGTTTAATCTATACTAAAATCTCTTTGAATTTTAGAAAAATCTTTATTGCATAAAAATAGATTAGAATAAAATGAATTTAACAAAAATGAATTTATGAAAGTTTCTGTTTTATCCATAAATTTTAAAAACTTACTGTCTAGAGCATACACTACAATTACTTATCATTCTCACATTCCAGCAAGTCAAGTGGATAACTCTGTTTTACCGTCAAAGAAAGTCAAGACGTGATTAGCCTTACTGAATTGTGTTCTAATGATGTTGATGTTATAGTTAGTCTGTTTGGGGCTGGGCCACTGTGATTTTAACTTTTGAGGGCCTCCGTTTTTTCTTCTGTAAGAGGAAGATGAATCAGACGCCTTCTAATGTTAGTTTGGCGTCAACACTGTAATTATCTGACCAAGTTCTTGCTTCCTCTTGCTCTGCTCTATAATTTAGCCACAATGTTAACAGAAGGGCTACCTTATAAAAACTATCTGCTTCACTCTGGACCTGAATATTCCTCATAATACTCTACTAGAAATTTCTTTATTCCTGGCATCAAATTTTGATTTAAAAATTTACTAATTTTTGGATCTAGACTGACATTGCCTTCTATTATCTGCCTTTTTGGTTTGTATAATTCCTTGCAACCAGATCGCTGTGTTCATCCATTTCTGCCTGTGGATATTCAATCCATCTTCCAAATCCTACTTATTCCTTTACCAGAATGTCTCTGGTCAGCTAGATGGTACATTTCCCTTCTTCTGAACTCCTGGCTTAGATCTATCATGTAATCTTTGCTTTCATTTTTGTTTTCTTTTTGTAAATTTAAGTGATCTAGAAAAGTATAAAGATTATAAAACAAATTTACACTCTCCTACTTTTCAGAAAGAATTACAGCTACCAATTTGGATTATGTGCTTGCAATCTCATTTCTTTTTATAGCTATCACTAAAGTCCCCTTAAACATTACTCCAAGTCTAATTTCCAGGACCTACATGTATATGTGGTGTGACCTTACAGATCCTTAAACAGATACATATATAATATATGCTGCTACTTTTTTTTGTATTTTAAGTAGTATACATGACAGTTATGTGGTATGTCAGCAAGTTCCACATCTTTTTTCACTGAACATATTTTTAAAATCTAGATCTATTCTCATTGATGTAGTAAATAAGTTCCTTTCTTTTAAGTGCATACAGCATTCTTTTATATGACTATACGTTATTTAATTTATAATTCCTCTATTGATGAAATGCTACAATATGGAACCCTCATTGTGATAATTGGTTAATTAAATAAATAAAAAAAACCCTCCCCTACTGCATTGTAATTCCTTGAGTTTCAAAAATATGTTAAAAATAATCTAATTTTCCCAGGAAGAAACACAAAAATAGAGTGTTTTTCTTAGTTAACTAAATTTAGTTTTAACTAAAATGAGAAAATACCTTTAAGTGCCAATGAAAAGAACAGTAAATTGGCAGAAAAAAATATACACCTGAAGCCATAGAACTGAGTTTGGGGAATGCTGAGTTAAGCTGACTACAGGTTAAAAACTGACACACTCAGGCAGAAAAGAGTGTGTATCTGTAATGGGAGCCATGAGGAAGGAGAAGCAGGGGGATAGAAGGTGGAAAAAAATTAGAACCTACAAAAAACAAAAACAAAGCTCCAGTGATTTGGGGATAAAACCAAAAGTAGTCTCCCCAACAAGTTGCAACACACACTGTTGGAACAAGTGCAGGGCAAACTTCCCTATGGCTTCCTCTTATTGTTAAACCAAGCTTGGAAATAATGTAATAAGAGAGTATGGGGACAGACACTACATTTGAATGGATCTCACGCAGTAAACCAATTAACCAGCTAGAATGACCTTTTCAGGCCAGTTGGTGATTGCAGCTATGGGTATTTTCCTGCGTAGCTGAAAGGTAGGGTGGAACGTAAACCTGAGAGTCCCTTCAGGAAGAAGAAGGTGATGACGGAAGAATTTCCTTTTTCATCTGCTGGATATCAACCATGCTATTGAGGGGAAAACTGCAAAACATTTTGTTTCCAAAAATTCCCTAACTCCTTTTCTAGCTTTTCTTTTTGGTTCTCCCAATTATCCAATACCCTCATGCTAAACTTTGCTGCTGAAAACTCTTTGTTGAGGCATTTTCATGAGCAATCTTTCTGGGCTTACTTCTCACTCTTCATGTTTCAAAATGATCTGTCTTTTGACCAAGACTGCCTTAAAGTTTCCCAGCTTGACTAAATTTTAGAGAAGCTTCCTCCTGACTAAACACCTGACTTCCACTTTCAGAGAACATTTTCTTTAGAAAACTTGTAATTATAATTACTTTCTCTCCCCTTTGAGATGTAAATCTTCAAAAAAAAAAAAAAGGTCTCTGCCAGTTTTACAGTTTAGGAATATTTTTCTCAAGAGCTTGTGAGCCATCTCTCTGAGATGTAATATCAAAGGAGACAGCACCCCTATCTCTCAGCCTCTGTGGAAGGGTAAGAACCTAATTTTGGTGGGTGCCTTGCTCCAAGTCGTAAAACTGCCTCTTGTCACAAAGATACGAGAAAGTTTACTGCTCCTTTGGGTAAAGCCAGTTAGCGAATACGGATGTCGTGTGTTCTCACTCACATACTATCACTTAAAAATCCTCCTGCCCTTTGTTTCAGTGAGGGTGAGTTCTGTTCTCTCTCTCATTCTTATTGTGAGAGCCTTGAATAAAGTCTTGCTTGCCTGTTTGACACTGTTCAGTGCAATTTTTGCTTTGACACTTGCAATTTTCTACCCAAGTTAAGTCTCCTATTTCATAATGGTTCTTCAAGTGAGATGTCAGGAAGAGAGTAATCGGACTTCAGTAATTTATACTATATGAATCCCAATGTTCTTTCTTGGGCCTGCTAGGGGCTTATATATTTTTTAAACAGATATCTATTCATCCACCTGTGTTTCTTAGCTCTCTTTAGGTAAAGTAACAGCAAATTTAAATATTTCAGGCAATGGGGCAGAGCTATTTTGGTCAAGGAGGCAATTTTGGACTATCCTTTAAGGCTTTAACCTCATGATTCTCTACTTCGGCTACACATTAGGAGAATCACATGGGGAGGTAAAAAAAAAATACTGCTGGGGGAACGGAGCAGTTCCCTGGCTAGAGATTCAGACTTAATTGGTCTGGGTGTGATCTGGTCATAGGGATTTCTCCACAGTTGATTCTAATTTGTAGTCAAGTTTCACTTGAATCACTGCCTAAGCTTTTCATAGTTCTTTTGTTTTTTAATCACCTCTTCTCTTTCCGAATTCAAGAAACACTTATGGGGAGTCTGCTTCATGCCAGACACTGTCTAGAATATGAAAATGAATGTGTCATGGCCTCTGCTTTTCAAGGAGCTCTCAGAACAATGGAAGAAGCAGCCTGTAAACAAACAGCTGCAATGCAATGCGGTAAAGACTCTAATAGAAGTTCGTTAAAAGAGTTATGGAAACACAGGCGAGGCAGTAATTAAAATTCTCTGGGGAAGGTGTCTGAATTCACTAGGTCTACTAACTATGCATGGAGAGAGCTGAGGGTGGATGGAGAGAAGATTCTAGGCAAAGTAAACAATAGAATAAAACCAGAGGGATCAAAAAACCCCACCAGTACCTTACTTTACCCACTAAGAGATTCGGATATTATTGGTCTGGGGGGTGAGGTCTGGCTATTACTTTCTTTTGAAAGCTCGCTGCAAACAGGCACAAAGAGAGATTTTTGGGGGGTGGCATGGTAATGGTCTCACGCTAAAATGTGGTGATGATTGAAGAACTGGATAAATTTAGTAAACCCCACCAAACTTTACTTTAAATGGCAGGATTTTATGGTATGTAAATGACAAAGCTATTTAAAAAACAAAAGTATAGTATATTTAAAGTGAAAAATCAATCACTCAAACATTCTCTGGTGTGACTCTAATGAGCTATCTTGATTAAGAACCACTGGCTAAAATCTTAACAGCTCACAGATGCGGAGGCTTTCAGTACAGTGATTAAAAGAGGTGGCAACCCAGAAGAGGGAGGTCTTGCAGACACAGAACAGTCATCAGAAAGACTAATGGAGCACTTGATATGCCATTCTAAGACTGCAAATCCCTGAGGACAGAGTGTGGAATACAATGCATTACTCTAAGTTCCAAAATTGCAGTTCCCTCAAGTATTTAACTTTAACAGAAGAATTTCGAGCTTTTAGTCCACTGTATTCTTTACTGCTACACTGGAATACCTGTTATGTGCAGTCTTTATCATCCTTTTTAAATCAAAATGTCTGTTTCAAAGATCACTGTAACAGAACTCAGATGGCTTTAGCTACAAGGGTTTTTCTGATAAAGAAAATATGTTATAAGGAAGTGTTAAAAGCATTTCTTAATTACCTATAATGGTCAAAAAGAAAGACAAAGGCCTTCCATTTATTAAGTTCATTCACCAGAATGAAAAGACATTTATCCAGTTGACTTATAAGAAATGTTTCCTAGGGACTTCCCTGGTGGCTAGTGGTTAAGACTCTGAACTCCCTATACAGGGAGGCCAGGTTTGATCCCTGGTCAGGGATCTAGATCCCACTTGCATGCCACAACTAAGAGTTCACGTGCTACAACTAAAACACAGCACAAGCAAATAAATAAATAAACAAATAAAAATAAGTTAAGAAAAAAAGACACATTTCCTAGGCAGCCAAATCTGAGTTTATACAGACAAAATAAAACCCAGTATCTTCCAAGTCTTTGCAAATTAGCTATCCATAACTTGTTTCAGTTTAATAGAACCAATGCCAATGTAACATTTCAACATTTCCTGTGTGGTTATAGGATAGTAATTAAACTCATTGAAACTTGAAGCCTCTTTGCTCTCAGAAATTTATGAACAGGAATAATTTTACATAGATGGCAAAGCAAATCACTAAGCACATCTATATTGCAACGTATCTAATTAAGGTGAACAAATTAGTCAACTTCCAGTTGTAGGATAACCTGAAAAGCAGGTTTGAACTGAGAAACAGATGTGGAAAACTACAATTTCTTTTCTTAACAGATGGCTTCAACTCTGAATAATGAGTTAATAGCTTTTCTGGATTTCTCAAACATTTGTCAGAAATTGTAATTACTGAAGCTAATGTCACTTCGTGGGTGAAAATAGGGAGCCCAGAATTTAGGGACAGAAGAAAGTTATCGTTTGAAACTTACTAGTAAGACTTGACCCACAATGATGGTGGATAGAAATTCCCAGAGTAACCCTCTAGAACAGAATATTTCCTAAATATTGGTCAAGAGGGTATAAGAGGCAATTATAAGGGTATGGCATTTAACAAAAAGGAGACTCAAAGAAATAGGTTTTTCTTCAAGAGAGAATACACTAAGGAGAAGCAATTCCTATTGTGTAACATTCTGGTAAGAGAGTTCAGTTAGGGTGAGTCAATATCTTGAGTGAAATGACAAAATAGAGTCTGGGGACAGAAAAAACTGAAGACTGGACCTTTTCTTGTAATAATTCTAAATTAGTATAGCCCAGAGTTTTACCTAAGCAGCCAACCAGCCAGTTTCACCCTCTTGATTTCTCTCAGATATAACTTCTAGAATCACAGATTTTAATCTAACCTGATTGTGGCAATAACTCAAAAAGGGGTTGATTGAATTATTAACCTATCATCCCTTCCTCTTAATATGAACCTGAATCAATACTAATTTGAGGCAGGTACAAGATGTTAGTCGGAGCCTGGTTTAATATTTTACTTTAACAATAAGCTACCAAGCATGATTGTTCCACATGAAACTGTGAAAGAGAATGATTGTTAACAGTGTTGATATACCTCGTATTAGAAATTCTCAGTTGTCTTTTGAACAGCATGATTGTGGTAGACATAAACTGTGTGTTTACCAAACTGTTTCTTTTCCTTCTTGGGAACACAGCTAAACTGTATTTTCCAGATTCCCTTACAGTTAGTTGCTACCATGACACTGGGTTCTGGCTGATGGAAACGGGTAGAAATGATGTTCCCCATTTCTAGATTTGGCATATAAAAATCTCCTTTATGATCTTTCACATGCTTTTTCCCCAGTGACTGAACAGACAGAACTCTGAGGTCTTGGAGACTAAAAGAGCCTCCTAACCACCTATACCTGTATTAAACTGACACACATATAACGAAAAAATAAATATTATGTTAAGCTACTAAAATTTTGGTGTTGTTTTGTTAGTCAACCTACTCTGACCAACGCAGAAATTGGTATGAGTGGGAGGTACTGTAACATAACCTAAAATATGTAGTTGATTTAGTGTATGGCGGCAGGCCAGAAAGCTGGGGTTCATGTTATGCACTGCCTTTGACAATTTGGAAGGCAGAACCTACGCCAACTGAGACTAGTTCTAGGCAATGCGATCGGAAGACAGATTATTATCAGCGTACGTCGGTTGTTATTGCTTGCGTTTAGCAAGATGTTGAAAGAAGGGGATGAGTTCAGGTAAGATTTGGCTAATTTTCAAGCCAAAATTAAAGGGACTAGATGGAATCATAATCTAGCATTTTAAATAAAATCATTTAAAACTAAAACTTTGAATAGAAAATTTAGAAAAACTAAAAGGGAATCAAAGTCACCTGTAATCCCCGAAGTGAAAGATAACCATAACTCTAAGTGTGCAGAGAAAGTTTAATAAAACTCTGAACAAAGTTACCAACTGCTTTGAGAGCATTCGCGAATATGCCTTCCACGTAATACCATAAGGGTGTGTAACAAACGTTTCAACGTCGCAACGGGCATAAAGTATTTTCCTCACTCATAGGGAAAGCGAGGCCTCCATCTCTGCGCAAGCGCACAAGGGCTCCAGCTTCTCCCGGCCCGCCCCGCCCACCCCGACCAGCTGGGTAGAGTCACGTGAGCGAGCCGCGGCCTCAAAGGAGACGCCAGGACTGGTCATGTGACCTAGCCTCGCTACTCGCAGGGATGGAGCCGGAAGAGGGGGTTCCCTTGTGGCGGCTGCAGAAGCTTCCTGCCGAGCTGGGCCTGCAGGTGAGGAGGGCCCCAGGGGCGGCTGCGCGGGGCCGGGCTCCGGGAAGGCCTGGCGTGCGGGGCAGGTCCCACCTGGATGCGTTTGCGGGGCTCGTGCCGGCTTCCCAGGGGAAGGAGGAGGAAGGGGTGTGATTTCGGGTGGCCCGCCTCCTGCGTTTCCTGGAGAGTTGAGGAGGCCGAGGCTTGGGTCGCCACTTCTGCGACCCGGCCTCCAGTGGCCTCTCCGGGCGCTTTGCACGCAGACGCCCGCCGGGCCGCGCCCGCACCTGAGTGGGGACTGCCTGTTCTCTCCCGCAAGCGGCCGGGACCAAGTGACCCGGGCCGGGGGGTGGAGTCGCCACGTAGTCTTTGAAAACTTACAACCTGGACGGGTTGGTTTGCAACCTCTCGTTCCCTATTGAACACACATTAAAGTTTCGGCTCTTTTGCACTGTATACAAGGCCCTTTGTGATTTGGCCTCCACCACCTCTCCAGCTTTGTATGCTGTCATCTCCCAAGTTGCACCATGTGGTTTTACACTTTTATCTGCATATGCAGCTGCTTGTGACTAGAAATACCCTTCTCCTGTTTGGCCAACTACTCATCCTTTTAAGACATACTTTTCCCTCCTTCCTCTGTGCTGTTCTGTACCTTCTGTAAACTTGTATTATAACTCTTATCATCCTAAATTACATTTATTTATTGATATATTAGTTTTCTCTAATGGACTGAGGCTCTGATATGTAGGACCTTATCTTATTTATCCTCAGTTTCCTCATTTGTAAAATGGGGATAATAGCAAGGCTTACTTCACAGGGTTACAGTGAAGATCAGCACAGTGTTTGGTACATAATTCGGGCTTTATAAATGGTAGCTGTTATAGTTATTTTTCTTTGTATTTACATTAACTTGTTTAATAACTGGAATGAAGTGCTCATTACATATTTGTGAATTAATTTAAAAAATATATTCCAAAAGGATAGCACTCTTATTTTTCAGTTTGAGTTCTGAGTTTTGTTTTAGCATGGGGGACAGTTTGGGATAAGGTGAAATATAGGTAGAGAATTTTGAATGAATTTCAAGTTGACAATGTTGGTTAATTTATGATAAATAAAATTTCTGTTCACATAGTGCTTTAGCCAACATTTGGAAGTAGGGTCACCAGTTGCTCATCTCTGTTCCGATATGTGTGGTGTTTATAGAGGAGTTACTGCTTAAAATGGACTGGAATATGATCCAGGAGAAAAGAGTTGGAAGCCTTGCTGCTTAAATGCATTTCCAAGTTGTTTGGGTTCAAGTATGCTTCTTACAAGACACAAATATCCCTTGAGAAGGAAAACCATATTTATCATTTGCCTAGAATAGTGCTGGTATAGTAGGTACTCAGTTAATATATGTTAAAGGCATGGAACGTAGTACCGTAGTAGTAGTAGTAATAGTGATGATGATGATAATAATAAGATGAAGAAGGATAACAATGGCAAGCAGTGTTTAATGCCAGGAGTGTGCCAAGTGATCTGCATGTATTCTTCAATCCATACAACATTATAGGGGTAGATGATATCCTCGTTTTACACATGGAAACAGGCACAGAATGTTTAAATAACTTGGCAAAACTAGTATGTAGTGGAAATAGGATTCAGACTAGACAGTTTTGTTCCAAAATCCAGTCTTAATTACTTAGTTTAGTTATATATGTGTTAGGGTTTCCAGTGCTGGCATTAAGGTAGGGTAGAGAGAAAGGAATGTAAAAAAGAAAGAAAGGCACCGAGGGCTTTTTTTGGACCAAAAGAAATAAGTGTGGGTGTTGTGGAAAACGGAGAGAAGAGGTGTGTAGATCTACAGTTAAAAGACTTTGATCTAAGAGTCATACCTTGTTTTTTCGTTATTGGTATAAATCCGATGTCTAAGGAATCCCAAGGAGAAACTTGTACACTCACCATCTTCCTTTCAGGAACGTTGGAGAAACAACAGTGTATCTATAAAATTATTTTAGCTTCTGAAGGTGGACAATTACAGAAAGTCTGTTTGTGTGTGTGTGTGTGTGTGTGTGTGTGTGTGTGTGTGTGTGTGTGTGTGTGTGTGTGTGAAGCTCTAACTTTTTTTTTTTTTTTTGCGGTACACGGGGCTCTCACTGTTGTGGCCTCTCCCGTTGCGGAGCACAGGCTCCGGACACTCAGGCTCAGCGGCCATGGCTCACGGGCCCAGCTGCTCCGCGGCATGTGGGATCTTCCCGGACCGGGGCACGAACCCGTGTCCCCTGCATCGGCAGGCGGACTCCCAACCACTGCGCCACCAGGGAAGCCCTCTAACTTTTAATTAATAAAATAATGTTAAGGATAGTTGCTTTTCAACCTCAGCTGCTCCTGAAGGTTACATGAACTTCTCCCAACACCATTTATGTGCTACGAGGAAGATAAATCTGTTTTATAATTTTACTTATAATTACATTTATTTCTCTTTTTTCTTCTCTCTAGCTTCTTCATAAAATAATTGATGGCATTTGTGGCCGAACTTATCCTCTCTACCAGGATTATCACAGTGTTTGGGATTCAACAGAATGGATGCATGTTCTAGAAGACATTACCAACTTTTTCAAAGCTGTAGTTGGTAAAAATTTATCTGATGAAGAGGTAACTTCATTCCAAATTTATATACCTTATGATAAATAATAAATAATTTGTATTCAGTTTTTTTTATTAAGTTGGTCTTCAGGGCACTATATAAAACAAGGGCCATCATTATTAAGTGTATAATAGATAACAATAAAAACCTCATAATTTTAAGTGGAAAATCTGCAAGTTCTGGATTTTTGTAGTTTTGTTTTTGGTTGTTTGTATATTTTAAAATTGTGAAACATTTAAGTCATATAGAAGAAAACGGAAAGTTATATAACTGACACCTATATTCCCATTACCACAATTAAACAGTTGTTAAAATTTTATTTTATGTATTTCAGGTTTGTGTGTGTTTTAGAAACAAGGCATTACAGATACACATAAATATCACCCTCCCCCTAGAGATTACCACTTGTGAAGTTGTGTGCGTGTTTTGTATTCTATATTGTGTGAATATTTGCATCTTTAAGCAATATATACAATTATTTGAGCTGTTTAAATGTGTAACTTGTCAATGGTAATGTTTATTTGTAATTTTCCTGCCACACTGCGTTTTAGATTTACCAATGTTCATAAATGTAGATCTGGTTTATGTATTTTAACCCCTTGTAGTATTTGATGATAGGAATTAGTAGGGCTTATTTTTCTATCCCCCTACTGATGAATAGTTGGGTCATTGCCTCTTTCATTATTATGAATAGTGCGGACTCTCAACCACTCTCAACCACTGCGCCACCAGGGAAGCCCGAAGGTCAGAGTTTTAACATGAATTTTTAGGGGACATTAAGTGCATAGCATGGGATTGCACTGAATCTCTAGACTGTTTTGGAGAGAATTGACATCTTAACAGTACTGAGCCTTCTGATCTATGAATATGGTATAACCTTCCATTCATTTAGATTAACTTCAGTTTTGCTCTAATATTTTGTAGTTTTCAGTGTAGAGGTCTTGCAAATATTTTGTTGGATTTATTTCTAAGTAACTGATGTTTCTGATCTTTAATTTTGCTCTCCAATTGCATATTGCTAGTATGTGCAAACAGTGTTGATTTTTATATACTTTGTGTCCAACAGTCTTTCTAAATTTATATATAATGGTTTATAAATTTTTTTGGATTTTTTTTGTATGCAATCATTTTCTTTTTCAATTTTAATACCTTTTATTTCTTTTTTTCCCCTCTTATTGCACTGGCTTATACTTTCAGGACAGTTTTGGGGAAAAAAGAAAAGCAGTGCCTTGTTCCTGACCTTACAGAGAATGTATGTGTTCACTATTTCACAATTTAGTGTGTCAGCTGTATGATTTTATGGGTATCCGTGATTAGATTAAAGAAGCTTCCTACAATTCTTACTTTGCTGAGAATTTTTATCATTAATAGGTATTGAATTTTATCAGATGCTTTTTTCCTGAATTTATTATTTTCACCTTTATTTTGTTAATGTGATGCCTTGCATTGATTTTTGAATGTTAAGCTAACCTTACGTTGCCAAAATAAACTCAACTTGGTCATGATGTATTATCTTTTTTAATGTATCTTTTGGTTTGATTTGCCAATATTTTGTTTAGGATTTTTTCATCTATATTTGAGTGATATTGGCCCATAATTTTTTTTTCCTATAATTTTTTTTTCAGAATATAAAGTTTTATTCTGGTCTCATGGAATGAATTAGGAAGTTGTTTGTTTTGTTTTTTTTTCCTTTTTCTCTGAAAGTTTGTGCAAGATTTATTTCTTTTGTCACTTAGTACTGTGTTACCATGTTGCTTAATTTTCAGATGCTGGAATTTTTTTTCAGTTATGATTTAATTACACAGTGGCTCAAAAATATAAATAGTATGGTTCCAATCCTTTGAAATCTTGTGATTTGCGACATGGCTCAGCGTATGTTTCATTTTGGGGGATGTCCCATATACACTTGAAGATAATATGTATTCTGCAATCGTAGGGTGTAGTGTTCTATGTGTAGTTAGGTTAAGCAGAAAATGTTTTTCAATGCTATATTTTTACTGATTTTTTTGTCTCTTTCTATCAGTTACTGAGAGGTTTGTTAACATCTCTAATTATGAAAGTTGACTTACCCATTTCTCTTTTTCTGCCAAGTTTTGGTGCTTTATATATTTTGAAGTGGTGTTATTATGTGCACACACATTTATGATTGTTATGTATTTCTGTTGAGCAACCCTTTTGCTATCCTGCTCTATTTCATAAAGTCTGTTTTCTGATACATTAATATAGGTATACCAGCTTTAGTGGTTTCCAAGTGTATTCACTCTTATTCTGCTTCACTGGTCAGCCCTTTTTACTTTCTGTTTTGCAAAAATTTGTTAAAACCTCTTGTTTATTGGTTATGCATCCTCATCTTATTGTTTCATGGTTATAGAAGTTTTTTTTTCATTTATTGATACTACTATTTTAAAGGGTATGTGAGAGTGTGACTGTTGTTTACATTTTAAACAGAAAGGCCCTAAAGATGCTCAGCATCACTAATCATGAGAGAAATGCAAATCAAAACTACCAGGAGGTATCACCTCACATTGGTCAGAATGGCCATCATCAAAAAGTCTACAAACAATAAATGCTGGAGAGGGTGTGGAGAAAAGGGAACCCTCATACACTGTTGGTAGGAATGTAAATTGATACAGCTGCTATGGAAAACAGTATGGAGGTTCCTTAAAAAAACTAAAAATAGAACTACCATATGACCAAACAATCCCACTACTGGGCATATACCCAGAGAAAACCATAATTCAAAAAAACACATGCACCCCAGTGTTCATAGCAGAACTATTTACAATAGCCAGGACATGGAAGCAACCTAAATGTCCATCAAAAGAGGAATGGGTAAAGAAGATGTGGTACATGTATACAGTGGAATATTACTCAGCCATAAAAAGGAGTGAAATTAGGTCATCTGTAGAGACATGGATGAACCTAGAGAGTGTCATACAGAGTGAAGTAAGTCAGAAAGAGAAAAGCGAATATCGTATAATAACGCATATATGTGGAATCTAGAAAAGTGGTATAGGTGGTCTTATTTGCAAAGCAGAAATAGAGACAGAGACGTAGAAAACAATGTGTGGATACCAAGGGGGGAAGGGGTGGGGTGGGAGGAATTAGGAGACTGGGATTGACACGTATACATTATCAATACTATGTATAAAATAGACAAATGATGGGAACATACTGTATAGCACAGGGGATTCTGCCTAATGCACTGGGGTAACCTAAATGGGAGGGAAGTCCAAAGGGGAGGGGATATCTCTATGTGTATGGCTGATTCATTTTGTTGTGCACAACATTGTAAAGCAGCCATACTCCAATAAAAATTAAAAGAATAAACAGAAAGGCCCTTTCACTGATTTTCTAACCATCTATTTTTATTTTCATAGATATCTCAGCAGTTGGATCAGTTGAATTCATCTCATCAAGAAGCTATCATGAAATGCTTAAAAAGTAGGAAAGATGAAATCAAGCAGGCTCTGTTGGAAGAAATAGTTGATATTTCCTCTTCACAGCTACAGGATTTTGATTGGCAGTTAAAGGTGAGAATATATTTATTTATGAGTATTTATGCTTTTTATTTCATTTTTTGAATAGATTTATTTTTTGTAATATATATCTAAAATTTCTGTATTTTTGAGAATACATTTTCCTAAAAATGTATCAAAGATAATTAAAATTACATCTTTTGTGTTAACTTGGGCATCAGTAAGTGCACTGCAGACATCTAAACCATGTATAATAAATTACAAGTATAATAAATTTAATTAAGTAAAGCTTTAAGTCATTAAAGGACTAAAAGTCATGTAGATGAAGGAATAGATATGTACTCTGTGGCTCTGGCGGATAGGACAAAGGCTAAAGTATATGATTTGTAATAAGATAGGTTTCAATTCAACCTAAGAAATAATAATTTAACCACTATACGTATCTGAAAATTATTATTTTTTTTTTTGTGGTACGCGGGCCTCTCACTGTTGTGGCCTCTCCCGTTGCGGAGCACAGGCTCCGGACACGCAGGCTCAGTGGCCATGGCTCACAGGCCCAGCCGCTCTGCGGCATGTGGGATCTTCCTGGACCGTGGCACGAACCTGCGTCCCCTGCATCGGCAGGTGGACTCTCAACACTGCGCCACCAGGGAAGCCCTGAAAATTACTTTAACCTCTTTTTGAGTTAGCACACTCCTTCTCATAGCTGGTATTCAAACATAGGCTGGGAAACCGCTTGTTGGAAGTATTGAGGAAAATTATTGATGAGGCGGACAACCTGAAGGTGATGCTTTCTCAGATATTATGGGTCCTGTGTTTTGGAGAGAGGATGGAGGAGCTACGTGAAGGTTTGTTTGGTCCTGTAGTGTATGCACCACAAGGGAGATCCTTTGAGGTTGGTTGTCAGGGAGGGAGTCCTTTACTATTGCCCAAGTAAACTTTCGCAAGTGGTAGCACTCCAAAATTCAGTTATTGTGGGGTTACTGGCTCAGATTCCAGGAAAACTGAGTTTCTCTTTGCCATCTGCCAGTGAAGCTATGATGATTGTTTCAAAAAGCTTTAGTATCGTCAACAGTTGGTTCTTCCATTTCCTCTAGACAGAAAGTAGAAGAGGTAAAAGTGTCCTATGTTTTTGTTGAGTGGCTCTGATCAAAGATGGTATCTTGATAACATTTTTCAATAGTTTAATAGAGAGTTATCTGCTCATTATTTAAGCATCTTAATTTCTGAGACTTAACGGTGTTTTTAGTTTTATCTTTGTACACGGACTTTCATCCTGTTGTTGTCGTTACACTTCTTTAAAATTCTGTTTCTTGATGCATTGGACCCATTCAGTACTTCCCAGCCATAACGCTGCTCTAGATTTCTACTCCTACCATAAAATCCTGACTGGTTGTCTTTTTCCCCTAAACTACTTTCTCTCTTTTCTTTTTCTATTCTTCAGATATATGCTGGTTTGGCATGGGTTTAATTTCTTTTATTCCTTTCACATTTCCCTGTACTTCATAGCAAACAGGAGTACTCTTTTTTCTAACGTGTTGTTTGTAAGCTCTGATGCATATGTAATATATTCCTTTTTAATACTACTTACTAATTAGTATTTTTCTCATTTTAAACAGCTTGCACTTTCTAGTGACAAGATTGCTACACTACAAATGCCACTTTTAAACCTTCACCTAGATGTGAAAGAAAACGGTGAAGTCAAGCCGTATTCTGTTGAAATGAGTAAAGAAGAGCTGCAGAATCTAATAAATTCCTTGGAAGCAGCTAATAAGGTATGTGTTTTAATTTTTTTGTATGGTTCAAAATATTTAATTTCTGATTGATACCATTAGAGCAATATAAGAAAAACTAATCATTTATGTTTAATATTTCTTTTGTTCCTGATATTTTATGTCAAGCACAGAAGATACTTTGATATGTTCTTCTCTAGTTTTAGATATTACATTAATTATAAATTTAATTTACATTAATAGAACATAATTTATCAAGTGGTTATTTTTTTAAAGAATAACAGCTAAATTTGTTTTGCTCCAGTGCTCATTAATGGTAAAAAAATTTTTCTGAAGACATTTAATGATTAATAATTAATGATCTTGAAGAAAAGATTGTCTTATTTACTGGACAAATGGCAGAAAATCACCTTAAGTACCAGAGACAAAGTATGGTTTGTAGTTATTATGACAGAAATCAGCTTGAGACAAAATAGAGCTAATGAAGGACCAAAAGCTTTACATTTACAAAGGACTGGCTAAGTAACAGTAACAATTCCGAGTGTTTAACTAATGTGAAAAGTAATATTTAGACAGTAGAAACTGCTGCCGTGAGGAAGACATAATTCCCTACGTTGCGTATGTTCCTTTTTTTGTTGCCGAGCGTCGTCTCTAGTGATCGTGTCTCAAGGATTAAAGTCAGTTATTCTTACCAACCTCTCTTGCCACTAACCCATCGTGGCTCGATCTTTTTGAAAGTCTGGTATACTTCATCTTCCCTCCATACTCTGCAGTCACTCGGCCATCGTGGTGCCTTGATGACTGGTCCACATGCCCAGTAACAAACTGGTAGCCTGGCTTGCCTTTGGATGAGGCTACAAGTCTGGAGACGTGTGTGGCAGAGCCTGGTGTAAATGTTAGATGAGTCTGAAGCATGGATCCTGGCAGACCTGTGCCTTCTGTGCATTGTACTTGTCAGTTCTCCAGCCCCTTCTTCAGAGATTTCAAAGCATCTCATTCAGCAGATACTAGCATCATTCTGGGATAACCTGATTCCCACCCTTCCCTCCCTTTGTGTTTTAAGGTGGTCCTGCAGTTGAAATAACTGGAAGTGATGAATACCAATATTATCGGATTCCACTGCTACAACTGATACGGCAGAGTGAATACCATGTGTTAGGAAACCTGTGATATACTCTTATGGCCTGCTGAGAAAGCAGCAGTGTTGAGATTACAAAGACAACAATTTATCAGCTTCCCTAAAGAACAGGAAATTATATGGTTGACAAGAAATGCATAAAAACATGAAAGATGAAAAGGCTATAATAGCAGTTTATATTTTCATAATGACTGTTTTGCTTCATTTATTACATATTTGAGAAACCTTTACAGATATACAGTTTTATTGAAAGCTAAAAGTAGGCTCTAAAGTAATGGAAACTTACAAGCACAAATATACTTGAATATTGCTTAAAGAACTATGTGAATAGCAAGGATGTTTATTATGGTTATATATGGTTAATTTGTGATATTTTAAAAAAATAACTTTTAAAGAATGTATAAGCTACATCTGTAACTCAGGAGATCCCATGTTTTTCTCGTATTTCAAAGGAAAGTTTATAAAATGTAAAATTTCTTAGAGAAGTGCTCCAGACATGAAAAAACACTAAATCTGTGTGAACAATTTTGAGTTTTGAATAATAGAAACTAAAATCTCATATTAGAACATAGATAAAAATGAAAATAACACTGTAACTTCTGTATTTCTGTGTCTGATCAGGAGAGTATGCTCTGATAAAAAGAATACATGTCATTGTATAGAGTATACACTACTATCAAAATGTCAGCTAAGACTGTATATAGACCACATTTGTTGTAAACTCTTAATTTGTTACAAACTCTTAATGAAGTTTTGGATGTTAACAACTTCATTGGAAAACAGACCATTTTTAATTTCAGTTAACTTTAAAAACAAGCATTTTGAGCAAATAAAAAATATTTTATTTTTATATATTGCTTTATTTCAGATGACTTTCTACATAACTCAATAACACATCATTGGTACCTGATTTTTGCAAGATTTATAATTCATTAGAGCATCAGATTATTATTCGAGGTGTCCAGAGCATTCCCTCTTATTCTCATCATACAGATGAGGGTAGGCTTAGTGAGATTAACAAAAATGAGTGCAGTTCGGACGGTGCTACTCAAAACGTGTCTGTAGGCTAATGCCACTCTATGAACTGTTTGTTACAGCTTGGTGATTAGATGTGGAGCTTGTGCCACAATGTTCATCAATATACTTCTTTCTTCACTGAGAAATTTTGGCCAGGGAAAAAAAAAATCAGCTGAACTAACCAGCGTGCTTTGGGAGGTAGTTGTTTTACCTTCTTGTGCAAATTCCTTATGTCGTTGTGGACCAGTAACAGTTTGTAGGCGAGCACTTGCAATAATACTGATATAGGGTCCTTCAGAATTTCAACCCTCCACAAAGTCCTTCCTTTGAGAAGGGAAAAACCTTACTCTGCTTAGTCCTTCTCTCACTACGTTATTCATTACCATATGTAAATGCTTTATTGAAATCTGACTGATATAGACTGCACATATTTAAAGTGGGCAGTCTGATCAGTTTTGACGTCTGCACACCCATGAAAGCGTCACCTCAAGGTGGTGAACAACCAGTCACTCCTGAAAGTGTCGTCCTACTCCTTTGTAATCGTTACTCCTGCGCCCTTTACCCCCAGACGACCACTGAGCTGCGTCCTGCCATTATAGATGAGTTCCCGTTTTCCAGAGTTTAATATAAATGGAATCATACAGTATGTTCTTTTTTTGTGTGATCTGGCTTCTTTCAGTATTATTTTAAGTTCATCCATGATACTGCATATATCAGTGGTTCATTCCTTTTTATTGTTGAGAAGTATTCTGTTGTAGAATTCCACCATCATTTGTTTATCTGTTCACCTGTTAATGGATGTTTTGGTGGTTAACAGTTTTTGGCTGTTACAATACACAGAATGCTATGAACATTCTTGTATGTGTCTTTGTATGGACATATGCTTTCTTTTGGAAGTAAATACTTAGGAGTGAAATGGCTGGATCATGTGGTAGGTGTACGTTTATCTTTTCACTGCCAAACTGTATTCCAAAGTGATTTTTACATTTTACATTCCATACCACAGTCTATGAGAGTTCCACCTCCACCACCTCGCTAACACTTGGTATGGTCAGTCTTTCTAATTTCAGCTGTTCTTAGGTGTGTTGTGGTGTCTCATTGTTGTTTTAATAATATTCATTTCCCTAATGATGTTGAGTATCTTTTCATGTGCTTATTTGCTGTCTGTATATCTTCTTTGGTGAAGTGTCCAGATCAGTTTCCCATTTTTAAATTGGATCGTTTTCTTCCGAGTTTTGGGAATTCTTTATATAGCCTGGATACAAGTCTTTATCACATATATGCCTTGAAGGTATTTAAATATTCTCTCCTAATTTGTGGCTTATCTTTTTTTTTCTTTTTCTTTTTTTTGTAAATAGCTTATTTTTTTAGAACAGTTTTGGATGTACAGAAAAATGAAGCAGATAGTACAAAGAGATCTCATATACCCCACATCCAGTTTCCACTGTTATAACATATTAGTATGGTCCATTTGTTATAATCGATGAACTAATATCAATACATTATTATTAACTAAATTCCATAGTTTATTTAGATTTCCTAAGTTTTTACCTAATGTCCTTTTTCTCTTCCAGGATTCCATTTCATATTTATCATGTCTCCTTAGGCTTCTCTTGCTGTGATAATTTCCCATACCTGTTTTTGATGACCTTGATAGTTTGAGGAATATGGGTGAGATATTTTGTAGGATGCCCCTCTATTGGAATTCAATAATTTTCTCCTGTGTACACTGGGCTTGTGGGTTTGGGGCAGGAAGATCACAGAGGTAAAGTGCCATTTACATCACATCATCTCAAGGGTACAGACTCTTAACAGTATTTATGAATTGACATTGACCTTGATCACCCAGCGGAGGTAGTGTTTGTCAAGTTTCTTCACTGTAAAGTTATTCTTTATTTCTCCTTCTTCCATACTGTCCTCTTTGGAAGGAAGCCACTATGTACAACCCAGACTTAAGGAATTAGGCTCCCCCTCCTTGAGGTCCGAATAGTTACATAAATGCTTTGGAATTCTTCCACATAGATTTGTCTCTTTATTAATTAATTTAATCATTTATATAGTATGGACTCATGGGTATTTATTTTATACTTTGGGTTATAATCCAGTATTACTTATTTTATTACTTAAATTGTTTCAGCTTTGGCCATTTGGAGCTCTTCACTTGGCTCCTTTGTCCTTTGACATACCCTTGAGGTGGATTTTATTTATTTATTTTATATTCTCTCCTTAACTTCCTGGCAATACTAGATGCTCCACGCTCATCTTGTCAATTTTCTTCCCAGTCCTAGAATCAACCATTTCTCCAAGAAGCCCTGGTTCAGTTTATTGAAGAATGGTATTAGAAACCAAGCTGGGTGTGCTCATTGTTGTTTTTTTGGGCCCTCTCAGCTGACCGAACAAAGAAATCCATGCATGTAAACTAACCTGTGTATATACACATATCTATAAATACTTCTTTATATAATCATTTGTATATTAAGCTGCACATGAGTTCCTCCTGATGTCTCCAACTCTGCTTCATTACACAGGGATCATTCTAGCCTGCTACCCTCCCTTATCTGTGAATTCACATTCCAGCAGTGAGAAACCTGAATGCCCCCATTCACCATTCATTCCAGAATATATATAGCAGTCAAGGTTGTTAATCTGTACCCCTGTGTGGGAGGGGGAAATTTTCTTTTTCTTCCCAGGAAGGATTTATTTCTTTTGCCTTTAGTCTCACAGACTCCACTCATTTCCAAGTTACTTGGGTCAGTACCTCTCCTCCCCACTCCCTTCATGAGGTTGTTTTATACGTTTGTAATAGTGAGATTTTTTGCTGTAATCTGTCTTCCTTGCTGGGATCCCCCAGCTTCTTAGATTTAAATTTGCATACATTAAGGTGTATTCTTTTTGTTGAACAGTTCTGAGTTTTGACAAATGCCTAATGTCATGTTGTTGGGGGAGGTCATCGAGAGGATGTGACCAGCTGTTGACCCGTGAGCTGGACCCTGGCAATAGGAGGCTCCTTGCCCCCTCCCCTGTCCTTGGAATGTGCATTCCACTTGTTTTCTCCACTCCCACAAGCTGCCCCAAGGATCCTGCCCAGAGGTGATAATGTGGTATTGAGACTCTGGACTATATATGTGACTGAATCCAGTTAAGGCTTCTATGTAAACTTTTAAGACTTGGGTGGGTTGAGGCAGAGACCTACTTGTCTTGGTGGCCGCCCAAGGCACGTCTTGGATGTTGCCTTTCTTGTTAAAACCACTACCTACTAATCTGGAGTGGTTCACCTCTCAAAGGGCAAGAGATCCTTGCCCTGCATGGGTGGGGGCTGGTTTCTGATTACACTTGGGAAACTGCCGAGGTTGTGAACTAACACATGTACTGACTCCACAGAATAGTTCAACACCCTAAAAATCCCCTATGCTTTACTTAATCATCCCTCTCCATCTTCCTCAGAACCCCAGACAACTAGCGATTTTTCTTAATGTCATTATAGCTTTCCCTTTTCCGGAATGTCGTGTAGTTGGGATCATGTAGTGTGTAGTCTTTTCAGACTGGCTTCTTTCACTTATCAGTATGCTTTTCTTCCAGGTCTTTTTGCATTAATAACTCATTTCTGTTTTCTCTCTGAGAAGTATTTCATTGTGTAGGTGTACCACCGTTTATATTCACTTGTTGAAGGAAATAGGTTCTTTTCATTTTGGGGGCAATTATGAATAAAGCTGTTGTAACCATGCACAGGCAAGTTCTTATGTGGACATAAGTTTTGAAACTAACTGAACAATACCTAGGAATGTGATTGTTGGATCGTTTTGCACAACTGTGTTTTTTTAAAAAATAAATTTGTTTTATTTATTTATTTTTGGCTGTGTTGGGTGTTCGTTGCTTCGCGTGGACTTTCTCTGGTTGTGGAGAGCGGGGGCTGCTCTTTGTTGTGGTGCGCGGGCTTCTCACTGTGGAGGCTTCTTTTGGTGCAGAGCACGAGCTCTAGGTGCATGGGCTTCAGTAGTTGTGGCACGTGGGCTCAGTAGTTGTGGCTCACGGGCTAGAGCACAGGCTCAGTAGTTGTGGCGCATGGGCTTAGCTGCTCCGCGGCATGTGGGATCTTCCCGGACCAGGGCTCGAACCTTTGTCCCCTGCATTGGCAGGTGGATTCTCAACCACTGCGCCCCCAGGGAAGCCCCAGTTTTGCACAACTATGTTTAATGTTATAAGAAACTGCCAAACTTTTTCAAAGTGGCTATACCACTTTGCATTTCTTTCTTTTTTTAAAATTGTGGCAAAAAACAGAACATGAAATCTACTCTCTTAAATGTTTGTCTGCAGTACAGTATTGTTAACAGTATTGTTAACATGTATATACATTGTTGTGCAGCATTGAGACTCTATCCATGAACAGCAACTCCCTATTTCTCCCTCCTCCAGTCCCTGGCAATCCCCATTTTGCTTTCTGCTTCAAGAATTTGACTACTTTTGATACTTCATAAGTGGAATCACACAGCCTTTGTCCTTCTATAGCTACCATATTCCATATGCTTACCATAATGTCCTCAGGATTTCCTTCTTTTTTTTTTAAAGGCTGAATAATATTCCATTACATGTATATACCACATTTTTTTAAAATCCATTTATCTGTCAACGGACATTTAAGTTGTTTTTTTCACCTCTTGGTTATTGTGACTAATGTTGCAGTGAGCACAGGAGTGCAAATATCTCTTCGAGAGCCTGTTTCCAATTATTTATGCTAAATACCTTGAAGTGGGATTGCTGAATCACATGGTAGTTCTATTTTTAACTTTTTGAGACATCTCCACACTTTTTTCCATAGCCATGACGTCATTTTACATTCCCACCAAAAGTGCACAAGGGTTCCAATTTCTCCATATTCTTGGCTGGTACTAGTGACGACAGAGATACACAAACCCCTACCTTATGCTAGCTTCTTCTTATTTATAATCCCTATAGCAAATCCTAAAAATGCTATGTATATATTTGTTACTTTCTAATTTAAATAAAACTGGATGGCCATTTCTTTCTCCCGTTGTATAACATAGTCTTCTGGAAAGAGTAGCCAAGTGTAGGGTGTCTAAACCCCTGGTAGCTCTGCAGGCCAAGGCTCTGATGATAAAGTGCAGATTCCCAGTTATACTGCTGGATGAATGTTAAAGCCATCTCTAGGCTGGAATTTAGACTCTTATTGAAAAGCTATTCTACTAATCACCAATTAACGGATAAATGAACTTCACACCTTTTGTCTGTTCATTATTTTATTGTCAACATATTATTTGTGAAGGGAGAGAATGAGTTCAGAGTTTGGAAGTCTTCAAATTAGGAAAGACTGACAAATAGGCCAACTCTACTATTCATATTTACAGTGGAGATTTTTAAAAGAAATATGACATAATGCACCTCACAAATGGATGCTATTAAAGTCCGTTTTAGGCATCATTTTTGAATACAAGGAAACTTCATTTCTTCTTTTTTTATTCCCTAATATGTAAACACTCCATATGTTCAAATGTTTGTAAGGCATGTTATCTTAAAGAATATTAAAAAAAAAAAAATCAAAGTGGTACAGAAACAAGCTCCTGGAAGAGTGCTGGCATTTTTCTCCCAATTGTTGGATAATACTGCAAAGAATTTCTTCCAAGTAAAGGGATTTTGTTTTGTATTAAATTTTATAATAAAAGCTCCCAAATGAAAGATTCAGAATTCTAAACATTTTTAAGGATTATAAAAAGATATGCCTGAAATCTTGCATGTTTTTAAACATAGTACAAAGTAAGCTTTTTATATGTAGGCATTTTTAATAAAAAAAGTTTTATTTGTGTTTTAGGAATAAACAGGCTAACATAAATTGTACATATTTACAGCAATAAACTTCATTTCAGAAGCTGCACAACGGCTTTTGTAAGTACAGCTGATGGTTTTTGACACCAGCCTTCAAACGTGTTTTCTTTCTTTCATTTGCTGCAACATTTAAAATCTTGTAGTACTAAAGCAAAGAAAACAGCAACTTATTTTATAGCAAAGCCACACTATTAACAAAATAATGAGTAAACTACAGTCCCGTGAGTGCTAAGGTATGAGACTGTGAGTCCTGAAATCGAGAGCACAAGCATTTCTTGTGTCCATACCTGATTGCATGTAAGTTGATTTTGCATTTTACAAGAATACATGATTACTCAATGAATGATGAGTAGAAAAAAGGCCATGAAGGGTAAAAGGGTCAGTAATCAGAAGACACTGAACAGCTTCTTGGTCACTGATTCACTGCTAAACGGGAAATCTATTTCTTCTTTCATGTGTATAAATCACAGTCTCCAGGCTTCATGGATTTTGTCCACATATCATTTTTGAGATAGCAAAGGCCTAACGTCAAATACTTAAGCATGTAAAAAGGAATTAATGAAACGGTTAGGATATTTAATCAAATTCCTAACAGAAAGGGTACAAGTCAAGCATACTGTATGAAATTTTGATTTCAAATGTAAAAAGCAACTACAGAAAAGCACAAGTTTCATTAGAGAGAACAGCAGTTTCAATCAGAAAATACAGTATATACTGATACAAAATAGAAAGTTGGATTACAAAAGTAAGGAGTCTACCTTTTCTTTCTTGGCATCGGTGAAACCTGTCTCATTTCCTTAAAATTTCTGTAGGTTTCTGGAAATACTCATTCTTGCCCTTGAGCTTTTTAGTCGTCTGGTAGGTATACAAAAGTATTATCTGCTTATGTAAGAAAGCAGATGCTTATGTCAAAAGAGCAAAAGAACATTAATATATTGTAATTTATGTACCTCTGTAATTAAAGGAGTTCTGCCTGCTGAAAAATAAAGAGGGGAAAAGGGGTTATTTTATTTACAAGAGCTGTGTAATGCCATTCAGGAATTAGCTAATTCACATTTAGTAGGAGGGTAATAGACAATTCAGCAAAATGATTAGTGGAGATTAAAAAATACAAGGAACAAAACACTTAACATCTTCTAACATATTTGGTGAATTTAGCATAACGGATTTTGAGAGGCAACGGAAGGTATGCATTTCTTTCTGTATACATGTAGCACCTGCTTTTGAAAGATCCAGTTATGTAGTACAGGGTGCTGTGAATTAAAATAGCAGGAGACTGGTTTGGAAAGTTCAGCTAATTTTTGGATTCAATCAAGGTTTAGGTGAGGTGGTAGCCAAAGAGATGTTCCATTGCTGGCAGGATAGTAATTTTCCCAATCTTTAGCCTAATGAGTCCTGCTTTCCCAAACCTCCTGAATCACTGTGTAAAGATCTTTGCCTCAAGTTGAGTCTCCTTGGGTAAAGACAGAGGAGTGAAATAATTATTCAGAGATGATGGACAGCCAAGAGAATTTTTCAAGCAAGCCACCCTAACCCAGATGAGTTTCTCTCAAAGAGAGTTTTATTTGTATTTATGCAGTATTAAAGTTTCCTCTTTACATTTTCATTAACCTTTTAAATGACATGACAGCATTATTTCACATTAGCCATTAGGTTCCCATCACAATGGCACAAAATGCTGCCTAGCGTTCAAAAATAAAAAACTTAAAGATGTCAAAAAAAAAAGTTTGGCCCTTGTAAACATTTATATCATTTGGAATTTCCAAAACCCTCATGCAACCTTGACTTTGTAATAATGCCACATGGTAGTTTTTAACAAGAGGGTTATTGGCCCTCTCTAAAATAAGGAGTTGAGCAACACAGTCAATGAATATATGCATATCTAATCAGGAGTATTCCATACTTAGAAGAGTAGTGGATGTTCTGAATGTGAAATTTCACTTGTGTATATGATTCTGTTTTCCACAACACTGCAGTGAGTTAGAATAATCAAGGGGCTTACCCCAAGATGTCTCAGTGGCATTGTTGCAAAATAGAAAATAGTTCAAGCTTTATCCAGTGAGTATTTCAAAAAGATGTAGGCAACAGATTAACATGAAATTGATTCGCTTAAAAAAAAGAAAAAGCAGATACACTGCAATTCAATGTATTTGGGGAAATATCAAGTAGAAAAATATGTTATCTAGTAAAACTGGGGTGGCTGGTTGCCACTCTGAGGTAAGGCTTGCAAATGATATCTTTTATGCAAATAAGTAAATATATATAACAGGAGAACAGGGAAGTTAGCAGCTGAAAGGAGAGGGGCAGAAAAGGTATTTCTCTGTACATCTGTTTTATGCAGTCTTGAGGGACAGTTGGTGCATGTCAAAAACTGCCCATCCCCCTAAGATAGTTCTAAACCTTCTATTTACTTCTTGGCAGAAATGAAATTTGGTGTGCCATACTCTCTGGGAGGACTCTCTTAGGATTCACATTGGAGTGTTCCAATTACGCAGTGTAGTCCCAGCTTCAAGAGTAAACGCCCAGTAGAATCTAGATCCAAAGGCTTTTAACAAGGCAAACTTGGGTAAACGAGGGAAAAATGAAACTTTAAATAAAACCGTTCCTTCTTCCGTAGAGGAAAAGCAGTAGTAATTAGCATGGAAAGTCCAAGTCTGCTAGACTGGCAGACTCAAGAATGGTGGTGTTAGGATTCAGTTTGTATAGTCATAAACAATGGAAAAAATCTCAGTGACCACTCGGCACAGACCCTAACCTGGGTTCAGTTGTAACTCTAGCTGCATTTAAAAAAATCCACTTAGAGGTTGCAGACATAGGCTCAATGGGACTAAAATAACCTGGGGGAGGGTAGCAGGGACACCTGCCTCACAAGGTATTATCTATAATTCTGAAAGTAATGTCCATTATGGACATTCTCTGTTGCTACATTTAGCAACGTAGGTTATTCAGTCAGCATGTACAGATTCTCTACAATGGACAGAATAATAGATGCTTTGGGCAATGCAAAAGAATTAGAAAATGGGACATTTACCCTTAAAGACCTTACGCTTTATTTAGGGAGGCAGAGCATCTATTTGCAAAACTACTGGAAAATACACAAATGAAGTAACTATCTTTGGACAAAATGGCCACAAGAATTGAGGGTGAAGGGGAGAGGGAGAGTGAACAGAATGAGGGAAGTTTGCTCATGATGGCTTTTTGGTTGATGTTGGCTGGATTCATTAGGGAGGCGTTAGGAGGAGGCTGAGCTGGAGATAAAATGTAAAAATTCAAGCACAGCAACGAGAACATTTTGGGATGATAGGTGGCCGCTGCAGTGGAAGGGTAGGGAAAGCGTAAGGATTAGCATGCTTGAAGCTGAGTGAGGGGTACAATGAGAGATGAAGTGAGCATGAGTGATGGAGAAGACTGAAGTCAGTCATGAATAAAAGATTCATAGGGAGCCAAGATATTTTCTCCAAGGTGTTAATATTAACTTGCTAATATTTCCCATATCCTCCAGGTATGGGAATCATGAGACCTCATAATTAGCGTGACTATATAACTCGTTATCTAAATGGACAATTTTGAGTGAAATTATCTATTGATAATTACACACTGGCACTATCTCAGGCAAACTGGGGCACGCTTCAGGCTATTTAGATGTTGTACAAGCTACTCCTTCTACACTTTCCCTCAAGAGAGTAATGAAAAACTTGTGTGTGGAGGATGGAGGAAGGATGGAGAAGGATTACAAAAAAGAGCAAGTGTTTACTCGGCACAGTATCGACATACTGGGAGAGGAAATCACTCTCTTTTTTCCTACTCTCCACTCATCTTTGAACTACCCACAAACCTGGATCATCAGGTTAAAAAGATTAAATCCAGGCAGTGTAGTAGAGTGGAAAAAGCTTTGCCTTTGGAGCCAAGAAAAACTGAGATTGAATACTAACTCCATCACTAACTAGTTATCAGATCTTGGGTAAATCATTTAACCTATTTGAGCCTCTATTTCTACATATTGGTTTTGTCACCTTAACTTCACAGCATTGTAGTGAAGGTCAAACCAGGAAATAATGTGTGGGAAAGTGGTTTTTGATGCCGTAGACCAATGTGTGACAGTCATCGTTGGATATCTACCCAAAAGGCATTCTTCCCTCTTTTTTTTTTTTTTTTGGTTGTACGCGGGCCCCTCACTGTTGTGGCCTCTCCCGTTACGCGCAGGCTCAGCGGCCATGGCTCACGGGCCCAGCCGCTCTGCGGCATGTGGGATCCTCCCGGACCGGGGCACGAATCTGTGTCCCCTGCATCGGCAGGCGGACCGCCAACCACCGCGCCACCAGGGAAGCCCCCTTCCCTCTTTCTGTTAACATATTCCCCACGCCACCTCCTTTTTTCCCAGACACTGGGCAGCTTGGGGTTAGTGTTGTAAGCCAATCATGATAATTCCATTCCTCTTATCAGAGGCTGGTTCAGGAATGGATGTGTTATCCAACCCTGGCCAATGGGACAACAGAGAAGACTGTTGAGGGAGTTTTTTGGGAAAGATGTCCTTGCTCTTAAGAAGAAATCCAAGGCAGGGCTTTCCCTTATTTCTTCCACTTGATATGAGTGCGTAAGTGTAGCCACTTTGCAACCATAATGGCTGCTGATAACATACAGAGTTAAGAACTGGTTAGGGAAGGGGCCTGAGTCCTGAATGACATCATTGTGCTATTGAAATAATTAACCCAGTAACTGCGCTACTTCTAACTGTTATATGAGATAACATTTTGATGTTACTTTTAGTTGTATCTTTTGTTACTTGCACTTAAATGAATCCTAATTGATATACATATTAGTAAGTACTAATCTCAACTTGGTGAAAATTTGAAGACTTAGGAATGCTTCCTCTGTTTTGAAAAAAATGAAATTAAATATGAAACCATCACTAGGAAAAAAGTGTGGGAAACCAGTAATAGAAAACTATTAGCTCACTACTTTTAAGAGGAGTAATGAATACATCTGTACATAGGAAGGTTTTGTGGGGTGTGTGAGGTCGAGGGGCAGAATATTAGGATAACTCTACAAAAAAGAGACCATCTCATCCATAGAATGGCCTATGGTGGAAGGGAGGAATTTCCAGGCACTCTCCTAACAGTTTTGAATGGTCAGGGGTTCTCAGGAGAATCATGAAAGTTTAGAGATGGAAGGTATCTTTTAAAAAAGGAAAAAAAAGTTATGAACATCTGTGTGCAGGAATCTCATTAGGGATCTTGTTCAGACACTAGGCTGCATCTTTAAAAATGTGAATAGCTAGAAATGCTGATTGCAATTTAATAAGTAAACTTTCAGTTTTGCCATAGCTGTGCCTAAAACATTTGACAGATTTAATGATTTAAGTGGGGGATAGGAGGAGGTGGGAGAAGTGGGGGCACAGAGAGTGGATAACAGACCTGGAATCTTTTCCAATAGATGGGTGGCTGCCTCTTACCTGAGAGCTCAATCATACCTGCTATTCCTCTTACAGGACACAGGACAGTGATGGCGTCTAGGATGGGAAGGAATATGGAAAGGCACTGCAATAGCGTTTCTGCTCAGATGCTGCTTAGAAGTTGGCTTTTCCACTCAGGAGGGGCATTCCATGGCCATTCCTGACTGAGTTAGAGAGAATGGTCTAAGGGATCGACATCTTTCAGATATCTGAAAATAGAGACCACGATGATTATGTTATATGAGACTCTCCAGTGCTTTTAGAGGGAAATATTGTAGTGTGGACGATTACTAAAATCATAAATTTTTTTTTTTTTTGCCACTTGCCTGAAAATTTAACTCTATGTTCTCTATATATTTTTAGAGGACTGTGAACAAGTTTTCAATTCAGTTCACTTTACACCAGATGGCTTACTCCCAAAGACATGCAACAAGGAATATAACTAAATTTGTGGGGCTGTGTTAACAGAGGCCATGAGACTCCTGTATCTTTCTGGTAATCTCCTACACAAATGAATCTCTTTAAAATTCCCTTTGAAATTTAGTACTGGAAGGGAACTTGGAGGTCATCTGGTGGAATGTCCGTAGTCACACAACTAGGCTGTGATAGTGACAGCATAAAGCCCAGGTCACAAAATCCTAATTCCAAGGTGTCTGCTGTTCACTATAATTTCCTTCTCCCCACCACACAGCTCATTTATAGTTAACTTTTTAAGGTTAAGCTGCACATTGCTTGGTATATGTTTAGAGAACTTTCTGTTCTCTAAATATAGAAATGTTGTCTGGAGGAAAAAGATGTTCCACATATTTTATAGGGGCAGTTTAGACAGTTTGCCTTATGACCTGTCCAGTTACTAACTATATTTAATGTCTGCTAGAAGGTTGAAGAGGAGTGGGTAGGCTAATGCATAGAAGTGGAAATCTGTAATAGGAATCAGATACAGAAAGGATGAATTAGGTCAGGTTCCTAGAGGACAGTCTGTAACTAATGGTGTGCTGTGTAAATGATTAGCCATTCTGGGAGGAATAATAATAGATTTTTAAATGGCATACAATTAAGACTGAAGAAGTACACAAACGAGTTTGATGAAAAAGAATTGATACAGTGTGAATTCACCACATTACAACTATAATGTAAGGAGATGGTCTTATCCTCAAACTTTAGTGTAGATAATGTAGTTTTCTTAGGTTTGAGCTTATGATTTTTATTTCCATTTCATTTTGAATTAGACTGGGAGGGAGAAGGTTTAGGTAAATGTGTATTCTGTATATAAGGGACAGAAAAGCAGAAAAGAAAAATAACCCAAGGCAGTTCAGAAGAGGCTACTGTGATTATACAGTAGCTACCTCTAACATTCTGTTAAAGGCAATAGGAGTAGGAATTTGGGGAAATTATTAAAATTCACTGTTTTTGTAGATTCAATTGAAGATATGCAGTATAAGTCCAAAGAAGCTTAAGCTTTCTGCTATCCATGGGCAAGACAGCTTATGAGGTTTAGAAATGAGAAAGGAAAAAGAAAGGGATTGATTTCATTGGGTTAAGGCATGAGTCAGGATGATGTATGGTGCCAGGAAGGAATGAACACAAAAGAGGTAATCTGTTTCACGTTGCCAAACTTGCAAAATGCATAAACATATCGTATTTGAATAGTTTTCACCTATAAAAAATTATATTGGAAAATGTTCCCCCTTCCCTGTTTTTCTTCAAAAGGAAACCCAGGGAGAAGTAGGAGCCAGACAGCAATACTGATTGCTCTTATTTATCCTTTGGCTTCTAACTGGGGCTGTTTTAAGTTAGTGAATCTGTGACCCTGTGTACTTTAGGCAAATGCATAATGTTATTTGGCCTCTCTTTTATGAAACAATTTTTATTGATTTATTTTTCTATTGTCTTCAGGAGAGAAAATGCAGGTATGAGAATGGTTTTCTTTGCCAGCTGGTTCAGAAAGATACCTCCTTTTCCCACACCGAATTCCTACTGAAGCCTTGGTGATGAGTGCTGATTGTTCCAGGGTGGACAAAGTGTCTAGGGGCCAATCAGGAATGGTTGCCAGTCCCTTGATGTACCAAGGACTTCTTGAAATAGGAAAACCAAAACAAAACAAACAACTGTTAGATCTCTTCAGTTCGAATAAGGAAATTCTTGGTTTGGAGAAATAAAAACAAACTCAAAACTATGCTTATCCTTCCAGGAACTTAGTATTTTCTGGTTTGAAGTTCTTCTATTGAAAAGGATTTCCTTTTAAATGTTTGTGAAGTTGCAGCCTCTAACAGTGGAGTTTTCTGTCAGCTTAGTTGATTTCAGTTATCTGGAAAAAGCAGGATTTAAGCAAAAGCACAATGTATTCTGGACCTAGACATTGACTTGATTAGTTCCAACAGGGCTTTTTTTCTTATTCAATTGATTGTGGACCCTACTTGGCACATTTTGGAGCCAAAATGTCTTACAGTGATGGCTCCCTGCACTCTTCCTGGCACTTAAAATGCTGGCAATGAAAGCCTTGCCTTGCTAAGTTCTTACCTGCAAGAAAGACATCGATCACTCTCAAATGTTGCTAAGAAACCAATCTATTTCCCTACTTGCTTAGAATTTCTGAATTTCTGTGGATACCATCACCCTCTCTGGGACTGCCAGTCTGCATGGAAACACATCTTATGGCATAATATCCCACCATTCCGAAGACTTTTTCAAGAATACCAGGACTTGGGAGAAATATATTTGAGAACATTTAATTGCCAGATTCTCTTTTAAGTTTAACTAGCACATACCAAACATATCTCAGGCCCCCAGTTGAAAAATACTTGTCAATACCCAGTCCATTTATACCAGTACTTCTTTTTACCCTTCAAAAACAGTGCCATGGTCACCTCTGGATCTTTCAGGCATGAATCAGCCAGTTGGTGTTATCAATGTCGTTGGCTATCTCCTCCTTTTCTCCTTCCCATCATTTGCACATTCGACTGTTTACCCTGATCAACCATCCATCCATTTCTATTAGAAAGTATTAGAAGTTCTGGGAACACTTGTGGAAGGAAAGAAGGTACAAGCTAAAGCTATTGGTGCAAATGAAGCTTTGGATTCCCTGTGGATTTTGATCACGTCTTCTATTCTTGACCCCCTCAACAGCATGGATAATTTGGTATCTGAATATATGAGTAGCCACAAGTGACTGATAAAAACGCGTCAAACTTTTCATGGCACGGTTCCAGGAGCAGCTCGTTAAGATTCCTGTCTCTGCTGGTGTGCTGTTCCTGAGCCCCAGGGGTGTGCAGACTTCTTGGTAGCTCCAGTCCCTTTCAGTGGGGTTGAGGCATGAGGCAGTGATCACAGACACCTGGCAGAATTACACAACTGTACACACACAATGTCAGAGAAAGAGCAAGAGCTAAAAAGATTCTGGTTTGGACCCAAATCACTAGTCATTTCACTTCATGAATAAAAGCGAGTGCCTTGTAAGCTTACATTATTTACAGTGCTCGTATTTTTCAAACATCCACCCAAAAGCTGAGGACCACCACACCACAGGGAACAGTTCCATGAACTATGTACAGAATTTACAAGGAAGTTTACATAATATTCTACATTCCATTAACAACTTGACTTCTGTGTTGACTGTTTGCTTTCAAGCAACAGATATTTTTGTTCGTTTTTCTGTCCTCCTCATCCCAGTAACTGCTGATGAACCAACATGAACAAATGCTTGCACATTCCTTTACCCTCCCTCCTGGGATAAATATTTGATTATATTTGTTTAGGGAAAAAAAAAAAAACAACTGTGGCACATCACCCTTTGTAAAATACTATTAAAAATTGTCCATATAAGAAATCTTGGAGCGCTTTTCCTTCTAACATTATAAATAGATCTTTTGTTTGTTTGTTTGTTTCACTTGGCAAATTTCGACTGAGCTCTTTCTGAAGTGAATATTTATAAAGCAGTCATTGATTTCAGAAAGATGGAATTTGGTCAACATCTCTGTGTATTGTACCTAATGCTTTTTAAGGAAAGCCTATCCTTGGATCCATAAAGCAAACTTTATTCTCTGCACCACATTTTCTCTTTGCATTTTCAAGATCCTTCACTGATTGTAACGGACAGTAAAGACGGTATATGTGAAAACACTTTAGTCAGCAGAACTACCAACGAGTCTGCTGTTTCTATTTGGCAATGGAGAGGATGGGGGCAACAATCCTGGATAATTCAAGCCAAAAATATGTCTTTACCTGGGTCTTGGCCTCACAAAGCTGGTGAGTGTAATGCACATGTCACCCCTGATATCTTAAGTCAAGAAACATGACTGGTTGGAATGAGTGTGAAGTCATCATTGGCAAATAAATGATGGGATTTCTGCTGGGTCTATACAGGTTAAGTCTAAGACTCAGTCTATTTCACAGTTTATGAACTATGAACATGGGGTCCCCTGGACATGACTGTGGCATAAGAGAGTGCGTCCGTGCAGTTTTCAGCCTCTGCTGCCACTTTGTTAATACAGGAGATTATGGCTAAAAGAAAACAACCCCCAAATGGTTAAACAGTAACCCCTCTAAAATGTAGCGATCTGAATCTTTCAGGAATGGGGGGACCAGGTTGAGGGCACTTAAGAATGTCTAGCAATTTTTATGTTTTATGTCATCAATTTGGGCAAGACAAGGTAGAGAGGCAGAGAAGGAAGGATTTTTTTCTGTGTACTGTTCAGCCTGGAACGAGATTGGGGAGGATTTGGCTAGGAGGTGTCCGGAAGAAGGAAGTGAGGCCAGAGGTTATTAATTAGAAACATGGCAGCTTTTCCATTTTTCTGGCTGCCAATTGCCTCTAAAACCAGAGCTATGTAACACAATTTGTGTAGTGCTAGCTGTGACTGTCTACATCCAGGAGGGCCGACAGTGACACCATTTCGTGCCTATGGTAGATTCAGGCTTACTAAGTTTTACATTTTACAAAGGATAAAAGATAAGAATTCAAAACGTTCTTTTTCTCTCAGAGATGCTTTACATCTAAAACTACACGCATCAAATCCTTTAGACTTTTAAGGCAAGATAATAATAAAAAAACTATGCTCAATCTTCTCCAAGAAGAATGATCTAAACAGGTAAAGAGAACTTGTTTTGTTATGGAACACAGATCAACAGAGACTTTGTTTCTGATTTAGCATTTCATCCTTAAAAACTTTTAAAAGAGTTTTGACTTATTAATTCTTGTTAGGTATCAGCCAAAAGCCTCACTTCCTGTGTTCAAAATAAACGGCTACACAGTGGTTCCTGGGTAGTCACTGGGAATATTGACCTTACTATCACTGGTGTGGCCACATTCTAGTCTATTTGGGCATTTCACGATGGAAAAGCATCTCACCCTGCCAAAGAATTAACTAAACAGAGTTTCGAAATGGATTGCTTCATCCCCAGAGGCTGGAGATTTTCTTGACCAGGGAACTGTGATTATACAACTGAAAACTTAAATGAAATTTGGTTCCCATGCCCGATTCATTTCTCATAAAACCACTGAGATAATTTTTCCAGTTAAAGCAGGGTTTTTATATTCTTACTAACATACATTAGCTATAGCATAACCATGTATTTATTTGGGGGTTCTCTTTTCCTCTTGCTTTCTAAAAGAACACCTCATAACTCTCCTTGGGTTTATCTGTAGAAATTCAGCTTCCTCTTTTCAATTAAGTTTATCATCTCTAGCAGCTGATGCTGTTGTAAACATGGGCCCTCATCACAACCTTAGGGAGAAAGCCAGATCGTCAAACAGACGCAATCATCCCTATTATTACCTCAACTCATATCACATCCATAGATGAGGTCCCAACTCGCCTTCATGACTGTTTGGCCAACTTTGGGTTTCACTCAGTCTTGAAAATGAACACATAGAATTCTTATATGCTCAGGCTGAACACATACACAAAAATAACGAGGCTTTAATGACATAAAATGAGATGAATCTCAACTCTAGTTGGTTGGATATGGTTAGAATTGTGTGCTGGGCTCTTGAGGGATGCTCCTTGTATGATGAGCAAAGTAATCCATGAGCAGAGATAAGGCAGAAGCAGTAACGACTGTAGACAAGGGCTGTACTTTCAGAGCTGTTGTAAGTGTTTGAAGGCTCAGTGATGTTGTTGTTATTCTGTGGTTTTGCTGTTTTGAAGGTTTTCTTTAAAGTAGAAATCTGGCGTTGAAGGAGCATGATACCAAAATGGGTATATGTGCATTTCCTGAAGCATTCATTTCCTGTGTTGGAATGCAGAGCTCAGAGAGCAGAGGCATAACATGCTAGCTGAGGAACTAGCACTGTGCAGCTACCTTGTCACCATTAGATACTGCTCTCTGGAAGGCTAAGAAATATATACTATTTGATTAAAGATTTGGCAGTTCAGGTAACTGCCCAGGCACCCTTTTCACAGCACATAAATCTTGCCTTCCTCATGGAAAGGGCAATATTTTTCTCAAGCAAAAATTTCTTACCACCCTCTTCTTCAAAGCGCACCTCCCCCCCCCCCCCCCCCACCAGCGCCTTTCTCTCAATCTCTCTAAAGGAGGAACGAGGGCAATGTGATGCCATGGCTTCATGACACAGCGTCAAGTGATTCCAGGCTGAGGAATTAAGTTCAGGGCTGCTCATTTGAAAGAGCTTAAAGATGGTCACTGCCCCCCAAACTCCTTATACTTAACAAGAAAAGAAAAATGTTCCCAGTGGCTACCAGGTTGGATTCTAATGTTAATTTAAATCTGCCTGGAAGTCTGAGAAAGAAGCATTTTTCAGAATATCCAGCTTAAAGGTGAGGTGAAGATGGCAGATTGGGTTTGCACAACCTGGGGCAGCGCTTGCCAGTCTCCCCCTCTTCCTCCGTGGAGCTGGGACCCCCTCCTACAGTGGACCTGGGGCAGCTTGAGGGTGGAGGGGAGTCTTCCTTCCTCTTCTAGGTTCCTTTTTGTTCTCCCTTCTTCCTGGAAATCTGTAACTTATCAATGGCTTTGTTTTGTCTTCTGAGATCCTGGAAATTGTGTTGTTTTTTGGCAGCATGAGATTGTTACAGTTGACCAGGAAGCCATGCACACAGAGAGCTGGGTCCTCTTTTCAGTTTTACTTAAAAAATAATCAGTCAAATCCAGGGCGGCTAGAACTGCTAAAGATCTGCCTATCTAATTTCTCTCGTTGTGTGTATTTGTTTGTAAACATGGCAATTAACAGAGCTCTGAAAGAGCCAGTAACCTGGACCACAGTAGACTGGAAAAAAAAATAGAGTTTTTTTTTGAAGTAAACATGGTGCAGTAATAAAATTGATATGCAAGACCTAAAACCAATTGGATGACTGAATCTCTTACCTCAAAAAGCACAGCAGTACCGCTGCTGGGGACCTGTGGGATTAAAAACTAAGAGAAGAGGAAAGTAGTCGTTTAAGGAACCATGGGGACTGAACTTAGTGTACATAGTAAAGCCAGTAAACGACGTTAAAAAGAGAAAAGGTGATGGGGAAGAACATTCGGGACCACTTGTCTATGGAATTCACATCAGTCAAGTCGGGGATTTTGACTTTGAGCTGCGAGGCGCGCCTCCGGAGGCGCCCCTTGCTGTGGGCGCCGTGCCGGTCCAGCGCGCGCCCATACGCCTCGCGGCTGCTCAGCGGCTTGCGGTACTGGATGCTGGCGCTGTCGTACGAGTACATGGTGGCCTTGGGGTCGCTCCCGCCCGTGAGCACTTCCGAGCCGCTAGTCTCGTTCCTGATCTCCAGGGTGCTGAGGAGAATGTTGCCGTGGGTGTCCACCTGACGGAGAAAAGACGGGCTCAGGCACAGCTGCCCGGACGTTCGCTCGTTTTGGTTAACCTGTAACTGTTGATACTGCGTGGCACTCAATACACACCGTCTTGCTAGACATCTGGCTCTGTGCGCCTCCTGGACATCTATCTACCTGCCTATCTATCATCTATCTATCTACCAGCTATGTATCGAATCCATCATCTATCAATCCGTCTAATCTACTGTTTATCTATGATCTAATCTATCATCTAATTTACCATCCATCTACCATTTATCTAATCTAATCCATCCATCCATCTATTTATCCATCCACCATTTATCTCCACTCACAAAACAGTATGTGTGTGTGTAGTATATTATTAAATATATAATTTTATATATTATATATAAAATATGTAATTTTTGTTTTTAAAAACTACCATTTATCGAAGCCATATAAATACATATATACATATATTTTGTAACAAAAATGCCACAGGTATTTGAAAAAATAGCATATATATGTTTATATACATGGCATTTTTTCTTGTTACAAAGTGATATATGGAAACATTCAAAACTATAAACAATCAGGAAACAAAAAGTAAAAATTAATAATTTCACCTTCAGTGTCGATTATTTTTAATACCTTGCTAAACTTCCAGTCTTTTTTTATTCATATATACTTAAAAACACAGACTCACCTAGTATATTTTGCTTTGCAATCTGCTTTTGTCAGTTAATAGTATAGCCTGGTCATCTTTCCACATTAATAAATATTCCTCTGCGACAGCGTGTGTTCATAGATTATATGGATAAACCATAATTGAATCAATCTATTTTTAGATGTTAAGGCTTGCTTTACTGTTATACTGTTAAATAAACAGGCCTGCAAAGAAAACCTTTTAGCTAAGTCTTTGTGCATATCCGTAGTTATTTCCTCCGGCTAAACTGCCAGAAGTGTGATGGATGCATGGGTTGAAAGGACATGCCTGGCTATACTTTGACTTTTGTGTCTCCACTGTTGTTCACTGTTGCTTCCTACCATTCCAGTGATACCTAGCCCAGGTTTCCTGGTTTTTCTCTATGCTATGCCCAGATAAACACTTTTGGAACTATAGGAATCGTGAGCACCTTTGGCCTATGATGTGGCTTTAACTTCAAGCTGATCTCCTTTGCATCTGGTTTACCTGGAGGGGACATGGCTCATTCATACAAATGAATTTGAAGTACTTCCAAGGACCATACAGGCAGCTGTGTTTAAATTTAGAGTTATTAGCACAGTGCCCGACTTACAGTCCGTGCTTTTAAATGCTCTCTAATGACACTGATCTCAGTAAACCCTTGTTGAAAGCCGTAGGTTTGGGTAGGCAAGCAAAGAACCTGGTGACAAAGAAAGAGCTAGAGAAAAGCTTGGGAAGAGGCAAAGACAAATGAAAGAAAAGATAACTAAGATTTGTTGCGTGTCCATCATCTGCCTAGCATTATGGTAGATGCTTCACATGTATTACTTGTTTAACACTTACAACAACAAACCACCTCCAGTTTATGCCCCAGTAAGTGCCAGACCTGAGATTACAACCCATGTCTTGTCTGATTCAATGCCCATGTGCTTTTTACTAAGAATGAACCACTTCACAGTCCTCGGCCATCATCACATCCTGCAGTGAATTTAGTGATGCAGTTGATAGCTTTAAGCTTCAAGTTGGTTGGAGAAAGAAATGGTGACTGAATCTGGCCTCTGTCTCTCCATTCTCACCTATCATCATTTCCCTTTGTGAAGCATTTTGCTGTAGTCTAACTAGGCTACCCACTGTGCCCTCACTTGGGACATCTATTGGCTTCTTTATTCAAGGAGTTATTATTAATTTTTGTTACTGTTGTTAGTAACTACTATTTATCGAATCCTACTGTGTAATTTATCAGTTATTTTTCAGACACTATGAAATCTATAATATTATCCTAGTTCAGCAGATGGGGAAGCCGAGGCTCAGACAGGTTAAGTAAATTGCCTAAGATTTAACAAATAATAAGTACCCAATTTGGAATTCAAACATAGGATACTCTTTGTCTCACATATCATTTATTTCCTCTTTGCACGTTAATCAATATGTTTTCTTCAAGGCTCAATTTAACATTTTACTTCCTCTGTGTACCTGTGTACCTTCCCTGATCATAGTGACCTCAAGAATTTTCTCTCTCTCCAAACCTTTATTGACGCTTACTATGAGCCAGCTACAGTGCTAGTTGTCAAGGATGTGTGTATGTGTGTGTGTGTGTGTATATATATATATATATATATATATATATATGTATAATATAGTGTAAATCTATGGTTAAAAAAGTCATGCATATGGAAGTTTATGTTACTGAAGAGGACAGTAGGGTTGAAGTGACAAGGAGCGAAGTCCTGGATTCATTAGAGACGGGACAAGTAAGTTAGAAGATTAGGTGATGCATGTGATTTGCTAGGTACTGTGGAACAGTCAAGAGAATCCTTGAACATGGATTTTGTCCTTGAGATAATAGTCTCCTTAGAGATACAAGAATATGACATAATATTGAAAGTGACAAGACTTTTAACCAAATGCTAAATGATACAGTATAGACCATGATTGGGGTGCATAAAAGTGAGAAATCATTGGGATTCATGGAAGGCTTCATGAGGAGGTGGGGCTTGTACTGAATCTTAAAGGATGGGTAGAGGATAGAACACAGGATTGGGAGTTGAAATCTGCATTCTCATCCTGGTTTTGTTATTAACTCAGTTTCATCGTCCATACATGAAAGGCTTTCACTAGGTAATCTCAAGGGCTTGTTTCTAATTTTTGACAGATTTTGCTTATGGAGAATATTCCAGGCAGAAGAAAATACTTGTAAAACGGAATCACCTGATCTGTACTGTATGCCTCATTAAGTTACATTATTATGAAATCCCTCTTAAGTAAACAAGTCGCTAGAATTTAGAATTAGCCAATGAAGCATAGAGATGCTCCTCATTAAGGAGAAGTCATGACAAACAAGGTACATTTTATTAAGATATTTTGGTTAACCTTGGTGCAGGCGCAGAGGTACTTATAAATTGCATGAAGTTTATTAGTTTGTGCAAATCCCTCTAAATATTCTGTCATCGACCAGAAATCATAGCTTTAAATGGTTTGACATGTAAAATAATGAATCCCTTTCTGCAGCTACCCATGAAAGCTGATTTCATTACTGTATAGTTAAATTAACACTACCGCGTTCTTTATTTGGAAAAATAAGGAATGTCTTACAACTGTTATTGCCCATCTCCATTCTCTCTCCTACACAGTCTAGGACCTTTCCTAAAAGCTGGTGTTACAGGGTGTGTGTGTGTGTGTGTGATTTTGTGTGTGTGATGGTGTGCACAAGCATTTCTTCAGAGGTATGAAATTTCGTCCTCCACCCTCCAAGATTTTGCTGCCTGGTGAGGTGGGTGTGTAGTAACCACATCACTGCTGACACCAGCAAGTTTCTGGTTGGCTTCTCCTTAACCCCTGCCCTTAGGAGAAGAGTAGCTTTCCCTTTGCCTCAGCCATATAAGGACACCCAGGGGATCCTGATATCCACAATCAGCACAGCTTTCCCAAAATAATATCCACGGGGAAAGCGGCCGGTGTGTCTTCGCGTCTTCAGAAGCAGCAAGGAGCCATGCTGGGCATTGCTTCAGCACCTGCAGTGGTGACGCTGCCTCATTGAACAAGGAAATATTGACATCTGAGTTGGGCATGATCCAGACATCGAAGATTTTCAAATCTTGAAACAGAAGGAAGTGAGGCAAATGAAAATGTTGACACACTGGAATTCTAGGGCAGACACAGCCTAACAGATTTCCTAAAGCGTTGCTGATTTTGGAATAACTGTTCAGTGAGATAATCATTCCCCACCCCTCATACTGCCGTAGAGGAAGAGACCTGCCACTCCAGTTCCCCGGGAGACAAGCTCCGGGAGGAACACTTCAAGCTCTTTCACTGCTCGCCACTGACCTATCTTATGGGCACATTTGGAAGGAGGCGGGCATACGTGGCTCTGAGCCTCCTGGACTCTTCTCTCCCTCTGATCTGCCACCAGAGAAGGTGCAATCCATTTAGGGCCGTGCATGTTGAATCCACTGCTTTGGTGGGTAAAGCCTGCGTTTGTTCAGGGTTCTGGTGATTGGGGAGGTAAGTCTGTCTAATATTGGGGGGTAATGACTTAATTATATGACCACGTAATCCTCAAACCAACACCACGGATTCTCTTTAAGTTTAGAGCATCACTCAACCTAAATTTAGAGAAAAATGAGTATAATTATTATTAAGGCTTCAGGAGGGCCAATAAATAATGCTTTCTCTTCCCCTTCAGATAGATGATCAACATGCAAGATGTCTAATAAAGGGGAGCAGAGAACGTGGCTTTAGATCTGCAGCCCCAAGGGCTTGCTAATCTTTCATCCTCACCCCACTTCCTATTAGACAGGTATATTCATGGGTTACAAGAGGTAATTTTAGGTGTAGAATGGATAAGTGTTAAAACGTTAACAGTTCATTCATTCCCTCACTCATTTATTTAGTAAGTGTTTATTGAGTGCCTACTCTGTGTCAAGCACTGTCCCCGACACTGATGAAGGAATCAGCCTCTCCACGAGCAATAGGACATCATGTCCCATGTTTTAGAATTTCAGGGATCTCAGTTAATAAAGCTCCTTAATCTTGTACACTCTCCTGTACAAACCCTGTGACTGCTCCCATCTCCTACTGGTTCTAAATGTTTTACTGGACAAATACTGTAACCTCTTCCAAACTCAGGTTGTTAGTTCTCTTTCTAACAGACTTTTTGAAATGCTTTCACTTGTGACCATGGGATCTGCCTTCTCACTGCCTGCTGAGTCTTTCTCTCATCTTCCTCCTGAAGGTCCCTCCTGAAGACACTCCTGACCACAGGCAAATCTTGGATGGGCTCACATATGAGGGCGCACCTGGGATTTCACTGCATAAAGACCTGAGATGGGGAGAGACAGCTTCTGGCTGGTGAACCCTCTCTTTCTTTCCTGCAGTACAGTGGTTCTCAATTACAATATCTTGCTTTCAAATTCTGAGAATGCAACAGTCTTGGGAAGATAACAGTGAACAAAAGAGATACAGTTCTTGAGCTGGCGCTTATACATTCTTACAGAGGAAACGGGCAATACCCTCTTTCCCCATAAAGTTTGTTTTTAAAAATTGAGTAGCATTATGAAGAAAATGAAACAGTGGTATATATTGCTTTTCACATATTTAGAAAAAATCTAACCAGCACACTAACTTGGTTACTTTGTATGTTTTTCTTAATATTACACTCATCCTATGTCATTATAATGAGTGAAAAATTTAAAGTAATTCATATTTCCTTTTTTTTTTTTTTTAAATCCTGGACCTTACTACAGGACAGCCTATACATGGATGTTTAAAGGCATCTCATTCTTCAAATGGCCAGAGCAGAACTTTTGATCCTCTCTCTTCTTATCCAACTGGTTCCTCCCCAAAATGTCCCACTAGAGTGTCGCTCCAGGAGGGCAGGGACTTTGTCTTATCCATTACTTCCCAAGACCTGAGAAAAGTGCTTGGCACTTATAGGAGCAGTCAGTAAATATCTACTGAATGAATGAATGATAGGACAGGGGGTAAAAAGGCATGGTGGTTAATTTTATGTGTCAACTTGGCTAGTCTATGGTGCTCAGTTATTTGGTCAAGCGCTAGTCTAGATGTCGCTCTGAAGGTATTTTGTAGATGTGATTGACATATTCAATCAGCTCCTGTAAGTAGAGGAGATTCAGCCTGATGATCTGCATGGCCTCATCGTAACCCTTAAAAGTCTTAAGAGCAAAAACTGAAGTTTCTCAGAAAAGAAATTCTGTCTCAGGCCTGAAACAGAAATCCCGCCTGAGTTTTCAGCACACTCTACAGATTTTGGACTTGCTTTCTTTACAGCTGCACGAGACAGTTCCTTAAAATAAATATCTTCTTGCGTGTATGTTGGTTCTGTTTCTGTTGGTTCCATTGGAGAACGCTGACTGATACAAAGGGGATGGCAAAAATCAGGAGGGTGACTAAAGCCCAGGAAACACTGACATGCTGGCTGTATTTCTTCCCTCTATAGAAACCCCAGGTGAATGTATACGTTTGTTTTCTAGTTTGGGTTTCACTTCTCTCCCACCCGTCCTGTCTCATTCACCCTCCCCTTCTCTCTGCCTCCAAAATACCCAAAGAATGCCTTAGGCTGTGAAAAATGCTGTCACTCACTGAACTGAACTCTTCTGGATATTTTCAATCAGGAAATATACCAAAACTCATTTCAGTGTAATTGGAATAAAATATAATCTAGTTGTCAGTGGCAGTTTTAAAACCCTGTTAAGAAATACCTCTAGGCTCAATCTACTTTGCAAACAGAAAGTGATTTCCTTACTGTTAACCAATTCAGTTAGATCCCCCTTTACTGAGTGCTTCTGAAGTACAGAGCAGGAAGCCAAGTGAAGTGATGCTGGCCATGGAACGGGCTGTCCCTCCAGAAGCCTACAGTTGAATGAATGAAGCTGTCCAGTGTGCTCAGCTGCCTTCACCTGCAGAGCACAGAGAGCCACACAGCCACAACCTCCATCTGCGCATCCCGCTCCTGTAACGAACCGCATTTGTGATGTCGCTGTCAGTCATTAGCTCTCAATGACTCACGCACATACGGCCAGCTTATCTTTGATAAAGGAGGCAAGAATATACAATGGAGAAAAGACAGCCTCTTCAATAACTGGTGCTGGGAAAACTGGACAGCTACGTGTAAAAGAATGAAATTAGAACACTCCCTAACGCCATACACAAAAATAAACTCAAAATGGGTTAAAGACCTAAATGTAAGGCCAGACACTATAGAACTCTTAGAGGAAAACATAGGCAGAACACTCTATGACATAAATCACAGCAAGATCTTTTTTGACCCACCTCCTAGAGAAATGGAAATAAAAACAAAAATAAACAAATGGGACCTAATGAAACTTCAAAGCTTTTGCACAGCAAAGGAAACCATAAACAAGATGAAAAGGCAACCCTCAGAATGGGAGAAAATATTTTCAAGTGAAGCAACTGACAAAGGATTAATCTCCAAGATATACAAGCAGCTCATGCAGCTCAATATCAAAAAAAAAAAAAAACCCAATCGAAAAATGGGCAGAGGACCTAAATAGACATTTCTCCAAAGAAGATACACAGTTTGCCAACAAACACATGAAAGGAAGCTCAACATCCCTAATCATTAGAGAAATGCAAATCAAAACTACACTGAGGTATCACCTCACACCAGTTAGAAAGGGCATCATCAGAAAATCTACAAACAACAAATGCTGGAGCAGGTGTGGAGAAAAGGGAACACCCTTGCACTGTTGGTGGGCATGTAAATTGATACTGCCACTATGGAGACCAGTATGGAGGTTCCTTAAAAAACTAAAAGTAGAACTACCATACAACCCAGCATTCCCACTACTGGGCATATACCCTGAGAAAACCATAATTCAAAAAGAGTCACGTACCACAATGTTCATTGCAGCTCTGTTTACAATAGCCAAGACATGGAAGCAACCTAAGTGTCCATTGACAGATGAATGGATAAAGAAGATGTGGCACATATATACAATGGACTATTACTCAGCCATAAAAAGAAATGAAACTGAGTTATTTGTAGTGAGGTGGAGGCTAGTGACTGTCATACAGAGTGAAATAAGTCAGAAAGAGAAAAACAAATACCGTATGCTAACACGTGTATATAGAATCTAAAAAAATAAATTGTTCTGAAGAACCTAGGGGCAGGACAGGAATAAAGATGCAGACGTAGAGAATGGACTTGAGGATACGGGGAGGGGGAAGGGTAAGCTGGGACGAAGTGAGAGAGTAGCATTGACATATATAAACTACCAAATGTAAAATAGGTAGCTAGTGGGAAGCAGCCGCATAGCACAGGGAGATCAGCTCGGTGCTTTGTGACCACCTAGAGGGGTGGGATAGGGAGGGTGGGAGGGAGGGAGATGCAAGAGGGAAGAGATATGGGGACATATGTATATGTATAACTGATTCACTTTGTTATACAGCAGAAACTAACACACCATTGTAAAACAATTATATTCCAATAAAGATGTTAAAAAAAAAAAGAGATGACAAGATATGCTCTTTGATGACATTGTTTGAACATCTGGGTATAGCCTCATGTGAAATTACAATCTTTGCTGGACCTTTTAGTTGTGTGGGCCAAAGAACTCCCCCACCCCTCTTTTTTTTTAAGCTAGTTAGATTTTATTAAGTCAGTAAGTTAGATTTCTCTCTCATTCACAAAAGAATCCTATCTTTTTGAGTATAGAAGCAATTGGAGACTAGATGCCAGAAAGAAGATGAGAGAGAGATTTTGAGATTCCTGGAAAGGAAAATTAGACTCTTAGGTTGCTGAAGGCCCTGAAGATTAGCTAAATTAAGCCACAACTAGAGAACAAAACATGGACCAAGCCAGATTTGGGCAGGGGTTTGAGGGCTGAAGAAGTTCATCAACTGTTAACACAGGCGGTCATTAGAAATCAGAGGCCCTGCCTGGATTTCTCCAGAATCCAAGATACTAAGTCAGAATGGTTAAAGTTTCATTAAAGGCTGATGGCAAGACAGTGATGTGGGGCGGAGCCCAGGCTCAAAGGCTAATATGCATTATCAAGCTGGTCCAAGCTAGACCTGAGAGAGCTGTTTACATTTATGAAGACTGTTTTCACACGCATTTTGTATCCTGGAATTAATCACAATACAGAGTTTATTTACATTTAGAAAGTTGTCTGAAGGTATAGAGGATTCACCATAGAGAATAGGAATGGGAGGAAAAGAAGCCAGATTACAGTGTCAACATCTGGTTCTGAAGGGAAAAATTCTTTCTTGACTTTTGGGGTTCCAACTGCCCATTGGGCATGACTCTTCAGCAGGTTTCACCAGTGTCCCCCATGACTTAGAATGATGTTGAGTCAGTCTCTGGTCAGAGACCACCCATGCAACCATTCTATCTTAGGTGGATCTATTTGCAAATGGGCAGGCATTGTGGCCAGCAGATACAACTATTTGTTCCAGCTTAGTACAAAAATGGCCCCAAAGTAGCTTACTTACAGCTTGGTTGTACTGAGTAATCTATCTTTCAAAACTCTAAATACCATCTCTAGCTTCAAATGATACCTGAGGGTTTTATGAATCTATTGTCTTTATCATGTTGGAGGTTGAAACTCTCCTAATGTCTGGATTGAGCACCTGTACTCATATAAAAAGATACTTCAGTGCAGTGGTGGAAATATAAATCAAGACAAAGCAAGCACTTCTGAAGCTTCAGTATAGATACCCTTGACAATACTGCCCAGCCAAGGCTATCAGAGTAATGTGTGATAAATGATCAATGCCACTCTATGCACTAGGGTACCAAGGCCGATATTAGGGATCCCTCAAATAAAAATTGTCTGGGACCAACCAGAACATATATGTCATTTGAATTCAACTGTTTATAAACATCTAAAAGGAAAGGGGAGGATCATCTAACCATTATAGTAAAGAAAAAATATAATATTTTCTATTTCTTAAATTTAACCAGAGGGTAACATTTTTAAATACCACTTAGGTTACATCATTAACTTCACTGCTGGAGATGATGCGCTGAACAGATGAAGTGATACACTTGCTTTGTTATTGACTCATTGTCTGCCTGAGCCCCTGGTTTTAGAATAGGATAAGGAAGTCAGGAACTGGAAAACCTAAGCAGCTACAGGCATGATTATAATTTCCTCGAGATAGTACTGGTCTATTATTATTCCGTCTAAATATGAAGAAGTTTATAAAAACTTACAGTATGTTTTGGAGACTGTATTTATCTGATGCTATATCACTGTGATTCAGAAAGAATAACAGAGGTTGATAGAAAGTATGCTTGAAAACATGTCAAAAATCAAAGTGATAGAAAGAGTAAGTAAGTTCGGAGCAGAAGCTAAAATGGACTATAGATAGTCTCCTTTTCTTACTTATTATGAATACATGAGAATTTTATAAAACATTGTGATGTAACACTCAATACCTTGTGTGGTATCTACGAACTCACCTTGAATGAAAAAGGCCTCTCTAGCAGTCATTCATTCAAAAAGTTCCTGTTTGGTATTTTCTCAGTTCTAGCCACCAAGGAAAGAACAATAAATATAATAGACAAGGACCCTGGTGCCTATCTTTGGGAAGCTTGGAGATTAGCAGAGAGACAGAGGTTACAAAAATAATTACACAAATAAAATAATTACACATATACTCTATATTGTGGTAAGTCCTAAGGTGGAAAAGCACAGGATGTCATGAGAACAAATCACAAGGGTACAAAATATAAACCAACAGACAGTCAGTTAAGGCATTCCTGAGTTAGTAGCAATTATGGTAAGAACTGGAGCAATGGAAAGATTGAGAAGGCCAATATTACCTTCAATCATACTAATTTTTTCTTCTGTGGTATGAAATCTGATTCTAATCCATCTAATAAAAATTTCAATTCTATGATTTCCACTGGCTCTTGTTTATAGTTGTAGGGCGCGGTCAGCTAACTGCTACGCGGCAGGAAGCTGAAATAAGCTGAGTCATCCTTCCTGTGGCCACTGCGCTTGCGCTAAGTATACTAATGAGGTTTTAAAGTAGCGACCTATCCGATGTTGGCTCACAAATCGCACCATCGGCGAAAGCCAATCACAGAGCGACACATGTTCTTAATCCCTATATAAGCAGACTGCTATAGGATTGCGGGGTCTTCCTTCCATCTTTCTTCAACCAAGCTGTGCTCCAATAAAGTGTGATACGAGAAGAATCTTGCGTGTGGCGGCTCGTTATTCTGCCGGTCAGAAACGGCTCGCCGCAAGTGGTGCCGAAACCCGGGAACTTCGCGCCCTGCATGGAGGACCGATTCAGAACTCGACACACGGAGTGGTAACCGTCGGTGAGTAGTCCAGTCAGGTATGTTTTTCGGGGGTTTGGAGCCTGAAGTTTTTACTTTCGCTTTTGTCCTTTTAGTGTTTCTCATGTTTTTCGTTTGCTTGTGGCTACGGTACCACCAGCCCGATCGAGTGTGTCTTCCCTGGCCGATAGATAAGTCAAGCATTTTTGGGAATAGTTCGTCCACGGAGCCTACAACTGATTTTCATGAGCCTATTCAAGCCCTTTTAAGGGACCGAGGGCTAAAGCTCTCTCATAAAAACATAAGTAGGCTGCTACAAGATATCGAAAGTGCCGCGCCGTGGTTTGGGGTATCAGGCAGCTTGACTGTTCCGTCATGGGAAAAACTCGGAAAAGACCTAAAGGAGTGTAACACAAGGGGAGAACTTTCTCGAGGCGCTCTCCCCTTGTGGAGCATGATACTTTCTTGCCTAAAGGAAGGAAAATGTGAAGAAATTATTCAACGAGGACGCAAGGCTCTTAGCATGTGTCAAGATAGCGCATCAGAGAATGAACAAACAGGGACTACGGTAGACAGGCCTGAAATTATGAAAAGAGAAAAAAGAAAACAAAAGGAAAAGCAAGAAACGGTGCCAGGATTATATCCAATCCTAGATGAGTTTAAGGAATTATATTTGTTTCAACCTGATATCTAATAGAGGGATAAGACGTAAGTTATAAGGCATGACCGCCCCTATAGAAGCCCGCGGAAATTTAAACCGCCGAGGCTTGGGTTTTTCTCAAGGGTCACTGAGTTTATGATTACATGGAGGACCACAACACCTGTGTGGGTACCTCAGTGGCCTTTGTCAAAGGAAAAGCTGGAGGCGGCATCCAAACTAGTGGATGAGCAGTTACAATTAGGGCATTTAGAACCCTCCTAGTCACCCTGGAATAATTAAGAAAAAATTAGGGAAATGGCGTCTTTTCTATTCCTTTGAATAGTCGAGATAAAGCCTCTTGTATGGAGTTGCTTGAACAGGCCTTAGGCGTTTTGATTAAATATTTAGGGAATGGGGGATTGTTTCTTGCTCCCGAGGGAATACAGAAGGGAGATGTTGTAAATTTTTTAGGAGCCTGATCTTAATTCCCCACGCCAATTGACCCCAGAAGCCCATCAGGCACTTCAAAAGGTAGAACAAGCTATTACAAATGCACAATTAGAACGCTGTGATGATTCTCAACCTGTTTGGATGTGTCCTTTTAATTTAATTTCCACACGCGCTCTAACAGCGCTAGACTCTACGACACAGGCTCAAGAGTTTCATGAGCTATATCATGTGTCATCTACAGTCTTAAGAAAAAAAAATTTAACATTACCAGAGCTTTGGCTAGGAATATTGTGAAGAGTTGTTACCCAAAAGACTGGGGTTAACCCCAGAGGCATTCCAAAAGCTTTGTTCTTTTTTGTCAAAAAATGCAGGTGATTCATATTACAGGCTTGCCCTATAATCCACAAGGCCATGGCCGACGAAAAGCCCAAGGAAGGAGTCAAGACTGAGAACAACGATCATATTAATTTGAAGGTGGCGGGGCAGGATGGTTCTGTGGTGCAGTTTAAGATTAAGAGGCATACACCACTTAGTAAACTAATGAAAGCCTATTGTGAACGACAGGGTTTGTCAATGAGGCAGATCAGCTTAAAGAACTCTTAATAAAACAAAAAGGGGGAATCGCAGAGAACTGTACCCCTAGACAGAGACTTTCACTTGCCTTATTTACCATAAATTTTTTACATTTAAATGATGATAAAGAAACCTCTGCTGAACGCCATGTGGCAACAAACCATAAAAATTATGGCAAAGTGATGTGGAAAGATGTGTTGTCCAATCAATGGAAGGGCCCGGATCGTGTTATTACTCGATCCAGGGGATCTCTTTGTGTCTCCCCACAGGATCGAGATCCGATCTGGGTGCCATCAAGACTGACGAGAATTGTTGAAGAAAACTTCAGAGAAGATGCTGAGCTGGATGTTCCTGATGATTCTTAATCGAAGTCTTTGTATTAGTTGGAATTCCACAAAGGATTATTCAAATTGTGCAACTGAGTGCTGCCGGGCTGGAGCCCGTTGCCTTTGGAGATTTTGCCTCTTGGCTCTCTTCTGCCTTTTCCTCCTTTGGGGAGTGGGTGGGGGTAGGAATCTTTGGAGTCTGCTGTGTATTTGGGATTATGCTGTGTCTCTGGTTGGTCTGTCGTGTGCGCATCAGGGCACATCGAGATAGGGTCCTGCTCACTCAGGCACTTCTGGCTATTAAGGAAGGAGATTCTCCCGCAGCCTGGCTCTCCGCCCTGAATAATTCGAAATGATTGCCCTTGCACAGAGAGGCCTTGTCGCCATTGCACCTCTATAGGGAGTCATCCATTGTCCTGATTGCCCTTGCACAGAGAGGCCTTGTTGCCATTGCACCTCTATAGGGAGTCAGCCATTGTCCTGATTGCCCTTGCACAGAGAGGCCTTGTTGCCATTGCACCTCTATAGGGAGTCATCCATTGTCCTGATTGCCCTTGCACAGAGAGGCCTTGTTGCCATTGCACCTCTATAGGGAGTCAGCCATTGTCCTGATTGCCCTTGCACAGAGAGGCCTTGTTGCCATTGCACCTCTATAGGGAATCAGCCATTATTCTGAGTCAGCCTTTGCACCCTGCAGCCCTTGTTGGCATTGCACGCAGGAAGGTGTCTCAGACATGCCAACGGAAAACTGCCCTCGAACAGTGAGCACATCATGAGGTGAACACTTGTACGGGCTACATTCCGCTTGGTGTTCTAATAAATAAAAAAGGGGGAGATGTAGGGCGCGGTCAGCTAACTGCTACGCGGCAGGAAGCTGAAATAAGCTGAGTCATCCTTCCTGTGGCCACTGCGCTTGCGCTAAGTATACTAATGAGGTTTTAAAGTAGCGACCTATCCGATGTTGGCTCACAAATCGCACCATCGGCGAAAGCCAATCACAGAGCGACACATGTTCTTAATCCCTATATAAGCAGACTGCTATAGGATTGCGGGGTCTTCCTTCCATCTTTCTTCAACCAAGCTGTGCTCCAATAAAGTGTGATACGAGAAGAATCTTGCGTGTGGCGGCTCGTTATTCTGCCGGTCAGAAACGGCTCGCCGCAAGTGGTGCCGAAACCCGGGAACTTCGCGCCCTGCATGGAGGACCGATTCAGAACTCGACACACGGAGTGAACCGTCGGATCAAGATCCGATCTGGGTGCCATCAAGACTGACGAGAATTGTTGAAGAAAACTTCGGAGAAGATGCTGAGCTGGATGTTCCTGATGATTCTTAATCGAAGTCTTTGTATTAGTTGGAATTCCACAAAGGATTATTCAGATTGTGCAACTGAGTGCTGCCGGGCTGGAGCCCAGTTGCCTTTGGAGATTTTGCCTCTTGGCTCTCTTCTACCTTTTCCTTCTTTGGGGAGTGGGTGGGGGTAGGAATCTTTGGAGTCTGCTGTGTATTTGGGATTGTGCTGTGTCTCTGGTTGGTCTGTCGTGTGCGCATCAGGGCACATCGAGATGGGGTCCTGCTCACTCAGGCACTTCTGGCTATTAATGAAGGAGATTCGCCCGCAGCCTGGCTCTCCGCCCTGAATAATTAAAAAAGGGGGAGATGTAGGGCGCGGTCAGCTAACTGCTACGCGACAGGAAGCTGAAATAAGCTGAGTCATCCTTCCTGTGGCCACTGCGCTTGCGTAAAGTAGCGACCTATCCGATGTTGGCTCACAAATCGCACCATCGGCGAAAGCCAATCACAGAGCGACACATGTTCTTAATCCCTATATAAGCAGACTGCTATAGGATTGCGGGGTCTTCCTTCCATCTTTCTTCAACCAAGCTGTGCTCCAATAAAGTGTGATACGAGAAGAATCTTGCGTGTGGCGGCTCGTTATTCTGCCGGTCAGAAACGGCTCGCCGCATATAGTCTCAAATCCTAGTCTGATACTTCCCATCTCTTCATATATTATGTTAATCTTTTCCTATGGACTTTATTTTAAGCTGGTTTTTGTTTTTGTTTTTTTTTGTTTTTGTTTTTTTTTTGTGTGGTACGCGGGCCTCTCACTGTTGTGGCCTCTCCCGTTGCTGAGCACAGGCTCCGGATGCGCAGGCTCCAGCGGCCATGGCTCACGGGCCCAGCCGCTCTGCGGCATGTGGGATCTTCCAGGACCAGGGCATAAACCCGTGTCCCCTGCATTGGCAGGCGGACTCTCAACCACTGCGCCACCAGGGAAGCCCCCTTAAAGTACTTTTAAAGCTGGTATGGCTACGATCAGATAATAGGAAGCTTCAACCTTTCTTCAAGATAAATGCTGTCCTGTCTTATTTTATAATCCATTCATAATTTTCTTTCCAGCCAGATCAGAAGTTTCTCAAGGGCAAGTATCATGCCTACTCCTTTCCCATGGCATTAAGCATAGTGTTTTATACAAGAGTATAAATTTATTTGAGTGTGTTGCTTTGAATTTTGCCCATTTGGTTGAATCTGTATGTTTTCCTCATTTGTAATTTTCTAATTACCCGACAGTGTTTCCCAAATTTTGATATCCTACTAAAGAGCATGAAGAAACACCTTGAAGATTCATTATTTGACTTCTGCCTGATTCTCCAGCCACAACTCAAATTATTCTCTTTCTCCCTCACTTCCTATGTTCTTGCTGCATTGGTCTTCTCTCAGTACTTTAACACGTCACACAATTCTTTGCCTAGAATGGACATGGCATGGTTGCTGCTTCCATCACTTAGGTGTCAGATCAAATGGTAATTCCTCAAAGAGGTCTTCCTGATCACCTGATCAAAGTTCCCTGTTCCCTTGAACCTGACCCCACACATTCTCTTGCCCATTACTCGGTTTTACTTTCTTTGTAGCACTTCCTATTACCTGAAATTATGCTCTCGATACTCGCTTGTTTACTGCCTGTCTTCCCACGTTAGCATCTAAACTCCATCATTCAGAGCAGTACCCCCAATGCTCAGAATCGTGAATGAATATTTGAGTCGTTACCCTGTGTACCATCTTGAAAACAATTTGTCTTGGATCCAGTATTTCAACGCACATAATTGTCAAATGATTTCAGTGAAAAATGCCACGGAAGTAGAGACTATAGGGATTTTTAAAAAGAATAAACAAAGCATTATTTTAATGCACAGTGAGAACACAGGTCATAAGATCTACCAGTGAAAAGCAAAGGAAAAATACTGACAATGTCTTGTATATGATAATAGCTAATACTTATTGAGTTCTTACTATGTACTAGGTATTGTTCCAAATAATAGACTTTAAAAGAAGTAACAAAACTCATTTAGTCCTTATGATAACTGAGAGATAGGTATACTATAGTAATCTCCATTTTATGGTTGATGACACTGAGAGCAGAGGTTAGATAAGGAGTTACACAGGTTGATTTGCCTGAAGTTCTAAAGCCAGTAAGTGGTAGACCTGGGAATTAAATCCAAGCAGTTTGATTCCATTCTGTGGTTATAACCACCGTGCTATAATGCCTCATTGCCACTTAGGAGTAAGAGTTTGTTCACTTTAGTTCTCTCATTTATTTATTAAGTAGGTCTGGAATTATTCTTTTGTGTATAGTTTCACAGCTATATAATTTAAAATAAAGAATAATGGACTTAGGGTTGAGTTGCAGGCCCAGGTATGTTATTAAGCTATGTAAACTTCAACCTAACATCTTCAATTGTCAATTTTCAAATATGTGAAATGAAGGGTGGTTGGAGCCTTATTAAAGATAAACTAGTATTTCATAATTTTTTTCTGTTATGAGAGCTCTGGGCACGATGCTGCTGCTGAATTTCAGAAGAAGATTGTTGAGAATATTTAATATATTACCTGGACTTTATTCATCTCCAGTTTGTTCTTCTCATTAGCACTCTGGTCTTGTTTGCCAGCTCCTTTTTTCTGAGGGCCTTTTCCAAAGAAGATGTAATTTACAAAGGCATATTCCAGCAAAGCCAGGAACACGAACACAAAGCAACCCATCAGGTAAATATCAATTGCTTTGACATAGGGGATCTTTGGCAGGGTCTCCCTGAGGTGAGTGCTGATGGTTGTCATTGTCAGCACTGTGGTGATTCCTATGAAACAGAAAGACACAGCTCAGCTGAACGCACTTGTTAAGTTCCCCTTTCAAGACTGAGAGGACAGATGCCGATCTCTTGTTGGTGCTCCAGAATGATGGCAGTAATGCAATAAACCACAGGGCAGAAAGGGCAGACAATTTGAAAGACAAAGCTGCAGGCTCCCTACGTAGTCCATAAGTATCATAAAATGGGATGCGCTGTGAGTGTTGGGTTGAAAACTGTTTTTTTAAAAAAATAATGCACAAAGGAAAAAGAAAAGTAGATGCAAATATTAAAATCTCATTGACATGCCCACTGCTTACTGTCAAATGTCCCTCATTCTGCTACGTGCCACCTCCTTCTTTCCTTCCTTCTCTCAGCGTCTCTGTCACGTCCCTCCTAAATCTGTCCTTGTAATACTAATCACCACAGCAGTCACTACCGAACTGAAAGTTGGTGACCAGTTTGAGGAGACCTATTTCATTGCATGCAACTGTAATACACACAGGTCACAGGGTCAGTATGGTCTTTTAAAATTATAATGCATCATTCATAGTGAGTCAACATGAAAAGAAGAAACAAATAAGAAAGTTCATGACTTGCATCAAGTATTTGATACATGTATTTTAAAATATAACATAATCTTATTGCTTTTTTTTTTTTTCTTTTTCAAATATTACCTCTAGTTCCTTGATTCTAGAGACTAGAATGAATTAGTGCCCCAGAGTCAGGAAAAGACTTCCTAAAAATTCAACTTGTTAAAGAAATTTAAGAGTGTAGTCTTTTTAAAAGGAAGATTCTGCTTTGTCTACTTTGTTAAATATGGCATTCTTAACAATATAATGTTTGTGTGTCTGTATAATATTTTGTGTTGGTTATGGTGATTAAATGATAATTGGGAAAAATAGGAAGTGATACTTATATCTAATACTAAACTCTGCTGTAATACTAATATTACACATTTGTATAGTGTTTTTGAAGTTTTAAACACTTACAGCTATGAATTATATGGCTGTCATAACAGCCTGCTGAGTGTGATAAGGCAGGTATATAATTCCCAGTTTATAGCTGAGTAAACAGAAACTCTGAGATTAGTTATTTTGCTGTAGATCACCCAGCTGGGGGCAAAAGGCAAGGAGGTATGAAGCAAAGGTATTTAAAATAAAAGCAGAGAGATGAAAAAGTAAAACGTGAAACTTGACGGAGGTCCTTAAAAATAAAGATAGGAAATGTGAAATGGATATTAAAGACAAAGGAGAACTGGCAAAGGGAATGGAAGTTAGAAAGTGAAAAGGGAAGAAAATAGTTTAGCACTCATTTGCCAGCCAGATTATTCTATTTAGATTCCCTGATTTGACTACTAAACTTGAGGAGAACAGATAAAGTAGGAAGTCTGAACTACCATACGAAAGGTTAAAATAGTTTAGATCAGTGATAAATTTAAATGTCTGGACTGATATTAAATGCCATCATGAGTGGTGCTATTTATTTCTTTGAATAAAATTTTAAATTTCCCCTAATATAATTCTACCTAATGTTCTGTACAGAAGCAATAATTCATTAAAATCTACTAATTCCACTTCTGCTTCTACTTCTTGGCTTAAATTTTTTAAGCAAGAAGGGCTAGTAAATAAATGTCTTTTTCACTTAGATAAGGTTTTAAATACCTTAGGTTTTACATTTCAAAGAACAGGTTTATTCAGCATCTGCATAGGCTGACACCTCTAATCAAAATATTATTAGCTTTGAGGATAGGTGTGTAAAGAGAACCACAATTCATGACCTTGACAGTTCATATTCCCTACTGTAGACACTGTCCGATGTTTTTTCTTTAACCATAGCGTATACACATACTCAAATAATATGTGCAGATACATGTGTATGATATGATAAATTATTTGTCTACTTTCCTTAGTCTTGTAATGTTCAAAGGTTGATAAGGGGCTGCCCACACTTGACTTTGTGAGCCTTATATACTCAACCAATAGAGATGAGCTGTAGAGTTGACAATTAGTCTAGGGGTGAAAGGATATGCTGATCATCTAATCCAGTTCCGTAGTCTCAGAAGAGAAGAGCTGTATATGTTAGCTTAGTAATAAATTATGTTCTTTTGCATGTGTGTGTGTGTGTGTCTGTAAATAAGCCCCAGAAAGTGATAACTGAAATGGCTCTAGGGTCAAATACGAGGTAGACCCACACATACCCAGATACATCAGACAGACCTTACATATTCTAACTTTCCAAGGAATCCTTTAAAATCTCAAATATAGCCTTTTAGCTTACAGCAATTACTCAACCATGGCAAGATTAGTTCTGAATTCTGTTTTGCTGGGAAGGAAACCATTTTTTATTCTGTCCTGATCACAGATCATTAATATAGCTGATGAATTGTCTGTGTCTTATTCAAGTAGAAAGAGCTCTATTTAAGGGAGACAGAGCAATACAATTTAACTATAGTTAATATTTGAAAGATAATATTGACATGGCTTGTTAATGGTCACAAGGTTTAGCTTTCTCCAAATCCATTTGAGAATAATGCAATAATGTTCTCCACTGTAAAGAGAAGGAACCAAAGAAGAAATCACAAAGTTAGTAAAATATTAGTGTAATGAGAATTTTAAAATATTCTCTAAGAAGCACTTATATAGTGTTGAATGTACTCCAAGATTTGTGTTTTATTTTGGTAAAATGATAAAAAGATATTACGTTGTAAAACATTCACTCCTGTAAGTGCTTACACATAGATGTTTTATTATCCAGCACTCTTACGGTAATCTCATTCTCTGGCTCTCTGTGAGAGACACCCTGGCCTGTAATTCTTATCATTGGTTGTTGTTTGACGTTAAATCCCACCAGCTCTCTGTAGTGCTGGGAATGCATTACCTAGTGCGACTCTGGCTGCAGAGGCATCATAGTTGATCCAAAACGACACCCAGGACAGAATTGTAATCAGTGTGGAAGGCATGTAGGTTTGCAAAATGAAGTAACCAATGTTTCTCTTTAGACGAAAACTTAGTGACAGTCGTGGATATGCCCCTGAGTGAAAAAAAAAAAGAAAAGAAAGGAAAATCAGATGGTCATTTGGTGGGAGCCATCTCCTTTCTCATCATCGCTAGTTCATTTTGGGGGAAACATCCTCACCTGTTGTGAACTCCACCTTCTTGGACACCATCTTATAGTCAACAATTGAAAACTGAGGAAGCTCAATTTTATTCACTCCTGTTACTGCTCCTTCTCCTCCATTCCAGTAAAACTCAATGTCATCCGTGGTGTAGCCATCTGAAACCAGGAAACAGCAGAGTTAAACAGAATTCAGTTGGCCTAGAAATTCATTTTGAAGACAGTTGGGGATTTGGAGAGAAATTTCCCAGCAATTGATGATAAGATGATTTTGCTTTAAATTGGGATAACATAAGAGGTTTCATGTTGAGTGCTGTTTCTGACAGGCTGGTTGTGGCTGCCTTGAGAAGATGGATATACTTGGCTTTACTGAACATAACCTCTGTGATCATTCAGTGATATCTCATATCACCGCTGCATATTTATTCTCATTGTGTCCACTAAGGGGCACTCTTCGGTTAGATTGAGGGATGCCTGAATTCTAGGTGCCTGGGCATAGATTTTGACTGTGTGTTATTTAACAACAACAAGTATAATAACTGAGCACATATTTGTTAAAAGGGGAAGAGAAAGGATAAAGGGATGGAGTATAATAAAAGATCAAATTAGTACGGACCCATTAAATGATCAAGATATTCAAAGAAGAGTATACATTTTTCAATTAGGTAAGCTTCTCTTTATAGCCTTTGATTATAGCTAATATATAGGTGAAAATTTTAGTAAATATGTGAATTTTTGATCATATTGTTATACCTTAATACTTATGTTAGTGAGGTTTAAGTAATTTAAGGCAAGTGTGTAGAGGATTGTAGGTTGTGGTAGAAGGATCTATCTTGAAATCTATTCCCCCTTCCAGTTCTGCTCCCAATTGCCATGGGTCTGCTTGGGTTATGGTCATACATCAGAGTAGCTTGCATTAAAAAAATGTATTAATATATTAAAAAATCTAAAAATCATTTAAAACATATAGAAGGCTTTATATTTGTATCTTTCTATCTGCTAGAGACAAAAAAAGATCTTTCTAAGGTTATTTTCTATTTTTATTGACCTCAAATAAAAAAGCATCAAATCCTTTTCCATTAGAATTACTAGGGCTTATGTTTCAAAAGTAACCATATACTGTAGTACATATTTTGCCTACTAACTTTTGATTAAGCCAGAAACATTTTCTCAAGAGATAAAGAGTAATATATTTAAGATTTAGAAGTTGAATGCCAAGTGCCAAAGAATCACCATCAACATATCGCTGAAAGAAAATTTAAGGTCTTCTTCATTTTTATTTTGAGGGGAAATAAAATTATCTTTACTTTACTGTTTTAAACACTTCTAGCTTCTCTTCAAAAAGCTCTTTTTTGAATTCTTATCCCTGAACTCATTGCACTCACAACTGTCTTGTATTTGTTACTTTTGCCACTCTATACAGGTTATTATTTACTATAATATGTTTCAATTTGTTTTATTTTATTTCTCTTAAAACCATCTTCTTCTAGTTCAAGAACTTGCCCTTTCTTCAAAGGGTAATCTTTCATATTCAGTAACCTATTTTACAATGACCCAAGTAGAGCATAGAAGTGGAAGATATTTGCTTTTAGATATAATCTTTGGTGTCCGAGAGGCTGTGAGACCCTCGATACCCACTGGACTTAGAGCAATCTACATGGAACTAATTGGCGTGTTGGGGATTTCCACCAAATTTAGGTATGGCTCTGTAAGACTGATTCTTAACATCTCTTTGAGAATCTGATAAAACCTTCTGAACTCAAGAGAATGAGAAGACAAGCCACAGATTGGGTGAAAATATATACAAAAGACACATCTGATAAAGGACTGTTATCCAAAATATACAAGGAGATCTTAAACCTTGACAGTAAGAAAACAAAAAACCTGATTAAAAATGGGCCGAAGACCTCTTAACAGACATCTCACCAAAGGAGATATACAGATCGCAAAAAAGCATATGAAAAGATGCTCCACATGACATGCTGTTAGTGAAACACAAATTAAAACAATAATGTGGGCTTCCCTGGTGGCGCAGTGGTTGAGAGTCCGCCTGCCGATGCAGGGGACACGGGTTCGTGCCCCAGTCCGGGAGGATCCCACATGCCACGGAGCGGCTGGGCCCGTGAGCTATGGCCGCTGAGCCTGCGCGTCCAGAGCCTGTGCTCCACAACGGGAGAGGCCACAACAGTGAGAGGCCCGCATACCGCAAAAAAAGAAAAAAAAAACAAACCAATAATGTGATGCTACTGTACACCTATTAGGATCGTCAAAATCTGGAACACTGACATCACCAAATGCTGGAGAGGATGTTGAGCAGCAAGAACTCTCATTCATTGCCGGTGGAAATGCAAAATGGAACAGCCACTTTGGAAGAGATTCTGGTAGTTTCTTACAAAACTAAACACACTCTAATCATATGACCTAGCAATCTTGCTCCTTGGTTTTTAGCCAAAGTAATTGAAAACTTGTGTCTACACAAAAACCTGTACACAGATGTTTACAGTAGCTTTATTCATAATTGCCAAAACTTGGGAGCAACCAAGATGTCCTTTGGTCCTTTGATACTGTCGTACACATAGGTACTGGTATATTTCTCAGTGTTAAAAGGAAATGAGCTATCAAGCCATGAAAAAACATGGAAGAAACTTAAATGCATATTATTAGGTGAAAGAAGTCAATGTGAGAAGGCCACATACTGCATGATTCAACTATGTGACATTCTGGAAAAGGCAAAACTATGGAGACGGTAAGATCAGTGGTTGCCAGGGGTTGGGGGTGCGGAGGGATGAATGTACGGAACACAGATCCTTAGAGAGCAATGAAAATACTCCGTATGTTACTATAGTGGGAGACAAATGTCATTATGCATTTGTCTAAACCCACAGAATGGACAACACTAAGAGTGAACCTGAAAGTAAATTATGGACTCTGGGTGATAATGCTGTGTCCACATCATTTCATCAATTGTAACAAATGCACCACTTTGGTGGAGGATGTTGATAACAGGGGAGGCTATTCATGTGTGGCGGCAGGGAGTATATGGGAAATTTCTTGTACCTTCCCCTCAATTTTGCTGTGAACAGAAAACTGCTTTAAAAGATATTCTTAAAAAAACTTCTGAAAGAACTCTACAGAAAAACATACATATAATACATATGTATAGATAGATAAATAAATACAATTTGACGGTAATTTCAGAGAATCATGGCTTCCCCTGGAGCCCATTTAAGTGTTCTAGAATAAGAACCTCCTCTCTGAGGGCAAATGGCTAGTGGCAACACGACAGCTTAAACTCAACCCTGATGCCCTTCCTTCCACTTCCGATTCAACTATGAACTTCTAAGCCCAGCATGAAGTGGGATCTGGGGAATGTGAGGTCTCAGCTCTGTCTGGATCTAGTAGCCAATGATGTCATGGGATGTTTTTCCCCTCAGGGACAGGAGAGAACTGGGGGACTACTGGCATGGGGTACTTGGATGGGGTTAGAACAGTGAGATTAAGGAAGAAAGCTGGGTGCACGGATTTGGAGGGACTAGTAAATGAAGGCTGCTGCCCCTTGTGTGACTATGTGGACTGCTGTTTTCACAGTCCTTTAATAAGATGTAGGAGAGTTTAAAAAGTGGGGAGAGAGAGGAAGAGAGAGAGAGAGACTGCCTCCTGGTGCATCAGTAGGGGAATGACAGCTTGCCTGGAGCCCACCATGGCTTTCATCTAGCTAGAACACTGTTTCCATTTACGGCGCTCGGGCAGCTGGGTCCAAATCCCAAGGGATATGCAAGAGAAACACAACGATATTTATAAGAAAACCCAGTCATCCTACAGAAGGAAAACAAGCATAAGATCCAGAATAGATGGCTCCTCGTGAGAAGAACTGGTGGAGGAAGCAGATGATAGTTTGAACTTTTCATTTCCCATCGTTATTCAAAATTTGGGAACATATAAGGATATCTGATGAGAGCACAAAAACTTCCTTACTTCCTTGTACTAAAACCCATAGTTTTCAATTTAAAAAGAGTGTTAGATAAATTGAAAAGAAGATGGCCACTGATGAGGCCAGGTTAGTGGACTGGAAGACAGTTTGAACAAAATTATAGAAATTTGGAAAGCATAAGCGCTTTGAAAGACTCATCTAGGAGGGCTAACATATGAATAGTGGGCATTCTTGACAGAAGAAGAGGAGCCATAATACACAAAGAGAAAATACAAATTTCCCTGAATTTAATAAACTGTTTTGCATATTGAAGGGCTCATTATATTATGTAACCGTGATATCACTCCTGAACTCCAAGGGTAAAAGAATAATTTTACAATCTTCCAGACACAAAGTACAAGGTATTTTCACAGGAAAAACTCTCAGATTTCTGAAGGGAAAGGATTATAGAATAACAATTCAGAACATCTAGAGTAAAGGCAAAAGGACAGCAACTCAGAGACTCAAGAGTCCCATTCCCCACAAAAATACCACTTCTTTCCAGAGAAGCATTCCAGAGAAGAATATATCACCCAGGGACCTGTTTGAGGAAATTATTCCTACAGAAGACTCCAATGAAACAAATGAATCAGGATGGATAACTAAGACATTATCAGGGAAAGCTCATTGGAAACAGGGGGGTTGTAAAGAATTATAAGACTACTTTGCTCAAATCTATGCAAACACATTTGAAAATTTGAATAAAATGGATAATTTTCTTGTAAGAAAAGCATTTGCTAAAGCCCAAATCAGGAGAGACAGAAGATCAAAATAGTTTGTTACCCCCTACAAACAAATAAACACCAGACTTAAACATTTAAGACTGATAATTCTATTTCTACTTAAACAGTTCCAAAGTATAGGGGAAAAATGAAAACTTCCAAATTGTTTTCATAAACTAAGGAGAACATATTAGCAAAACAAGATCCAGCAGTACATTAAATAACAATGCATAACTAGTGGGGTTTATTCTAGGAGTGCAAATGATTCAATATTAGAAAATCTAGTAATATACTTCATTATATTAACAGATCTAAGGAGAAAAAAGCATATGATTATATACACAGGTGCTAGAAAGGCATTTGACAAAATTTAATAGCCAGTCTGTTTGTTTTTTAACAAAACAAACATCACTCAATAAATATGCATAGATGGATATTTCCATAACATGGTAAGACATATCTATCTCACGCTCAAAGCCAGAATCACGCTTATTGTGGAAACACTAGAATAGTCCCATGAAAGTTAAGGACAAAATAAGAGTGTCCACTACCATTGCTATTATTTTTAACATTGTTCTGGAAATACTAGCCATTAGGTAAAAGAAAGAAAATTGAACTATAAAGTTGGAAAACTGCTGGTTAAACTATTAAGATTTGCTAATTATACCACTGTATATCCAGTAAACCCCAAAGAATTAACTGAGAGACTTTTACGAACAATAGAATTAGTATGATTATGGGGTACAAAATTACTACACAGAAATGGGTAGCTTTCATGTATAAAAACAAAAATTTATAATGGAAGAAAAGACCCTTTTTAAAATAGAGACAAGAAATATCTAGTAATAAACTTAGAAACAGGCAAGACTTATATGAAGCAACATTTGAAACACTTCTGAAAAGCACAAAAGAAGCCTTGAACAAATAAAAAGACATACCATGTTTTGAATAGGAAGACTCAACATCATTAAGTTCGTTTACAACTTAATGTGATTGCCTGGTAATACCAATGAGCTTTTCGTTTTGGGAACTAGATAAAGTGATTCTAAAGTTAAAATAAACAGATTGGAAAATCTAAGACAGCTCTAAAAAATAAGACTCCTGGCTTTGTGCTACTAACCTTAACTTGACAACCAGGCACTAACCTATGTGTGTGTCTTACTCATTCAATGAGTAGGTATTTATTGAGTGCTGACTATGTGCCAGGGGGTGGAAAGTTACCGTGGCTGCAGTGGTGAATAAAACTGACGTGGCTCCTGCCCTCTTGGAGCTTGCATATTTCATGTAAAATGTTACATATTTCACCACAAAATTCCTTTCTAAATCCTTCTGTATGGATTGGTTTTTTTTTTTTTTTTTTTTTTTGCGGTACTCGGGCCTCTCACTGTCGTGGCCTCTCCCGTTGCAGAGCACAGGCTCCGGACGCGCAGGCTCAGCGGCCATGGCTCACGGGCCCAGCCACTCCGCGGCATGTGGGATCTTCCCGGACCGGGGCACGAACCCGTGTCCCCTGCATCGGCAGGCGGACCCTCAACTACTGTGCCACCGGGGAAGCCCTAGATTGGCTTTCTTTAGCATGTGTTTTAATCTTCAGGAAAGCTTTGCAACAAGGTAGTGGATAAGATTTGGGTAGCCTTATTAAATGAAGTTAAGTGATGTCAAAGGTGATATTTGAGGCACTCCTTTTGTTGGTGCAGCTCATACAGTATAGATGGCTCTGGAACCAGGAATCCTGGTTTTAGCTTTCTGTGGTCCTGAAGTCAACACATGGCAGGAGCTACCTGACTACCAGCTTCCCGACTGTGGTGAAGCCATCAGTCCCCTTGGAGGGCCGGTCTGCACTGTGATACTGGGAGTCATTTCTAGTTGCCCAGCCTAGAGCCTACTACATCCATCTTTTGATTTTGTAAGCACCACTTCCTTCTATTGAAAGTCTTTCTGCTTAAGCTAGCCAAATGGACTTCTGTTATATGCAGCAGAATCTGGATTGATACATTCTCTTTCTCTTCTCGGGAAGAATTATTTGCTCCAGATTTGGAATTACCAGAGCTTTCCAGGAAAACCTCTGTTGGCTTGTGCTGGTCATTCATTTGCTGTTTCTGTGCCTCTCCTGCTTTCTATACTCTGCTCTGTACCCCTGGGGCTGGGCTCCCTCTCTCTCTGGTTTCCTGTTAGATGCTGCCCCTAGGAAGAATAGGCTGAAGATTAGAAGGTAGAAGGGGGAGGCGAGCCTCTTGATTCTGTCTCTGGCAGTGTGGCAGTGTTGCTGGTGATTGCTGCCAGGTCAGTGGAGTGATTCCAGACTCTTACGGCCCCTCTTCTGGAAACTCTGCAAACAACCAGAACAGCATTTCTAATAGGATCCAACAAATTCAGGCTCATGGGCACTTGTTTCTGGCTCTTCCTCCTTTAACACCCTTTTTTCCTTCTCTCTTTTGCTTTTCCAGCTCATCCAACCTTTGTAACCAATTCTCTCTATTAAATTCCCTATTTGAAAAAACTTGAGTGGTTTCTGCTTTCCAATGAGCTCCTGTCACATAGTGTATCTTATCATGCAAATATTTCATCTGTTTACATAGCTTTGTGTTTGTCTCTGCCTTTTGTCTCCTTCATGTCTCATTATATTATACACTTTTTGAAAGCAAAGACCTTCTTTTATTTATTTATTTATTTTTTGCGGTACGCGGGCCTCTCACTGTTGTGGTCTCTCCCGTTGCGGAGCACAGGCTCCGGACGCGCAGGCTCAGCAGCCATGGCTCACGGGCCCAGCCGCTCCGCGACATGTGGGATCTTCCCGGACCGGGGCACAAACCTGTGTCCCCTGCATCGGCAGGCGGACTCTCAACCACTGCGCCACCAGGGGAGCCCGCTTCTTTTATTCTTTAAAAAATTTCCTGATGCCTAGAACAGATTCTGTCCACAGTCATGTATCCAATACATATTTATGAATAAATGACTTTGTGAATGTTGTTTGCTGCTTAGGGGTCTATGTTTATTGTCTCAGATAGGTAGCCTGATATATAACTTCCTTGGTAGCATTCTTGAGCCAGATTTATTCCTTGCTTAAAATGCTTCTACTCACAAGGGCCTTACAGGTGGGTCTGGGCACCAAGGAAATGGAAAAAGCTGCTTATTAATTTTAGGCTTACTGAGTAACTAGGTGATAAATTACAACCTCAGTCTGATCTTCAAATTGTAGGATTCTAGGGGATAACTATGTAAGCAATATCTAGAGTTGAAGGACCAGAGATGGTTCACCGTTTGGGATTGAGAGGGGAGAAGACAGTGGGTGAGCCCAAACCTCTCACTGTCTTCTGCTTTTGCAGGGCAGCAGAACGCTTCAATGCCATGCACAAAAACAGAGCTGGAGTATGGCTATCAATCAATGTGAATCTTAATAGGATTCAACGATTTATACAGTCAGTGGTCTGGGTCTGTATTCCCAAGCTCTCTGGCACTTTGTTCAACTAAAACCCTTTAGGCTTAGTGTTCAAGGTACTGAGATAATTACAGACGATTTTGGGGGAAAAAGAATGCGCACTCCATTTCAGGTGGAAGTGTGAGTTCTCATGGGAGCAATAATGGCAGCTGGACCCAAAGGGGAGAGCCTAGAAATAAACTATTATTCAAAGATTACACAAGGACATCTTGCCACAGAGAGCAAACATCAGTTTTCTCACACCCAACCGACCTATTTACCAAAGGTTTCCTTTATGAATCAGTGACTTCATACAGTGTCTCAAAGCCCGAACCCTTGGATACCAAGGATATTGTTTTGTAGCAACAATAACTACACAGAAGCTCTCAAAATTTCCTCTCAGCCCCTGGGGACTTCTTAGTGCAGCAGAAAGTACAGATAAAATTAAGTTGATGTCATTGGTTAAAGATGTGTGGAGCTAGTACAAATATACAAGCATCTGGATGTTAGTGTTTCTCTTTGCTATTTGAAACACTCTATTTTCGATGCATTTTTCTAACCTGGAAATAAAAATTACTCCCTTTTGTGCTTAATAGAGCTGGGAGGATGGTCTAAAATTGTACTGAAATGTGTTTTAGAGAATGGAGAGATTTAAGCTTCTAATCCACGGGTGGACATGAGTAAATGTATTTCCCTTTGTGGAATGGCCATGACCTCATCTCAAGTTTCACAGTGTGGGGCTTGATTGGCTTAAGCCAATTGTTAAAACACCATCCCTTGGGCTTCCCTGGTGGCGCAGCGGTTGAGAGTCCGTCTGCCGATGCAGGGGACACGGGCTCGTGCCCCGGTCCGGGAGGATCCCACATGCCGCGGAGCGGCTGGGCCTGTGAGCCATGGCCGCTGAGCCTGTGCGTCCAGGGCCTGTGCTCTGCAACGGGAGAGGCCACAACACTGAGAGGCCCGCGTACCGCAAAAAAAACCAAAAAAAACACCATCCCCTTTGCTATGGTGACTGGCTAAGGGTTAGGCAATCACCCAGGTCTAAAACAATTAGGTCATAGCAGGTCCCCTGCCCAAATTAATTGCTTGCAAATAGGCATGTGACCCAAGTTGGTCCAGTCCTAGAGAAATCTAGGACTTGTGTTCAAAAGTTGGAGGAGAGAAGATTTCCCTCTCTCTTTTAGCTGTTGGTAAACAGGAAATGCTGAGTGGAGAGTGGCCAGTCCAGCTATAAGAGCCAGTATCTTTCCTTCCTGTTTACATCAGTCATTACTAGCACCTAACTGAAATCACACTCATGATCAACATTTCGGCTGACCTACTGAAATAAACTTAGTAGTCTTCCACTCTCCACTTCCTCCTGCTCTTTCCACGTGGGGGCAGAAATATTAGGAATTTATCAATATCTCTGCTCCAGGAGCTGTGTAGATCCTTCCTGTTTCAAGGTTATTAGATATTTGTAATGGTGCATCTCAGAAGCAGATAAGAAAGCCAGTTGGGTCTAATCCTTCCCGTGGCTCCAAACCTGCTAAAACATTTATTCTGAAGGCTACTTGGGATTCCTTTCTCACCCATCTCTGTATCTCCTTGGTAGCCTAAGAAGCAGTAAACCAACCATGGAAGCCAGATTTTTAAAGCATTCTCACAAGTATTAAGAAACTGTAGGTACGACAGTAGAAACTAACACAACATTGTAAAGCAACTATACTCCAATTACAAAAAAACTAAACCAAAAAAAAAAAAAAAAAGAAAGAAAATGTAGGTACAAATCTGTGCAACAAACCACTTAATAATTGACTCCTACCTGACGACCCACCGTTTGAGTGGTCATCCAGGGAAGGCCCTCGTGCTATTTTCTTAGTCAACTCAATAGTTAATTATGTTTCTGGGTAATCATTAGAAAATACGTCCTTATAATAAGAAAAAATTCACCTTCTTGGAGAGCATTCTCCATCGGATCCCTGTCTACGCCTTGTGCTCACAGAAAATAAACCCAGTACCTTTTCTACATGATAGTACTTCCCATTTTTGAGGACACCTCTCACGATCCCTTTCAGTGTTTCCTTCTTCAGGCTTTGGTCTTTCGCAGGATGTACTCAACCTATGAAGCTTTTCTCCTCTCAGTAGTTTCCAGTTTGCTGATATGCCCTTTGAAGCATGGAAGCCCCAGGCTGAGAGGTGGCCATGTCTACCTCGGCTCTTCTCCCTTCTTTTATCTGGAAGATGTTCCTATTGTGTAGACTCACCCCCAAGATTAATCCTGCCCTGGTTTAATCTGGCCAAACATAGGAGGCCATGGCACCTCCTATGTTTGGCCAATGTAAATTTCCAGAGTGACTTTCCAAGAGTCCTGCTCTTTCATATCTGACTGCTTAATACCACATAGTCCATGAATCCTTGTCTATGCTAGATCATCCCCATTTAAAGACTTCTAGGTCCCAGGTACTTTTGATTTTGGAGACACCTTCCCACATTATGTTAAATACATTAAAATGCATTCACATCCCATGTTAAACCTAATTTACATGTCACTGTAAAAGCACTGGATTGCAGCTGACTTGTTAACATAATGTCATATTAGGTTTAATATTGTAGTTTTCCTTATGCGTTTTGGGGCCAATAATTTAAGACCCTTGATAAACTCGTAGTATGTAGACATTTTGCCTATAATGCTTGTTGGCAAAATGGCTTTGCTGGAGCCCAGATACCGACTGGGCTGTAGTGCCCTGCTTAAGATTGCTTTCCATGCATTCTTTATTTGGAATATATCCAGCTCCTCTTAAATTTACGACTGATGGGAATTCTGCTGTCATCGTCAGATCTTCTGACCCTGATTGTGGCTTGTCCTGATTTCTAAATTGGCTACCACCTCACGATGGTAGCCAATTTCTCACGATGAAATTGTCTTCCAGGTTGTACTGCATGCAGTAGCTACCCCCTTGGGTTGTTCAGGTGGCCTCTCCGAGGCTGAGCCTGTCTGACCCTGTCTGGCCTCCTCTGCCATGTTTCTGGCCCCATGCTGATGAGGTTCTTACATGCTTTCCACCATGCCTGTCCAACTCATGATATTCTTGGCGTAGCTAGCTAGTGAAGGGCAAGACTTTTCTTATTCTAGTCACTGGTCTTCTATTAAAGCAGCACAAGTTCAAATTAGCTTTTTGACAGTCACATTACTTTTTCTTCCTTGGACTCAAACATAGGATCTATTACAGTCCCCATTAAATTTTATCTAATTCAATTTGACTTGCTGTTGAGGTTTTTTTTGATCTCTATTTGCTCACCCTCTTGGTTTCATGTTCTCTTCAGGTTTGATAAACATGCCTTTTATCATTATTCCCTTGACTGAGACAAATGTGGGATGGCAGAGACAAAGATAGAGCCCTGTTACAATCTCTTGGCAATACTCCTCCAGGTTGATAATAAAAGTCTCTAATCAGTACTTCGCTGGGTGGCACCATCATTTATTCATTATTTTTTAATTAATTATATTTTTGGCTGTGTGTGTCTTCGTTGCTGCACGCAGGCTTTCTCTAGTTGTGGTGAGCGGGGGCTATTCTTTGTTGTGGTGCACGGGCTTAGTTGCTCTGCGGCACATGGCATCTTCCCAGACCAGGGCTCGAACCCGTGTCCCCTGCATTGGCAGGTGGTTTCTTAACCACTGTGCCACTAGGGAAGCCCCCCATCATTTATTCATTTAATATTTGCCTAATAGTTTTAGCTTTGAGTCTGTATCTCTGTATTTATCACCTTTACCTGATTCAGTGATTTTACAATCCTATCAAATAAGGAAGTGAGGTCTATTTTGACTTGTGTTTGGAGAAATCGAGCTGTTTCCATAGATTACTGAGCCCTCTTCTTTGGGATCCAGGACTAGAATATTTCCCAGACTGAATCAAGTCTCATCAGCCTAAGTGTCTTTGAATTTATCTTTCTTACCTTCTGGAACGTGGAATGGTGTATTCCGTTCTGTCAATACCAATAATAATTAGGTATACTGATGATATGTAGGCTTATGATAATCACCTTCCCTTCACAATGCCCAGCTTCCTTTAATATGTGCTCATTGAGCTATATGGAATTAATTTGTGTGGGTGCATATGTTTTAGGCAAATTATTGGTTAAAAATTAGAATCAGGGTTGCTGTATGTCCAAAATCAGTGGTGACGTAAAAGATAATCACACCTGGAAATCCTAAAATCTTACTATTAAGTGTTTGTTATATGTTTTTTAATCAATAAAGGTTTCTCAAAACAAACAGCTACTAGCTATCTACATTTTTTTGGTCTTAATAGTCAAAGGAGAGAATATTTTGTGTCTCAGAAAAAATCCTTATCCCTCTCTTTCTAATTTGTATTAATTGCAAAGTAGATTTTTCTGGGGAATCTATGGTCAAACTTTCTTTTATAGTCTTGAAACCCTTTTACGTTATCTATACATTTAATGAACATCCCAATTTTTTGGACCCTCCCTACTTAAAATAAATAATTGGGGTGAAAGATGGAAATAAATTGTGACTGTTAATGCTTGTTCCTAAGTTATGCCAAATCTGGCACAACTTTCTCAAAAGATAAATTTTACAGAATGTCAACAACAAAAACCATGTACTTCTTACAAAGTTCTGTGAGAAATCTCTGTTCCAAAATTGAGATAGTCTTTTGCTTAATATTACTGTATGGAACAGAGAAGGCCTTGCCTGTTCAACTCAGCTCAAATGAGGTGTTGTAGTTACTGGGATTGGATGTCATCTCTACCCATAATTTCTGCTCTGATAAAAAGGAACATCAAAACCCTTCTCCACTTTGAAACGGTTGTTTGGTTGGGGGGAAAATCCATTATACCTGTTTTCTCCAAGCATTAGAATGACCATATTGACTTGAACATATGAAAAATGAATTAACTGCATAAGCAGAGAATCTAAACCAGTGTGTTAATATAGGTGTGGTTTAAGATTGTTTAACAGTCCTATTTAAGATTGGATATTGTTTAAGAATGCTTGATCTATTAGACATCCTTGAAGGTGTGCATCCTTGTTTTATTAAGAAGAATAAAAAAAAAAAATCAGGCCTAGTCTAGAGAAGGGCGTCACCTCTCATTATGACAAGCACCTAATATGCCACTTGTGCCTTTATCTTCTAAAGTGTGAGTGACCTTCAAGGAAAAATAAGACCAGGAACAAGTAAAGTACAAACGAAGGTGATTATTCAGCTAATTCAAATGCAATGTTATGTGAACCTTTCTGTTCTGGCAATGTTATTGTTGATCTGAAACTCTAGATTAACAGCTTAGATGATAACCCCACTTACCTAATTTAATTTTTATGACCACATTGCATCACCCCGAGTGGTTACCGAATTTTGCTTTGTTTTAATTCTTCTTTTTTTTTTTAGAGGGTCTCTTTTCACTGATAAATTCTGATGATAAGAAATGGTGATTTGTCAATAAAATACATTTTTGGAGAACTTTTTAAAAACTTAAAAAACCCAACTCAACCAAACCAGTTATGGTAAAATATTTACAGTATGAGGTTAAGAGAAAACAAACATAAGAAAAATGTATGTGTATGTGTATGTATCACAAAGGATATGTATGAAAATAGTTAATAGTGGTTAGGATCATGGGTTTTTCTTTATTTTAAAAATTTTATGTGGTGAACTTGTAATGCTTTTAAAAATAAAACCCCAGTAAACTATTTTTATGTTCTAGAAAACGCCTAACTACTGTATGAACTTCAAATCTGTGAAGATTATTTGGATGACCTGTAGAGGGCACTCAAGACCTTCCAGATTCATAGGGAGAGACAAGGATACTGTCTGAAAATTTTATTCCTTTCATTTGCAGGAGTTTTACATTTTTCCTATTTTAGCTTTGGATCACTGATTCTCACAAGGTTCTATTTTAAAATTCATTTATGTTAAATAACACTAGTACAATTCTGATTAATATACCTAGTCACAAATTCCTATTTTTAGCTAGAAATATCTGTTTATATTTAAATACATGCAACTCTAATTGTTACTAAAATGATTAAAACAAATGACCTGTTTTGGTATATTTAATGCTTAAGTTGTAATCTTTTCACTAACATCTTCAAAAGGACAGTCTATGCTAGTTTAGCTATGCATATGAATTAACGAATATCTATGTGCAGCAAATGGACCTATTCTTCCCATCCTTATTTTATTATTATGCAGCTGGTAGCAATGAAATGCATTAAATTAAAAATTAGCCTTCTTTCAGGTCAGAGTTTATTTTCAATTTTTATTTTATTAACTAAGTTGCCTCGTTCCTGATTTCTTTTAGCTATCATCTATGTATTTTAGACTCATATACCTTATCAATCACATTCAGATGCCATTAATTGAGACCCACTCTATTCAGTTTCTAAAGCTGATGCCTTCCCCATTTGTGGATGCAAAGTATGTAGTCCCTGCCCTGGGTTTTCACAAATGTGTTGCACACAACCTACGATAATAATACAGTACCAAGCTACAGTATCTAAAAAAGGCGGATTTTATTTTCCAACAAGATAGCTTTTCTCTGGCAATTCTCAGCCATCTTCAGATATTACATGTTCTTTTGGATTCCCTTTAGGATCAGGTTGGATAGCCTTAGCAACTAGGAGGCCATGTGCTTTTGCGGCTCACAAACTATTATATGTTCTTGTATAATTTCTTGGCTTTTGAAATCATGCGAATAGAATGTTGAAGAGCTGACAGTTCAGTTGTTTGTATCTACAGCTTATCTGCACTCATTCCCAAGTGCTAGATTGGTGTCACAGAGGTTACTGTGGTAGGCTTTTGGGGCACATTAATATCTGTGTTTTAAAAAATTGCATTGTGTCTGGGCATGAGGGAAAAAACCCTATCCAATTATTATTGGTTTTGCTGGAATTGATTTTTCACTCCGTGTAACTTGGCAGTGACACTGATGAAACATGTGGCTTGCTGCCACTTTATTTATGTTGAGGACTTTATTTCTGATGCCCATGAAATAGGAAGACAGGCAAATATAAATTTATCTTTTTTTTTTTTTTTTTTTTTTTGCGGTACGCGGGCCTCTCACTGCTGTGGCCTCTCCCGCCGCGGAGCACAGGCTCCGGACGTGCAGGCCCAGCGGCCATGGCTCATGGGCCCAGCCGCTCCGCGGCACGCGGGATCTTCCCCTGCATTGGCAGGCGGACTCTCAACCACTGCACCACCAGGGAAGCCCTATAAATTTATCTTTGAAGCTGCCTGGTGTAGAAGTTTGGGAGCAGCAGTTAGGAAAGGGCATTGCCTGATCTCAGGCCAGGGAAGAGAAACAGTGAGTATCATTTTCACTTTTCAGAAGGGGGAAATAAAAGTACAGATTTCCATGATATGATTGGGAAAGCGAATGCTTCCAAGTTTCTATCTGTGGAAATGGGGCCAATAATCTGCAGTACCTGACTCACAGGGAAGATTTAAAAAAAAGGTTGCTTTTGCAAAGTTAACAGCTAGAGAGTGCTTCTTAAAACAGGGGTTCCCAACCCTGGGGCCAAGGACTGCCACCAGTCCGTGGCCTGGTAGGAACCGGGCCGCACAGCAGGAGGGGAGCAGCTGGCAAGCGAGCACAGCTTCATCTGCCGCTCCCCATGGCTGGCATTACCGCCTGAGCCATCCCCCTCCTTCCCCCCACCCCCATCCGTGGAAAAATTGTCTTCCACGAAACTGGTCCCGGGTGCTGAAAAGGTTGGGGACTGCTGTTGGAAGCAATCATCATCACAATACTTAGAAGCATTACACAAGCATCACCTGTTACTTCAGGATGAGTCTATAACATTGTCCTCAGCTGAGGGTGATTCCCCCTGACCAGGGGCCATTTGGCAACATCTGAAGGCATTTTTGGTTATCACAACTTGGGGGATGGATGCTACTAGATCTAGTGAATAGAGGCCAGGGATGATGCTAAATGTCCTACAATAACCAGTCCAGTGCTCCACATGAATTATCCAGCCGAACCTGCCAATAATGCTGATGTTGAGAAACTCTGGTCCTTAGCTAGATGGTACTGTGGTTGGCTGAATGGGTCATATTAAGATTATTTGTATTGGCGATGTGACAAGTGGTTCTCAGTGTTACCCAGATCTCATTCTAAGCAGATAGATCTTTTGGGAAAGAAAGATATAGAATTGTTCTGTCCTCAAATAGCAAATAGAATTTCTTTACTTTTAATCCAAGGACTTCATGCCCACCCCTGGCCAAGACAGTACGATCGTGGTTACACACTACTGGGGATTGGGTAGAGGGAAAAGAGACCCTTGGGGAACCTGACTAACAAGCATGGCAAATTCTTGGCTCTTTGGTTTAAAATAAACTAGCCTGAAAGTCAGAAGGATGTCTACATATGCGAACTTTCTGAAGAATTCTTTTCACCCTGAACTCCCCCAACTACACACACTAAAGACACTTCAAGGAAAAGAAGAGGGGGAAAGAGAAGAAGAGAGGAAAGGAGAGTCAGATGTGCATTGGGGAAGCCCTGTCTGCCTCTGCCCCTTCAAGCTGGGTTCTAGGGTTGGGGTATGATGCTAGACAGCCTCTTTAAAGTTCTGGATAGGAGTGGAGCCTGCACCTTATGCCGAAGGCAATCAAGCATTGTAGGAAGAAGGTTTTTCATTCCACTATTTAGGAGAACAGTATGCTCTGTTAAAGCTGCAGAATGCTAGAGACAACTCCATCTGTTGTTTCTTGTGGGTTCTTAATAGTGAGGGAGGATTTCAGAGGGTTGCTGGTGGCAGATGTGCACTGGCAGAGAACCTGTGGTCCAGTAAGACATCTCAGGGTTACTTCATTGGAAGGATACAGTATGGACTGTTCCCACCAGGGTTCTAAGATTCAGTTAAGTCTTGGGCACATTGCTAGCGCTATAAGAGCTTGGTGGGACCTGGGTCAGCACCCACAGAATGTCCAGTTGCCATTGGAGTGAGACCTGATTTCACCCTGTGCTGTGAGCCAGACAGGACCAGTTATCTCTGAAGTCAGAGGCTGGCCCAGGAACCAACAGATTGAGCATGAAAGTAGAACAACCCCTCTCTGACCCCGTGAGGTGATGTATCCATAAGCATCTCCAGAGCTTAGACTCATCCCCAGGGGGAGGAGTGGCACAAAAGGGAGACAGTACAAATAGATCAAGGCACATCCCCTCTGCTCCCCTGGCATTTGCTCTGGTGCCCTCTGACCTCACCGTCAATGTTGGGGGGAAGAGCAGGAAGAAAGAAACAGTCCTGGTGTCACTGCAGCTACACTGGAAGTGTCTGAGGAAGTGCTGAATTTGAGAGAGTATGTGGAAATTACTAGATTGAGCCACACACTTTAAAATTAAATGGACACACTTTGGTTTGTAGACTGAAAATTTTACCTATTTTAGCTGTAGCTACAGGAAAACAAGTATAGAGATTACGAAGTCTAGTGTCTCACTCCCACTCTCTATACAATATCTAAAGGCCATATTAGAACTTGAGCAAAAAGATGTACAGTTAGATTCTTATAAAACAACACAGCTGGGGCTTTAAGAGTAGATTGGATTATACCAGTTTACATTCCCACCAACAGGGTAGGACTGTTCCCTTTTCTAAACTGGTATAGCCACTATGGAGAACAGTATGGAGGTTCCTTAAAAAGTACAAATAGAACTACCATACGACCCAGCAATCCCACTACTGGGCATATACCCTGAGGAAACCATAATTCAAAAAGACACATGCACCCCAATGTTTATAGCAGCGCTATTTACAATAGCCAGGACATGGAAGCAACCTAAATGTCCATCAGCAGAGGAATGGATAAAGAAGATGTGGTACATATATACAATGGAATATTACTCAGCCATAAGAAGAACAAAATAATGCCATTTGCAGAAACATGGATGGACCTAAAAATTGTCATACTGAGTGAAGTAAGTCAGACAGAGAAAGACAAATACCATATGATATTGCTTATATGTGGAATCTAAAAAAAGGTACAAATGAACTTATCTACAAAACAGAAATAGAGTGACAGATGTAGAAAATAAACTTATGGTTACCAGGGGGTAAGGAGGGGGGAGGGATAAATTAGAAGATTGGGGTTGACATATAATAAGGACCTACTGTGTAGCACAGGGAACTCTACTCCATACTCTGTAATGGCCTATATGGGAAAAGAATCTAAAAAAGAGTGGCTTTATGTATATGTATAACAGAATCACTTTGCTGTACACCTGAAACTAACACAACATTGTGAATCAACTATATCCCAATACAAATTTTAAAAAAGAGTAGATTGGGTTACATTTTTCTCCCCAAAGAATCTCCATTAGATGAGTGCTCAATTTCCAGAAGTTCATGTTACTAAAACACGGACTTTAAAATAAAATTGTACTAGAAGAATCCTTTATCATAGTCTTTTTATGCTACATTTTCAGATTTTTCAGCTGTATTTTGGTTTAATCCACATGCTGCTGACCAAAGGACCATGAAACGGAAAATCCTGGTGCCCACTGATCTAGATTGCTTTGAAGCAGCCACTCTGGTTATTAATTTTCATTCAGAAGGAAGATTTTGGCTAGGTTACTTTTCTAGAGCTTAGAGCAGGCAAGGCTCCTGAGAATTCTTTGAGAAATTCCATATAAATATTAAACCGTAAAACCCCACTGCTTGGCTATCTCTTCCCTGTTGAAGATGACCTTTTACTAAAAGAAGGATTAGCAGGCAACTGTTTGTTGATACCTGGTGAGACGTTCCATGCAGCAGACCTTTTAATTCTGAGGCAAGCAATACACATTATCACAAGAAATTTCAGAGACGTTATTATATTAAGAAACTGTAGGGCAAGTTAGAAATTCTTCTTCAGAATAAAACCTGGAAATAAATACTACTGATTAAATAAACACCCTATATCAAAAGAATCCATGTCCTCTTGTGATCATATTATTGCTGCCATTGATTTAGTGCCTTTTATGGGTCAGGTCTAGAGCTAGACATTTTACATACGTGACCACTACACTCAATCCTTACAAGAGCCGTTTAAGAAGAAATTATGAGCTCCATTATAATCATTAGGACACTGAGGTTTAGACGATTTAAGGAACACGGTCACAAACCTTGTTAGGGCAGCATTTCTAAAATCTTTCTTCCTCACCACACTGCCTAATTTCATACTTGTTAATTTATACGATTTGTTCATACTTTTTGTTTCATACTGTAGAAAGAATTATACCCTACTAGGTTGAACCTTATGAAAGTGATGATATTTGACCTTTTTTGGACCCAGAACAGGAATTTCATATGCTTAATCTTAATATACTATAGTATGCACTGGCTCAGCTTAGTTAAAATTGTGGGAGTCTCTGGACTGGTTTTGACCTATTACCCTATTCATATCTCAGATTGTACTGCTAATCTGTAATCTTGAATAGAATGAAGTATTTGAAAAGTTATGCATAAGTCATTTTGAATCCATCACCCCAGAAGGAAAAGATGTCAAAGCAGTTCTGGTGTGATGGAGAGAAACAGACATGGAATCCAAAACCTGGATTCTGGTCTCAGCTCCGCCACTTACCGCCTCTGACCTTTGCCGAGGTGTAGCCACGCTGAATCTCAGCTACTTTCTCTGTGAAATGAGGCTAATCATAACTATCTCACAGAGCTGTGAGGAATGAATAATTTAATTAAAGTTTTTATTGCGTGCCTACTACACCCAGGCATTGTGATGAGCTTTTGGTGTAAAGAGATCAATAAAATTTTTACCCTGCCTTTATCCCAAATGAGTTCATAGTTTTAAGAGAGCTAGGAGAAATAAATATGATATGATGTTAAAAGCGCTAAAATGAACGAATGTACAAAATGTTACAGAAACAGGGAGGAGGGAATGTAACACTCATCCACTCGAGCATCTCAAGTGTGTGGAAAGCTCATGTGTCTTGTTCATACTCTAATAAGACTTTACTAAATATTAGTTGAATAAATGAATGATTCATGGGGTTTGAGGAAGAAGATTGGAAATAAAATTTCACTTTCTTTGCCTCTTTCATTTCCTACTGCCCTCTCACTGCTCAAATCATGTCAGCCTAGCTGGTGTCTTCCTCCTCCTTTCATGAACTTCTTTCTGCAATAGCTTATTTTTTGTCTTTTGGCAATTCAACAAAGAAGAAAAATATATTCCTGGTATGATTTTAAACTGGCAAGACTAGGAAATATTTCAGATGCACAGCAAAGAAAACAAAAGAATGAAAAGGCAACCTACGGGATGGGAGAAAATATTTGCAAACCATGTATCTGGATAAGGGGTTAATATCCAAGATATACAAGGAATTCATACAACTCAATAGCAAAAAGCCAAACAACCCAATTAAAAACTGGGCAACAGACCTAAATACACATTTTCTCAAAGAAGACATGGAAATGGCTAATAGGTACATGAAAAGGTGTTCAACATCATTAATCATCAGGGATTCGCAAATCAAAACCACACGGACATATCGCCTCATACCTGTTAGAATGGCTGTTATCAAAAAGATAAAAGATAAGTTTTGGTGAGGATGTGGGAAAAAAAAAAGAACTCTTGTGCACTGTTTGTGGGAATGTAAATTGGTACAGATTTTATGGAAAATATTATGGAGTTTCTTCAAAAAATTAAAAAAGAAAATACCTTATGATCCAGCAATTTCACTTTCAGGTATTATCCAAAGCAAACGAAGTCAGCATCTCAAAGAGATATCTGCACTCCCATGTTCACTGCATATCTATCTATCTATATCTATCTACCTACACACACATATGTATACACACACACACAAATATTGTTCAGCCTTATAAAAGAAGGAAATCCTGCCATTTGTGACCACACAGATGAACCTGGAGGACATTATGTTAAATGAAATTATGACACAGAAAGACAAGTATCACTTGATCTCACTTACATGTGGAATCAATGGCTTCTTAACTTCCAAACCAACCAGGCCCTTTTTACCCTCTATCTTACCTGATCTCTTAGGTGTATTTGTTGTTGCCGATTACTTTCTCTCAGAACCTCACCTTCTGTCACTTTTTTGAAATGACATTTCTGGGTTCTCTTCTCGCCTGTCTCTGACACAGTTTCCCTTCCTCTTCTTGGGGTTTTCTCTCAAATCAAAAACTATGATGTTCCTTAGGGGCATCCTACAGTTCTTGGATAATATTTCCACTCTTGGTTTTAACTATTGATGATGATTCCAATCTTATTTCCAGGATATAATTCTCCTTTGAGATTTAGACTTCAAATTTCCAACAATCTGCCTGTTATCCTCAGATGAAAATTCCTCACATAAAACTCAAAATGTTCATCATCTCATCTCCCAAACATTTTGCCCCTCTTCTGGTACACTCACACTCCCAGTTCATTCACCTAGTCACTCGTGGGAGCCATCCTTGATTCGTTCTTTTCCCTCACTTACTGTGAATGATACTACCAATATTTGGTTTTCCTCATATTCCCGGAAACATGGAAAATCACATTTCCCAGACCCACTGCAATTAGTCAGGGCCATGTGACTAATTCTAGTCAGGGGGCTGTAACAACCTCAAAAAAATGACAGGTATTACTTCAGGCCAAAGACAAAGTCTGAATGTTCTTTCCTTTTCTGTAACGACCCAAGAAACACTCTCTCTGAGATGGTGTTGCTACAAGATTATAGACTCTCCATCCGTTGGGTCCCTGAGTAATTCTGTGGAGCAGAATCCCTCCTCCACATCAATTTATGGTAGACACTTAGTGTAAACAGGGTAGAAACCTTTGCTGTATTAAGTCATTGAGATTTTGGTGTGTGTTTCTGACTGCAGCATGACCTAGCTTTCCCATTGATACATTTACCTCATCTGATACATAAAAACTTCTTTCAAATTTGCCCTTTTCCTGTCTCTATTATTTTACTTCTCTTCATGGCTGCTTTCTTGGATTGCTTCCACAGTCTTCTAGCTGGGTTCACTAAATAGTCACATTTTAATCTTTTCAGATTCATCTTCTGCATGTCTACCAGCATGTTTAATTTAAAATACAAATATGACAATGTCACTCCGAGCTTGAGTCTTTTAATGATCCCTCATTACCTATAACAGTAATTTAAAAACTTTGTTCCCTGGAACAGGTAATTGGTGTCCTGGAAAAAATATTCCTAAAAGACTAATGTCCCTGGGTTCAAGAAGATTGTGTGGTAATGCACATCATCTTAGAGGTTTACAGATGCACTGCAGTAGCATAGCAAAATATCGTGAGGTAAAGACATCAGTATAATTTGTTTTAAATAATCCTTTCCCCAAATTTTTGGACCCCTAGTCGTTTTAGAAGAATACCTTCTAGCATCAGAATATCAGAATATTATCTAAGCTCTTCCCCTGGCCCCAAGGCTCTTTATGATCACCCTCTGTCTGTCCCTTGAGCTTCCTTTCCTACCACCTTCTGCTGCACCATGTATGCTTCAGCAACATTAAATGTGTACAGATCTTGCAAACACTGTCCATGGAAGAAATTTGCATTTGGTAGTGCTATTTACTTCAACTGGAATGTTATGGCCCCATGCCAGTCACTCATATACCTTATGGTTAGTCTCTCAGACTGAGTTCAGAGGATGTTTGCTGCAGGAGGCTGTCATGTAAAACCTAAAATTAAGGCTCAGTATTATGTGCTGCCTTGACATCTCATGAAATCATGGTGGGGCTTTGACCTGCTCCTGTGGATAAGATCCCCTAGACAAATAATCCTCCTCATCATGGGTACCGGCACAGGCCCTGCATTTCCCTGAGTAATGGGTTTTGGTTCCCTGCCCGCCTGTGGAGTTGTTCAAACACTCCAGTCATATCCACCCCACTCTGCGGAAACCCATCTCTCCCTCTTAATACTACAAAGCCTGTCTCCCACAGCCCCTGATGCTTCACTCTGTCCTGAGTACAGCCCTCATGTGATCTTGCATGGGATATGGTGTCCTCCCCTATGTGACTGATAAACTGCTGTTGATGTCTTCTGTCCACTGTCAGGTGTCACATGTTCAGCTACCCCCAATACCGTAGGGCAGGAATCCCTCTCGCCAACAGAAAGAGTAGGAGGCAATTAAAAGAGAGATATTCCTATACATCTTGTTTCACAGCTACCCTAGTTCAGTCTGTCCCCATAAGCACTTTGAATGTATCTTTCTTTACACTTGCCACATTTCACTGTAATTATGTCTTTATGTGTTGGACTCTATATTAGATTGTGAACTCCTTGATGTCAGACACCAAACCTTATTTACCCAGTGAATCTGGTGAAAACAGTAAGTAGTGCATCTTTTGAGCACTTTTACAAGTCACAGCTCAAGGCGCCACAAGGTTCGTATTGTCCTTAATTCAAGAGAGGAGGAACTTGAACCTTAATTAGCAATCTGCCTTAAGACCACACGACATGTTAAGAGGCAGAGCTGGATCTTGACCCAGGTATAGCCCTTAAGACTGTCATCTTTATATGCAGACAGATGTAATAATCAGTCATGGAGTCTGTGATGTGCCAAATGGCTTGGTGATGTGAGAATGAAACTCATGCAAGTGAGACTTTCCCTTTGTCCCCAAGTTGGAGAATAGATTCTGAAACTGCAGCAAAAGAGGCACAAAGTACCTTACATTCTGAAGATAATCACAAACAGGTGGAACTACATGTTCCTTCTTGGGTATCCTGGGAGGCAGCAGACATTGTAGTTTTAATCACCATTCCCACACCAGCCAAATAAAAAGGAGAGAAGGAAGAACAGAGAAAAGAGGGCATGAAGAGAAAGGAAGTAAAGGAGGAAAGGAAAGATTGAGAACATTGTCAGAGTGTGAGTCGTCAGCTAGTAGAGAACGTTAAGGCTTTCTCTTCACTTCTTTAAGGGGAGAAAAGGGAAAAACAAAGATTGGGAATACCTGCAAGACAGGGACACCCTGCACTTCATTTCCCTGTAGTGATGTTTTTTCCTCAGGTGCAGACTCCCTAATATGCCCCTGTGCCTGCAGGGAAAACGCTATGAGATTGCTACCTTGGTAGAAAGAAAGACGGTCAGCAGAGGAGGAGCCTGCCTTCCACTATTTGGCAATGTTAGGTTTCCAGTGGCTCAAGTGGTCCATCTGTGAGGGCTGCCTGCAGGGCAAGTGGACCCAGCAGAGAGAAGTTTGGTGATTTGTGTGTGTGTGTGTGTGTGTGTGTGTGTGTGTGTGTGTGTGTGTGTGTGTGTGTGTGTGTGTGTGTGTGTGTGTGTGTTTATAGGGGGAAGGTTGGGGAAGGTGGTAGTTGGTGGTGATAACTGTTTATCTGTGTATCAGGGAACTGTGTAATACAGAACCCCTACACCTCCCCAGATCTCACTCATGTACCCAAAGAGAGAGGCAGTCCTTGGATGCCTGCCGTACAGAGAGCATGTTTGGTCAGATAGGGTTAGCTGGAGAAGCACTGATGTCTGGCACAGGACTACAATCACTCAGCCATTAAGCAACAATTATTTTCTTCCTTTATGTACCTTCCTCCCCCCAGTATCTAGTCCCAGAGAGGAAGGCAGGGTCACAGTGCAGACCTCATCCCTTTCCTTCCTGCAATTCCCTGAGCTACAGGGTGCGAAAGGGGGATGGGTGGGAAGAGACTGGAATTTTAAACAGGACTGAGTTCTTTGGTAAATAAATGAAAGTGGTCAGAAAGTTATGAATCTGGCTTGAGATGCTACGAAAGAGAGCTTCATCAGCACATAGGGGGCCAGGACTGGGGGAAAAATAGAACTTCTCTGTTGTATCCAACAAGTTCTGACTGTTCAACTAACCAGTCACCTAAGCAGACTGTTAAAGTGATACCCTGGATTGCTTTACAAGTTGAATTTAATGGAATCGGAATGTGGAAGAAAGTTTTGTCTGTTCCTTAGGGGAATGTCTCAGAACTCGTTCCCATCCACTGATTATGACCCACTTATAAGCAGCTTGACAGTGTCCTTGGGAAGTCAAGGCCCAGAATTTAGTGGTAACTACTTGCTTCTACTGTAAGTGGGACCAAGACAAGCCGGAAGACAAGCCGCTGAGCACTGCTGTCTGTTTCTAATATCCTAGATGTTTACCCACCTTGGAGCACAGAACACACCTGCCCATCACCAGCTGTGCCCAGAAACCTCCCAGAAGTCACAAATATTGTGACGTTTCTTTCATCATTAGCCTTAATTTTAGCCAATTTAACCTTTACTTTATCATTATTCCGAGCATCACCTGAAGCCCCTGGTGATGTATCCTTAAATTAAAGGTGAATTACTGGCATGCCGAAAGGTCTGCTTACCAGATTTGAAACAACTGTTGTTGTGTAGCTTGAGGACAAACATAAAATTATATGTGTATCTTTTTTATGTTACAGGAAAACAGGTTTGGTCAGTTACTTAGGAAATTGAAGAGAAGCATCGCTATGATATGTCTCTATTTAAATTTGATTTTTTGCTGTTTCTTTACTGTGGGCTGTAAAATACAGTAAAAAAGGAAAACAAAGACTGCAAAGATAAAGTCACAAAATAACCACCTCTTTTTGCCTGTTTTATGGTCAGTCGTTATTCTTAAAGTTATAAAAAGTAAGCATTTTTTTCCTATTACCATTTTATAGAATGCGGATATCTTCACTTGTGAGTGTTACTATATTTTCGTGAGACTAATCATCACACATGCTTAAGAGGGTGCAAGGTTAAGCCACAAGAAGTTCTGGGTAGGGAAAGTGTATTAGAACTAGAAGGGGATTTGGAAATTAACTCTCTCACTTTGCCAAGTAGAAGCTAAAGCCCAGAGAAATTAAGACCTGGCCAAGCTCACACGATTAAGTTGAGGAATGGTAAATTTGAAATTAGAAAAGAGAATTAGATGAGGATATGGATAGATTTGCCTGTTAGCTTGGCCAAGCTGCTGCTGGTTTAATTCCAGGGAATGTAAACTTAGCTGAGGAAATTAACCTCTTTTGTAGAAAAGAGGATGTGTGTGTATAAATAGAAAAGAAAGAGAAGTGAAGGGTAATTATTGCAACTGGGGACTTGACACTGCAAGAATAATTTGATGTCTTAAATGAGTCTAACTCTTCATCTTACCAAAAGGGAAAACTGAAACTCAGAAGGACTGTGATTTGCTCATGACCACATAGCTGGTTAGCAGCAGAACAAGATCAAGAACCTGGTCCCCAGACCTGTGCTCTACTCCTCAACCTAACTGTCTATTATTCCTTCTTTGTTAGCATTGAGGACAAATTTTAACATTCCTTAAAAGATTTTAATGAAAATTTTATTTAAACAATGTTAGTTGTTATAGACTACTGAGATTATTAGCTTTTATAAGAATCTAGACTAAAGGTCTGAAGCAATGTATGGTGAGAAAAGCAGGCCGTAGTGTGGATAAAAAGCACACTGCTGACTACAAGAATCTACGGTGCTGGGAGGATGGGCCTGCGTCCCTGTAAGATTTGAGGGAAGAATCAGAATTGTCCTAGAGCAAGGTTTCTCGGTATTGATGCCATTACATTTTGTGTTTGATCCGTCTCTGTCATAGGGGTCTCTCCCGTATATGGTAGGATGTGTAGCAGCAACCCCGGCCAGTAGTACCTCCCCTCTCCTGTTATGACAGCCACACATGTCTCCAGACATTGTCCCATGTCCCTGTAGGGGGAGGCAAAAGTGCTCTGGTTGAAGAACAACAGGCTTGGAGTATTAGGCCTGAGCCCATGGGTGCTGGGGAGTAGATAATACCAATTAGGTCAGGGCCAGGAGACTGGAGAAAGGGAGCGTGGCAGCCCGTGACACCTTCCATTACAGGATATTTATATATTAACTCATTTTTAGGCAGCATATACCCCACAAGCTGCGATCGTGATGCTAATCATGGGATACATTTGTAGGTGTTGACAAACAAGGGCTTCAGGTTTTTGGGTGGTAGTAGTTGTATGATACTGGGCTTGGAGCCTCTACTCCAAGAGCACAGGCTACTTTCCTGATGCCCATACCTAACCATGGCTGACAGCCTGGGGTACTAAGGTCCTAGTTAAGAAGACAACTTTACCTGGGGTAGCAGAGATGGTGCAAAGGAAACTGGTCATCCTCCACATCCTTTTCTCCTACTTCCTGTGACCTAGAATGGGGGTGTGATCAGCCAGCCTTGACCACATGGATTAGGGCAATTGCTTATGGGATGGCACAGCCAAAAATAAATAAATTAAAAAAAAAGAAAGGACTCTGGGTCTCTGGACATCCTTCTGGAGCAGAGTCACTTACTTGCCCTGGACCACCCACCTACCTCTGGACTGTTATGCACGTGAGAAACAAGTGTCTTGTTTGAGCCAGTAAATTGTGGGGTTTATTTGTGCCAGCAACCTATTCCGTGTCCTACCTAATATACGGCAACATGACAAGATGAACACCAAGGAGATTAAGGTTGAATCTGCATGGGAACTACAGAGAACTGCCCAATGGCACAGCAAAGGGATTCTTTGGAAAGAAGAGCCCATGGAAAGGATAGGGTAAGATTGACTTGATTAGACTTTTGCTGCATTCGTCAACTCTCTTCAGGTAGAAGGTCAATTATTCACACTTTCCTTTTTGTAACAGTTTAGGGTGTCTATGAGCAGATAAGAGAAGTACAGTGAAGTTACCCCTCTTCTGTCAGGTTGAGAGGTCTGCCTCCTTAGAGCTGCTTTTGGTAGATAGAGGGAAGCTTTGCCTTTAGCTATAAATTATTTATTGAGCTTCCATTTTCTGTCAGTTCCTGGGGTGGTGTGCAATGTGGGGTGGTGTGCAGATGTGGGCTGCAAAGAGGGATCAGATGTGGTAGCTCCCGAAAGGTACTTAGAATCTAATCAGGGAAGCCTGACCTGTATTGAGAGACACATGCTATAACGTGGTATATGACAAACTGACTGGTCAACAGTACCGTTTCTAGAGAATAATGCTTGACATGAGTTTTGAGTGGCAGGTAATAATAATGGTAATGCCTACTAATTATTGAGCACGTGACATGTGCCAGTAGTTCTTGGAGAAGCAGAGAGGAGGATAAGAGACATTTTAGGTGAGGGAATAAAGAGGCTTGGAAGGAAGTCAGAATGTACCTGGTGGGTATATCCAGGTTTTGCTGAAAGAAGACTATGCAGTAGTGGGTTTGGGAAACATTAAACAACCTTGGTACCACGGATTATATTTCCCTTGCAATGCCACAACCTAATGTCACAAAATCTCAGAAAACATTAGTTTAAAAAGCAATAGAATTTGAAACTTGATAGCACATGAAATCAGCTAGGTAAACTGTGAAGCCTAAGACACAGTGCTATTTCTCCATGGCAGGATAAACCTTCCCACTTTTCATCATGATAGAAACTAAAGGCAAAGAAAAATTATGAATACTATCTCATGGAGGAGTCCACCCCTGCTAAGTAATATCATTCTTCTGTTATTGAAGAAAACAAGGAGAAAATGTTTTGGGGAAGTCGGGGTGATGTTCAGGATATTTCCTGTCCCCACCTTATTCTATTCTCTTAATGCTAGGACACTCTGTAGTGATGGATGAAGCTGAAGATTTGTTTGGAGCCAGACTGTGGATCTTAAATGCTTAAATTTATCCCACGGACAATGAGAGACAATTGAGGCTTTTAAAATCAGTGGGTAGCATAATGAGAATGTCTTTATAGAGAAATTAATCTGGTTGCAGTGCTTAGAATAAACGGGTGGAGGACAAAACTGGGGGAAGAAATGCTAGTTCAGTTTTTTTTTTGGTAATAATTCATTCTGATGTAATTTGAGGGCCATTAGGGAACATTCTGCTTACCTGGGTGAGAGATAATTCAGCTTCTGGCAGAGATTAGTTCTACAGATTCATCTGCATGCACACTGAAGAGATCTGGGTCCTGGGAAAACGGCTCAATGTACAGATGTGTTCGGATGGAGGAGGAAGTCTGACACATTCTAGATGATGCAATGGCTTTGATGAGCCCTGGAGGTATGTCAAAATGGGGAGACCTATGGGCAGCCTACGGGTAGCAAGAGAGCACTGAAGTTAGGGCGGCAAATGCCAAAGTTAAATTTGCCTATGCCATACTTTTACCTACTATGTCAATCTGTGTCCCAGCAGGAAACAGATGGCACACTCAATGTTGGGGAGTTAATAAAAGGGCTATTTACAACCTTGAGGACAAGGCTAGGAGAAACCAACCAGGGACGATTAAGCTTCCCAGGGCTAGCAACTGGCAGGGAGCCAGTTACCAACCACTCCTAAAACGGAAGGGTCAAGAGGAGAGAGCAAGGCTTCCCTGGTGGCGCAGTGGTTGAGAGTCTGCCTGCCGATGCAGGGGACACGGGTTCGTGCCCCGGTCCGGGAAGATCCCACATGCCGTGTACCGCAAAAAAACAAAAAAAAAAAAAAAAAAAAGAGGAGGGAACAGATTGTCTGTGCCCAGAATCCAGAGGGAGTAGCTGCAGGGGAAGGCCATAAGGCAGGAAGCGTGGGCTTGCTAGGGGGATGGAGTCAATCCACGGGAGTGAGGGCACCACAGGAGTAAACACCTCAAGCTCAGTCTCCTCTCATTCTCCAGTATCTTGCCCACGCCTCCCATTGGTAAAATCAACCAGAAGGCTGGGGGTAAGCAAACCCATGGACACAGCCCATAAAAGTCAACCTCCCAAGAGCACAGAGCAGAGTGGAGAAGCGTAGAGAGAGAGAGTGCGATGGGAGGGAGGTGTTGGGGGTAAAGCAAAAGGGAAGACACCTAACATAAATCTTTGTGGTGCTGCTAATCGCCAAGAACCAGGATGAGAAGGAAGGATCCTTGTGCAAAATACCTCTCCAAAGGGCCTTCTTTGAAAATGAAAGTTATCCCCGAAAAGGTAGAATTAAAGTAATTTAAACTAAGTGGTAATTGTCTAATGAATGAATGATAGATTAAAGGGCTGGAGGATATTGAAAGGATAAACAAACAGGTGAAAAAACCAAAATAGACTCTATCTTCTGCAATTTTACACAGGGCTCAACATACTTCAGCTGTCTGTGCAGATGGGAAGGCTGAGCTGAGGATTAAAGAAAAATAATAATTTGTTTTCAGGTGAGGACTGGAGAGGTGGAAGGAGGGACAGGAACCAAGGATAGATTTTCAGCGTGTGGTTTATAGGAGTTTACCTCTTTCCCTTCTTTGGCCCATGGCTTTTGTTTCCTTATCACATCAAGAACACGGGCTCAGGTATAAATCAGCATCTCAATATTATTTTAGAATTTCTTGTTGCCATGGTGTATGTTGATTACTTAATTTCCCCCTATTTCTATTTTAGTTTGTTCTGCTTAATTCTTTATGACTCTTGTTTTTCCCTTGTCTTCACTTTCTATCTCAATTTTTTTTCTATTCTATTTTAAGAAGAAAACTCTTAAACAGTCTTTAAAAGACTGTTTTATGCTCAACTTCTAAGTATTGCTTTTAACTTGAATTTGCTTGTCTTAGCTTTGATTTTTCAACCCTCTGACTTTCATGTTTCTAGCTTGTTATTTCATTGGTTCTAGCCCTTTTATGTTTTTTATTTATGCCGGTTTTATTTTTAATCTTTTATCCTTCTTAATTTCACATTTTGATTTATTTTTTTAATCTCACTGGTTTTAGTTTTTCTTTTCTTCTAGTCTTCATTGAACTCTATATAGTTTAGGCTAATTTTTTCTTTAGTATATTGTCTTTTAATTTTATTCTTAGACTTAATTTCATGCTTTGATTTGTCCCTTAAATTTCTTCTCTGCCGGGACTTCCCTGGTGGCACAGTGGTTAAGAATCCGCCTGCCAATGCAGGGCACACAGGTTTGAGCCCTGGTCCGGGAATATCCCACATGCCGCGGAGCAACTAAGCCTGTGCGCCACAACTACTGAGCCTGCGCTCTAGAGCCCGCGAGCCACAGCTACTGAGCCCGCAAGCCACCAACTACTGAATCCTGGGCGCCTAGAGCCTGTGCTCTGCAACAAGAGAAGCCACTGCAATGAGAAGCCCGCTCACCGCAACTAGAGAAAGCACGTGCGCAGCAACGAAGGCCCAACGCAGCCAAAAATAAATAAGTAAATAAATAAAAAGTTTCTTCTATGCCTTCATCATTTTACTATAATGTCCTTAGTCCTTCTCCTCCTCCACCTCCTGCACATCTTCTTCATACCTTATTTTGTAATTTGCTTTTGTCATCACAAGAAGGCAAGAAGCTTGGCAGCATGAAGAAACCCATATAATAAATTGAACAGTTTGGGCGTCTTCTTCCCCCCACCTGCCCTGTAGTCAATTTTCTACTCTCCCTTAATGACTTCTCAGTGCATTAACGATAATCTGCTCCAAATCTTCACTCCAGAATTCTCAAAAAGAAAAAAATCCACAGCAATACAGCCTCTTCTGGTCCCTTCGCTGGTGGTTATGGTCCTGTCAGTCATTTTGGCCTGCTATCACAGAACACCACAGACTGGGTATTTTATAAACAACAGAAATCTATTTCCCACATTTCTGGTGGTGTTAGCATAATTGGTGTCTGGTGAAGGCCTGCTTCCTGGTTCATACATGGCCATCTCCTTGCTGTGTCTTCACATGGTGGAAGGGGCAGGGGAGCACGCTGAGGTCTCTTTTATAAGGACATGGATCTCATTCATTAAGGATTGGTCCTCATGACCTAATCATCTCTCAAAGGCCCCATCTCCAAATACCATCACACTGGGGATTGGGCTTAAATATAAGAATTTTGGGGGACACAAATATCCAGTCCATTGCAGATGACAAGGGTAAAGCTTTTGTTATGTTCCTTTCTTCCCACATGCGATTTGGACTGTGTGATTTTAGACTTTTTTTTTTTTTTTTTTTTTGCGGTACTCTGGCCTCTCACTGCTGTGGCCTCTCCCGTTGCTGAGCACAGGCTCCGGACGCACAGGCTCAGCGGCCGTGGCTCACGGGCCCAGCCGCTCCGCGGCACGCGGGATCCTCCCTGACCGGGGCACGAACCCGTGTCCCCTGCATCGGCAGGCGGACTCTCAACCACTGCGCCACCAGGGAAGCCCTAGACTATTTTTATCTCCAGTGATTAGATAAGAGTATCATTGGCGATAAGATTTGTCTCTTTCCTCCCTTGATCTCAGAACTGTTACTAAGGTCCTCAGCTCATAAGATAGAATTTTCTTCTGTCTTGATTTAGTGTTTCAGAAGTTGGGCATGATTGATCCCAATATCTACCGGTCAAGCTGAACACTGTCTCTCTTTTACAGTCTTCTGTTTGTTTATTCTTTACAGCCTACAGTGGTATTAATCACCTATGGTGCCCTAAGTGCCATGACTGCCAGGTGGTCTGATGGAGCCTAACTTGGAATCATTAGGAAAGAAGCAGCATTACTTCTCTGTGAGCTGTTTTTCTCAAGATGGGCTTATTAACCTAAATAGAAAATTATCCTCTAGTTCATCCTTACTAAACTTTACTTTGAAATGTAGAGAACCTGTTGTTCATTCTATTTCTACTCTATACTGGTAATTTGGGTACCAGAATCACAGATTATACTATAATAAGCCCCTTTCTGCTTACTGATATCCTAAACATGACCTGGGAAAGTGGTCATATCTCCTTTTTAACTCTGGGATAGCTGTTTCAGCATCCTGTGATCCGAGTGAAATTAGAAAACAGGGAAGAGTAAGATGAACTGATTTTTAGGCCTGGAATCTGTCCTTCCTGCCCGCATTAGCAACACACACAAAGCTCAGCTAATCTCTAATTATATGCCATGGTATATGGTGGTCCATGGTGTGTGATATATGACATGGTGTGTGGTATATGACATGGTGGTACAGAATATAGGTTCTGGAGGAAGGTCGGGTTTGAATCCCAATTCTCACACTCATTAGATTGTGCTACTATGAACAAGTTACTTTAACTCTTTCTGCCTCCATTTCTTTATCTCTAAAATAGGAATAAGTTAAGATGTAAAGTGCTTACCACTTTACCTGGCACATTATAATTTTTCAATAAATACAAACTCTTAATATTATTTATGACTCAGTTCAGGAGTCTCCATTTCCATGAAATATTCCATGAGTGACCCCCATGGACAAACACACACACACACACACACACACACACACACGCACACACCCCAAGGCTTACACACATACGCTTTTCTTTCAATCTGATGCTTCATATACCCCTTCAACATAGCACTTTGTGCATCTCTCTATATAGCATTTTACAAGGTAATAGTGACATGTTTACATGTATTCCTTTTTACGTGTGTTCTTTTTCTGTTATTAGATAAACATCTTGAGGTCAGGAATTGTGTCTTTTTTACCTTTATATTCTCAACATTGAACACAAGAGCTGGTCCACAGTGTGTGTTTAATAAATATTTAATAACAATTGATGATGAATGGTTGATGCCTGAGAACTTTTAAATAACCACGTCTTAGGTGCCTTAAGGGAATATTTCTTCTTTTTACTTCCTAAGCAACAGATGGACAAAACCTAAACTTTTATATGAACCCTGTTCTGTCTTCTGAGAACAGGATAAGGCTTCTCTGTAGTCAAAATCAAGGCCATGTTAATGGATCGCTATATGAAAGAAAAAGAATCTCCAAGGACCCTATACAAATTTATGATCATTTAAACTACTCCTTTCTTTGAAAATGTTCAAATATTACAAATCTGTGCTTGATCAGTAGTTTAGAAATGTGGGCAGATTTTGAGATACTGTCACTAGAGATTTGACTTTGATGTCTGAGGTCATTCCCTTTATTCCATTATCTCTCGCTTGCTGCCACGCGAATCCCTCTCTCTGCTTCACAGCATAATTTCTAGAGTTGTCTACAGTTCCTGCATTGCTTTACTTTCCACTCACCCTACTCTGGTCTGACCTCTGGTCCCATCACCCCCAAACAGTCTATGTTAATACAGCCGTGACTCTTACTCTCAGTTTGCTATATTCAATTTTTCAGTCCTCATTTTACTTGACTTCTCAGCTTGACTTACTTGACTTTGACCCTGTTGTCTTTGCTTTCCTTCTTAAGTTCTACTCCCTTAGCTCCCCTGACACCATTTCTGTTGGTCATGTTCCTACTTATTTGGAACCTCTGTCTTATAAATTCTTTGTAGACTTATCTTCTCTGAAGGCTGGGTCCTGGGCTTTCTTCTCTTCTCACTTATTTTATATTTTGTCCCTGGATGAAGTATCCAGGCCGGTGGTGTTTTACAATTCTCTTTGCCTTGATAACCTCCAAATGTATACATACAGCCTAGACCTCTCCTCTACGCTTCGGACCCATAGTCTCACTGTGAACTTGACAACTTCAGTGGATAACTAAAGTCACCTCAAGTTCAATATCTTCAACATGATCCCTTAATCTCCTCATCTAAACCTGTCATACACAGAGTTGCACTAGTCAGAAATTTGAGAGTCCTCTTCGACATTTTCTTCCTTATCGCCAATATCTAATTTGCCATCATTCAAAAAATGTTAACACAGGAACATCTCTTGAACCAGTTCAATTTTATCCATCTTTACTGATACCTCTGCTTTTATCATTTTTCGCTGATGCTACTGCAATATTTTTTAAACTGGTCTAGTTGCTTCTCCTCTAGACCTCTCCAAACTGTTTTCCAGGGTGGCAGCCAGACGACTGATTTCAAAGTGCACACCTGTTCACATCACCCCTCTGCCTAAATTCTCTCAGCGGCTGCCCATTTCTCTCAGGACAGCATAGCCCCCAAAGCCCTGAGTAGACTGCTTCCCCGCTTCTCCAACCTCTTCACCTTCAGGCTGCCCTCACTCTGCCTCTGGTCACTCTGGCTTCAACTTCAGCTCCTCAAACACCCAAGTTTCTTCTTGCCGCAGGTCCTTTGCACGTGCTGTTGTTTAGGCTAGAATCTGCAAAATTTTTTATGCCTGTCCCTTTGCCTAGGTTACTACGAATCCATGAGATATTTTCATAGGCATGTTTTCATTAAGTCCCCAGAAGAAATTTCTTTCTCTATTAAGGCCTCCTCCCCCCAAAATCATTGGCATTCTCTTCACCTCCTTGTTTTATTTTAATCTTATAGACACAATGAACCATATAATGTACCATGTTTACTTCTTGCCACTAGTTTCTTGAATGTCTGCCCTGTATTGTGGTTACTGGCCTGGGTTCTGGAACCAGATTAACTAGGTTTGAATTCTGGCTCCTGTAGTCACTAGCTGTTTGATTTTTGTCAAGGTACTTAACATTTCTATGATTTTATTTTCTCATTTATAAAATAGAAATAATAATACTTATTCTCAAAGGGTTGTTGTGAGAAGTAAATGAATTAACAGGCACAAAGTATTTAAAATAGTGTCTGGTGCATAATAAGCACTTAGTAAAAATTGGTGGTTTTATTATTTCCTATCTCAGCACAGCTTGAATTGCCAGGGTGCTTCATGGGAAGGTGGCTTTTGGGTCTTAATTGTATGGATTCTTGACCCAAAGCTCCATTTTACTTTGCATGTAATAACACATATAATATTTGATAAATAGTTTTGATTATTCAAATTCAGGTTCTAAGGAAATATATTAGACTCCCCATTGTAATGATGGATATTTTATATTAAAATAGGAGAGATGCTATTTGCAGGACCAACTATAAAGGCATTATGATTTGCTCCATAGAACTGTATAATCAAATCAATAGCAGAAAGTATCTTTGAAGTAAGGTTTTATCTGCACTCCCACCTCAACAGAAACATGGCTGCACACCGTAATTAGAACCAGGATTAGAGACACATTGTATTACATTGTACAGGCAGTGCCTTCACACTTCTTATATGAAATTAGCTCTTTCTTTCCTTACATATTTTAGGAGATTGAGTTTCATTGTTATTTTCTAACACCAAATAAATAGGAAAAAAAAATCAACTCTGAATTGCAGTACTCCTGCAATCAATCATTTGAAAAACGCATGGGCAAAGAATCAGGTTATTTCTTAGGTTTTAAATCCCCCCAAGAGGATCTTTTTACTTCACTCTTTGTATTCAGAAAAAAATGATCTTCCTTATCTCCCATCACAGATGTCTCCTTAGCTACAGACTCCACCAGCAGAATAACAAGAGGATTTTCAAGATTATTTTGCGTCTGTTCATTTTTTTTTAAAGCTGTCCTGCAGAGAGTGGAAACAGCCAATGCCTCTGTTGTACATCGTGTGACTAGATTTGAACAAATTAGGTGATTCCCTCCCACCCCACCACCCATGTCGGTCAATGTAACAGGCTCCCAGAGTGAAACAAAATAGAAATTCATTTTTACTTCATGTCTGATGCAGAAGGTACACAGGCAGAAACACAGATCACTATTTTATTTAAAAAAGAGATCACCATCTGCTTTGGGTAGGGAGAAATATTCGGGCCCCATCTAATTGTGACAAGTATTTTTAGTTTAGGATCTTCTGACAACAAATTACCTTCAGTTTTTCTTTAAAAGGAATATATAGGTTTGGCTATTAAGAGAAAAGCAGAATGGGAATGGAAGCATGTTTTTGTCTGAAATTTTTAATAAGGTAACATTGGACTTAAAAGCTTAGCCCTACAGAAAATGGTGTTAAAAACAAAGTAAACAGTAAGGGATTGAAAATCTGGGTAATCCCCACAATTCCCTTAAGGATTTAACTCAGTTAGCTTCACTATTTATGACTGTATTTAATAATGGTTCCTTGATTTTACAGAATGATTTCAGAGCAATTTCTTCACTTTGGGTCATGTTTTTTCAGCTCATATAGTGCTCTCTAAGATCACTAGGGACACTGGGAAGCTGATTTAACTTTTAGGCCAATCAAGGACCATTTAGATGAAATGAACTAATGAGCGTACAAGTACTTTAGAAAGTACAAAGAGTCCTACAAATGCAAGATGGTTTGGCTGCTATTAAATAACTGATGGAAGAGTTACGGTGGCTTTTCCAAACACTGACCTTCACTTGCAACCACTGAATAACAAATCTCCAGTTGAAAAAAATGACAAATGTTCCCACCACGATGTTCACTGCTAAGAGGTGTACTTCAGACCTCACAATGCTGTCTGGCCCCCTCGAGGTTTGAAACCTTTGCAAGAGCTGTGAGATTATAGCCAAAATTCATCAGTACTTGAAGGAAAAGAATATTTTCAGTAGCTGCTTCACGGTGCCATAGTGCAGTTGATTTCATTTGATTCTCCTGATGGGTTTAAGTACTGGGAAACTGTAGGGCAACCAGTTCTTGTACTTCTGGTAGGAAGCACAACCTAAAATTTCCTTGTAGCTACCTATCATCATTTCTAAGCTATTTAATTAAGACATAGGAGACTCTGGTTACCGAAAATATAATATTATGGTTACCATTTTGATGGTGGCTACGGGCAGGACTGGTCTTTTAAAAACTGACAGAGCCCCCAGAGGCAGTATATATGTATATATAACCCAAACTCAGAAAATCCCTGAGACTACGTATACATTTAGAACACTTTCCAAAATGTTGTGTTGAAATTATACTACTACTCTTATGGGCTAAATTATGTCCCTTCCAACATTCATATGCTGCAGCCCTAACCCTGAGTATCTCAGAATGTGACTGTATTTGGAGATAGGGTCTTTACAGAGATAGCTAAGTTAAAATGAAGTCATTAGTGCGGATCCTAATCCAATATGACTGACCTCCTCGTAAGCAGAGGGGATTTGGATGTCGACACCTGCAGAGGGATTTCTGCTCCAGACCACCTCTGGACTTGAGCTGCAACATTAATCCTCCCCTAGGTCTCTGGCCTGCTGGCCTGTCCTGCAGATTTCAAATTTGCTAGCCCTCATAATTTCATAAGCCAATTCCTCTCTCTTTCTATATATGTACACACACCCAATTCATTTTGTTTCTCTGGAAAACCCTAATACAACTACCTATGGATGTTTACACTTAAAAAAAAAATTGAGTGCAAACTACTCCTAAAGTATACATTCAAGTTTAGTGGCTGAGTGAATAGGTTTTGGAGTCACACTGGTGAGTTCAAAATCTTGGCTCTGCCACTTTCTAGCAAGATGTCTTTGAGCAAGCCACTTAATATCTTAGTTTCTTCATCTGTAATAGAGGAATTATTGGGTTTCAGTGAGAATTTAAGGATTAATATGTTTTCAAAGCACTGAGCAGAATTAAATCATAAGCTCTCAAGATATGCTAGTTATTAGCATTATTGTTATTATTTATCTTTTTTTCCAGTCAGGATTCTAAGTTTTAGGCAGTAGGAACTAAGTTTAAATACAAAGGCATTTATTAAAATATGTTGGAGAGCTCACAAGTTCCCTGAGAGTGTCAGGGAACCAGGCTCTGAGGTGATAAAGCCAGGAACCACTGCTGAAATGGATGCTGTAGAACTGATCCTATGAGGCCCCACTGCTTCTGCCCTGGACGTTGCTCCTACCATCAACAGCACTGAGCCTGGAGACCAGAACCACTCCAGCAGCTGTGTTATGGGGCTACTCTTGCCATGATGGATTCTCTGTGCTCCTTTCTTCTTTACATCACTAAATTTTGATTTGATGTTTACGGTAAGTATGAGTGAGTGAATGATGGAACCTACGTCTGTCTCATGCCCAGATGAAAGGAATGCTGGGAAAGTGAGTATTAGCTATTTTCAGTTTTGATAGTGAGAGGCACTGCTTTATAGATGGGGGTGTGGCGGAGGTATGGAAGACATAGGAGTGCTGGGTATTCAAAAAGTGACCAATGTTCACCACATATATGAATGGACGTTGCAATCTGCTGACCACTAGTCACAGAAACTCTTCTTTTTTTTTTTAAACAATTCTTTTCTAATCTTCTCTCTGTTTCCTTCTCTAACCACTGCTGCCTATGATAACTCCTAAACTCTTACTCCTAAACTTCTTACCCTTTTTGTATGTATTGACTTGGTTTAGGAAATTTGGTGTGATAAGTGTGACATGAGGTGTCTAACACTATTTTATTCCCTATGAAGAGATTTCATTATGATTGCTAGGGGAAAACACCTCATTACAAGAGAGGAAGGTATTGAGAAACATGAACTTTGGAGTCAGAAGGAACAGGGTTTGTATCCTGCCTTTCTGCTTAGCACTATAGTGATCACTGGCATTTTTTTTTTTTTTTTTTTTTTTTTTTACGGGTCTCCATTTCTCCATTTGTAAAATAGGAATAACGGTACATTGCTGATCCTGAAGGATATTTGTGAGAATCAGACATAATGTACATTGTGTAGAGTAGGACTGGGCAAAAACAGGACCTATTGTAACAATTTTCAGCCTTCAGGGCATCAAAAAGACCAATGAAACAATATTTTTAATCTGATTTTATCAGATTTTTACCCACAAGACAACAACAAATAAATGTCAATTATTTTGAGTGGTTTCTTTTTTTCTGGGTGGCATTATTATTGAACATTATATGATGGAAACTTTCTGGATAAAAATACCAGTTAACAAATAAAACTAGATCAACATCTTCCATGGCATTTTTATTAAGGTTTATGACCCATTCTCCCCTGCCAAATCAAACCAGCACCTTCATGACACAAAGGTCATCTTACCTATGACAGATACTTTCCAAGTACTAAACACAGCATTTTCTCACTTCTCCCTTTGTCTTAAGTATAAATGCAGCTACAGAGGGTGAAACAGTAGGGAAGGGGCTAGGCAACAACCTTTAAAAGAATGATATAGCCATAGGACATGACAAAGACTGATTAGAACCAACTGGGTCCAAGATGACAGAAGATTCGACTTCCAGTAGACCTCGAGCCTCCTTATATGCTCATTGTGATACATTAACATGCTAAATGACACACCCACCAGCGTCATGACAGTTCTGAGGCCAACCATAAAAGGTCAAAAAGTGGGCAGTGGCCCAATTCCTGGAAATCCCTGCCCCTTCCCCAAAATCCTCTCACTCATTAGCCTATGAAATTACCCAACCCATAAAAACTAGCCACGCCACATTTCAAGGCTCTCTCACCTTCTGAGATGGCCCACACTCTGTCTGTGGAGTGCATTTCTCTCTAAATAAATCCACTTCTTACCTATCACTTCCTCTCCAAATTCTTCCGCGACGAGGCAAGAACCTTAAATCCACCAAGAACAAGGGGATGGTAGACTAGATTGAGTGGGTATAGTCAGTCAAGAAATATTTGCTTAAAATTTGCTCCTTAGAAGAGCATTTGGAGACCAAATTTGGAGGAGTAGTGGATCTTCCTATAATAGCAAACTGACTTTCCTAAATACATGCACTTCATAGTTTTCTTGAAAAAAAATTTTTTTTTTACATCCTGAGAATGAATATGAACAAGACATATCTATTTGCTCCTTCCTTTATTGAAAGAGTTAGTTAATGAGTATTTGTCAATTTCTGCTATGAGCTAGGTACTTTGCTTGGCACCTGCTAAAGAGGAGGAATAGAGGCAGGATCTCTTTATTCATGGAGTTTTTAGACCAGTTGGGAAGACAAATGACAATATTGTGATTTATAAGGTATACATATTTGATCATTCAAATGACCAAAATATATTCCACATATATTTTTTGTCTTTGTCCGTGGTTCCTGGCTCACAGCTCCCCAAACCCTTGGAATTTCCTTAGTGATAAGAGCCATGGGAGCATTTTTATTATAATAATTCGCCCTTTGTCCTTAGTTCTTGAAACCATAAAAGTGAAATGGGGGTCTTATTATTTACAACAAGATGCTTCTCACCACAACTAGGTTTATGCTAATGAACTGAATTTTGGAAAGCACCTAAGAATGGAGGCTGGTTGCCAGTGGAGCCAATCATGAGATTAGAGGGTTGGAACTTTCAGTCCCACCCCTCCACCTCAGGGGAGAAGACTGGAGGTGGAAGTTGAATCAATCACTAATGCCAATGATTTAATCAATCATGCTTATGTAATTAAGCCTCCTTAAAAACCCCAAAGGACTGGGTTCAGAGGGCTTCTGGGTTGGTAAACATGTGGAGATTCAGGGAGAGTGGATGGAGACAGTATGGAAGCTCAGGGTCCTTTCCCCATACCTTGCCCTATGCATCTCTTCCATCTGGCTGTTCCTGAGTTATATCCTTTTATAATAGACTGGTTATCTATCATTAGTATGGCAAATGTTTCTCGGAGTCCTGTGAGCCCTCTAGCAAATTAATTGAACTCAAGGGTGGGGGGATCATTGGAACCTCTGATCCATAGCCACTCAGTCAGAAGCACAGGTGATAATCGACTTTCAACTGGAATCTGGGGTGGGGGTGGGGGGACAGTCTGTAGGACTGAGCCCTTCACCTGTGGAATCTGTTGCTATCTCCAGGGAAATAGTGTCAGAATTGAGTTGAGTTGTAGGACATCCAGCTGGTGTTGGAGAATTGCTTGGCTCTGTACTAGTTGCTTTACACACAATTCATCTTCACAAAAAACCTATGAGATGCACATTATTTTATAGACAGGGAAACACAGGTTTAGAAGGGTTAAATAACTTGCCAAAGGTGACATAACTAGAAAGTGGAATAGCTGTGGGTTCTGTCTGATTGCAGGGCACAAATTCAACCACTGCTCTACAGCCTCAAAAGAGAAGTCCATCCTTTGACTCATACAGTTGATGAACCAAATGACTATATCAATTGAAGTGTACAGCAGGAGAACTACTGCTCCCTGAGGGTCCTTGATGTATCTGCACTGAAAGTGCTAACAGTGTCTATAAATTAGGAAAACAGTAATCAGGCTTACCAAGTCGAAATTCAGGGACAGAAATGGTTCTGTAATAGTTATAGCCATGGATAGGGAGGCAAAAGCCATAGAAAGAAATTCATCACCTTGCTGAATGACCCCAGGAAGTCTTTAGACCATACTGTTTCTCTGTGTTTTTGGTCTCTGAAAAAAGGAAACAATTTTATGCCCAACCTTCTAATTCTTCTAATGAAAAGATTCTAATTCTTTTCTAATGAAAAGATTATTTTCATTCATGGAAATTGAGTCTCTTCATTCTGAAAAGGTATGACCAAAGTCTGGAAAAGTACTGTAGAAGTATACAAGAGGAGAGTGAACTTATTTATAGACATCTAGCCAACCAAGGAAGGGTTCCTTCCATTTGAAGATGATACTGCTATGCTACTAAGTGGTGAACAAAAGAAACTGTGGGAGCTAGAAAGCAGAGGGACAAGTGGAAAATGTCCTAGCACATGCAAGAAAACAGAACCTAAGCTGGCAGTGGGGGAAAGTTAAGAAGCACCCAATTTTCATTGTAGAGCCTCAAAAAATCTCAGCAGTTGAGAGCACCAGGTACCTTAAAAATTCGGGGTGATGTGTCCAGTAATAGGAAATTTCTTAACCGTAGTATATCCCCACAGTGGAACATGATGCAGCAGTAAAAAAAAACCCCAAAAAATGGGGAAAAGCGCTATGATAAGATATGGAAAGATGTCCAAGATACAGTGTTAACTGAAAAAGCAAGGTGTAGAATTATGTACATGAAATGCCACTTTGGGAAAAGTAAAATGTGTATTTGTAGCTGCTTGTATTTGCATAAAGAGACCCAGAAGGATAAATCAGAAAATAATAAAAATGGTGAAGGAAAAGGGTGAATTTGGAAGGAGTGGGGGGCAGTGAGACTTCCCAATATTTATGTTTTAATTTTGTTTTTTAACTATGTAAGTGCATTACTATTAAAACAATTTAAAAATAAAGTGGTGTACAACACATTTCCAGTAAAGGACTGGTATCCAAAATATATAACGAACTCTTAAAACTCAACACTAAGAAAACAAACAGCTCAATTAAAAAATGGGCAGAAGATCTGCAAAGACCTCACCAAATGAGAAACACAGATGGCAAATATGTATATAAAAAGATGCTCAACATCATATGTCATTAGGAAACTGCAAATTAAAACAGCAGTGAGATACCACTATATACCTATTGAAATGGCTAAAATCCAAACACTGACAACACCGAATGTTGGCAAGGATATGGAGCAAAGGAACTCTCATTCATTGCTAGTGGGTATGCAAAATGGTACTGCCACTTTGGAAGACAGTTTGGCACTTTCCTACAAAACTAAACATACTCATATACTATCCAGGAATTGCACTCCTTGGTATTTACCAAAATAGGTTAAAAACTTAAGTCCACAGAAAAACCTGCACATGAATATTTATAGCAGCTTTATTCATGATTGCCAAAACATGGAAGAAACCAAGATGTCCTTCAGTAAGTAAATGGACCAACTGTGGTATATCCATAAATAGAATACTACTCAGTGCTAAAAAGAGATGAGCTATCGAGCCAATATTGCTGAGTGAAAGAAGTCAATTTGAAAAGGCTACATGCTGTATTGCTACAGGCTTAATGTTTGTGTGCCTGCAAAATTCATATGTTAAAATCCTAATGCACAATGGGATGGTATTAGGAGGTGGAGTCCTTGGGAGGTGATTAGGCCATGAGAGTAGAGCTCTCATGAATGGCGTTAGTCCCCTTATGGAAGAGGCTCTAGAGAGCTCCCTTGCCCCTTCCACCATGTGAGGACACAGAGAGAAGACGGCCACCTGTGAACTAGGAAGCAGGCCCTCACTAGATACCAAATCAGCTGACCTCATGATCTTGGACTTCCCAGCCTCCAGAACTGTAAGAAATAAACTTCTGTTGTTTATAAGCCACTCAGTTTATAGTATTTTGTTAGAGCAACCCCAAAGGACTAAGACACTTATGATTCCAACTATATGACATTCTCGGTGTCTTCAGATTGAAAGTCCAATCTGATACTTAACGTGATCGAAAAGCCTCACAATAAGGCTCATCATTATGAAATTTAGAACCTTGAGAAGCAGAGAGCATATCCTAAAATGATGCAAAGGAAAAAACTATCCATATATAAAGATTCAAGAATCAGAATAGCATTGGCCTTCTCAGTAGCAATATCAGAAGCTAGAAGACACTGAAATATTGCCTTAGAAAACCCAAGGGACGTTGATTTCTTACATAGGAGTCTATATACATAAAAGTTCTATCAATTTTCAGGAGTGAATAAAGGCATTGCCAGACATGCAAGGTCTCAAAACGTTTATCTTCTCTCAGCCACTCTCAGGAAGCTAGGGGGGAAGGCTCCACCAGGATGTAAAGTAAGGAAGAAGGTGATGTAGAATTCAGAAAACAGAGGCTCCCATACAAAAGATACACAAGAAATTCCTAGGATGATGGGAAAGGAGATCTTAAGGTGAGAGTAGTGCAGGCAGACCCTGAGAGTAACCAGTTAAGATGGGAGCAAGAGAACACAGAGTTCTTGGAGAGACATCCCTAGGAAGATTAATTGGATATATCACCTGTGTGTTCAAGAAGAGACGTACACCTAGAACAAAGAGTTTGTAGATGACTGAGTAATGGTAAAGAGGCTAGGTTGTACAGGAAAGTGAATTTAGTCATAGTATACTAAATAGCCTACCTGTGGATAATGTTCACGGAGTTGTAATAATATGAGCATTGAACATCAGAATAAACAAAAATTGTAATATAACCTGGGATTATATGACAAATATTAAATTTTTACCAGTTATTGGTCTGGTATGGGCCACAAACCAAAATATACTGGACACTGTCTAAAGCTGTGTCGGGTATTACTCCCTTCCTTGTTGGATTGTGGTAGGAAAATATCTGAGAGTTCTAGGGGTGGTGCTGGGCTCGAGAGCTTCAAGGCAATAGCTATTTTCCAACCTAAAGGGAAGTATCTCAATATTTTAATACTAATGGATATTGATTGATCAGTAGACACCAATATTAGGGAGATGAACAGGAAAGAAGTGTGTATGTGTATGTGTGTTGGTGAGGGGATATGGGAGTGTGTGAAAAAGGTACAAGGTATTAAAGCGAAAAACCAAGAATTAACAGTGTAGTGCTATTATTTAGACATGTGAAGGTACACATTAAAACAAACTGAAAGAGTTGAAATCAGTGACTGCTGGTTAATGGGAATGGAGGGAGATGGAGTGCAGAGACAAACAGGAGACTGCTGTTTTTATAACAGACCTTGGAAAACTATTGCATTCTTAAACCATGTACCTGTATTACTGATAAAAATAAAAATAGAAAATGAATGCCTACTATGTACCAGGCTCAATGATATTTCAAGAAAAGTATTGCCATTCTCATTTTACAATAAGGAAGAAAAAAATAACATACCAATTCATCTCTCAAGGTGGTAAAGGGAATATTCTTTTACATATTAGAAGACAAATTCAAGGCATTTATATCAAGAAGGCTTACAAAAGCATTCACTTAAATTAATTAAAGATTGATCTTGATTCACCTTAAAAATAAGTTAGCAATGATTACGTTATGCACTTGTGAGGGAAACATCAAAGGAATCACTTAACCTGAAATGTGTCTTGACCTCACTGTCAGAGAAAATACTTAAGTGAGAGGAACTTTGATGAAATTCATTATTACATTTTAATACTTTTAGTAGTTTTGGCTTAATTAAAAAACATTGAAGGGAAACTGGATAGAGAAGTATGCCAGGAAAGATCTCTGAACTTTCTATACTTTCTCCTTATTAAACCCTTACTACTGTGACAAAATAAACAAAATATCCAAAATAAGCAATTCCAAACATGCAAACCAAAAAATGTGAGTGTAAATATATCAGTTAGGCAATAGGCAAATTAGAATGTACCTATATGCTCAGAATCTAGAAGAAAACAATACATTAAAGAAGATGATATCAATATGTATGGTGAAGTTAAAAGGAACAAAATCAACAATTTGTCTTGGCTTTTGGTTTGGTTGGATTGGATATTGTTTTGTTGGGGAAATATAATAGACACTCTTGGCCTAAAATGGGAGGATTAGACGAAGATTAGATGAGGGGGGGACAATTTATTTGACTAGCTTTGGAAATAATCTTGTGATTATCTGGTTCATGATTTTCCTATCTGACACTATAAGTCTGTAGGGCAGAGACCTATAGACGTGATTTTTTTTTAAACCATCATGGCACCTAATATCATAGCAACAAAGTACTTTATCTATTGATTAAATGAATGATTGCGGAGCACACCATAGCACTGAGTTTTCCACAGAACTGTGAAATTTGCAAAATCAGCATAATCTCTAACTTCTATACATTTCCTAAAATAAGGAAATAAACTTTTATCTCACTCCATTTCACTCTATTCATTCACTCCACACATCACTATTGAAGGAATTCTCTGTGAAAACCTCTTAGTTGGGCCTCTTTTCCTGAAAGCGAGTGCAGGAGAAACCATCACTTTCTTTGCTCAAATCATATGGAAGTTAACTATCTACATTGATGAGGATCATCAAATGTTTTAATTCACAAGCTATGAGATGACCATAAACTCAGGGTTGACTTGTTATCTTCATGTCATTAGCGCTCATGGCACTCTGAATATACTGAAAAACATGTGATTATTTTTCTGGATGGCATGCATGCTAGTTCAACAGCTTACAATACAGTCATAATTTGTTCTGATTTCAGGTGGCAACTATTCTGGCATATTATTATTGTGATGTCAAGAAGGCATTAACATTTATTGAGTACTTATAGGTGGTAGACATTTTCTGACAGAAACCTTATGAGGTTAAGTATTGTTGTCCATATTTCACAGAAGAAGCAAATGAGACACAGGGTGGTATAACGACAACCTGCCCAGGTAGCAAATCTGGGCTCAAACCCAGAGATGTTTGATTCTTACACCATGCCTTTTCCACTATGGTATAGAGGAGTTAGCCAGTAGGGTCTGTTATCTTTGCAATACATTAAGGCCAGATATATTAAAATTGTACACATACATTTAAGTTACTTGAGGAAATGTATATTGAAAATCCCATCTTTAATAGATTTAGATATATATTAATTAATGAATGCCTTAAAACCTCATTATATATATCTATAGTCTAAGCCCAAGAGGAAAATACTTTGAATGAAAAAATAAGAACTGATATAAAGTAATAAATATATTTTTTCAAGCATGAAGTTAGTTGAGACCAATAAAGCATATTGCAGTCATCCTGCAAAAGAATTTCTTATATTCTGAAAAGTACAGGTTATTATAGTCTATCCTTAGCATTTTCATGGACACAAAGTCAGAAAGTATTTCTAAAGTTGATAAACAACTTACAGAAGCAAAGATCAGTACATATGAGAGGACTATAAGGTGTGTATATTTATGTAAATAGATTCTGACATATTTCATAATTTTGTTGAAAGAAATATATCACAAAGACTGAACTGCCTAAGGCCTGAGAGTTAATATCAGAACTGGAATTAGAAATCGATGCTTTTTGCTTTATTCCAATTTGAACTTGACTAGAAGTTTGTGCAATGTTGCTGATGAGACAAAGCCAGATATATATATATATATATATATATGTGTGTGTGTGTGTGTGTATGTATGTATATTTCAGGTTAGAGCTTATTGAACCCAGGGTTTACTTTACTTCGTTTCTTTGGCTTCTGGAACTCTGCAGTTCATGGTTTTCTTCCTATTTCTCTGGCTGTTCCTTCCTTGTCTCTTTTCCATTCTTATCTTATTCTACCTAATCATCAAATATTGGAGTTCCTCAGGCCTCCTAACTCTTCATTCCTTACTCTGCATCATCTTCTCAGGGAAATTCACCTATGCCTATAGCTATAATTTTCAAACTATTCAGATGATTCACAGATTTATGTTTTCAGGGTAGACCTCTCTCCATGCTTCGGACCTATATCATACATCAAGAAATCAAAAATTAAACTTGTGATCTCTTCCTTGCCCCCCACTCAGAATCCAAAGCATTCCCATTCTTCTCATTTTGGGTGAATGACATCCTCATTCATCTACTAATCCAAGCAAAAATCCTTGGTAATCGTAGGGACCATTTTTTGTTTCTCTATCTTTCTCATTCATATTGAATTCTTCACTAAGTCCCATTTGTTTTTCCTTCTAACTCTCCCTTATATCCATCTACTCCTTTCCATTTCCAACCAGATTCAAGCTAGCATCCTTCTTCCCCTGGTCCATTCTGATAGTCTTCAAAATGGTTAATCTTCTTTCTCTACCTGCATCTGTTCTCAATACCACAGCGAGAGTGATTTTTCAAACACAAATCTGATCATGTTAACCCGCCTTCCCCCAGCTCAAAAATCCTCCAGTGATCCACTCTTCCTAGGATAAATACAAAGCTCTTTTTTTTTTTTAAGACAAAACTCTTATAAGACCCTGCAAGGTAAGTCTTCTGCCTATATTTCCAGCTTCAACTCACACCATGGTCTTTTTTCTCCTGCTGCTACAACTGCATTAGATTTATTTCTGTCCACCATGTTTGCCAGGATCCCTCCTGCCACAGGGTCTTGAATTTGATGTTCTCTCTGCCTGGACTATATTTTTTTCTCCTGTTTGCCTCATTAACTCCTTACTCAGCCTTTAGATCTATAAACAGTACATATATTCTCAAGGAAACTCTCTTGACCACCATAAGTCCAATCCCCCTCATTTACCCTCTAATAGTATAAAGTACCACTAGTGCACAGCGATGTATTGGTGTAAGTCTTTGCTAAATGCCTATCTTCCTCCCCTACCTGGATGCTCCATTAGGGAGGGTAGGGACCCTCTCTCCTTTTGCTCACCACTGTCATCTAGCACAGTGCCGGGTACCATCCAGGTGCAATGAATACTTGCTGAATGCATTACTGAAATAATTAACTAGTTAACCAAACATGCTGATTATTTGATACCAATTCTAGAAACTATGTATGTTTTTAAGGGAAGATATTCAATTGTTCAGAGAAGGGAGGAAGTCACATATTTTGGTAAGATCAGATGTACATTTTAATAATGCAGATAAATGCTTCACCAGGCACTAAAAGCACAACAGATTGGTGGAGGGTTACACTCATGAGAATGCTGAGTGTCAATAACAGGTTGGAGATACCCTACTGACACTTAAGAAGATTTCAACAATTTTTCAGTCCAACCATGAAAATTGGCAGTTGTGCTCATGTTCACTGCTGAACTCAAAGAGGTGGCAGGCTGAAACAGATCAGTAAGTTTGATTTTAACCTGGTTATATAAGACTCTCTGTATGTGACTTTTTTCCCCTCCAAATTATTAACAATTATCCTTTAATATTCTCTGGGTCCTTAGGATGTTTTCATTATAAAAGCAGAAACCCAACTTCTAGTTCTCTAACCATATAATACCACGGTGGACCTGACTGAATATGGTAAAATGTTTCGGTTTCTTTTATACCCAGGCTCATTTCTTTTCTCACATTTTACAACTAATTGCTGACCTGCCCCAGAGCAGACAGCAGGGCCAATGTTCAGGATCACGATGTTGTGAACTGGATGGCCTGATTCTCCATTAACCAGCTGCAGAACTCTGGACAGCTCACATTTGGTATCACCCTTCAGGATCTCACATCCAGAATTAGAGGGTTGAGTTAATGATTCTGCAGGTCCTTAGTTGACCTTCAAATTCCCTGATTCTTCACCAAGGGATTGTTTCTTTTGTTTTTTTTAAATTGGGCTTTACACTGCCTAACAAAGTGCTTTAGTAATATAATCTAAAGTAATGGCCCCTACAAGGCTTAGAATCTATATTATGTAGAGGTTAAAAACACTAGCTTTTTCAAAAAAATTTTTTAATATATATTTTTTTATTCGGCAGCACCTCACAACATGCGGGATCTTAGTCCCCTGACCAGAGATCGAACCGTCACTCCCTGCAGTGCAAGCGCAGAGTCTTAACCACTGGACCACCAGGGAAGTCCTCAGAACGCTAGCTTTTGAGTCGGAAAGACCTAGGTTCAAAACTTTGGCATTAATGAGCTGTGTAACTTTAAGCAAGTTACTTAAAGCTTATGAATCTTTGTTACTACATCTAGAAGCTAGTGATACTTCTTCATGGAGAGGTTGTGAGGATAATATGAAATACGTAATACATGTGAAACACAATACCTGGTACAGAGTTAGCCTACAATGAAGCATTAATGTAATTACAATTTTCATTTAGAAGAGATAGTGCTTATGGCTCCCTCTGACCCTATGTTTGCTCTCTAGTAAGACAGACATCATTTTCTGGTATGTACGAGATGTGTCAGGCTGCAAATTTCTGAGCCTCGTTTTGGAACCAGAGTCCATCAGTCATTCTCAGCCATTCTCTGAATCGGAGTAGCTGACAGAATCTTCAGTGAGGTCATTATTTTTAGCTTTGGAACCATTAGAAAGTCTGCAGGGGATTTTCACGGCATTCAACAACTTAGCAAAGGTCATCAAAACAAACCCACTTACTGAATTCATGGGCTCAAAATCCTGTCAAACCAGTGCTGTCATATCAAATTAAAGAACTTTCTACTCGCAGTATTGCTATAAAAAAATCAAGTTGGATTATGTTTACATTTGCTCCATTGTTACTGCATTTTTGACGGCAAACCAACTCATCTCCTATCTGTAACCCCCTCACCACGTGATCATGTGATTCTTTCCATCTAAAATTTCCTCACTTTTCTTCTCTGTCCATCCCAGTTCAAGTCCCATCTCTTTTTGGAGGCCACTCCTAAATTCTCTGACCTGTGGTCTCAGGCCTGCTTTGCTCTTGACCCGGAACAGGCCATATATATATATTTTAAGTTAGGTGGGTGCGGTTTTGACCTTGGCCCTGTACAAAGGCATTAAACGTGACAATTAGGCTCTTTCATTTTCACAAATGCCCTTAACGACACTCAACTCTGCTTGGTTGATTAACTAGCTTGTGGAGCATCCATCACCCAGCATGAGACAGACTATACACACCATTGGCTCTTGACAAATAGTATATATACCATGAGCTCCTTGCTTTCCGTATCACCATAAATAATATTTTGGAAGAAATATTTTGGGGTCAGGTACTTGATCCATTCTCTACATGCTTTGAATGATGCCTTTGAATCAAGCCAGACCACAAGACTGCTGGATCCTTCAGCAGCATCATTTTGGATTTAATAGAATTGCTTTACTGAATTGTACTTTGGTGTTATGCCAACAGAGCACACCGGTGGACTGTGTATGGAAGAACTGGATAAAACTCCGAGCCCTCTTTCTGAATACCTACTAGAGAAATACTACAGAATAGTAAATTAGGTTTGGCTTTATGGACAATTCGACTCTTATAAGTTGATTGTGTTTACTTGCTTTGGCCATTAGAAAACTTAGTGAAAAATCTGGGGTCCAATTCTCTCAACTCTATGGTCCACCCTAATAACAGGTTTTGCTTTATTATTTTTCCACCCATAGTTTCCCTTTGTCCTGGTCACCACAACTGCTTACTCTAATCCTTTTACACTGAAAGTATTTTTTGTGAAGTGCTTCACATCTTTTGTAGAATAGGTAGAGATTAAAAATAAATTCTTGATCTATTCCCCTAGGGAATTACAGCAATTACAGCTTACAGACCATTATTTTTCAATTATTTCCTGCTTTGTATTTTTCTTTCATTGTTTTATGTCTCCATAACTTGGTTTTAATCCAGAGAATATTCTTAAATTTTTCCTATACTCCCCACACACTGGCAGCATAGCATGTGCTCACTGAATCTTTAAATCTGACTTTTGTGCACAGGTCTGCATCTAGGTACCTAGCTGTGTGATTTTGACCTCAATGTCACTGAGACTTGAGAATTTCATTCTCCTCATCTGTATCTGACAGAAGTGGCCTAAATAATCTTCAGTGTCCTCTTCTAGTTCTAAGATTCAGTCACAATTGCGTGGGTTCCCTAAAAGGATTTTTGTCAGGCTCAGATATTTTAAGACAGATCTGACTTAATAAACTACTCACAGATATGGATATGACCAAGTGACCTATTTATTGCAGAAAATGTCGATTAAAAAAAAGGACTGTGTCTAAGGGAGATTTGCTCACTTTTTCATTAACAAAGAAGAGGACACTTCCAGACACTTTGGTTCAGAATTTAAGCTGGAAGAACGATTACAAGTGGGCAATAAAAATGATTAAGAAGGCCTAGACCTTTTTAATTCTGTAGTTTCACACCTAGCAAGTGCTGATTCCAGTTCTTTTAGTACAAAAGAGGCAGTGGGATGCTGTAAAAGGACCCTAAATTGAGATCTAGTTTCAAGTCCAGCATTGGTCTTTAATAAAACAATGAATTGCCCCTCTCTGTGTCCTCAATTTTTCATTAATGAAAAGAGAAAAATTATCTGCCCATACCTGCAAGATGATTTGTGAGGGTCAAACAAGACAACGCTAGAGAATACCTTTCAGTAAGTACAAAGTGCTATACATATTTGCATATGTGAGCATGGCCATGAATCAAGAAATGACCTCTGATGACTCAGTGGGTATTTTGGATTGCTTTTATGACTGAATTGGGTGGTTTTGGAAAGTTGGTTGTTAAGATGGCTGAGCCAGTCTCAGAACCTTGATGTTACCCAGATTTGTGAATGACTCAACAACATATAAATCCTCCCCCAAACGCAACTTCAAAGGAGTTGAGGACAAAGTCCTATCAAGATGTAAGCATGGTCTGGGTCCATGTCTGTTTTGTTCACTGCACATAAAAAGATAGAATCAAATATTTGACGATTACTTGGCGGGGAAGCTGGATGAATGATGAGGTACCCTCCCTGGCTGTGTGGCTTGCTCCTTTCCTATGTCAGTTAGGGGATAGGATTCCACGTTGTGTTTCAGAAAACTTATAAATAGTGAGACATGGAAATCTGAGATCACTTTGACATGCTTGTGTTTGTTTGTTTATTGTCAACTTGGCATCACCACCCCAAGTATCATTGAAGAGAAGCTGGAAACAATTTTCCCAGAGGTCTCCTTCCCCAGGATAGAGTTTGCCAAAGAGAGGCACTGGTACCAGATTTGGAAGATGGAGGAGGAGAGGCCATTACTTTCTGGGGACAATTGCTGCCAGATGCATGGGAAGATGAGATTCAGTGACTTGCTGGGGAGCCCTTGAGTACCTCTACCTTGCTATAGAGACAGAGATAATTGGTCGGGGCTTCCCAGAGATCCTGAGTATTGCAGCACCTTCACTGCTTGGGTACTTCAGGCTGAAGTTGCTGAGGTTGATTTCTTTCACCTCAGCTCATCAGCTTTTCCAGTCTTCCTGTATGCTCTCAGTTCCCTATATTAAAACCTTCTATATCTTGAATATATTGAGTGGTTCTTCTGTTTTCTTGATAGAAACTTGACTAGAAACAGAATCTCAAATGTTAAATTTGGGAATGTTAAGCTTCAACTCAATGCATTTATATACACAGAGTTATAGCTAGCACCTTGGGGAAAAACCATTAAGATTTTTTTAAAAAATCCATCTAGGTATTATTTAGTAAAGTATTGCTTTACAACATTCAGGAATACCTTTGAGACCTAAGAAAGTCAATGAAGTTTTCCAAAGTGTCTTATTTTGTTCTCTTAGAAGAACTTGGTTCAACAGGGCACAATTTCCTGTAGTAGAAAGAACAGAATTTAAACTCATATGGCCCATAATTTAGTCGGGGCTCAGCCACATTTTAACCCTGTCTACTTGGCAAATTCGTTTAACTTCTCTTGGGCTTGGGGACAGCATCAGCATGATGGGAGCCATGACAACTATCTCACTTTTCTTGAGAACCCTTGAGAACGGCATTCATGCATCTGTACAAATGCTATTTTAGGAATGTAGTCTTTGGGGGACTCAAATGAAAATGTATGAAAGCATTGTGTGTATATACATATATATGTATATATATATGTGTGTATATATATGTATATATATATATATGCTATTATTCTCTAGACTCACATTCATATTTAGTCAAATGCAAATAATAATGGAGATTGATAAAGGTTCAATAAAAGCAACTTCCAGAGAAGTGAAGAATTTCTACTATGCCTGAGTGTAAATATTATGGTGATTATATGCACACCCACCTCCAGGAGACTTAGCCCAGTGTGGCTGTCAACATACAGGGCAGTGACTGAGAGAGGACACCATACTGTGGGGCTGAGACTCCATGGGACAATGGAGGGAACCTTTATTGCTCCAGTATAGGATAGTTCTCAGACCACACAGAATGGAGGTGTGAACTGTTCTCCACTTAGAAGGTCACTGTTTCAGTCTCATCTTATCTTGAGCATTGGGAAGGGGAAGGGGCACATCAAATAAGCTTCCCAAAATCACTGAGATAACTTCTAAGTGTACTTACTCACTGGCAGTGACGTTATGCTGAAGTTATTGAATGATCATGGTTAGGGTTTCACATATGCGATTTATTTAAAGCAGACCCTGTTTTTTCATTGCACTGAGGCCAGACAGGACAATGGACTGAGCAAGGGGAAGACTGGAGCCCACAGTTTGGAATGGCTGAGTGTCTTGGTGGAACTGAACAGATCTTTCAATACCTATGAACTGTAGACACACTCTGGCTTATCTCTCCTTGTGTTAACATGATTGGATTTGCATAACTTCCTGACTCCAAACCGTATGCATATGTGTCCGCCTCTACTCACACACCTCTCCATCCCTCTACCCCATCTTTCTTTTCTTCAACACACTTGTCACAGCGTATCATACTCCTGCATTATATTTTATACCAGCGACTTTGTTTTGATCTTTTTCTATCTGTCTATAATAGATTGTAAGGTACATCTGGACAGAGATTTTGTTCTGCCTGGAATAGTCCATGATAAATGATAAGGATTATAGAAAGTGTGTGGGTGAATAAACATTTGAATTATTAACCAAGTTTGTTTTGTTTTTACTTGACATTTTACTTGATTCCCCAAACTCTTAGGTAGAGACTGTTAAACCAACAAAGGGACATTTTTGGAAAATTTACAAATGGTTGGACATCCCCCCTTTCCTCTCCTAAGGAAATGGAGACTCTACCTATAGTTGTGTAGGGGCCACAGTTTTTCAAATGCAGCAAATAATGGAGATTTCCTTCCTGAGAATTAGAGAGAGGAATTGTGGGCCAAATTCTTTGTCATGTCACTTCCTCGTCTATAAAGCAGGCTGAGCAATCATCTGCATGGTACTTCATAGGTCACACAAAAGAATGTTGAAAAGTGGTCTGTTTAGCAATGAGATGCACAGGAATATGCTGAAATCAGTAGCTGTATTTAAGCTGCCATTGTTAGGGAGAGAGATGTGCCCACAGAGTGTTTTTAAGTGATCCCAACTTAATGTAAAAGGAATTGAGTCACTGGCCTGTGAACCTGACAAAAAAGTGCATTGGACTTTGATGCTAATTTAAAATAGCAACAATATGTTGTTGGTGAACGATCTAGTTTCTAATAATTTAAATCTCTTGAGAATGGCATTCATGCATCTGTACAAATGCTGTTTTAGGAATGTAGCCTTGGGTGACTATAATATAGTCATCTTGCCATCCTAAAAGTACTGACAGTGTCAGGAATGGTGTATGCACAATAAACACTTACATATGATGGAAGAATCAGAAACGTCTGGGAACCTAGAAAGAGGCAAAGAGAGCCAACAACAGACAAGTGGTTGCTCCTGGCACTCTGTCATCAGTCAGCTCAAGAGGCGAGGAGAAGAGGGCTTTGATTTGTTAGTGATGTACAAAATCAGCTTTTAAGGTGAAAGCCAAGAGATAGGAGAAAATGGTTAGAAACAAGAGGGGACAGTGATGAGAACATTGACAACAACAGTGGCAACAATCAGAGCGATGTGTGACAAAACGAAAGAAAGGAGTACTTACAACTAATACAAAAGTTGAAGCAGTTCAGAATTCTCTGACAGCAAATAGCTGATTGCCCTGTACTCTGATGATGGCTATGACCACCATTTATTGAGTAGTTAAAATGTGCTAAGCACTGTACCAGGCACTTTACAGGTCAGGCCACTTTCTCTTCTCCTATCCTCCTTTACGTCTACTGCATTTAGATTTTCACTCCCAGCACTCCATGTTACCAAATCCAATATCAGTTCTCAGTTCTTAGTTAACTTGTTTTATCATATGTATTTGACCCAGATGATCGCCTCTTTTTTTCTAGAATATTTTTTTACTTTGGTTCCAGAATACTCTTCTCTCTTAGGCTTCCTCCTACCCCATTGATCACCCCTCTCAGTCTCCTTTGCTGATTTGTCTCTGCCACTTACTAGACGTGAACATGGACAAATTAGGTGATGTCACTGTGACTGAGTTTCCTCATTGGTAAAATAGGAACAATAATGGTACCTATGACAGAGTCATGGTTTAATTTAAATGAATTATTATATGTAGTGCACTTGCAGATAGTAATTGCCATACTTGAGTTTTCTATCATCTTCCTAAACTCTAAGTATTGGTTTGGCCAAGGCTTAGCACTTGGACCTCTTCTTTAGCTACACTAATTACCTTAGTGATGTCATCTAGATACATGGGTTTAAGTACATATAGAAGCTCATGAATTGTATATTTACATTTCCAGATAGGGCCTCTACCCTGAACTTTAGACTTTCAATTGTAAACTTGAATCTCCACTTAGATGTCTAATAGACAATACAAATTGAATATGTCTAAAAAATTTCTGGGCTCTACTTGATGCTGTTTTCAATTTGGTTGATGGCAAGTCCATTCTTCCATTTTTCAGAGGTTTGATTCAGAGAAGATCAATTTACTTATAAGGTAGATCTTTACTGGCTAAGAAAGAACTTTCCACTAAAAGATGCTTCTCATATGCTGGTGTCCTGTGTCATCTTTGTCATGTTTAAACCTTCTGCATGCATTCATACCTCCAGGTGTACTCAACATACTGCTCACCTTGACCAAGGTGAGCTTGGCTTGACCCAGGTGGACTGCTTTTTTCATGATCTACATTTTGGCAAGTGAATGTAATATCTGCGACATCCTGTCTCAGCACGCTTTCGCTTTTGCTTTTGCTATTTATAGTCTAGCACTTCTAGTCATATTATTATTCGTAGTAATATTTATAATATTCAATTATTGTTATTCAATAATTATTATTGTTCAGCCCCAAATGGAACAAAATATGGAATTTTAAATACTGCTTATGCATGAAATTCTTTTCAAAGTAAAATTTTAAGAAGAATAACTATGACCTGGTATCACAATAGCAGGATACTTCTTAAATTTCATGCAACCTAGGAAGAAAATTTAGTTTTATTATAACTCTACATACTGGTTAGGAAACTGTGAAAATTTAGCAAACTCAAGCTTGTCCCTTTGATTATGCTACTAGATTAAAGGTTTGAAGTAAATAATCAGTAAATGCAAAAATAATAATCGTTTTGCATTTCTTGGGGGAGACACTTCCTAATACTTCCCATCTACAGTCAGATGACAATTATGTAAAATATCTTCCCTCTAAAGAACAAGGTACTGTTTTGGCATGTATAGCATGTACAAATTCAAAGAAGAAGAGATAAAATAATGGCAGAAACAGCGAGAATAGGGTATTACATGTAAAAAACCCATGTAACTCAGTAACTGGACATTGCATGAATGCAGGTGACTTGAGAACACGTCACCATGGCAGTAAGAATGGAAGAAGGTAATGAAAACGTGACACTGAGGACCTGGACAATGGCTGAGATGTTGAAATGAATTCGTGAAGAGCTGTTACTGATCTCTAATGAAGAGACTATGTTACTTAAAATGAGAACTCTGCCAGGAAAATGCCTTTTTTTTTTTTGAGCTATAGAAATATGCCTAATTGACTAGAGATGGACATTTCTTTTATTGACACATTAATTATGTAGAAAGGGGCCTTCATCACTCCACCAAGGAAGACTCTTAAAAAAGTAGGTCTTAAATTAAGGTCACCATGAAGATCAGAGTACAAGTCCTTATACCTCCCTTTGCTTCAGACGAAGCTAGAGCTTCATCACATCATGAAAAATGATCACAATTATGAGCCTGAATCATCAGAAAAGAATAAATGATTTTTAGAGTTCTCTATTGAGAAAGATTTGCATCAAAATAGTTAAAGTCTAGCAAACTTGAATTCTTCAGAATGACTCGTTAAATCCCAGATCTCTAGATAGTGAAGGTATAACTCTATGCTCCTTCCACTAAAAGCTCTAGTTTGGAGACAAGAAGATCAAACGTATGGATACCAAGGGGGAAAGGGGGGGTGGGATGAATTGGGAGATTGGGATTGACAGATATACATTATTGTTACTATGTATAAAATAGATCACTAATGAGAACCTACTGTATAGCCCAGGGAACTCTACTCAATGCTCTGTGGTGACCTAAATGGGAAGGAAATCCAAAAAAGAGGGGATATATATATATACGTGTAGCTGATTCACTTTGCTGTACAGGACGAACTAACACAACATTATAAAGCAACTATACTCCAATAAAAATTAAAAAAAAGAAAATCAAATAGAATACTATTTTTTCCTTCATTAAAATTAAATCCTTTCTAAGTACAAAATATTCAACCAAGTATTATTTTTAGTGTGGGCTTAAGAGTACTAATGACCTACTACAGCTGGGAATCTTCCATATATTAAAGAGTAAGCCAGGAATGTTACACGCCAGGGTGCTTAACAGCATCTAAGCTGTTCAGTGTTTGGGAATTATTCAGGTCATCTGAAAATGACTTTTCTGCCTCAGTTAATTTAAAACTCAAAACTCTTTTGAATCAAGTGCTGAGCAACCACTGTGACAACGGCTAATTATTTAAATCTCAGTAGGAAGCAAACAGGCTGGGAAAGCAGATTGAAGAGGAGCACAGGTGAGACAGGGTTTTTTGTTTCTCTTTTTTTAACTTACTGCAGATTCTTACTACTCACAGTGTGGTCCATAGGCCAATAGCACCAGCATCACCTGGGTATATGTTAGAAATGCAGACCCTCAGGCCCCAGCCCAAGCTCATTAAACCAGAATGCATCTTAACAAGATCCCGGTAAGCACATGAATGTTTGACAAGCACCTCAGGGAACATATCAGACAAGTGATGGGTTCCCACTCTGACAGTTTTTAAGGTAAGAGCAGGTGACCCTTTGGCTCTACTCAGTGAAATTTCTTGTCTGAATTGTAGGTCTACGTAATCCCAGTCCTGGGAATACAATCTATTTGGAATCAATGCAGTCAGTTTGTGGGAGCTCTGCAACAAATCTGCTCTTTTCACACAATCACACTGAGGACAGTCAGTGCCTATGAGACAGGGTGTGGGAGATGAAGATGTACACAGAAATTACTGTTTCATTTTTTGTGGTTGAAAGAAATGGACCTTGCTCAATTTCGGTTTGATAAAACTATTCCTGTAAAGAATACTGTATGATATCACTTACATGTGGAATCTAAAAAATTACAACAAACTAGTGAATAAGACAGAAAAGAAACAGACTCAGATACAGAGAACAAACTAGTGGTGACCAGTGGGGAGAGGGAAGGGGGAGGGGCAACATAGGGGTGGGGGAAAGAGGGTTATTATGCGATTACATGAAATCATGTATGTGAAACTTTTGAAAACTGTAAAGCACTATAGGATTTAAAGAATCTTTCATTCAATTAAAAAAATAAAGTAAAATAAAAAACAGAAACAAACAAAAAACTATTCCTGTAAAGCCTGTTGCTCTGTATTCATTCAGGAGTAAATTGTTAACTAATTTTTTTTTTTAACATTATAATGTTACAAAAACAGCTGATGCCCATGCCTCTTTCCCAAGTAGATAACTCCATCTACCACAGCATCATAATACAAATTAAAGTTTCACTGAGTGCATTCATACCAATATAGGTATATATATCAGGGCTTTCAAAAGAGTAGCATCTTGTAACAACTTGACTCATTACATGGATTTGGAAATCTGATTGAAGCACTTAATTCCAATAATAGGCAGGGTCCCTTGGTCTACTTATTTATGTCAAGACATGCACCTTTAAAGAAAAAAAAACAATGGCGCCTTCTGCCAGAGGGGATAAAGGAAAAAATAGTTTAAATTTTTTTCCTTTGATCATTTCAGTGATTTTTTTTTTCTTTGAAAGAAATTGTGCTATTTTCTGTTCTTTGCTGTACTTTCTTCTTTCATTTCTATGTTTCCATTCTGTTTCCCATTTAGAGAGCTGGGTCTATTAGAAGGGATGGTGAAAAAAATTGAAAAGCAAAAATTTAAAGCATGACAGCCTTAGAGCAGTGGCAGTCATACATGGCTGCATATTAAAATCACCTGGAGAGCTTAAAAAAGTGCTTGCCAAAGGGCTCATCTTCTACAAATTCTGATGTTATTGATCTGGGGTGGGGTCATGATATCAATATTTTTTTAAAATCTCCCTTTTAAAATCTTTGATCTTAAAGATAAGAAAAAAGCAGTTTAAACATGGAAATTGACACTGAAATGAAAACTAAATTATCTATATTAATTATATGGTTCCTATATGGGTGTGGTTCACAGAAGAAACCAAGTCAAGACCTCTCAGGAATATGTCCATTGTCAAGGTTATAGATGTTCATGAACCACAATTATGAGTAATGGATGAACTTTGAAACTATAGCACCATTGCAGTCAGTTAAGCCTAACGCTGTACTAAAACGATTTAGGGAAGCGTATCTCTAGCCATTTAGAAGAAGAAGGGTTTCTGACCATTGTATGATCTGTTGCAATTGTAGAAGTGACCTGGTAAAATGAAAGTTTTTCTTAAGTTATATCAACGTTCATTTTCGTTGGCAAGAATGTCAGAAAATAAATGCCCATGTAGGAGCCGAATTGAGAGTGATTCAGTAGAGAGGAGAAGGACCAATTAAAACCTGCTTTGTTTTCAGGTGTCTGCTTTGCATTCAGATAGAGCATACTCCCAAACCACCCAACTCCCACACAGTGGGGAAGCCAGAAAGGAGTTTTCTGAGGACAGTATGAAGGGGGATTAAATCGTTCAAGTCAGATTGCTTGAGTTCAAATCCCTTTTGGACCACTACAGTTTTGTGACCTGGACGAGTAACTGCCTTGGTGCTTTGAGTTCCTTCTCTGTAAAATGGAGTAAAACAGTAGGGTTCTGGTGAATGTTCAATAGGAAATTTTTGTTAAGTGCCTGGCCCATAATATATAGTCAATAAATATCAGCAGTCATTATTATCAAGTTAGAATCCTAAGTGAACCAAAGCCCTCAGTTTAGCAAGGGTGTCCAGTTCTAGAAGATCAAAGTTCCATTCAAAATTGTGTCTTTAAGTGTTTGGTTAATGCCTAAAACCTTTAGACAAAACAATACCCTTATTTTGACTTCCTCTTAGGAAGCTAGTAGCAAAATGGTCATCCATTAGAGCATCAAGAAGAGAAGAAATTTCCAGAAATCTAAATCTGTAAATCAGAGATCTCCTCTCCATCGACATAGCCACTTATCCATATATGGAAAATAAACTTAAACTGTCGATAGGGTAGAAGTGAACAGCTAAATGGCTAACTTTATAGACAAGTTGATTATGAAACTAATTTTAATAAATGGAACTCCATTCCCACACTGGCTTTTATTTTCTAACTTTAAAAGATCAGAGACTTTTCAGAAAGACTGCTTTCCCACAGTTTCAAAAAAGCAGCCTGGAAAAAGGAATAAATTAATTCAGAAAAGGTTCCTGTCTTCCCTACACCCACCCCTCTGCTCAACAAAAAAGCTATGGGCACTAAAATTCATTAACAATTCTATGAACATAAGTGTGAAATATTCATTTTCATTAAGTAGTCTACTGAATATGGCAAAATCAAATTTATCTAAGGAGATATCCAATGCTGCTAATTTCCTTGACAATGGAGATGCAAGGGAAGCCATGAATCATTCATGAAGTTCAATTTACTTCTGTTATTTTTGGTGTTTAGTATCCAGGAATAGAAAGTGTGCAGCATGTTGTAGATGCTATTTTTAAGTTATTTCAGATCAGAATTAATGATGTGGAAGGCAGCAATAAAGTAAGGATGATTCAAAGGCTTTGCTTATAATTGTCCTACATTTCATATTTTTCTTGTATTTATGTTCATGTATTCATAAATTTTTTTAATGTTCTAATATCCTTTATAAATCAGGATCACTTTATAACCAATACCTTAGGCAAGCACATAAAGTAATTTACTGGTAATGTAACTAAATTGAACAAACTCCCAGAGTGCTAGATTTAGGGCTGAAAGAGATCTTTAAGGTTATGTAATTAACAGCCCTCTCAATGAGGAATGTTTCTGTATTAAAACTGGTAGGTGGCCATTTCCAATTAATTGAAGTGTCTCTGTTGGCGGGAAGTCTTTCTTAAGGGGGGGCCTTTTTCATGAATGGGCCCTTCTGCTCATTGGATAGTATTTTTTTTTCAATTCTACATCTACCTTCCCGCTACTTCTGCTACCTGTCTGCTCGGTTGCTGCTGTATCACCAGCACTTACTTATTTGCACACAGAGTGGCTTGTGGTCACCACTTAAGAAATGCTATTTGAATTGAATGGGTTCAAATCTAGCACTCTGGGTGTTATGCTTAATTTTATGTGTCAACTTGACTGGGCCACACGGCGCCCGGATATTTGGTCAAACATTATTCTGTGTATTCCTGTGAGGGTGTTTTTGGATGAGCTTAGTGTTTAAATTGCTACACTGAGTAGACTGCCCTCCCTAATGTGGGTGTGCCTCATCCAATCACTTGAAGGCCTGAATTAGAACAAAATGACTGACCCTCTACAGAGTAAGAGAGATTTCCTCCGGCCTATCTTTGCACTGGGACAATCCGTCTTTTCCTGCTTTCAGACTCAATTGAAGTATCAGCTCCTCCTGGGTCTCAAGGCTGCTAGCCTTCAGACTGGAACTATACAATCAGCTCTCTGGTTTGCTGACTCACCCTGCAGATTTTGGGATTTATCCGCTTCCATCACTGCATGAGCCAATTCCTTATTCATAAATCTCATTCTCTCTATCTGTATACATCCCACTGGTTCTGTTTCTCTGGAGAATCCTGATTAATACCCTGGGAAACACCAAACATAAGATTTCTCTTCTCTGATAGCATTTAAACATTCAGAAATTGCTATTATGTCTCCCTAAAGTTTTCTTCCCAAATATCTTGGTCTCCTCCTCTGAAGGAAATTATTTTAATATGACATTAAGAACTGGGCACAATTCTCCATGTGTGACTTTACAAGGCTTTTGTAGAACTGCTCCTGCCTCATGTCTGGACACTATACTTAATGTTATTTCCAGGTGTTAATGTAACATATTATATAATGAAAACTTAGCATTTCAACTCTGTAAACCTCACGTTTTCTCAGGGAATTTTCCACAGTTAAGTTAGGTCATTTTATTAGACATGTTTTTCTTATCACTTGCTATTTTTGTGGACAAGGAAAAAAATTATTTTGGAAATAAACATGACTATGGCTTGACATTCTGTGTAGATGTTGCTACTACCAACACATTGAAATCAATACGATGACAATATTCTGAGACTAAGAGATGGATTGAATAGATGCTTCATTAAACTGAATACATTAAGACAATGCCCAAGTTAAAAGTTTCCAAGCCATTTTTTAAAATAAGAAACAGGGCTTCCCTGGTGGCACAGTGGTTGGGAGTCTGCCTGCCGATGCAGGGGACACGGGTTTGTGCCCCGGTCCAAGAAGATCCCACATGCCGCGGAGCGGCTGGGCCCGTGAGCCATGGCAGCTGAGCCTGTGTGTCCGGAGCCTGTGCTCCGCAACGGGAGAGGCCACAGCAGTGAGAGGCCCGCGTACCAAAAAAATAATAATAATAATACTAAATAAAATAAAATAAAAAGAAACAAGTATAAAAATAACCAGGTATCACTAAATGTTACCTTTGTTTGATAAATTGGTTGTGGTTCAGGTGGGAGGGATGTAGACAGTTCATGACTGAAGTGAAGCAAAAAGACCATACTGGTGGTTTATCACGTTTACCAGCCTTTGAAAATTCCTAAAATAATTAAAATGTTAGGTTTTCCCCTATCTGGCTCTTGGTTGAACATTTACAATCTTAAATTTTTGAGATGGTCTTAAAGCATGAATATAAAATCGTATAAATGAAAGAATATTTTACTGCAAGTCAAAAAATACCTTCCTTAAATCTTATCTGAAAAAAATTAAGACTAGACTTATCTTTCAAAATTCAAAAGACTCAAAAAGTTTGGAGCCAAGAAATTTAGCATACACTCACTTCACAGATATTTACTGTCAGGTACTAGGCTGGGTTTTAATTATTGTGTTGTGAACAAAACAATGATCCTTTCCTTCATGGAGTTTCTAATCCAGAGAGGGAAGAAACAATAAACACAGAAGCAAACAAACACTACTAAGTGCTATATGGGAAAGTAACAGAATTTTGAAAGAGAATACTGGGTGTTCACTAATTAAGGCTGGATTCTCAGGAAAGCCTTTTGTTGGAGGTGGCATCTTAAATGAGAACTGAAAGATGAGGAAAAGCCAAAAGAACCATCATGGGGAAAAGCATTTTAACCAAGGAACAATATGGTGAAGATAATGAGATAAAAGAAAGATCGGTCTGCAAGAAACAACCTGTGGTGCTGGAATTTAGTGCAGTAAGCAAGGGAAAGATGGTTTCAGATGAGAATGGAGATATTGAGGAAGTCACTCAGAAGCTTGTAAGTCAAATTAGGAAGTGTGGAGAATTTTCCTGGTGCAATGAGAAGTCTTTGAGTATTTTAAAGCACAGAATAATATGATCCAATTGCCCTCTTGCAAAGACGACTCTGGCTACTGGGTAGAAAATAAGTTGGAGAGAGTCAAGGGTAAAAATAAGAGGACCAATAGCAAGACTGCTACAATGATTCAGGCAAGAAGTCATGGTGGTTCGGAGAAGATTGGTGGCAGTGGGCTGGAGAGAAGTGAAGGGCTTTGCTAAATATCTGGCAAGTAGAATGGATGGTACTTGACAATAGATTGGATGGGAGGAGGGTGAGGAAGAGGAAGAATCCTAGGATTCTGGCTGGATAGTGAGATTAAGGAAGCTGGAAAGGAAACTCACTTGTGAGGGAAAAATTGATAATAAGTTTTGAGAAAATTAAGTTTAAGATGCTTTTGAAACATCAAAGTAGATATGCCAAGAAAAGTGCGATGTACATCAATCTGGAGCTTTAAAGAGATCTGAGCTGGAGCTATACATCTGGAGATCATTGGAATAAAGATGTTATGTAAAGAGAGATCCTTCGTGAGCTTTCTGAGAACAGTGTCAGTGGACTTGGGAGATGGGTAGGCAGGGTCCAAATTACAGTGGGTTGAGGGGAAGTTGAGGCCACACACAGCAGATATATACCATTATCTCAAGTAGTTTTGAGAAAAAGGAAGTAGAGAGATTAGGAAAAGCTGAAGGGGAGGTGGGAGGGTAGAGTAGAGGTGTTTTGTGATGAGGGGGGTTTTCAGCTTGTTTTTAGGCTGTGAAAAAAGAGGTAGCAGAGAGGGAGAGGCTGAGGATCTGAAATATCAGGGGTGTAGGTGTATGTGAATTTGAGAAAATCAATTACCAGAGGAGGAAGAAGGGGGTCAGGGTCAGCTTATAAAAGGAAGAGGAGCACCCCTTCCTCTTAAATACAGGGGGCTAACTTAGAATGGTGAGGATATAAGGGCATTTAGAAGAAGATGGGTGACACTGCTGAGAGATTTCAGAGCCGAAATGGATTCTATTTTTTTGGGGGGTGGGGGAGGTACTGAGAGGTGGCACTATCTGCTGACAGTGAGGGTAAGATTAGGGTTGAGATTTTCTTCAATAGTTGCTGCAGAAAATATACAGGAAGAGGCATTAGACTCCTTCATGATTGTTGTCCCAAAGCCTTTCTATATTTCCATGAGGCTTGTGGCTATCAAACCTTTATGTGATAGCTTTATTGATTTCAAATTCCAAATCCTCTTAATACTAAATTCCTTGATTGATTTTTTTCCATGTGCCATTAACTCAATTTATAGCATCCCAGGGCTATGAAGCTATTAATGTGCTCCAAGTTCAAGGAAATTTTCAATTTAATAAGGCTTTATGGCCTTCCTAATTTTACTAGATTAGATGACGTTAAAGAAAGGCAAAACATCTTTAATATTTCTCAAAGGACCTGACCAAGGAAAACATTTCCCCATCTTTGGGATTGTAATGGAAGAGAATACACACTAGTAAATTTTGCAAGGTAGGTAAAGTTTCTACTATATTGGTTACAAAAGTATGATTGGTTCAATCTTATATTGGTGAAATGTCTACTTTATCATTCCTTTTCCCCAACTGACACTAGAACCACTCATTTGTAATCACTTTGAAGTTCAGTTATGGTCTTCATAAAATGGCAATTCAGGGAGATCTGTTTCAGCAAATAATGTAACACATGTTTTTTCTTGAAGAGTTAAAAAATAGATGGATAACAGATTCAGTATTTATTAACACTTAGTAGCATATCGATTATGTACTTAGGCAGGAATAAGCAAAGCTCATTTGGACTCCATATAATTGCCATATATTACTTTGTCATTTGAAGTTATTACCCTTAAGATTTAAGATCTCTTTACATTGGTTTATCTATTGTTAAGAAGGGGTACATCATAAGGAAAGTATTAGAGCTAAGCAATGTTGTCATTTGAGGCTTAAAATTTTTTTTTTTTTGGTAACGTCAATGGAATCAGGACTACTTGATTTCCTGCATCCACAGACTACCCTTTATCCACAGTTGCAATCATTTGACCCTTGCCCTAAGAGCTAAATTCTGCTTCAACTTCTGGGATCGACTCTAACCTTTACTGGGGATAATTTTAGGAAATATAGACCAGTCCTTTGGTTGATTCAGCATCCTCAATCTAGCTGGGAGTTGTTCTGATTGGTGCTATACTTCTAAGCATTGACGTTCTGCTTCCTTGCTCGGCAGTTGATTACAGGATTCTATTACAGAGAATATATTACCTGGGCTTGAATCCTCACTTTACCACTATCCTTGCCTTGTTGCCCTGGGTAAGTTATTTTACTTCTCTGAGCCTCAGATACATTATCTCTCAAATGTTGTTAGAAAGACTTCTGTTACAGAGGTGTTGTATTAATGCCTAGCTTTTGTCTGGCAAATAGAAGGCAGTTCCCTGTTTTTTCCCTTTCCCCCGAGTTCCTGTCTTCATATACTCCTCAATACACAAATTCTTGCAGGCCTGAGTTTCTGCTTTGCTTTAGGTAAACATCTTTAGGGACTAGAGTTCTGTGATCTACTGTTGGATCACTTTATGATGGTCACTGTCTGCCTACAGTCCTATATATTAACTGATCTTAGGGTCCCAGTTACCATGCCTCATCCATCTGCCCAGTTAACTGATTGCATCTTACTGAATTGCCTCAGTGATTATCATATGACTGGGTCACTACTTATCGCCTGACACCATATCTTATGATGACTTTGGACTCTCTGATTGTTTTGGCACCCCTCATCCCTGCTCCGCAAAAGTTATGTTTAATTTTGCCTCATTTATAGTTTTGGTCATTGTATGATATGATAAATGGACCTAAAAGTCATCTATTTTCTAATATGAATAAAGAAAATTGCCTTTTAAAAGAAAAATGTAAACCTATAATAATAGGAAGACTCAATATGCATTATAAAATAAAATATGCATTTTGGGAGAAAATGTTGATAATTTTAGCACTTGTAATTTATGCACAGAATCAATTCAAGTACTCATCAAAATTCATTCTTCAAGTGAATGATGTAAACATAAGATCTTGGAATTTTGACAGACTGTCATATCCTTCCGGCATAAGCAAAGGTAAAAAATCACAATCGGTGGAAGAGAGGTCAAGGGTAAAAGGTAACTTATGTGAATGAGCATCCTTCTCTTTCCATGTCAGTTTCAAAAGCTAATGATTTACTTGCTTAGATGAAATTCTGTCTTATTTATAAAATATTGTTAGCCAGTAATAAATGACTGGGTTTATATTTCATTCCTATAGTTTGAATTTGGTTGTCATTGGCGTTTAAACCAAAAGTCACCATTAATACTTTCATATATTAATAACTTTCAGCCAACCTATTTATATGAATTCCAGGTTCCAGTGGTACTAGATTAATGTCTAGGTCTGAATCTATATATCTACATAAGCATCTTTATCTATTTCTATGTCTGTATTCAGTAAAACTAGAAAATGAATGTAATTAATAATCAGACAATGGGGAATACATTTATTGTTTAATAATATTAGAGGATCACCTGGAATTTTCCCATTTTTCTTTACCATTTTGATGTTTAGATCTGGAAAGCATTTTAAATGATCTAACTATGTCTATTCTCACATTACATTAAATGGTATTGCAATGCTCTTAATTACCTATTGCACTTTCTGTACCCCTGAAAACCAGGAAATAGACTTGGCCTGGTATTCACAATAAATGGGATCAAATGTCTGCATATTGATGGTTGAGAAACAATGAAACCAAGATAATCAATCAGATTAAAACTTAGTGACTAAAATATTCTAATTGTTAAGAAAGCAATCAATGAAAAAACAGCTCAAGAGTACAAAGCTAAACCACAAGCCTCATGAATACCATCTATCATCTTGTTCTTCCCATGAAGAAAGACAATTGCACACAAGACTTTACCATAGTGTTTTTCTAAAAGACAACAATTTACAGTCCTTCAGGCAGACAGACATAGAGCCAAAAACAATCTCACAAAGTCTTTTCACATTGAATTATTTTTGCTCTCTTATTAACGTAGCTTGGGTATTGGAAGGTCTTAGGAGAAATTTGATTCTGAGGAGAAGGCATGAGTTTATAAATAGTCCAGCTAAAATAAGTGGACTTTCCTTAATGGTTCAAAAAGATAATTGCATTGAAATGAACCTTAATCCTCCAATACAGAGGAAAGTGTTACTGTGAACCCTTTGAAAAGTTGGCAGGGTAGTGTAGCTAAAAATATCCCGGTATCAATTACTCAGTACAAGGTGGAATTTAATTGGGTCAAGCAAACCTCCCTCTTTTTTGTTCCCCTGTCCAAGTAACTCACAACTTTCAATCTCCAGGGTGCAGTTTTGTTCATCCAGAGGGTATCTTCGTAGATCCATCATACACGCAGCTGTGGTTGTGATCCTGTCAGGGTGAGAGAGAGAAAGGACAACATCATAATGACGATGACTTTCATTTCCAGGCTTCCCAGCCCTGAATCATGCCTACCAGTTGGCATCAAAATTTTGTGATTAAAAATTCTGAAAGCAGGCAGATTGAATTTGAGTCTTTCTTTGCTGCTCACTAGCAGTGTGAGGTTGAGCTAGTTAATTTATCTCCAGGAGTCTCAGTCCCCTTATCAATCAAAACACCGACTGCATAGAATGGCTGTGAGGATTAAAAGAGATAATATATGCAAAGCCCTGAGCCCAGTGCTTCATACTTAGTAAGTGTCTCACAAATAGTAGCTATTATTATAGCTATTATTATCCCAGACCCTTCCTTTATTTACTAGCCTCCTAGCAATGTCTTTGCCGGTATCTGCAGCAAGTCTGGCTTGAGGAGGAGGAGAACATCTATGTTATGTGTCAAAGTCCACCTTCCTCTCCTGCTACAACCTAATGATAAAACAACAAAAGCAACAACAACAGCAAAATTCATCCTTCATGGCTTTTGATGCCTTACACTCCCCACTATTAGGGAGATTTGTCAGATCCACCTCTGAGACCCTGGTCTACCTATATTCAGTAGATAGCATATAACCAATAAAGAAACATGATCCTAGGATCAGTGTTTCCACCATATTTACCAACTCCAGTTTAGCTTATGTATCTATGCAAACCCAAGGATCCTGACTCTAGATATCCTACCTGGGTTTCCACTATCCCTCCGTTTTCTCGTGCCTGGGCTGGTTTTCTGGACTGTGGTGTCTTAGAGTAACTTAAATTCATATGGCTCGTCCACTCATACAAACATTTGATATCACACTGGAATTGACAAAATACTTTTCTTAAAAAAACTATTTACATGGTCCCTGTTCACAAAGTAATGTATAATCACAATTAAAAAAATTCAAAATTCAAATTTAATAATAAGCTTCCTTTCTACCTTAAGCCCCAGGAGCTAAAACATTGGAAAATTTCCATACATACTCTGAATGCAAATAGAAGCCCAGTTATATCTTCTTATGGGTGAACTTTTTTTTTTTTTGCGGTACGCGGGCCTCTCACTGCTGTGGCCTCCCCCGCCGCGGAGCACAGGCTCCGGACGCGCAGGCTCAGCGGCCATGGCTCACGGGTCCAGCCGCTCCGCGGCATGTGGGATCCTCCCGGACCGGGGCACGAACCCATGTCCGCTGCATCGGCAGGCAGACTCCAACCACCGCGTCACCAGGGAAGCCCGGGTGAACTTCTTAAGAAGACTACCGCATACCCTCTTCTGAACCTAGCTTGTTTTCATTGACGGTGCATCTTGGATTTGGTTCTATATTAGTAAATAATAAGCTATTTGTAAAAAAAAAAATTACTACAGAGTATTGAGTTGTATGGAAATGCCATAATTTATTTTCCTAATCACCCTATAGGGGGCATTTATGTTGTTTCATATCTTTTACTTTTACAAATAAAGATGCTCTGAATATACTGGTACACTCTACTATATCTGACTACGTTGACTGGTTATTTCTAGAAAGGGAATTGTTGATAGAAAAAAGGTATATGCATTTTAAATTTTGCCACATTGCTGTTCATAGAGGTTGAGCCAGTTTACACCCTCATCAACAGTGTATGTAAATTTGACAAAGTTCTTTTCATACCTTTGTTTTTTGAGGCTGTCAAGGAAAGTTGTTGTTTTGGTCATTTGTGTTAACCTGACAGGCACCTTCTTCCTAAAAACATTACTAGGAATAACCCTAGACCTTCCCAATTTCTCTTTGGCTTTCTTTATGAAAGATAAAAGTGAAGATTCTCTTTGAAGCCTTTCTTAGACAGGATGCTGGTCAATTAATCAGATTGATCTGAGCATTAAGCAAGAGCAAAAGGAATTTTAAAGTTTAATTAAAAAAATTTTTAAGTGTTTTACAAAAACTTTGAAGACTGGCTGCATTCCAGAATTTAGGACATAAAAGGATTACAATTCCACCACATTCTTTTTATGGTCTGCAAAGTGTTTCAAACATACTCAATGAGACAACACGATAAATATTTAAAAATGCTTAAAAACATCATCTCTCTACTATATTCTTTAATAGCTGCTTATGAATAAAAAAGTGTGAAGATGTGAATATTCTCTAGGAATTACTGAAGTGTGGCCATCCTTATGATCTTATGAAGTAGCTAATTCTTTTCAACCAGGGATAATTTTTACCAACAGGGGACATTTGACATCTGGAGACAGTTTTGATCGTCAGGCTGGGGGTGGAAGGTGGATACTGGGCATCTAGTGGGTGGAGGCCAGGGATGCTGCTAAACATACTACAGTGCCCGGGACAGCACCCAACAATTAAGAATTATCTGTTCCAAAATGTCAGTAGTGCTATGGTTGAAAAACACTGCTAAAATGGTGCTTTCAAATATTTTTCCTCTGCGGAAAACTGTAATAAAATGAAATCTTACAGAGAACCTCAACATATAAACACAAATGAAATAAGTGAAAGCCATATGTTGTCAATATAGATTTCCCATATAAGTTCAAATGTTGACATCCATTTTAATGAGCACACACATTTGAAAGCAGGAATTATGATGAGAATTATGGTCTTAAATCTCCCTCAGCACCAATTATTTTTGTGTTATATTTTATTTGTATGGTATTGAGAAAATCCTAACAAACATGGAAACACTTGCTTCTAAAATCTTACATGACCAGGCATGGGCTACCCTGAATTAGGGGGGAATATTACCCGTCTGCTTTGTAACTGCTGCTATTATCAATGGCACCTTTGCAGATGGTTCAGATACATTAATAGGTGGTTGGTCTCTAGTAGGTACTTAGCAGTGGATTAAAAGGAAGCTTTACTTGGATAAAGCTTCTGCATAAGCTAATGCTTACTCTGCATAAGCTAACCTGGCAGCACAAGTTAATATGATGATGGTCTTGAATGCATTAAAATGTGGCGTAGGCTCTAGGTCCAGCTACCTCGTCAGAAGGAGAAAAACAAATACCGTATGCTAACACATATATATGGAATCTAAAAAAAAAGGTTCTGAAGAACCTAGGGGCAGGACAGGAATAAAGACGCAGACATAGAGAATGGACTTGAGGACACGGGGAGGGGGAAGGGTAGGCTGGGATGAAGTGAGAGAGTGGCGTGGACATATATACACTACCAAATGTAAAATAGCTAGCTAGTGGGAAGCAGCCGCATAGCACAGGGAGATCAGCTCAGTGCTTTGTGACCACCTAGAGGGGTGGGATAGGGAGGGTGGGAGGAGACGTAAGAGGGAGGAGATATGGCGATATACGTATGCATATAGCTGATTCACTTTGTTATAAAGCAGAAACTAACACACCATTGTAAAGCAATTATACCCCAATAAAGATGTTAAAAAAAAATGTGGCGGGCTTCCCTGGTGGTGCAGTGGTTGAGAGTCCGCCTGCCGATGCAGGGTACACGGGTTCGTGCCCCGGTCCGGGAGGATCTCACATGCCGTGGAGCGGCTGGGCCCATGAGCCATGGCCGCTGAGCCTGCGCGTCCGGAGCCTGTGCTCCGCAACGGGAGAGGCCACAACAGTGAGAGGCCCGCGTACCGAGAGTGGCATAGGACACATTACAGTGTACATGCTTATAGTTTAAAAATAATTACAATATTTAAAAATAAAATTGAAATAAGATATGTGTGGAACTGTTAAAGAGCTTTTGGGATACTTGATAACATCATTTGCGCTCCACTGGTCAGCTTTCCTCATTTAATTGACATCATTTTTAGACACATGTCATCTGGTTAGTTAACCACATCATATGAAAAGCAGGACATGCTGAATCACTGATTCACACAGTATAAGGCTCTGGAGTTTTTACAAAGCAATTTGAAAAGTCAACAAAACATTGTCTGTAAAATGAATAACGTGTCTCAGGTATTTGGGTACTACAGCTGTGAGTGGTGAAAAAACAGCTTTTGGAAAGCATAACTGAATTGACTGTTGCTATCTATCATGATCGATCTATTCGGCAATCAATAAATATTAGAAATTTAATTTATATCACCTTGGGAAACTGCACATCACAGCAGAAGCTTGCCCATGACCTGATGATTTTTCAACAATGATCGCCTGTGTGAATTCGCTTCTCCTGCCCCAAATCCCATTAAGATACCAAAGAGAGTTGAGTCATCACAACACAGAAAGAGAGGAAACTTGGAACTTGAGCTGCAGGAAGTGCCTGACTTTCTCTGTAGAGCACTGACATTAGTGAAACAACTTCCTTCTTGGGACCTATCTTTTCCAAATTTTGAATCCTCAAGAAGATTTCATTGGCTCAACTTGGATTAGGTGCTAACACTCCCCAACTTATTTATTAAGGGCTGGAAGGAAAGCTACACACATACAAATATGGTCACCAGAGACCTGAAAGGGTCTCTTATCTAAGAAGAGAGGGATCACTGAGACTCACTCAGACAGGGACCCCTCTACAAGTAGGTACTCATAAATTCATGATGTGGCCCATAGAAATTTATGCAACAGAATGTCAGTCTCTGCTAATTTAAGAGTTTGGCATTTCTAGATTTTGTAATATGTATGAGTGAGTTGAGTATCCTGAGCTCTTTGTGAGAAAAATCACTCAGCAAGAATTCCCAGGTGCATCAAGAAAAAGAGAGATGTCCCTGGGCAGAGTGCCGTCCAGCTCTTGTCTTCTGGGTGTGAAGCAACAGTGAACATCTTGAAGAATGACTGCTCTCTGTATTCCATTTGTTTGCCTTGCCTAATGCAATTGCTCAGCAGTGGTTAGTCACCTCTACAACTAATTAACACATCTTCATGGAAATGTTCTCACATCGTGGCTAAAGCAGCCTGATATTCAAAATCTTCTATGGAGTCAAAGGTGCCAAAGATCACAAAACTGGACAGGTTGAGGGCTTCAAGACTGAAGCATTTTTTTGAATTTTGTTTTTAACTGTTCACACTCAAGTCATTCATTCTCAGTGTGTGAAAATATGATTATTGGCTGATAGCAAATGAAAGTATAATAGAGTAGAACCGGCGAAAGGCAAAAGTGTTAACTGACTTTTTCTGAACTCAGACTTCTCAGAGGTACGGATTCATGACAGCGTAACAGTCATGTCTTCTTTCAAAGACATTTAGAATGACTTACATTATCATCCAATTTACTGACATTTTGAAGGCTAGGTCAGAACACTGTAATAAGCTGTTAGTTAGAAACTATGGTCCCACGATACTTTGGAATGAACGGAAATCATGTTGCTGTAGTATTTATGTATTAAGGTGTATGCTGCGTGGTCACTGACCCTGAGTCACCGTAATCACAACTCATGTGTATTTGATGTCTAAGGGTAGCATGACTCTCATTGCTGATAAGACACATCCAGGAAGCCCTGGCCCTTAAGTAGCTTAAAACCTAGCTACAAACACACACACAGATACACACACATGCAAGCACGCACACATATATACATATGGAGTGTGCACTTTTGCAAATAAGAATGGGGACTTAAATGAATGAATTACGTACGTATGGTTGAGATTTTCCTATAATCTTCAATCTTATAGGGATGAGCTCTAATTTTTAATGTGATCTCTGTAGAGCATAGCTGTACAATTTAATAGAATCTATATAAAAGGAATATGAGAAAGGAGAGAGGAAAAAAGCCTGAAAATGCTATATCCTAATCACACTCCTAAAATTGGTGAGATTGATAGTGAGTAGCAGTATAAGATTGACATCAGTATCACTTTAAGTTTGTTTGAAGAATGTCCCATGGCTTCCTTTGGCCTCTAGGCTGTACCCTTAATCCATGTTAGAGTCATCACCCAAAGAAACCAATGAAAGATGAAGGATGGGTTAGCCTAAGTCATGACCAATGAGTACATAGATTTTTTCCCTTAGCTAACACTTACGGAGTGGTGAAAAGAATATGTATTATCTTCGCAGTTGGCACCAAATTTTATTTTAGGTAAGCTACTATGTTTAGGAAAATACCTTAGTATTAGAAGGTGAAATCTTGAGAGCATGAGACATAAATGATAAAGAAACAAAAGGAGATAAACTGCTGTGAGATTTAAGAGGAATTAGGTGTGGGGAAGCAAAATGATGGAGTAGCAAAACTCTACTGGATTTTTACACTGCTCTTACAATAAAATTTTCTCTATTTACCTAAACCATGTTCTCTCCCCAGCAGCCCCACCCCAGTAAATCCTTATGCAAATGTTTTATTTTTATTCTTGTAAAGTGGCTGAATTCTATCTTGACAGCATTCATGGAACAGTAATCTATAAATTAAAACCAATTCAGCAAAACCTGAACTTCAAAGCCAGAGACGGCCAAATCATGAAGCCCTTTGGGAAGCCTCAGCAACCCTGGGGAAGGTGTTGGACTCCCACAAATAATGGGTTGTGTGTTTAAGCTACTCTTACCTAGATCTTAAGGGGCAGAGTGATCTTAGCTAATATTATGTTAGAATCCTATATGACGGGCACAGTGCTAAGCACCATATTTACTGTATTGGTTAACTATTGCTCTTGTAACAAGTTACCACAAATTTAGTGGCTTAAAGCAACACAAATTTATTCTCTTACTGTCCTGGAGGTCTGAAGTTCTAAAATCAAGGTTTCAATAGGGCTGTGTTCCTTTTGGAGGCTCTACGGGAGAATCTATTTCCTTGTCTTTTCCAGCTTCTAGAGGCTGCTTTGCATTCCTCGGCTCATGCCCCCTTCCTCTATCTTTCTCCATCATTCCAATGTCTGCTTCTGTCCTCACATCTCCTCACCCTCTGACCCTCCTGCCTTCCTTGTATAAGAAGCCTTGTGATTACACTGGGCCCACCCCAGATAATCCAGGATAATCTCATTTCAAAATCCTGACATTAATCCCACCTGCACAGTCCCTGTTGACACCTAAGGAAACATATTTACAGGTCCTGAGAATTAAGACGTGGACATCTTTAGAGGGCCATTATTCTGACTACCATACATGCATTATTTAATTTATTACTTACAAAAAGCTTTATTATGTTGATGCCATTTTTATGCCCATTTCAAAGATAAGGAAACTGACATCTGATGAGGCTAGAAAAAGTTTCCAAGTCTATATAGTCTGTAAATGAGGTTCAAATTCAGATATGCTAAACTCAGGAGCTAAGGTTTATTATCTTTCCAGTTATTATATTCAGGCCAGATAAATCTAAGCAGAGAACAACTGGTTCAGTAAAATTTCTCCCACAAGCAGTAGAACAGATTAAACAACCAAGAGTTGACCTGACTATAAGTTTTTGGTGTTCATTTAGTTATCAGTAATTTAGGACATACTTTATCAACTCAAATTGAGTATAAACATGATAGAGGACTTATTAGGAATCAGGTAATGCTATAAGCATGGAGGTTACAACAGTTAAAAATATCCAACTGCACCTTCCTGCTGTCATAATTTTTGTTTTGTTTTGTTTTTTAGTACTGTCAGGTAGCAGAAGACAGAAGATAGAGCCATTGTCTACTGGTTTAAAGAAATAACCAGGGAGGATATGCTTCTCTCTCATTTGGGACTACTAGCTTTGCCATTTTTCTAGAAACACAAATATCTGGCATTAGAGAAATGTTTACATTATCAAGAAAACATGACAATCACTCAGGAGGGAGAGAGTTCAATCTTACACTTATTTGACTGGTGTGTCTGGTTGGTTTTTGGATGCCTTAACTTAAGTTTGTTGTATTCCATGAACAGAGGTATTCTGCAGGTGGATACAGGGTAGAACAGGCAAGAAGAAAAGGGTTATTATATGCACATACAAGTTCAATGTTTAGTACATACTAGTCTCTCAATTAACTATAGCTATTATTATTTTTAAACTATATGCTTCTAAATACATACATACATGTAAGATTACTAATACAAGTGCATTGTAAGATTAATGCAGGGTCATAGTAAAATACCGGAAAAATACAGAAAATTATAGATAGAATAAATGATCCATAATCTCATCACCACAATCTGATTATTAACTTCCTTTCTTCTAAGTATATTGTTTAATAAAGTTGAAATTACATTGTATTTAACCATTTCGTTTGCTGCTTTTTGCTTGAACATTCCTCTGTTGGGTGACATCAGAAGGTACTCTTTGGTGATGCTTTAAAAAAAATCTACACTGAATAAATAGCATTCTTGTTGCTCCTCTTATATTTTTAGTTTTTGATTCTACTTTCTTTTCTCCCTCTGTTTTGTACTCTTTGTGCTGAATGTTAATGACACACTTCTCAGTGCAATCCCAAACCGTCATTTTCAGGTAATTAGCTACATACCAAATGTTGTGTAAATGGGCTTATTTTTATTCATTTCTGTTGGATGAGAGTGATTCATGAACCACTTTGTGAATATGAAAAGCTGTTCATAAATCAGAGCAGCCTGAGGAAGGGGAACAACAACCACAAAAAGTACTCACAGGGCAATAGTAATTAATAGACCCTTGCCAAGGACCCAGTGCTAATCTCAGTTATGTTTATGTCTCACTGAGTTCAAAATAGACTATTTTCCCCAAATTATATCACTATATTCATATATCTGTGGAGTATAAGAACATGTGTTCAATTTCTACCATGCTTAATGTTTCCTAGGAATAGTTAGCTGAGATATGTGTTAGGTGGCAGAAATACCAAGGCTACCCCTTCTAAATCAGAGCATCTTTATTATTATCTTGATCATCAGCAATTTCTGTAGTAGACAAACTGTGAGGAATTAAAATAATAATAAACCTGTAAACAAGCGAAATGGACTTAGAAATGATAGTAAAAGTCAAATTCAAAGAAAATGTTTACTTCTGATGGAATGCCATGACTTGGTAAGGGCAGGATAGTTAAAAAAGAACTCAGAATTAGGAGACAAAGCAAAGATATGGATCTTCTTTCACAGCTATTCAATTTTTTTTTTTTTTTTTGGCTTAGTTGCAGAACTGCTCTGTTGCATTGCCACATGGTGAGTTCTCTCAGAATAAAGAGGTGACTCATTTACCGGGGGGTAATCAGAGTAATCTTGTAATGGTATTCCTGAAGGATTGAAATAAGATTCTAGAGTGACAGAGCGTTAAAATACTGCATTGTCTTAGGAGAATGGCTTTATGTAGGGAAACAAAAACAAAACAAAACAAAAAAAACCTAAACAAATACAAGTAAGGGAGTAGTATAAATTGCGCAAAATTTCCAGTTCCCCATAAGAATAAGAGCGGGGCTTGGGACATTACCCTTTTTCTTTTTAAACAAGTAACACATTAAAAAATATTCTGAAATTAGTGGGGAAATATTACTTCTAATATGACTACTAACAGCATTGTGGTATATTTATTTTCAACCCCCCTCCCCAGTGGCTGTGGGGTTTTTTGCATGCTTGTAACCATGTTTAGGGTTCTGTCTTCTTCCGTTTGAATCTAATATATAATAATCAGGATTGCAAATCTTTCAGTGCGAAACAATATACTTTATCCTGGACATTTAAGTGGTTTTCAATTTTATTAGTTTAAATGAAAGCTAATAAACACTTAAATGAATATATAGATTTTTCATGTTTTCGATTATTTATTTTTTTATAACACCTTTATTGGAGTATGATTGCTTTACAATGTTGTGTTAGCTTCTACTGTATAACAAAGTGGATCAGCTATATGCATACATATATCACCATATCCCCTACCTCTTGCGTCTCCCGCCCACCCTCCGTATCCCACCCCTTTAGGTGGTCACACAGCCCAGAGCTGATTTCCCTGTGCTGTGCGGCTGCTTCCCACTAGCTATGTATTTTAAATTTGGTAGTGTATATATGTCAATGTTACTCTCTCACTTCGTCCCAGCTTACCCCTCCCCCTCCCTGTGTCCTCAAGTCCATTCTCCGTGTCTGCGTCTTTATTCCTGCCCTACCCCTAGGTTTTCAGAACCATTTTTTTGTTTTTTTTAGATTCCATATATACGTGTTAGCATAGAGTATTGGTTTTTCTCTTTCTGACTTACTTCACTCTGTATGACAGACTCTAGGTCCTTCCACTTCACTACAAATAACTCAATTTCTTCTCTTTTTATGGCTGAGTAATATTCCATTGTAAATATGTGCCACATCTTCTTTATCTATTCATTGGTCGATGGACACTTAGGTTGCTTCCATATCCTGGCTATTGTAAATAGTGCGGTAATGAACACTGTGGTACATGACTCTTTATGAATTATGGTTTTCTCAGGGTATATGCCCAGTAGTGGGATTGCTGGGTCATATGGTAGTTCTATTTTTAGTTTTTTAAGGAACCTCCATGCTGTTCTCCATAGTGACAGTATCAATTTACATTCCCACCAACAGTGTAGGAGGGTTCCCTTTTCTCCACACTCTCTCCAGCGTTTATTCTTTGTAGATGTTTTGATGATGGCCATTCTGACCAGTGTGAGGTGATACCTCATTGTACTTTTGATTTGCATTTCTCGAATGATTAGTGATGTTGAGCATCCTTTCCTGTGTTTGTTGGGAATCTGTATATCTTCTTTAAAGAAATGTCTATTTAGGTCTTCTGCCCATTTTTGGATTGGGTTGTTTGTTTTTTTGATATTGAGCTGCATGAGCTGCTTGTATATTTTGGAGATTAATCCTTTGTCAGTTGCTTCGTTTGCAAATATTTTCTCCCGCTCTGAGGACTGTCTTTTCTTCTTGTATATGGTTTCTTTTGCTGTGCAAAAGCTTTTATGTTTCATTAAGTCCATTTTTTGTTTATTTTTGTTTTTATTTCCATTTCTCTAGGAGGTGGGTCAAAAAGGATCTTGCTGTGATTCATGTCATAGAGTGTTCTGCCTATGTTTTCCTCTAGGAGCTTTATAGTGTCTGGTCTTACATTTAGGTATTTAATCCATTTTGATTTTATGTTTTTTGTGTTAGGGACTGTTCTAATTTCATTCTTTTACATGTAGCTGTCCAGTTTTCCCAGCACCACTTAATGAAGAGGCTGCCTTTTCTCCATTGCATATTCTTGCCTCCTTTATCAAAGATAATGTGACCATATGTGTGGGGTTTATCTCTGGGTTTTCTATCCGGTTCCATTGATCTATATTTCTGTTTTTGTACCAGTATCATACTGTCTTGATTACTGTTGCTTTGTAGTATAGTCTGTAGTCAGGGAGCCTGATTCTTCCAGCTCCGTTTTTCTTTCTCAACATTGCTTTGGCTATTTGGGGTCTTTTGTGTTTCCATACAAATTGTGAAATTTTTTGATCTAGTTCTGTGAGAAACGCCATTGGTAGTTTGATAGGGATTGCATTGAATCTGTAGATTGCTTTGGATACTATAGTCATTTTCACAATTTTCGTTCTTTCAGTCCAAGAACATAGTCTATCTCTCCATCTGTTGGTATCATCTTTAATTTCTTTCATCAGTGTCTTATAGTTTTCTGCATACAGGTCTTTTGTCTCCTTAGGTAGATTTATTCCTAGGTATTTTATTATTTTTGTTGCAATGGTAAATGGGAGTGTTTCCTCAATTTCTCTTTCAGATTTTTCATAATTCGTGTATAGGAATGCAAGAGATTTCTGTGCATTAATTTTGTATCCTGCTACTCTACCAAATTCACTGATTAGCTCTAATAGTTTTCTGGTAGTATGTTTAGGATTCTCTATGTATAGTATCATGTCATCTGCAAACAATGACAGCTTTACTTCTTTTCCGATTTGTATTCCTTTTATTTCTTTTTCTTCTCTGATTGCTGTGGCTAAAACTTCCAAAACTATGTTGAATAATAGTGGTGAGAGTGGGCAACCTTGTCTTGTTCCTGATCTTAGTGGAAATGGTTTCAGTTTTTCACCATTGAGAACGATGTTGGCTGTGTGTTTGTCATATATGGCCTGTATTATGTTGAGGTAAGTTCCCTCTATGCCTACTTTCTGCAGGGTTTTAACATAAATGGGTGTTGAATTTTGTCAAAAGCTTTTTCTGCATCTATTGAGATGATCATATGGTTTTTATCCTTCAATTTGTTAATATGGTGTATTACATTAATTGATTTGCGTATATTTGAGAATCCTTGCATCCCTGGGATAAACCCCACTTGATCATGGTGTATGATCCTTTTAATGTGTTGTTGGATTCTGTTTGCTAGTAATTTGTTGAGGATTTTTGCATCTATGTACATCAGTGATATTGGTCTGTAGTTTTCTTTGTGACATCTTTGTCTGGTTTTGGTATCAGGGTGATGGTGACCCTGTAGAATGAGTTTGGGAGTGTTCCTCCCTCTGCTTTACTTTGGAAGAGTTTGAGAAGGATAGGTATTAGGTCTTCTCTAAATGTCTGATAGAATTCGCCTGTGAAGCCATTAGGTCCTGGGCTTTGGTTTGTTGGAAGATTTTTTTTTTTTTTTTTCCAGACCAAAAGGTTTCCATTCTTTATTACTTGACTTCATGATGAACGAATACCAGTCAGTGCAAAGACACCAGAGCAGAGCTAACTCCCTATATAGCCTCGTGTGGAGGTTCCTGGGCTGGGGTCTTAGTGTCTGTCCTTAGCCTCATTTCTCAAACCCCAGCAACCCTATGGCCCTGACTTCTCAAGAACCGACAACTGAGGCTCTTACACATGTAACACCTGATACAGTGCCAACTTAGAAAGATAGATTGTTCATTGATGAGGATTTGGTAACAGCAAAATCTATTAACGGTACAAACTCTGGAGCCATCTCGGCCTGGGTTCAAATCCCAATTCTGCCATTAATTAACTGTGGGATTATTATTTTTTTTTTAACATCTTTATTGGAGTATAATTGCTTTACAATGGTATGTTACTTTCAGCTTCACAACAAAATGAATCAGTTATATATATACATATATTCCCATATCTCTTCCCGCTTGCGTCTCCCTCCCTCCCACCCTCCCTATCCCACCCCTCCAGGGGGTCACAAAGCACCAAGCTGATCTCCCTGTGCTATGCGGCTGCTTCCCACTAGCTAACTACCTTACGTTTGGTAGTGTATATATGTCCATGCCTCTTTATCGCTTTGTCACCGTTTACCCTTCCCCCTCCCCATAGCCTCAAGTCCATTCTCTAGTAAGTCTGTGTCTTTATTCCTGTTTCACCCCTAGGTTTTTCATGACATTTTTTTTTTTAAATTCCATATATATGTGTTAGCATACGGTATTTGTCTCTCCCTTTCTGACTTACTTCACTCTGTATGACAGACTCTAGGTCTATCCACCTCATTACAAATAGCTCCATTTCGTCTCTTTTTATGGCTGAGTAATATTCCATTGTATATATGTGCCACATCTTCTTTATCCATTCATCCGATGATGGACACTTAGGTTGTTTCCATCTCTGGGCTATTGTAAATAGAGCTGCAATGAACATTTTGGTACATGACTCTTTTTGAATTATGGTTTTCTCAGGGTATATGCCCAGTAGTGGGATTGCTGGGTCATACGGTAGTTCTATTTGTAGCTTTTTAAGGAACCTCCATACTGTTCTCCACAGTGGCTGTATCAATTTACATTCCCACCAACAGTGTAAGAGGGTTCCCTTTTCTCCACACCCTCTCCAGCATTTATTGTTTCTAGATTTTTTGATGATGGCCATTCTGACTGGTGTGAGATGATATCTCATTGTAGTTTTGATTTGCATTTTTCTAATGATTAGTGATGTTGAGCATTCTTTCATGTGTTTGTTGGCACTCTGTATATCTTCTTTGGATAAATGTCTATTTAGGTCTTCTGCCCATTTTTGGATTGGGTTGTTTGTTTTTTTGTTATCAAGCTGCATGAGCTGCTTATAAGTTTTGGAGATTAATCCTTTGTCAGTTGCTTCATTTGCAAATATTTTCTCCCATTCTGAGGGTTGTCTTTTGGTCTTCTTTATGGTTTCCTTTGCTGCGCAAAAGCTTTGAAGTTTCATTAGGTCCCATTTGTTTACTTTTGTTTTTATTTCCATTTCTCTAGGAGGTGGGTCAAAAAGGACCTTGCTGTGATTTATGTCATAGAGTGTTCTGCCTATGTTTTCCTCTAAGAGTTTGATAGTTTCTGGCCTTACATTTAGGTCTTTAATCCATTTTGAGCTTATTTTTGTGTATGGTGTTAGGGAGTGATCTAATCTCATACTTTTACATGTAGCTGTCCAGTTTTCCCAGCACCACTTATTGAAGAGGCTGTCCTTTCTCCACTGTACATTTCTGCCTCCTTTGTCAAAGATAAGGTGACCATATATGCGTGGGTTTATCTCTGGGCTTTCTATCCTGTTCCATTGATCTATCTTTCTGTTTTTGTGCCAGTACCATACCGTCTTGATAACTGTAGCTTTGTAGTATAGTCTGAAGTCTGGGAGCCTGATTCCTCCAGTTCCGTCTTTTGTTCTCAAGATTGCTTTGGCTATTCGGGGTCTTTTGTGTTTCCATACAAATTGCAAAATTTTTTGTTCTAGTTCTGTGAAAAATGCCTGTTGGAAGATTTTTAATCAAAGTTTCAATTTCAGTGCTTGTGATTGGTCTGTTGATATTTTCTATTTCTTCCTGGTTCAGTCTCAGAAGGTTGTGCTTTTCTGGGAATTTGTCCATTTCTTCCAGGTTGTCCATTTTATTGGTGTATAATTGCTTGTAGTAATCTCTCATGATCCTTTGTATTTCTGCAGTGTCACTTGTTACTTCTCCTTTTTCATTTCTAATTCTGTTGATTTGAGTCTTCTCCCTTTTTTTCTCGATGAGTCTGGCTAATGGTTTATCAATTTGTTTTTCATCTCAGAACCAGCTTTTAGTTTTACTGATCTTTGCTATTGTTTCCTTCATTTCTTTTTCATTTATTTATGACGTCTTTCCTTCTGCTAACTTTGGGGTTTTTTTTTGTTGTTGTTGTTCTTCTTCTTTCTCTAATTGCTGTAGCTGTAAAGTTGGGTTGTTTATTTTAGATTTTTCTTGTTTCATGAGGTAGGATTGTGTTGGTATAAACTTCCCTCTTAGAATTGCTTTTGCTGCATCCCATAGGTTTTGGGTCATTGTGTTTTCATTCTCATTTGTTTCTAGATATTTTTTGATTTCCTCTTTGATTTCTTGGTTATTTAGTAGTGTATTGTTTAGCCTCCATGTATTTGTATATTTTTACAGTTTTTTTCCTGTAATTGATGTCTAGTCTCATAACGTTGTGGTGGGAAAAGTTATGTGATACGATTTCAATTTTGCTAAATTTACCAAGGCTTGATTTGTGACCCAAGATATGGTCTATCCTGGAGAATGTTCCATGAGCACCTGAGAAGAAAGTGTATTCCGTTGTTTTTGGATGGAATGTCCTATAAATATCAATTAAGTCCATCTTGTCTAATGTGTCATTTAAAGCTTGTGTTTCCTTATTTATTTTCATTGTGGATGATCTGTCCATTGGTGAAAGTGGGGTGTTGAAGTCCCCTACTATTGTTGTGTTACTGTCAATTTCCCCTTTTATGGCTGTTAGCATTTGCCTTATGTATTGAGGTGCTCCTATGTTGGGTGCATAAATATTTACCATTGTTATATCTTCTTCTTGGATTGATTCCTTGATTATTATGTAGTGTTCTTTTTGTCTCTGGTTTTAGTCTTTATTTTAAAGTCTATTTTGTTTGATATGAGAATTGCTACTCCAGCTTTCTTTTGATTTCCATTTGCATGGAATATCTTTTTCCATTCCCTCACTTTCAGTCTGTATGTGTCCCTAGGTCTGAAGAGGGTCTCTTGTAGACAGCATTTATTCAGGTCTTTTTTTGTATCCATTCAGCCAGTCTATGTGTTTTGGTTGGAGCATTTAATCTATTTACGTTTAAGGTAATTTTTTTTTTTTTTTTTTTTTTTTTGCAGTACACGAGCCTCTCACTGTTGTGGCCTCTCCCATTGTGGAGCACAGCCTCCAGACGCGCAGGCTCAGCAGCCATGGCTCACGGGCCCAGCCCTCCGTGGCATGTGAGATGTTCCCTGACTGGGCACGAACCCATGTCCCCTGCATCGGCAGGCGTACTCTCAACCACTGCGCCACCATGGAAGCCCAAGGTAATTTTTGATATGTATGTTTCTTTACCATTTTCTTATTTGTAAGAGCTGTTTGTGTGTTTCTGATATCAACCCCTTGTCCGTTGCGTTCTATGCAAATATTTTCTCCCATTCTGAAGGTTGTTTTTTTGTTTTGTTGATGGTTTCCTTTGTTGTGCAATAGCTTTTAAGTTTGATCATGTCTCATTTGTTTATTTTTGCTTTTATTTCTTTTGCCTTGGGAGACTGATGTAAGAAAATCTTGCTACTATTTATGTCAGAGAATATTTTTCCTATGTTTTTTTCTAGGAGTTTTGCAGTGTCATGTCTTATACTTAGGTCTTTAAAGTATTTTTGGTTTATTTTTGTACATGGTGTGAGGTAATGTTCTAATTTCACTGATTTTCATGTAGCTGTCTAGCTTTCCCAGCACTAGTTGTGGAAGAGACTGTCTTTTCTCCATTGCATATTCTTGTGTCCTTTATTGTAGATTAATTGAGCGTAGGTGTCTGGGTTTATTTCTGGGCTCTGTATTCTGTTCCATTGATCTATACGTCTGTTTTTGTACCAACACCACACTGTTTTGTTTACTGTAGCTTTGTAGTATTGTCCGAAGTCTGGGAGGGTTCAGACTTTGTAGTAAAGTCTGAAGTCCAGCTTTTTTCTTTTTTTTTCAGGATTGCTTAGACTATTCTGGACCTTTTGTGGTTCTATCTATATTTTAGGATTGTTTGTTTTAGTTCTGTGAAAAATGTCATGGGTATTTTGATAGGGATTGCATTAAATCTGTAGATTGCTTTGGTTAGTGTGTCCATTTTAACAATATTAATTCTTCCAATCCAAGAGCATGTGATATCTTTCCATTTCTTCGAATCGTCTTCAATTTCTTTTACCAGTGTTTTATAATTTTCTGTGTATAGTTCTTTCACCTCCTTGGTTAAGCTTATTCCTAGGTTGTTTTTTTTTTTTTTTTTTGATGTGATTTTAAACAGAATTGTTTTTTACTTTCTCTGTCTGATATCTCATTACTTATGTAAAGAAACACAACAGATTTTGGTATATTAATCTTATATCCTGCTACCTAGCTGAATTCATTTGTTAGTTCTAATAGATTTTAGTGTGGAGATTTTAGTGTTCTCTATATAGAGTATTAAAAGTCATACAAGTCTTTATGCTGTCTTATACTATATATGGCCAAAATACTTTCTTAAGGAATTGTACCAAATTATAATGCTAGAGAGTATCAATTTCCTTACACTGCAGCTCAAATGGATATTATACTGTTTTTGTTAATATATGAAAAATGGTACTTTTAAGTTGTTATTTTAGTTTTTAATTACTGGCACAGTAAAATATTTTTAATATATTTATTTATAAGTTGTATTCAGTACCATTCCTTCTTTAAAAACTGAAATCTCAAGTGGTGAATAAATTTATGATTAAAAGAAGACCAATAATAGAATTTTCTCAAATATCAGGCAGGAATTGTGTTCCAGTATAGATTAACTTCATTGCTATCTATTTTAGTTAATTAGATAAATAAATATATGTTAAATTTAATATCTTTGTTGACATGTATTTTCATGGTTTTACTGTTAAAATTTTTTGAGAGAATGTATAAATTATAGAAATAAATATCTAAAATAAAGCTATGTTGCTTTTTTGAATTCATAATGAACCATCAAAATTAAGCTAACTGAGAGATATATTCTAAAAGGCAAAAATGGGAAACGGATTTTATATGTTTGCAGGTTAATTATGAAACATTCCAGATATTGCAATAATAACAAAATATGACTTCTGTTCCTGTGTTTTTGTAAGCATAAATTTCCAAAATGGATTTGCAATATAAAATTAGATTTTTTTTGATTCATTTTTTTAATAAGCATAATGTTAAATAGGTAAAATCTGGAGGGTTTAGTATGATCCAGGCATTCTGTTCCTAGATGGCTACTCACTTGCATATAAGGAGACATAAGCAGAGATATTCATCAAGCTCTCCTTGTAATAGCAGAAACAGGTAAATACTCCAACAGTCCAGCCAAGTAAAACGGATACACAACTCTGGTGTACAATGGGCTACTTAGCAGTTAAAATGAACAAACTAGTTCTACATGTATCAACATGGGCTTACCTCACATAGTGTTGTGTGAAAAACAAACAAACAGCAGAAAGGATGGCAATAGAAAGCTACATTTAAAATTTTATATGACAGAATTTCAGGCTTAAGAAATTACACGTGTGTGCATGTGTAGTAAAATATAAAATTGGACACTGAGATGACACACAGCAATTTGGCATAGTAGTTGCATCTGGGCAGGGAGAGGTAGGGGAAGAAGAGATAGGGTGGGATGGAGATGGAGGTGTAGTTATCTTTGAAAATTCTCCCTCCCTTCCTGCCATCTTTCCTTCCCTCTCTGCTTCCCATCCTTCCTCTCCTCTTCCCTCCCTCCCTCCCTTCCTTCCCTCCCCTCCCTCCCCTCCTTCCCTCTCTGCCCTTCCTTTGCCCATATTTCTGTCATTCTTTTTTTAAAGAAAGGTGAAGAAAATAGGGCAATGTATTAACATATTTTTAATCTCTCCATGATTTTGATTTTCTCACATGAACAGATAAATCCTCAAATAACCCACTTACACTTTTATTTTAAATACATTTGTTTTAAACTGGGTGTAGCCACCTTCCTGTCCTCTATCCCAGAATTACTATAAACAAAAAAAGAAAGGAACACAAAAATTATCTCTCCCTCACATTGTCTCTATACCTAACTTTCATTTAATAAGGGGCAGTAATTATAATCTTCTGAAAAGAGTCCCTTCAGTCAAGAAGTCTATCAACTTAGATGAATCGTGGTATTTGAAACTGATGTATATTTCCTTACATTTCTCATCACAATTTGCAACTATAAGTTTATTTGTTTGATAACTTGTTCTTGTATGCTTCTTGTGTAGATGGTAAGTACTACAAGAGAAATAACCTCTCAATGAGTCATTTACCATTGTCCCAGTGTCTGGCATAGAATTGATGTGTAAATTAATGGCATTAATATGTAATTTAAGGAAATAGTGAAATCATTACTTCCCTAAAGAAGACAGAAAAAGAATAGTGTGTTGTCTTTATTAAAAAAACTACGCCAGTGTTATTTGGAATATAGATTTAGGATAAAGATCCATTTCCCCCACTTAATTCAATTTCTTACTAAAAATTATCTTGGGTGCATTTGCTAAAAAACAGCCACAGGCTATTGTCAGTTGGGAAATTTCTAGGCTCGTGAAGCTGCTTGAAACGCGCTTAAATTAAGGCAGGTGTAAGCAAATTATATAATTCTGTGAATTACCTACTTTTTTAGAGTAGTCCTTCCTTTTTAAGCACAGAAAGTTTTAGTCACTAGATATTCATAGTAAATAAATGTACAGTTTTTGGTATTAGGGAGGACCTTCAAGATGGCGGAGGAGTAAGATGTGGAGATCACCTTCCTCTCTACAAATACATCAAAAATACATCTACATGTGGAACAATTCCTACAGAACACCTACTGAACGCTGGCAGAAGACCTTGGACTTCCCAAAAGGCAAGAAACTCCCCACGTACCTAGGTAGGGCAAAAGAAAAAAGAAAAAACAGAGACAAAAGAGTAGGGATGGACCTGCACCTCTGGGAGGGAGCTGTGAAGGAGGAAAAATTTCCACACACTAGGGAGCCCCTTCACTGGTGGGGACGGTGGGTGGACAGGGGGGAAGCTTGGAGCCAAGGAGAGTGCAACAACAGGGGTGCAGAGGGCAAAGCGGAGAGCTTCCTGCACAGAGGATCTGTGCCAACCAGAACTCACCAGCCAGAGAGGCTTGTCTGCTCACCTGCCAGGGCAGGTGGGGACTGGGAGCTGAGGCTTGGGCTTTGGAGGTCAGATCCCAGGGAGAGGACTGGGTTTGGCTGAGTGAACACAGCCTGAAGTGGGCTAGTACGCCACAGCTAGCCAGGAGGGAGTCCGGGAGAAAGTCTGGAACTGATGAAGAGACAAGAGACCACTGTTTTGGGGTGCATGAGGAGAGAGGATTCAGAGCACCGCTTAAATAAGCTCCAGAGATGGGCGTGAGCCGCGGCTATCAGCATGGACACCAGAGACGGGCATGAAACTCTAAGGCTGCTGCTACAGTCACCAAGAAGCCTGTGTGCAAGCACAGGTCACTATCCACAGTTCCCCTCCCGGGAGCCTGTGCAGCCCACCACTGCCAAGGTCCCATGATCCAGAACAACTTCCCGGGGAGAACACATGGCATGCCTCAGGCTGTTGCAATGTTATGCTGGCCTCTGCCGCCACAGGCTCGCCCCACATTCCAATTATAACTACTGTACCTCTCCCTCCCCCAAGCCTGAGTGAGCCAGAGCCTCTGAATCAGCCGCTCCCTTAACCTCCTCCTGTCTGGGCGAAGAACAGATGCCAGAGGCAGGGCCAAATCCAAAGCTGAACCCCAAGAGCTGTGCAAACAAAGAAGAGAAAGGGAAATTTCTCCCAGCAGCCTCAGGAGCAGCAGATTAAATCTCCACAATCAACCTGATGTACCCTGCATCTGTGGAAAACCTGAGTAGAAAACAAATCATCTGAAAACTAAGGCGGTAGACTTTGGGCGCAACTGTAGATTTGGGGTTTGCTTTCTGTGTCTAATTTGTTTCCAGTTTTATGTTTATCATAATTTAGTATTTAGAGCTTATTATCATTGGTAAATTTGTTTACTGGTTTGGTTGGTCTCTTCCTTTTATATATAAATATATATATTATATATATAATATATATATATATATATTTTCCTTTTTCTGTCTCTGTGAGTGTGTATGTGAATGCTTCTTTGTGTGATTTTGTCTGTATAGGTTTGCTTTTACCATTTGTCCTAGGGATCTTTCTGTCCATTTTTTTAAGTATAGTTTTTAGAGCTTGTTATCATTGGTGGATTTCTTTATTGGTTTGGTTGCTCTCTTCTTTATTTTTTTAATTTTTATATAATATTTTTAAATTTCTTATTTTAATAACTTTATTTTACTTTTTTCTTTCTTTTTTTTTCTTTTCTCCCATTTCTTCTGAGCCATGTGGCTGACAGTGTCTTGGTGCTCTGGATGGGTGTCGGGCATGAACCCCTGAGGTGGGAGAGCCGGGTTCAGGACATTGGTCCAACAGAGACCTCCTGGACCCTCGTAATATCAATCGGCGAGAGATCTCCCAGAGATCTCTGTCTCAATGCTAAGACCCAGCTCCACTCAATGACCAGCAAGCTCCAGTGCTGGACACCCCATGCTAAACAACTAGCAGGACAGGAACACAACACTACCCATTAGCAGAGAGGCTGCCTAAAATCATAATAAGTTCACAGACACCCCAAAACACACCACTGACGTGGTCCCCACCAGAAAGACAAGATCTAGCCTCATCCATCAGAACACAGGCACCAGTCCCCTCCTACAGGAAGCCTACACAACCCACTGAACAAATCTTACCCACTGGGAGCAGACACAAAAACCACGGGAACTATGAATCTGCAACCAATGAAAAAGGAGATCCCAAACACAGTAAGTTAAGCAAAATGAGAAAACAGAGAAATACACAGCAGATGAAGGAGAAAGGTAAAAACCCACCAGACCAAAAAACTGAAGAGGAAATAGGCCGTCTACTTGAAAAAGAATTCAGAGTAATGATAGTAAAGATGATCCAAAATCTTGGAAATAGAATGGAGAAAATACAAGAAACGTTTAACAAGGACTCAGAAGAACTAAAGAGCAAAGAAACAATGATGAACAACACAATAAATGAAATTAAAAATACTCTAGAAGAAATCAACAGTAAAATAACTGTGGTAGAAGAACAGATAAGTGATCTGGAAGATAAAATAGTGGAAATAACTACCGCAGAGCAGAATAAAGAAAAAAGAATGAAAAGAATTGAAGAGAGTCTAAAAAAAGAATGAAAAGAATTGAGGAGAGTCTCAGAGACTTCTGGGACAACATTAAACACACCAACATTCGAATTATAGGGGTCCCAGAAGAAGAGAAAAAGAAAGGAACTGAGAAAATATTTGAAGAGATGATAGTTGAAAACTTCCCTAATATGGGAAAGGAAATAGTCAATCAAGTCCAGGAAGCTAAGAGAGTCCCAAACAGGATAAATCCAAGAAGAAACACGCCAAGACACATATTAATCAAACTACAAAAAAATTAAGCACAAAGAAAAAATATTAAAAGCAGCAAGGGAAAAGCAACAAATAAAATACAACGGAATCCCCATAAAGTTAACAGCTGATCTTTCAGCAGAAACTGTGTAAGCCAGAAGGGTGTGGCAGGACATATTTCAAGTGATGAAAGGGAAAAAAACTTCAAGCAATATTACTCTACCCAGCAAGGATCTCATTCAGATTTGACAGAGAAATTAAAAGCTTTACAGACAAGCAAAAGCTAAGAAAATCCAGCACCACCAAACCAGCTTTACAACAAATGCTAAAGAAAATTCTTAGGAAGGAAATACAAGAGAAGGAAAAGACCTACAAAAACAAACCCAAAACAATTAAGAAAATGGTAATAGGACCATACATATTGATAATTACCTTAAATGTAAATGGATTAAATGCTCCAACCAAAAGACATAGACTGGCTGAATGGATACAAAAACAAGACCTGTATGTATCCTGTCTATAGGAGACCCACTCTAGACCTAGGGACACATACAGACTGAAAGTGAGGGGATGGAAAAAGATATTCCATGCAAATGGAAATCAAAAGAGAGTTGGAGTAGCCATTCTCATATCAGACAAAAGAGACTTTACAATAAAGGCTATTACAAGAGACACAGAAGGATACTACATAATGATCTAGGGATCAATCCAAGAAGATACAACAATGGTAAATGTTTATGCACCCAACATAGGAGCACTTCAATACATAAGGCAAATGCTAACAGCTATAAAAGGGGAAATCAACAGTAACACAGTAATAGTAGGGGACTTTAACACCCCACTTTCACCAATGGAAAGATCATCCAAAATGAAAATAAATAAGAAACACAAGCTTTAAAGGACACATTAGACAAGATGGACTTAATTGATATTTATAGGACATTCCATCCAAAAACAACAGAATACACTTTCTTCTCAAGTGCTCATGGAACATTCTCCAGGATAGATTATATCTTGGGTCACAAATCAAGCCTTGGTAAATTTAAGAAAACTGAAATTGTATCTAGTATATTTTCCAACCACAATGCTATGAATAGACTAGGTATCAATTACAGGAAAAAAACTGTAAAAAATACAAACACATGGAGGCTAAACAATATGCTAGTAAATAACCAAGAGATCACTGAAGAAATCAAAGAGGAAATAAAAAAATGTCTAGAAGCAAATGAAAATGAAAACACGACGACCCAAAACCTATGGGATGCAGCAAAAGCAGTTCTAAGAGGGAAGTTTATAGCAAAACAATCTTACCTCAAGAAACAAGAAAAATGCCAAATAAACAACTTAACCTTACATGTAAAGGGATTAAAGAAAGAAGAACAAAATAAACCCCAAAGTTAGTAGAAGGAAAGAAATCTTAAAGATCAGATCAGAAATAAATGAAAAAGAAATGAAGGAAACGATAGCAAAGATCAATAAAACTAAAAGCTGGTTCTTTGAGAAGATAAACAAAATTGATAAACCATTAGCCAGAGTCGTCAACAAAAAAAAAGGGCGAAGACTCGAATAAACAGAATTAGATATGAAAGAGGAGAAGTAACAACTGACACTGCAGAAATACAAAAGATCATGAGATTACTACAAGCAACTATATGCCAATAAAATGGACAACCAGGTAGAAATGGGCAAATTCTTAGAAAAGCACAACCTTCCAAGACAGAACCTTTCTTCAGGAAGAAATAGAAAATATCAACAGACCAATCACAAGCAGTGAAATTGAAACTGTGATTAAAAATCTTCCAACAAAGAAAAGTCCAGGACCAGATGGCTTCACAGGTGAATTCTGTCAAACATTTAGAGAAGAGCTAACATCCATCCTTCTCAAACTCTTCCAAAAAATTGCGGAGGAAGGAACACTCCCACACTCATTCTATGAGGCCACCATCACCCTGATACCAAAACCAGACAAAGATGTCACAAAAAAAGAAAATACAGGCCAATATCACTGATGAACATACATGCAAATATCCTCAACAAAATACCAGCAAACAGAATACAACAACACATTAAAAGGATCAAGTGGGGTTTATCACAGTAATGCAAGTATTCTTCAATATATGCAAATCAATCAATGTGATAAACCATATTAACAAACTGAAGGAGAAAAACCATATGATCATCTCAATAGATGCAGAAAAACTTCTGACAAAATTCCCCACTTATTTATGATAAAAGCCTCCAGAAGGTAGGCATAGAGGGAACTTACCTCAACATAATAAAGGCCATATATGACAAACCCACAGTCAACATCCTTCCCAATGGTGAAAAACTGAAACCATTTCTACTAAGTTCAGGAACAAGACAAGGTTTCCCACTCTCACCACTATTATTCAACATAGTTTTGGAAGTTTTAGCCATAACAATCAGAGAAGAAAAAGAAATAAAGAATCCAAATTGGAATAGAAGAAGTAAAGCTTTCACTGTTTGGAGATGACATGATACTATACATAGATAATCCTAAAGATGCTATCAGAAAACTACTAGAGCTAATCAATGAATTTGGTAAAGTAGCAGGATACAAAATTAACGCACAGAAATCTTTTGCATTCCTATACACTAATGATGAAAAATTTGAAAGAGAAATTAAGAAAACACTCCCATTTACCATTGCGACAAAAATAATAAAATACCTAGGAATAAACCTACCTAAGGAGGCAAAAGACCTGTATGCAGAAAACTATAAGACACTGATGAAAGAAATTAAAGATGATACCAACAGATGGAGAGATATACCATGTTCTTGGCTTGGAAGACAAAACAATGTGAAAATGACTATACTACCCAAAGCAATCTACAGATTCCAGGCAATCCCTATCAAAGTACCAATGGCATTTTTCTCAGAACTAGAACAAAAAATTTCACAATTTGTATGGAAACACAAAAGACCCCAAATAACCAAAGCAATCTTGAGAAAGAAAAACGGAGCTGGAAGAATCAGGCTCCCTGACTTCAGACTATACTACAAAGCAACAGTAATCAAGACAGTATGATACTGGTACAAAAACAGAAATATAGGTCAATGGAACAGGATAGAAAACCCAGAGATAAACCCAGGAACATATGGCCACCTTATCTTTGATAAAAGAGGCAAGAATATACAATGAAGAAAAGACAGCCTCTTTAATAACTGGTGCTGGGAAAACTAGACAGCTACCTATAAAAACATGAAGTTGGAACACTCCCTAACACCATACATAAAAATATACTCAAAATGGATGAAAAACCTACATGTAAGGCCAGACACTATAGAACTCTAAGAGTAAAACAGGCAGAACACTCTATCTCTATGACTTAAATCACAGCAAGATCCTTTTTGACCCACTTCCTAGAGAAATGGAAATAAAAACAAAAATAAACAAATGGGACCTAATGAAACTTCAAAGCTTTTGCACAGCAAAGGAAACCATATACAAGACGAAAAGACAACCCTCAGAGTGGGAGAAAATATTTGCAAATGATGCAACTGACAAAGGATTTATCTCCAAAATATACAAGCAGCTCATGCGGTTCAATATCAAAATGAAAACAGCCCAATCCAAAAATGTGCAGAAGACCTAAATAGACATTTGTCCAAAGAAGATATACAGATTGCCAACAAACACGTGAAAGGATGCTCAACATCACTAATCATTAGAGAAATGCAAATCAAAACTACAATGAGGTATCACCTCACACCAGTCAGAATGGCCATCATCAAAAAGTCTACAAACAATAAATGCTGGAGAGGGTGTGGAGAAAAGGGAACCCTCTTGCACTGTTGGTGGGCATGTAAATTGATACAGCCACTATGGAGAACAGTATGGAGGTTCCTTAAAAAACTAAAAATAGAGCTACCATATGACCCAGCAATCCCAGTACTGGGCATATACCCTGAGAAAACCATAATTCAAAAAGAGTCATGTACCACAATGTTCATTGCAGTTCTGTTTACAATAGCCAGGACATGGAAACAACCTAGCTGTCCATCAACAGATGAAGGGATAAAGAAGAGGTGGCACATATATACAGTGGAATATTACTAAGCCATAAAGAGAAATTAAATTGAGTTATTTGTAGTGAGTTGGATGGACCTAGGGACTGTTATACAGAGTGAAGTAAGTCAGAAAGAGAAAAACAAATACCGTATGCTAACACATATATATGGAATCTAAAAAAAAAAAAGTGGTTCTGAAGAACCTAGGGGCAGGACAGGAATAAAGACACAGAGGTAGAGAATGGACTTGAGGACACGGGGAAGGGGAAGGGTAAGCTGGGACAAAGTGAGAGAGTGGCATGGATATATATACACTACCAAATATAAAATAGCTAGTGGGAAGTAGCCGCATAGCACAGGGAGATCAGCTTGGCACTTTGTGACCACCTAGAGGGGTGGGATAGGGAGGATGGGAGGGAAACGCAAGGAGATATAGGAGATATGGGGATATACGTATATGTATAACTGATTCACTTTGTTATACATCAGAAACTAACACACCATTTTAAAGCAATTATACTCCAATAAAGATGTTAAAAAAATATATACATTTCTTTCCATCTTTCCTTTTCTATCACCACCCCACAAACTAAAAATTAACAAAACAACCCCTCCCCTCAAATATACTTTATTCACGAAGCATACATGAGTACATGTATGGATTGCTGAAGTCAAAATATAGTCTCCTAATCAAGGGAAATGATATATAGAGATTTGCCTATGTTACATTAAACATAAAATGATTCCTCTGACTCTTACCGTTGAGAATAATGACATTCGTTTTGACCATTTTCAGGTGTATGGAAAACCCGAATGTTCCAATTAACTCTGGTAATTAATTACTCTGAATAAAAACTGGTTTAGTACCTTGACCATTTAAATGAATAAACAAATGGTACAGTCCTATTATCCCAATACTGCATAAATTATAAGTGCATTTCAGTAGAGACATTTATCCTACTGAGTAAATTCAAAATACTGTACCCAATAAATCTTATCCTTAAATTCTGATTATTTATTAAGAAAATATTGTGCAGTAAACATATAGAACTTAATTTTGAATATTTCATATATCTAATAATATGGATTTAAATAACATGATGCCTCATAGTAAACAATTTTTGAATTCTGTATTTTTAAAAATATTTGAGTGCAGTTTATTGGTTTAATATTTCTGAATTTTGTAATAATTAATCATCAATAATATAACAGTAAGTGGTACATTTCAAAACATTCACAACTTTTAATATCACTTATGTAAATAGAAGAAAGTATAACTAACTCTCTATTAAGAATCATTTTTTAAATTTCACTTTCAAGTTTTCCACAAATTGTTATATTTAATAGAGAAGTTTACATGCTAATTTAATAGTGCAAATAGAAATATGAGAGTGGAAAGAACAGCACCTCGCTCATATGTCTCCTCAAATCTTCACATTATTCCTCTATGTTGGGAATTGTTTTGGGTTTAGAAGAAAAATCTGTTCCATTGGAGAGGCAGATGCATAATGACCACAGTTTTGTGTTCCTAAGTTTACTCTTGACCTGTGGCAAAAGTGTAGATCTGAATTTATAAGCATTCTGTGTGTATTTGTATCTGTACTTCAGAAAGAACTTTACCTCTCCTTTTGTAGGGAAAACTATGAAAGATTTTGAAATGAACCAGAAAGATTACTGGACGCCTCATCTATAGAGGTCAGGGTCATCTCACCTTTCATTGTCTAAGAGCTATTTTGCAATTTTGTGCATTGTAGAAAAATGATAGTAATGCAAACAATTCTTATCCATAGAGTTGCAATGGCAGTTGATATTGCTCTGTGGATACTGGCCAATTTTGCCAGTTTGCATCTATTCATGATGTAGTTTCAGTATACTATGCCTTTTCAGTATATCTACTCCTTGGATCTTCCTTGTAACTGTTTATAACATCTAACTAGTTCTCTCATTAATTAATGGGTTATTGAAATCTTTGACCCATGTTTGTTTTATATTTTTACATGATTTTATCTTTTTAAAATGATCACCCTTTAACAGTTTTGGAGGTAATCTATCAAGACGACCAATGGATTTACCTAACTGAGGCAGATAAAATATATTGCCAAAAAAGTGTACCTCACAGGCCACTTAAGCTCAGGCATGTCTCTTCTTGGTTCCCAGGGTGAAATATGTATTTATTGTTTCATTTTAAGGTGAAACCCAAGAATATACCTTTGCTGACTCTTTTCTCTTTTTTCCCCTCTCATCTACTGATTTTTCTCTTTTGTTTCTGTTTCTAGTTTGCTTATGGCCAGTAAGTTATTCCCCATTGGTGATAGCAATGACTAAGGATTTGGTTTCATGGTCTGACCACTTAATGATTTCTGTAAATAGGTTAATGGATAATAGAGTTAGAGTTTTATACTCTGCTGGATGAGAGACAACAGAGTCTGGTTTGTTAGTCTTTTTTGTTTGTTTTATCTATTTGTCCATTTTGAGCTCAAGTCAGTTAAGAGTCTTGTGCCCAGTGGAATGGAAAGCAGCTGTTTGATATCTGGAACATGAGTTTTTGTGTTTCTATATTTACTCTCAACCTGTGGCAAAAGTGTAGATCTGAATTTATAAACACTCTAAGTGTCTTTGTATCTATAATTCAGAAAGACCTTTACCTCTCATTGCATGAGAATACTAATAAATTAGATTATAAAGTCCTAATGTAATAATGCCTTATTCTATTGATTTATTTAGATAAATAAGTGCTAATAAAAATAAAATGCTCCTAAATTCCCAGAAAATAAGGAAAACTGTACTTCAAATATTTTAAATGTTCTAGACAAATAAAATATTTTCTTATAAAAGTTAACTCAGAAACACTTTAAGGATACAAGTTTAGCTAATTAAGATAAATCTTTGGTAAATGGACCTAGTGTAATAATTTTGGTTTAATATAAAACAGCCATGTCTTTTCTACTTTATCAATATTAAGTATAAGATAAGCATACAGTTTTTTCTGATCAAATATGCTGACATTAATACTACATATTTCTTAAATATGATTATGAAAAATGTCAAGTTGTGTTCAAATAAATTGAATCACTATTCTTACAAATTTTATTTCAACAGTAATTATGTTTTGTAATATGTCAGCTTGGAGATAATTTTCATGGTATCTAGCTTGAAGCCTTGGATTGATATTAAATTGAGCTAATTAATGGATAATCATTGGGTACCTAGATAATTTCTAAGTAAATACTCAAACATTGATTACTAAGCATAATTTTAAATTTATATACCTTTGCTTCTTATTTTTTTGTGCGATGGAGTGGCTATAGCTTTGGGGATGTTAATGAATGTGTTTATTTTTGCCACTTTAAAAAGATGTTAAGAGGATGTATATGTCTGTAAAAAGTTGTGTTTTATGTGTTCATGAGCTCTGCTAGTCTGCTGAAGTCCTTTTGAATGACAGACAGCTGTCAATCTTCCACTCCCTACTTTTCTTTGTGAAATACGATCTCATTTCCTTGGTTAAAAGCTATAATTTATAGGACTTGCTGAGACTATTCTAGGAGTAATAGTGACAAAGAAATACATGTGTATATGTGTGTCTTTATTATTCAAGAAAAAAATAGTTTTGTCCTAAAGCCATGGTACTCAAATTTTTTGGTCTCCTGATCCACTTACACTCTTAAGTATCATCAGTATTTACCACAGTTGAAATTTAAACTAAGAAAAATTTTAATATGTATTTATTGATTCATTTTGAGAGAGCAGTGATGAATGCATTACATATGAATATATTAGTGTTATTATGAAAATAGTCCTGGCTGCATAGACCCCATGATAAAGAAGCACTGTACTAAAGTGAAGTCTATGTACGTTCCAGAATGTGAAAGAGCATGATAAAGGACAAACTCGGAAAGTGAATTTTATTTGCTTTGATTTATAATACCTGAGTCTGAAAATAAGCTATGAAGTGTATTAAAATTTTAGCGGAGTTTGATCTTTATGGGTCTGCTTACTTGACTTACTGATTTAATGCCTTTTATACAATGTAAAAGAGTCTATATCTATATCATCTATATCTATATCTAATCTTTTACATGCAAAACTATCTTGTTTTCCCAGAGGGCCTCTGAAAACATCACAAAGTTATTTTGTAAGAATTGCATGTGAAGAGTTGTCACGTAAGAGGATATGCTCATCCTGTCCCCAATTAAATTTGTAGAGGTAAAATGTTATCAATAGAAATATTTCAGGAAGTGTAAGCTTTATGGAAAGTCCCTGGAAATTTGTCAGAGCCCTTGCTTTCCATTATATGTATTAACCTCGGAGAAACGTTACTCAAAACTCTTACCAAATAGCTCTCTCTAGTTTTCCTATTTTTATCAGAGTCCTTATGATGCTTTGCCTGAAGATATTAAACAATACAAGTATAGTATTTTCAGTCATAATTTCAGGTATTATTCACAGTGTTTACTTTTCCACAATCTTCTTTCATTAATTTTAGCAGAGCATCTTCTAGGCAGTAAGGTCTCATTCTGATCCCACATATGCTATGGATATGTACTTCTAGACAAAATTTCCAAGTAGAGACGACAATCTTTCAGCATTTCCCACTGTGTTTGGAGGCCATGTACCTCACTGCTAGATCTTCCTAATCTCAGCACAGCTGAGTCCTATTCCCTGAAGGCTCCCAATATTCATTGCCATCTCATTTCTATTTCTGGGTAATGCAAAGCTATGACATAGTTTAAATCGGGGATCTATAAAAATATCCAGACAAAAAATGGTTGAAGCACTGGTGGTGGAGTCAGGGTTTCAGGTAGTCTGTCTCTTGTTATGATTTAACTCAGCAACCTAGTCTATGGAGAGAGGCAGTAAGGCCAGTAAACTGTCACATAGCACAGCCAGGTTTCCATCACTCACTCAGTATTCTTCTATAATTTTGACAGTTGAATCTACTAATTGGTAAACTAAGCTCCTAAAAATAAGTCGTACACTATTTCGGGAGGAGCCAGTTTACCATAGAGAGCACAGATAAAAGAGCAATAGAAAAGGAATTCCAAGTGGTTTAACTAATTTTGACTAATTTTAGTTAAAATTAGTTAAAATTTAACTAATTTTTCCATACCGCAGGCTGAAGGTTGAGAACAGAATGCATAGGTTGTTCATATCATTTGGTCTGTTACAACCCACAAGAAACCTCCCCCACCCTCAACAACAGTAGCAGCAAAGTCTTCGATTTGTGATTTCCACCATTTCAGATTTGACTTATAAGTGTGATGCAATGAGATTGCTACATGCTGGTTGGATCTTATTTCAGAGATAATGCACTATTTTTTTTTTTTTTTTGAGTGAGCTCATTTAAAGCAGTAGTCTGAAGATGGAAAACTGGCAGAAATAAAGGCTTGTAAAAATGTAGCATTTCTCTAGTTTTCACTCAGACAGTGAAATGGGGAATGGGGAATTGAAAGGGTCTCTGTGGACTGATGGTCTCTGTTTCACATCATCACAGATGACAATGGATCCTCAGGGAAGAACCAAAGAATTCCTCTGTTGCTGATGTGCTTGTCTCCTTGGCTCAGAAGATAAAAACTCAGCCAGAACAGAAAACCTCTGGTACTGCTTTCTTCACTCACTCACTCACTCACTCATATTTATCGATCCTTTCTATGCCAGTCACTGTGCTGGTGAAGGTATGTGAAACAAATACATATTATATATATATATATATATAAAGTATATATAATGTTAGAAATATAAGATATCTATGTAATCTTTGTGGTTGAGAATGTGAGTTCTAGGTAGATTGCCTGTGTTTACAGCCAGGCTCCTTTAGCTATTGACATTAGTCAAATTACAAGTTACCAGACTTCTCTGTGACTCAGTTTCCTTCTTCCTAAGATGGCTTAATATTAGAATTAGATAAAATAATACCTGTAAAGTATTTAAAAAATTTCCTTGAAGGGCAAGGACTGAATAAATACTTGCTATTGTTATTATGATTAAATTACTTACCACAAGGAGCTTCCAAATCACTAAACATTTCAGTCATGGAGCTAATACATTCCAAGAGCTGCTAGACCCTAGGAAAACATCACTAAGATGGAAGTCCTAGCTTCAAGGTACAAATAATACCATGGGTTGTACAGACATATCACACAAGTGCTATGTGATTGGTATTATAGTAGATATGTGTATAGGGAATGTATTAGCCATCTCTTGCTGCATAACAAATTACCTCAAAACTTAGTTGCTTGAAACATTTGCTATCTCACAGATTTTGTGGGCTAGAAATCTGGGCTTGATATAATTTGGTGTCTCTGTCTCTAGGTCTTTCACAAGTTGCAGTCAAGGTGTTGGCTGGGACAAAGGCTCAACTGAGTGGGGACCCACTCCTAAGCTCACTCAAATTGTTGTTAGTAGGATTCAGTTCCTCACATGCTGCTGGACTAAGGGCCTCAGTTTCTTGCTGGCTGTTGACTGGAGCTCTCCCTCAGTTCTTTGTTGCAAAGCCATTTCCACAGGGCAACTCTCAACCGGTTTCCCTTAGAGCAAGTGAGAAATAGCAAAAAAGGACCAGCTAGACAGAAGCAAATCTTTTTGAAACCTAATATTAGAAGTAACATCATATCACTTTTGCTATGTTCTATAACTTTGAAGTGAGTCATTAAGTACAGCCACATTCAAGGGAAGGGAATTACACATGGTGTGAATTTCTAGGAGGTAGAACTCACTGAGCTCCATTTTAGAAGCTGCTTACCACAGGGTACAGTGTTGAAACAAAAAGCGGAGCTGGAAAGACTTTAAGTGTAGGACGAGTATGATCTGGGTTTTAAAGCCTACGTGATTATTCACAGAAAGGTGTAGGGGAACAGCATTCTAGGTATGGAGAACAAAACATGCACAAAAGCATATGAAAGAATGAGATGTGATCAACTGTCACATGAGAAATTATCTTGATACTTCCAAGCACACTAATACGCAAACCTCCCAGAGGTCATGGAACAGCTAAATTAAAACACTCGACTCACATGACATATTAAGTCAATTTAAAATAGAAGTAAAAAACAAGGAGAAAGAAATGGGGCAACATACACTTCAGATAGGATGCAAGTAGGTGTAAGAATTTCACTATCTGAGTTATGGGACATATAATGTTCATATACCCTCTTTCTCTTTGCCACCTCAGACTTCCCCACTGATGGTGTGGTTATGAAGAGCAGAGCTAAGGTTCAAGCAAAGTAGTCCTCAGAAGGTACACTGGGCCAACGAGATGGAGGGAGAGATACGGAACATATATATCTCCATGGTTATGTCTAAGCACAGCTGTGTCTTGTAAATTAGTTCACAGAACAGTCATGGGGTTTATTTGTATTTCTTGGGTAGAGCACATGTGGGGCTAGAAAAAGTGTTTTGGGGTGTTACTAATGGGTGACAAATTTGGGGGCATTGTAGTTGTCAATTGATTATCAAGACTTTAGTCTTTCTAGCCATTTCTATCTGTAAATAACATTCTTGTTTGTTCTATAATGTTTTTCTATTTATTTTTTCTGTGGTGTGTCATACATGTTATCAACTTATTGTCTATATTGAGTGCATCTTATGAATTCTAGTTTCACAAGCTACTTGCTTATTCATTATCTATACTTAATTATCCTATGAATTTTACCTATACCTCATAAACTACTTGCTTAACTTACTATTTATGCTCAATACTTCTTATGACTTTCATCTATCCTGTTTGTTTTCTTATCTTTACAGTACAACTGAATACAGTATATGCAAATTGATCAGGGGACTCGAAAAATTCTGGTTCAGGTAGAGCACAGGGGGCTTGCTAAAGAAAGGCAGGTGATAAACATAGAGCTTTGAATGGAAACATGGACTTTATTTTGCAGGCAACGGAGAGCTGCCAAAGGGAGGAAGGAGGAATATAGCTTTATGAGAAATATCACATATACATATGTAAATAAATGAAATGGAAGTAATATATGATAAATTCCCAATGAGTAGCTCAAATAAGATGATGGATGCCTTTCAAGATAGACAAAATGATGTCCCCCTGGTGTCATTTGTGTAGGCTTCAGGGAAGATGTAATATGTTAGAAAAATGGTTCTCCAAAGAAATTAAACACTTTTTAACTATGCACCAGGTGTATTATGATGTTTTATGTCTCATTTAATCCTTACAACCAGCCTAAGAGGTAGGTGTTATTTCAGACATAAAGGATGAAAAAGATCTAGTGAACTGGCTGAGGTCAAACAGTTAGGAAATGCAAGAGTAGGGATTTGGACTTACGCAGTCTGATGCTAGAGTCCAGCCCTTAACCCCTTATACAAAACAACTTTCCACTGTTGGTGCTGGCAGTGGAAGTGAAGACAAAGCAAGGAGGTCTAAGAAAGTAATGGTTGGTAGCTGGCTAGTAAATGCTTTGGATAAACTGAAAGACAAAAGTGGAATTAACAAGATGCTTATAAATACGTTGTGAAATAATCCTTCATATGCTGTATATGGAAATGTAACCATTGATATTAAAAGCCATCTTAGTGAGTTCTCAGGCAGTAAAAAAAATCTGTATAAACAAGAACTAAAACTTCAGTTACAATCTTGTCAGGAAGCTATGCATCGTAAACATGAGACTCTTATGGGAATGTGATCTGGAGAAAAACAAGCTTTTGTCTTTCCAAGAACGAGGGACCATATATCTCTCGTGTAAGTCAAGGGTCTTTGCTGGTAGTGAGCGCAGCACACCAGTCAACTACAACCCTGCAGTGCAAATTCTCAAGTTCTACTGTACATCATTTATTTCCATAATCTCAATTAAAAATAAAAACTAGGCCACTTTTATTTCAGAACCTAGAATGAAATATTCTCTGTAGCTGCTCTCACATTGTGTCAGAAAATTTACAAGACATTTTTAGAAATAGGCAGACCTACTTGCACACTCTGATAGTAGAGGCCCTTATTTCGTGGGATGCTGACCTCCAAACTCTGTTGTCCATTCTAAAATGTTACAATTCCTATGTGCCACAACTACTGAGCCTGTGCTCTAGAGCCCCCGAGCGATAACTACTGAGCCCCCATGCCACAACTACTGAAGCCCGTGTGCCTAGAGCCCGTGCTCTGCAACAAGAGAAGCCACTGCAATGAGAAGTCTGTGCACCACAGTGAAGAGTAGGCCCTGCTCAACACTAGAGAAAGCCCGTGAGCAGCAACAAAGACCCAACACAGCCAAAAATAAAAAATAAGTAAAAAAAAAAAAAAAAAAGATACCATCTGACACAAAGTGCCATTGTTTTATATTTCTTTTTGGTTAAGTATTTTTGAAACCAATTAACTCTTTTCTTAATTACAGAATTAAAGTTTTATTTAGCCCCTGGGAGCAGTCTGCTCTAAGAATATCTTTGTTTAATTATAAGACTGTTTATTTTGTGCTTTCACAGTCCAATCTTTAGGGCACTTAGATTCAAAGAACTGACAAGAAACAAGAGGGAATACCAAGTATGGTTGCTCTTTGACTTTGGTTATAAGATCCTGATAAGAGAACACAGCTGGAAAACCACTTTAGAATTTCTTAGAAAAAACAACATCAATGGTAGAATTATATGATATAAACCCTATAGAGAGAAAAGGAAAAAAGTAATTTCCTGCTTGGAAGAAGGGAAATAAAAATTACAGACATTCTTGTCTACATGGTAGGAGGTTGAGGTAGTATGAACTTCGCAGGCTGAATATTGAACTAAACTTAGTCATTAGAAATGACTAAATGTGTAGGAGAAAACACCACTAAACTGACATTCATAAAGACATGCATTGGGTGCAGAGCTCTTTTTGGTTTAGTCCTACTTTGTAGAGTTTACATTAATTTTGTAAATTAATTGTACTCCATCTATAAAGTCTATTTTTTCATGTAAGGTAACATATTCATAGGCTATGGGGGTTAGGACCTGGATGTCTTTGTGAGAGTTATAATTCAGTGTACCACAAGATGCATGACCTTCTAACCCTGTGGTGGCCTTACAGTTGGGATCTTTTAAGTAAGAATTTAACAACAGGTATGGAGTACTTACTGTAATATAAATCTGACACTTCGATTTATATTGAAGTATAGTTGATTTACAATATTGTATTAGTTTCAGGTGTACAGCATAGTAATTCAATATTTTTTTATAGATTATACTCTATTTAAGTAATTACAAAATAATGGCTATATTTCCCTGTGCTGTATGGTATATCATAGTTTATCTATTTTATACATAATAGTTTGTTTCTGTTAATCCCATACCCCTATTCTGCCCCTCCACCCATCTAGCCCTCTCCCCACTGGAAACCACTAGTTAGTTTTCTACATCTGTGAGTCTGTTTCTGTTTTGGTTTTTTTTTAACAACTTTATTGGAGTACAATTGCTCTACAATGGTGTGTTAGTTTCTGCTTTATAACAAAGTGAATCAGTTATACATATACATATGTCCCCATATCTCTTCCCTCTTGCATCTCCCTCCCTCCCACCCTCCCTATCCCACCCCTCTAGGTGGTCACAAAGCACTGAGCTGATCTCCCTGTGCTATGCGGCTGCATCCCAGTAGCTATCTATTTTACATTTGGTAGTGTATATATATCCATGCCACTCTCTCACTTTGTCCCAGCTTACTCTTCCCCCTCCCCGTATCCTCAGGTCCATTCTCTAGTAAGTCTGCATCTTTATTCCCGTCTTGCCCCTAGGTTATTCTGACCATTTTTTTTTCTTTTTCTTTTTAGATTCCATATATATATGTTAGCATACGGTATTTGTTTTTCTCTTTCTGACTTACTTCACTCTGTATGACAGTCTCTACGTCCATCTAACTCACTACAAATAACTCAGTTTCATTCCTTTTTATGGATGAGTAATATTCCATTGTATATATGTGCCACTTCTTCTCTATGCATTCATCTGTTGATGGACACTTAGGTTGCTTCCATGTCCTGGCTATTGTAAATAGAGCTGCAATGAACATTTTGGTACATGACTCTTTTTGAATTATGGCTTTCTCAGGGTATATGCCCAGTAGTGGGATTGCTGAGTCGTATTTTCAGTTTTTTAAGGAACATCCATACTGTTCTCCATAGTGGCTGTATCAATTTACATTCCCACCAACAGTGTAAGAAAGTTCCCTTTTCTCCACACCCTCTCCAGCATTTATTGTTTGTACATTTTTATTTTATTTTATTTTTAAATTTTATTTATTTATTTATTTATTTTTGGCTGTGTTGGGTCTTCGTTTCTGTGCGAGGGCTTTCTCCAGTTGTGGTGAGCGGGGGCCACTCCTCATCGCGGTGCGCGGGCCTCTCACTGTCGAGGCCTCTCCTGTTGCGGAGCACAAGCTCCAGACGCGCAGTCTCAGTAGCTGTGGCTCAGGGGCCTAGTTGCTCCGTGGCATGTGGGATCCTCCCAGACCAGGGCTCGAACCCGTGTCTCCTGCATTGACAGGCAGATTCTCAACCACTGCGCCACCAGGGAAGCCCTGTTTGTAGATTTTTAAAGGATGGCTATTCTGACCAGTGTGAGATGATATCTCATTGTAGTTTTGATTTGCATTTCTCTAATGATTAATGATGTTGAGCATCCTTTCATGTGTTTGTTGGCAATCTGTATATCTTCTTTGGAGAAATGTCTATTTAGTTCTTCTGCCCATTTTTGGATTGGGTGGTTGTTTTTTTTTTTTTTTGATATTGAGCTGCATGAGTTGCTTATATGTTTTGGAGAGTAATCCTTTGTCAGTTGCTTCATTTGCCAATATTTTCTCCCATTCTGAAGGTTGTCTTTTCGTCTTATTTACGGTTTCCTTTGCTGTGCAAAAGCTTTGAAGTTTCATAGGTCCCATTTGTTTATTTTTGTTTTTATTTCCATTTCTCTAGAAAGTGGGTCAAAAAGGATCTTGCTGTGATTTATGTCATAGGGTGTTCTGCCTATGTTTTCCTCTAAGAGTTCTATAGTTTCTGGCCTTACATTTAGGTCTTTAATCTATTTTGAGTATATTTTTGTGTATGGTGTTAGGAAGTGTTCTAATCTCATACTTTTACATGTAGCTGTCCAGTTTTCCCAGCACCACTTATTGAAGAGGCTGTCTTTTCTCCACTGTATATTATTGCCTCCTTTATCAAAGATAAGGTGACCATATGTGCATGGGTTTATCTCTGGGCTTTCTATCCTGTTCCATTGATCTATCTTTCTGTTTTTGTGCCAGTACCATACTGTCTTGAACTGTAGCTTTGTAGTATAGTCTGAAGTCAGGGAACCTGATTCCTCCAGCTCCATTTTTCTTTCTCAAGACTGCTTTGGCTATTTGGGGTCTTTTGTGTTTCCATACAAATTGTGAAATTTTTTCTTCTAGTTCTGTGAAAGCTGCCAGTGGTAGTTCGATAGGGATTGCATTGAATCTATAGATTGCTTTGGGTAGTAGAATCATTTTTACAATGTTGATACTTCCAATCCAAGAACATGGTATATTTCTCCATCTATTTGTATCACCTTTAATTTCTTTCATCAGTGTCTTATAATTTTCTGCATACAGGTCTTTTGTCTCCTTAGGTAGATTTATTCCTACATATTTTATTCTTTTTGTTGCAGTGGTAAATGGGAGTGTTTTCTTAATTTCACTTTCAGATTTTTCATCATTAGTGTATAGGAATGAAAGAGATTTCTGTGCATTAATTTTGTATCCTGCTACTTTAGCAAATTCATTGATGTGCTCTAGTAGTTTTCTGGTAGCATCTTTAGGATTCTCTATGTATAGTATCATGTCATCTGCAAACAGTGACAGCTTTACTTCTTCTTTTCCAATTTGGATCCTTTTATTTCTTTTTCTTTTCTGATTTCTGTGGCTAAAACTTCCAAAACTATGTTGAATAAGAGTGGTGAGAGTGGGCAATCTTGTCTTGTTCCTGATCTTAGTGGAAAAGGTTTCAGTTTTTCACCATTGAGGATGATGTTGGCTGTGGGTTTGTCAATATATGGCCTTTATTATGTTGAGGAAAGTTCAACATAATAGAGGGTTTTTATTAGGGTTTTCATAATAAACGTGTGTTGAATTTTGTCAAAAGCTTTCTCTGCATCTACTGAGATGATCATATGGTGTTTCTCCTTCAATTTGTTAATATGGTGTATCACCTTGATTGATTTGTGTATATTGAAGAATCCTTGCATTCCTGGGATAAACTCCACTTGATCATAGTGTATGATCCTTTTAATGTGCTGTTGGATTCTGTTTGCTAGTATTTTTTTGAGGATTTTTGCAACAATGTTCATCAGTGATATTGGCCTGTAGTTTTCTTTCTTTGTGACATCTTTGTCTGGTTTTGGTATCAGAGTGATGGTGGCCTCATAGAATGAGTGTGGGAGTGTTCCTTCCTCTGCTTTACTTTGGAAGAGTTTGAGAAGGATAGGTGTTAGCTATTCTCTAAATGTTTGACTGAATTCACCTGTGAAGCCATTTGGTCCTGGGCTTTTGGTTGTTGGAAGATTTTTTTTTTTTTTTTTTTTGCGGTACACGGGCCTCTCACTGTTGTGGCCTCTCCTGTTGCGGAGCACAGGCTCCGGACGCGCAGGCTCAGCGGCCATGGCTCACGGGCCCAGCCGCTCCGCGGCATGTGGGATCTTCCTGGACCGGGGCACGAACCCATGTCCCCTGCATCGGCAGGCGGACTCTCAACCACTGCACCACCAGGGAAGCCCTATTTTTAGTTTTTTGAGGGAGCTCCATATGGTTTCCATAGTGGTTGCTCTGATTTACATTCCCACCAACTGTGGACAAGGGTTTCCTTTTCTCCACATCCTCACCATCATTTGTTGTTTGTTTGTTTCCTTTTTTTCTGATGACACTCATTCTGACAAGTGTGAGGTGATATCTCGTTGTGGTTTTGATTTGCATTTCTCTAATAGTTAGAGACATTGAGCGTGTTTTCATGTGCCTGTTAGACACCTGTATGTCTTCTTTGGAAAAATGTCCATTCTGGTCTTCTGCTCTTTTTACATTCAGATTGTTTGTCAGTTTGTTTGTTTGTTTTTGGTATTGAGCTCTTTATATAGTTGGGATATTAACCCCTTATTGGTGATAGCATTTGCAAATGTTTTCTCCCATCCAATAGGTTTTCTTTTCCTTTTGTCCATGGTTTCTTTTGCTATGCAAAAGTTTTTAAGTTTAATTAGGTCCCATTTGTTTATTTTTGTTTTTATTTCTTTTGCCTCAGGAGACAGATCCAGAAAAATATTGCTACAATTTATGTCAAAGATTGTTCTATATTTTCTTCTCGGAGTTTTACGGTTTCAGGTCTTACATTTAGGTCTTTAATCCACTTTGAGTTTATTTTTATATACGATGTAAAGAAATGTTCTAATCCCATTATTTTACACGTAGTTGTCCAGTTTTCCCAGCACCACATAGTAAGTTGCCAAGCCAGGATTTGAACCTATGACCTATGGCCAAAGTATGTTTTACATAAATGCTCCTGACATTTACTTTTACTTTCAACCACTACACTCATGCTCACAACAAGAATAATTCAAGTAGGATTTCTCCATATAATACATTGGAAATTTCAAAATACTCCTTTTTCTCTTTTCCCTCCACCTTTTTTTTTAGAGAAATTAAAAACCTATATGAAAGTTGAAAAAATTGTACAGTGAACACCTGTTCTCTCCCCTTAGATTCAACAATTGCTAACATTTTACCACATTTGCTTGCTCATTCTCTTTCTCTCTATTCCTGTGTGTGTTTGTGTGTGTATAATCATACAATATATATAGTATTTCTGTGAACAATTTGAAAGTAATCGCAGCCTTCAGGATGGTTTACTTCTAAATGCAGTAGCATGAATCCTTTAAGAACAAGGATATTTCACACTACAACAAAATAACACAACCATTATTACATGCAAGAAATTTAACTTTGAACATGTTTCATCCATATTAAAAATTATCCAGTTACCCCCAAAATGTCTTTTAAACTCTTGCTTTATTTTTTTTTAAAAATGTCCAGAATTGAATCAAGGACCAGATATTGTATTTCACTGACATGACTATTTAGTCTTTTTAGTTTCGATTAGGCCTTTGCCCCTTTTTTTCCTTTCTGTACGTTGATGTAGTTGAAGATTCAGGTCAACTTTCTTATAGAATGTCTCACAATCTGGATTAATTTTATTGTTTTGCAAGATTAGATTTAGGTTTAACACTCTTAGTATGAAAACTACTTAAGGGATATGTACCTCCCATTGTTTCAACTCAAAAGTCACTTAGTATAAATTTATACTATTATTTTTAATGCTAAGTGAGACCACTTGGTTAAGGTACTGTCCACATCTCTCTTTATCCAGATCATATGACTTATCGTTTGAACGACTTTTTCATCTAGGCTCAACTTCTCTGAATCCTAGAGCAGACATTGCTTGTTGGTACACAATAAACCTGTTGCCAGCCTCTCCCTGACTATATGGGGGACTCCAATTCCTCTAAGAGAGTCAGTTAGATGTAGCAAGCCTGGGGTTCTAGGAAAGGTTTTGCCCTCCTAATAACAGGCACTGATAACATTGGCATCAACCCTCCTTCACTCTTTTCCTACTGGATCAAATGCAAATGTGGTCAAAAAGCAGAAAGAATTACAGAAAGACTAGTTTTATTACCCTCATTGATTTGTTGAACCAATGTCCACAGCCATCTACCTTTAGATTTTATTGTGTGAGAAAAACAGACTCATTTTTGTTTACACCTAGTTCAATTTTCTTTTTCTTGCAAGAAGAATCCATCCTAACTGACTGAATCCATCATGGTGAAGAACACTAATCCTGGAATGAGCAACTTGACTATCCATCTGTACACTTTGACCAAATGCTTAAAGACAGTGTGGCACTGTTGTTCAATACAGTTCCACCACAAATGTGTCATCAACCTTAGTCAGACCATGAATTCAATTCTACATTCCTTTCAATTATGTTGAGTGAATTCTCTATCCTATTGAACTCAAGCAGCTATTCCAAATCATCTTTATTCTTCTTAAGTTCCCTGGATTATATTTGGGACATTGCCTGGCAGGTAACCTCAACAAGAATAGGGATCCTCTTCCCTTCATCTACAGTGCTTGCAATATGTCCATCCTTGGCCTTCTGTTTGAGGTAAAACCCTCAATTGTTTCCACAATTCGATCCCCTGTCACCAATGCCTGGACTTTAATCAGTCAATTATTTATCCTGTCTTTCACACCTCTATGTGCCCTTTTATGAAATAGTTCCTTCATTATAGCTTATAAACATGTTCCAAGCTCTGCAATACAAAGAGACACACAAATTAAAAAAAAACCTGCAAATAATGATAACAAAACAATTCTCTTGGCCATACCTCCTGTTCTAGCTACTGCCTTCCCTCTTTCCTTCCTTTTTTGGAAGACTGTCTTCTCACTTGGAAGAAGTAGCTTCTCTTACCACACAACTCAATCACTGCAGTTAGCCTTCTGCATTCAGAGGTCACTGTCTGTCTTACTGCCAAATCCTATGGCCAATATTCAGCTCTTACCTTATGACTCTCTCTGAAGGACAAGACTTGGTTGATGACTCACTGCTTCATAAAACTCTCAGTTCTCTTGCTTTACATTCTACTGCTTTTTCTGGTTTTCCTCCCATTTTTCTGACTTTCCAGTTTCGTTTTTTTTTAATGGACTTCCTCTGTTTTGTTTATTCCTCAAATGATGACATTTCCCTCAGTGTGCTCTTTGGCCCACTGCTCTTCCTGTATACATCTGTTCTCTAAGTAATGGTAGATTTGATTTACTGCTTGCTCTCCCCTGCTCTGCATTTGGCAATTTCCCTGACTAATGACCTTATTTACCAACAGTGGCCTCAATCCCGCCACTAAATACTTGGGTATGGATCTACAGAAGTAATGTCTCAGCAGAAGTAACATATTTCAGTATAATTTTTCCCCAGCTCCTGTTCATTTTCCCACACTGGATGCTGAAAGTATCTGGCTTCCCAGGTTCCCCTGTAATCTTCAACTTGTCTACTCACCGTAGTGCTCCAGGACATTCCATTACAGACTTCTCTGATGCTCCAGACTCCCCATCTGGAATCTAACTTACATATCTTCTCTCCAAAATGAGTAAGGTTTTATTCCTTTAATAAACCCCTTACTCCCAAATACTTATAATAGCGCTGTTTGTACTCTGTTTGACATCATCACCTAACTGGACATTTATGTGAGAGAGAAATATGCCATTATTTAAGGCAGTGGGTTTTTGAGTTTCTTTGATACATGAATCTAATCTGTATCTTATTTATTTATTTATTTTTAAATTTTTGGCTGTGTTGGGCCTTCGTTTCTGTGCGAGGGCTTTCTCTAGTTGCGGCGAGCGGGGGCCACTCTTCATCTTGGTGTAATCTGTATCTTTATTAATCAGAGATAATGATGATTATTATTTGGGACATATTGATTTGAGATGAGAGATAATGATGATTATTATTTGGGACATATTGATTTGAGATGCCTACTGACACTGAAGTGGCGATTTTAAATAAACAGGTGAATCATCAAATTGGGGCCTGAGGGATAGGTGAGGGTTAGAGAGAGAAACTTGGAAAAGATCAGCATATCGATGATATTTCAAGCCATGGAACTGGTTGTAGATTGAGAACAACATTTAGCACTGAAGGGGAATCCTACATTCACAGATTTGGCAGAGGACAAATGGTCAGTCAGGAGACTGAGAAGAAGTGCTCAGCCAGTTAGAAAGATATAATTAAAGGTTAGAGGGTGTGACATCCTTGGAGCAAGAGAATATGATGGTTTAAGAGAAAGGTTTAAGTAAATGCTCCTGACAGGTCTAGTAAGATGAAGACTGATAACTTTCCACTGACATTAAGAAGATGAAGTTTCACTGATCACCTTGATAAATGGGTTGTGAGGTGAGTAGAATATCCTGAAGAAGTGGAGGCAACTCTTTCAGTGGCTTTTGCTATAAGGTATGGGGTGCTAGCTGGACTACACAGGGGATCAAAAAATATGTTACAGCATGCTTGTGTTCTGTAAGGAATAGCCCAGTAGAAAAAGGGAAAGTTTGTGATGTGGGAAAGAAAGGGGGGAATTGTAGAATCAAAGTCCTTGAGTGGCCAGAGAGGATGGGAGCCAGTGTGTAGGTAAAGCCCTCGGCCTTAGATGAATGACTGAAGCAGATACACTTCATCCATCATAGCTGTAGGGTGTCAGTTTATGTGGGGATATTTTCAGAAGCTTGGTAAATTTGCTAGTGGAAACATGTGGTAGTTCTCTTCTGACTGTTTCCTTTTATTAGTGAAATCTAGGCAAGAACAATTGCTGTAAGTGGGGTGGGCATTGAAGACTTGAGGAGAGAAGAAAAGATGTGAAATAGTTGTTTCAGAGCATTGAAGAGTCATTTTAGAAAATGTAGTAGGATTGCTGGACAGTGCTGAGGGCTTCTTAGAGTTTGGTTATACATTTATAATTTGATTAGTTATCACTGTTAGGTTTTTCCCTTAATCATGTTTCTCCATTCATACAGGCATAGGGTAATTTTGTTTGGTCAGGGTTGGAGATTTTCTAGGCAAATATTATGGTACAGGAATAAGAGAGTTGAGTATATATGTAAATGAATAATCATAGTGATGAATAATGGATTCTAAGCTCAGGAAGGAGGATATTGAACTCGTTGGGAGGAGGGTTGATGGATTTGAAGGTCAATGGGATTGCTATATTATTGAAGGGTTTTTGTTGGAAAGCTGGGAGAAATCAGAGAGAGATAAGTTTACCGATTCTGCGAGCTAGCAGAGAGAAAGTATTAGAAGTTTGATGCCCTTCAGAAACATTCTCAGGTAGTGGCAACACAAAGTCCTATAAGCTGATTGTTGCTATAGACACCAGTGTTTCCCAAACTATGGTTACACGCACACAGTATTCACAACTTTTGTCACATAATTATAATAAAAATAACAGTGATCATTAATTTGTATTCAGTATTTGCTATATGCAGATTCTAAGCATTAAATAATTTAATCCTCACAATAACGTTATGAGGTAGATACTGTTATTATGTCCATTTTACAGATAAATACAAATAAAATCACTGAGGCACAGAGAGCTTAAGTAACTTATTAAAGTCACTTTGTCCCAAAGCATCTGGTTTGAAGTGTCTGTCCTAACCAGTATATATATGGCCTCCTAATATTTGTACCACTGTGCTGTGACTTCCTCGTTATTTTCTTTTCATAGACTCGTTATATTAATACATTTTTTAAAAAAATTCACACCATTACAATGAATAAAAATGATTTATTGTAAATAATAAAAGATAAGTGTAAGATGATCATAATAAAAATAAAATATTATCCAATTCCAACTACTCAATGCTATACACCAGAGGCTCAGAGGGAGTGGCTTGCTTTCTTTGTATTACAAAGAAGATCAGCAATTGTTGGAGGGAGACAAAAGACTTGTGCCAGCTGGGGAAAATTACAAAAGACTGAAATGGGCCAAAAAGATAGCCTTTCTATGCTACCTCAGCCTTTCATTGTTGTTTGAGTTACTTTACAACTCAGTAAGTTGTAGAAAATAATGCTAATGCTAATGATTCTTATCCATAGAAACACAAATTGATTGTGTCAGGTGAACTGAAATTGATTATTGCACTGTGAATAGACCCATTTTGCTTCTCTTTGTCATTTCATTTCAGTATTCCTTATTTGTCTATAGATGTGGAGTCCTTTGAACCTTCCTTTGATCTGGTTGCAACATCCGACTGGTTCCCTAATTACTCAGTGTTAACTCTTTCACGTGTGTTCATTTTATATTGGTAGAAGACTCATAATTGTACTTTTACAAAACCTAGCCTTCAACACACCAGCTTTTTCTCCCTTTTGTAATCAGAAAGATGGGTAAGTTTTGCAAAGGGAATAATTTCCTTACTGAGTGGTTCAATACTATTTAATATTATTGTCATTTAATGTTCCTTAGAATTCACTCTCTAGGCAAAAGTCATCCACTGTACCACTGCCACTAACAAGCATCTCACACTTTGACAACACTGAACTGGGTTACTATTTCTCAGGCTTGGCTGAAAGTTTCACAGTTGCCTGTGGAAGTTAAAAGCTGCAGCTACAACAACCAATTATATGTTGTTGTGATCTTCAAGAGCATATATAGTTGAAAAGACGAAAGACAAGCAAACATTAGCCGAAAGGTATATATGTGCTAGGATAAATGAGGGGCTTACAAGCTGCTGGAAGAGGAATTGACCCAGGTTGGGGGTGTGTGGTAGAGGCTTCCTGGAGGAGGCCGGAGGTAGGACAAAGAACACTGAGTCAGGCACTGATGGGCATGTTATAACATAAAGTAAGAGTGCACTGTGCAAACATCTAGAACCACAGAAGAATGTGTGCTTTTACAGACTCACAGGCATAGAGAACAGACTTGTGGTTGCTAAGGGAGAAGGGGGGTGGGGGAGGGATGGATTGGGAGTTTGGGATTCGCAGATGCAAACTACTGTATATAGAACTGATGAACAACATGGTCCTACTGTATAGCACAGGGAACTATATTCAATATCCTGTGATAAACCACGACGGAAAAGAATATGAAAAAGAATGTATATATATGTATATCCAAATCACTTTGCTGTACAGCAGAAATTAACACAACATTGTAAATCAACTATACTTCAATAAAATAAATTTTTAAAAATGCAAGAAAAAGCAGGAGCAGGAATGAGAGTCCAACTGAATGCTATTAAGATGGACATTAAAGAGATTTGCAGGGGACTTCCCTAGTGGCACAGGGGTCAAGAACCCGCCTGCCAATGCAGGGGACACAGTTTTGATCCCTGGTCTGGGAAGATCCCACATGTAGCAGAGCAACTAAGCCCGTAAGCCACCACTACTGAGCCTGTGCTCTAGAGCTCATGAGCCACAACTACTGAAGCCCGCGCGCCTACAGACCGTGCTCCTCAATAAGAGAAGCCACCACAATGAGAAGCCTGTGCACCGCAACGAAGAGTAGTCCCTGCTTGACGCAACTAGAGAAAGCCCGCGTGCAGCAACAAAGACCCAACGCGACCAGAAAGAAATTAATAAATAAATACTAAAAACAAAAAGGACTAGTGTTTTTTTTTTTTAAAAAAGAGATTTGCAAATGGAAAAAAAAAGAATGTGTGCTGTTAGAGAACAGGAGCAGTACAGCATGATTAGAAAATGAATTTTGATGTAGCAATTAGAGATGCGGTTGGGAAGTGGGTCAAAGGGCTTTAGCAGCCAGTGGCTTTCAAACTTTTTTTTGAATTCGCTCTCCAACAAGAAATGCAAATAGATACATGTATACATATAACTGAATCACTTTTCTGTACACCTGAAACTAATACAACGTTGTTAATCAATTATAGTCCAATATAAAATAAAAATATAAAAAAAGGAATGTACCATACTAATCAAGATATTAATATTAGAAACTGTGGGGAGAGGGAGTATTTGGGAAAGAAACACTCTGTACTCAACTTTCTGCAAATCTAAAACTGTTTTAAATATTAAAGTTTATTAATAAAAAAATAAATTTTAACTAATCTGATTGGTTAAAAAAGTAAATGTATTTTACCTTTCAACTTAATACAACACACGAAAAATATTTAAGAAAAGTTTCATGAAGCAGCATGTACTTATAATGCACTTTGCTCTATTCTGTTCTATTCTATTTCATTCATTTGTAAAAATGCCTGCCATCACCCACTGAATTTGTTTTACTCATTAATGAGTGGCTGCACTTTGACCATCATTGGGTTTTGTTTGTTTATTTACTAAACTAAGGAACTTGGACTTTATCTTGAAATGTTTAAGCATGGAAGTGACCTGATATTCAAATGCTCAGTATTTGTTTGTTGACTGACTGAATGATTGAATTCATCCATCCATCAGTCCATCCATCTATTCATCTATCCTTCCAAACATCCCAGAGAAAGAGGGCAGATTAAGGACTTTTCTTTGAGCAGATCACATTTCAGTTTGGTTCCCCAAGTGATTCAGAAGGGAAGATGCAAATAAGAATAATGAAAATGAGCAATATAGTAGCCAGTGCTCTGGCTGCAGGAACACCCAGTACAGCTTGTGCTTGCTGACCCCCAGAGTCCGTCTTTAATGAGCAGCGAGACAGTTCATCTGAGTCACGAATTGTCACCATAGCTTCTGTTTCCTTAGAAACAGGGCAACTGGTGAAGCTCTTGGCTCTAAAAACCACGGTAAAATATCCAGTAGCCAGATGGTCTGGCAATTGAAATTGTCATGCCTTTGTGAGCATTTATCGTGAATTGGCATCACATGAGAAAAGAAAATCTTTCAAGTGCAAATCTAGCAGGGATGGAAAAGTGATGAGCAGGGGTCTGTTGGTAATTGGAATTGAGGTGCAGACAAAAGGCAGAAACTTGGGGACTGAAGTTCCACCTAGTCCAGCAATTCCCAGCTGACTTCTGTTGTCATTGTTCCTGCTGCGTTCTCACTCATCGAGCCCAGCACTGTGAAATAAATGCTGTTTCCATCCTCACTGTGTCTAGGAACAAATGAAATTTTGAGCACTTTCAAATCCTTCTTAAAGAAAATGAATTTCTTATATATCTGCTGCAAATGGAAAATGCTAATCACCACTGGCCAGGAGAGACACGAAGTATTTTATATTCCCTGGCATATATTTCAGAGATTTCTGTGCTTTATCAATGCCCCTGCTACTGGCAAAATACTTACTAGACAATTATTTCTGAAGAGGCCGTGTTATGACACTCAAGCAGTAGTAATGATAACTTGTAGTTATTAAGTGCCTACTATGTGCCAGACACTGTACTAAATACTTATTAACCTTTTGAAAGCCAGTATAAGCTACATACTAGTATTATTCTCATTTTACAGATGAAGACACTGAGATTTAGAGTTATTTAATCTGGTTAAGGTTACAGCCAGTAATTTGAGTGCAGGTAGCATACAGCCTATGCTCTGAGCCACTAAACAGCTTTACCACATCTTCCCAAAAATAAGTGGTAAGATGTAGAAGCTTTAGAGTAGGGCTTTGTAAACTTTGTGTGTCACGGACCCCTTTTACGGTCAAGTTAAATCTATGGATGTCTTTTCAGAAAAGGTATAGATGCAAAAAAGCAGAGAAAGGATTACAAAGGCAAACAATTATTGTGAAATATAGTTAACACAATTTAAGAAGAATAGTAGTATATATGCTTCTTTGGTAATGTCTTAAATAAGATCAGACTGTGGGTCAAATATCCAGCATAATTTTGAAGCAGTAGAGTCATTTACCCTAATTTTCTTTCTTTAAAAAGCAGAAAAATTTTACTGATTTTTCACACTTAAAAATAATACATTTTTGTTGTAAAAATCAAGCAATACAAAAATCTCAAAACTGGGAATTTTATCTATAAGCTCACCTTTCAGAGAAAACTATTAACACTCTGTTCTATATCCTTCCAGGATTTTTTTAAACAAAATACTTCTAAAATATACTTATGCATAGTACTTTGCAAACTGCCTTTTTCACTTAATATATCATGACATTTACTCAAATTTTCAATGATACATTGAATTACCTGCAATAATTGTAATTAGATAGAAAATCTGGTGTATTAGTGCTTTCTTTTGGTTAAAAGTCACAAGTACTGGGCTTCCCTGGTGGCGCAGTGGTTGAGAGTCCGCCTGCCGATGCAGGGGACACGGGTTCATGCCCCGGTCCGGGAGGATCCCGCATGCTGCAGAGCGGCTGGGCCCGTGAGCCATGGCCGCTGAGCCTGCGCGTCCGGAGCCTGTACTTCGCAACGGGAGAGGCCACAACAGTGAGAGGCCCGTGTACCGCAAAAAAAAAAAGTCACATGTACTGAAAATTCTATTAAGGTCTGTTGCTTACATTTATCATGGAAAGAAATGTTAAATTTCTAATTGAGGTAAGTGAAAATAAAAATGCAAATCTTTCCCAGCCAAGTTCAAGGACCCCTAGAGTTCTATCCATGGGCTTTTTTGGGGATCCATGCATACCAGATTAAGAGCTCTGGTTCTCCACCTGGGGCCATTTTGTCCCCTCACCACAGTGCATGGGACCTTTGGTAATGTCTGGAGACATATTTGATTGTCATTTCAGGGACAGTATACTTCTGACTTCTAATGAGTAGAACCAAGTATGCTGTTAAATATTCTATGATGTGCAGGATATCCCCACAGAACAGAGGGTATCCAGCTGCAAGCATCAGTAGTGTAAACGTTAAGAAATCCTGCTTTAGAGCATGAAGATTTGGCTTTGAGTCCAAAATGCTGAGACTCACAAACTGAGTGATCTTGAAAAATATTTCCCTTCTGAATCTTGCTTTCTTGACCTGTAAAATGAGGGTGTTAAGATTTATATCCCAGGACTTTTGTGAGTTTAAATAAAATAGTGTGAAGGTGTGTAATAAAGTAATGTACCACTCACGTTGTTTTCAAACTATGTTCTTTTGAGTCTTTGGATCACACAGGGTCATTTCAGGGGATATTCCTGAGGACTTATGGGGAGGCTACAAGGCCAGAATTTCAGGCATCTAACCTCCACTTTAACCAGAGAATTTCTGCTTTTTATTTATTTTATATATTACGTTTTTGTGAAAGATTATTATTGAAAAAGAAAAACCCTTTGCTTTCAATGTAATGCTAGACATAATTATTAAATATATCATGATAACCAAATATAAGAAAGGATTATTTATTTAGCATTTAATCCCTTGGACATACATACTAATTCAGGGGTTATGTTAGCTAGCATTACTTTGGTCAAAGTTTGAACACAGCAACTTGAGAAGAAAAATACACACTCAATTTGCTTCCATGTGTCATATTTTGGTGATATTCTCTTTACACAATCATTGAAAACACATCAGATAAAAGTAGCAAGACATTCATATTTCAAAACCACCTTTCCCCCTACTGCTGACACAGAACAGAACTTTCTCTTTCTCCGTTTCACACATGTGGTAATCAGTTTGCTTTCCTTTGAACTAGATAATTGTAAGAATCACAGAGTACCCAAAGCCTGTCCATGTGTATTTATGTTCACTAACACAGTTACACAAGGGATCCGCAGAAATACTACTGGTTCTGTTAGTTTAAATTAAATTCCTTAATCAATCCCCTGAGAAGTGTTATCCAGGAGGTAAGTGCCGAATGTGCATGAATCTTTTATGTGCTTTGTTCTATAACAGTTTTGGGAGGTCTGCAAATGTGAATTCTGCACAACGAAAACGGGTTGCTGACATTAGACAAGGCATCCAGTGGTTTTCAAATCTTGGAAACCTAATAACACAGGCTCTACACAGCAGAGCACAGGTGCCATGGAGTTTCCTCACTTAACCTCCCTGCATTCACCTCCCTTAAAAGTAGCAGAAGCTAACATCTGCTGATTGCTTCCTTATGCCAAGACTTGATTATTATTTAGTTCCCAGAATAGCTTTGTGAAGTCAGAACTATCACCATCACCCACTTTATCAACTGAGGAAACCATCGCTTAGAGAGGTTGAGTAATTTACCCAAGGTTACTTAGTTTGTAAGTAGCTGAAGGAGGACTGGAACCCAGATCTTTTTGATTTCAGAGTACATGGTCTTAGCCACTACTAGAGACTGCCTCTCCTAATATAACCCTTCACCTCTTCCCTGCCCCAGCAATGTGGTGACTATTTAAGCACTGCATTTGCAGTTGGACTAGGGGTGGGATTGGTTACAAGGGGCTAGACCACTCTGGAATGCTTGCTTCTCTGTTGCTCTCTTACCAAGGGTAACTTGCTATAGATGTAGAGAGGAAATAAATGTCAAATGTACCCTTTGTGGATTTTTCTGTATGTGCTTCAATGTACTCTGAAGTCCTTCCTCACTCCTTTGCCCAGGTAGCTGGATGTGAACCACTCATTGGCCTAAAAGGAAGTTGTCAAAATAGATCCAGAGAACAAAATTGTCAAAATTTCAGCTCTTGGACTTTTCAAAGGCTTTATGTCAAGTATGACATGAAAGCCTACCTAATCTAGTTTTTGACCTCCTTCCCTAGACTGAAAAAGCAATCTTCTTTAGCTGAATGGGGGTGGCCATTTGGACAGCAGGTAGGTCAAAAGGAAGGATCCCTAAGCGCCACGTAGTACGTCGAGTTGGCCAGCAGCACTGATGATGAGACACCATGGCCTTGTGAGTGGACATGGACAAAGCCCAGGCTTTCAGTTCCCCTTCTCTTCTCCCACTGGTGAGAATGCTGCAGTGAGAACAGCCAGTGTACCGTCTTTTAAATTTCCTGTAGAAGCGATGCCTGCCTATGTGCCTAAGACTTTGCTCGACCCTCCATTTGGCTTCCTTGGATGTGTAATAATCTTCTCCACATGCTGGAATTGAGCACTGGGGTCATGTGACACTTCTAGGGGTGATGAGGGTGTATGGAGAAAAGAACTCCTTATCTAGGCAACGTGCAGTGATTGGAACCAGTCTGCTATATCTAGTAGTTCATAGATAGCCATAGAAAATAATCCCTTCCTTGCACAGATAATTTTATGTTCCCTTTGTTTTTATTTATTTTATTTATTTATTTTTGGCTGCGTTGGGTCTTCGTTGCTGCATGCGGGCTTTCTCTAGTTGCGGCGAGCTGGGGCTACTCCTTGTTGCGGTGCGCGGGCTTCTCATCGTGGTGGCTTCTCTTGTTGCAGAGCATGGGCTCTAGGTGCATGGGCTTCAGTAGTTGTGGTGCGCGGGCTCAGTAGTTGTGCCACACGGGCTTAGTTGCTCCTTGGCATTTGGGATCTTCCCGGACCGGGGCACGAACCCGTGTCCCCTGCATTGGCAGGCGGATTCTTAACCACTGTGCCACCAAGGAAGTCCCCTTTTTTTTTTTTTTTTTTTTGCAGTACGCAGGTCTTTCACTGTCCTCTCCTGTTGCGGAGCACAGGCTCCAGACGCGCAGGCTCAGCGGCCATGGCTCACGGGCCTAGTCACTCCGCGGCATGTGGGATCTTCCCGGACCAGGGCACGGACCCGTGTTCTCTGCATCGGCAGGCGGACTCTCAACCACTGCGCCACCAGGGAAGCCCTATATTCCCTTTAAATAGTCAATAACTGTTCTCTAATAATTGTAAGATCCCAGAGGGAGTGCAATAATAATGAGTTCCAAGACTATGGATGATCTTATACTGACTGAGGTAATTTACATACTAATTGTAAGAGCAACTCACATTAACTGAATTCTTAACTGTGTGCCTGGCATTAGGTTTAAACATTTGACATATATTATTGCTTATAATCTGCATAAAATCCTTATGAGATGATATTTTACAGATGGAGAAACTGAGGCTACGTGAAGTCAAGTAAATTTGGCAGAGGTCAGAAAACTGGCAAGAGGTTGAATTTGGATTTGAGTCAGCTACTCTTGGTTGAACAAGAAGGAGAACAATAATGAAGAGGGCCACCTAGGAAAGGGGGATGATGGGAGCATCCATCCATTTTTCCTGAAGGAAAAAATATATTTATGTATGTATGTAAATGTTTGTATGTATATAAGTGTGTATATGTATATGCATGTGTAGAAAGAATCTATTTTCAATATATGTGTGTATGTACACCCACAAACCTATACATACATATATATGTATATGTATACACATATACGTATATATATACATATATATATATATATAGAGAGAGAGAGAGAGAGAGAGAGGGAGAGAGAGAGAGAGAGAGAGAGGAAATCTACCTTTAATGTTTGTTCATCTATGGTCTACTTTCAAAGAGATTTACTCTTCTGTGGGAGGTAACATCAATCTCAATAATAATATAATAATAACTAGCAGATAACCTGAGGCTGGAGGGGATGACTTGACTGCATTCTTTTATATAATGATCTTTTAATTATCTGACTCTTTCTCAAAGCTTTAAGTTTCCATCAGGTAGGCAGTGACTATAACTTGTTTATTCTTTTATTCCAGAGCCTAGCACAGCCCCTGACTAGCCCAGGGTCATCCAACCAGCCAACTAGTGGGATTCAGACTCCGGCAGTCTGACACTAGAGCCAAACTCTTAACCATGGCTTTGCCCTGTCTCTCACAGAACAATCCTCTTCCAAATGCACTGCATTGTGATTTTAGGGCAGGGCTGCTTTTTTGGTGCGGGTATAAATCAGATTCTCCTTATATTCTGCTCTTAAGTTTGGTAAGAAATAAGCTACCTGGAGAAATGTTGCCTGACTCCAAGTTTAAGAACAAAGACTAGTATCCATAGCCCCTCACATCATCGTGCCGATTTCTTATTTAGCTTGTGCATCGAAACATGAATAAATATAGCAGATTAGGAGGTCCTAGATGACTAGGAGCTGCTTGGGAGGATATTATTCGGCAGAGCCTCTGTATAACATGATAGATGGAAATGTTCAAGAATACTGCACATAGGAAGTGGGCATAGAGGGAACTTTCCTCAACATAATAAAGGCCATATATGACACACCCACAGCCAACATCATCCTCAATGGTGAAAAACTAAAACCATTTCCACTAAGATCAGGAACAAAGACAAGGTTGCGCACTCTCACCACTATTATTCAACATAGTTTTGGAAGTTTTAGCCACAGCAATCAGAGAAGAAAAGGAAATAAAAGGAATCCAAATCGGAAAAGAAGAAGTAAAGCTGTCACTGTTTGCAGATGACATGATACTATACATAAAGAATCCTAAAGATGCTACCAGAAAACTACTAGAGCTAATCAATGAATTTGGTAAAGTAGCAGGATACAAAATTAATGCACAGAAATCTCTTGCATTCCTATACACTAATGATGAAAAAAATCTGAAAGTGAAATTAAGAAAACTCTCCCATTTACCACTGCAACAAAAAGAATAAAATATCTAGGAATAAACCTACCTAAGGAGACAAAAGACCTGTATGCAGAAAATTATAAGACACTGATGAAAGAAATTAAAGATGATACAAATAGATGGAGAGATATACCATGTTCTTGGATTGGAAGAATCAATACTGTGAAAATGACTCTACTACCCAAAGCAATCTACAGATTCAGTGCAATCCCTATCAAACTACCACTGGCATTTTTCACAGAACTAGAACAAAAAATTTCACAATTTGTATGGAAACACAAAAGACCCCAAATAGCCAAAGCAGTCTTGAGAAAGAAAAACGGAGCTGGATGAATCAGGCTCCCTGACTTCAGACTATACTACAAAGCTACAGTAAGCAAGACAGTATGGTACGGGCACAAAAACAGAAAGATAGATCAATGGAACAGGATAGAAAGCCCAGAGATAAACCCACTAATATATGGTCACCTTATCTTTGATTAAGGAGGCAGGAATGTACAGTGGAGAAAGGACAGCCTCTTCAATAAGTGGTGCTGGGAAAACTGGACAGCTACATGTAAAAGTATGAGATTAGAACACTTCCTAACACCATACACAAAAATAAGCTCAAAATGGATTAAAGACCTAAATGTAAGGCCAGACACTATAGAACTCTTAGAGGAAAACATAGGCAGAACACTCTATGACATAAATCACAGCAAGATCCTTTTTGACCCACCTCCCAGAGAAACAGAAATAAAAACAAAAATAAACAAATGGGACCTAATGAAACTTCAAAGCTTTTGCACAGCAAAGGAAACCATAAACAAGACGAAAAGACAACTCTCAGAATGGGAGAAAATATTTGCAAATGAAGCAACTGACAAAGGATTAATCTCCAAAACTTATAAGCAGCTCATGCAGCTCAATAACAAAAAACCAAACAACCCAATCCAAAAATGCGCAGAAGACCTAAATAGACATTTCTCCAAAGAAGATATACAGTTTGCCAACAAACACATGAAAGAATGCTCAACATCATTAATCATTAGAGAAATGCAAATCAAAACTACAATGAGATATCATCTCACACCAGTCAGAATGGCCATCATCAAAAAATCTAGAAACAATAAATGTTGGAGAGGGTGTGGAGAAAAGGGAACACTCTTGCACTGCTGGTGGGAATGTGAATTGGTTCAGCCACTATGGAGAACAGTATGGAGGTTCCTTAAAAAACTACAAATAGAACTACCATATGACCCAGCAATCCCACTACTGGGCATATACCCTGAGAAAATCATAATTCAAAAAGAGTCATGTTCCACCATGTTCATTGCAGCTCTATTTACAATAGCCAGGACATGGAAGCAACCTAAATGTCCATCATCGGATGAATGGATAAAGAAGATGTGGCACATATATACAATGGAATATTACTCAGCCATAAAAAGAAACGAAATTGAGTTATTTGTAGTGAGGTGGATGGACCTAGAGTCTGTCATACAGAGTGAAGTAAGTCAGAAAGAGAAAGACAAATACCGTATGCTAACACATATATATGGAATCTAAGGGGAAAAAAATGTCATGAAGAACCTAGGGGTAAGATGGGAATAAAGACACAGACCTAATAGAGAATGGACTTGAGGACATGGGGAGGGGGAAGGGTAAGCTGTGACAAAGTGAGAGAGAGGCATGGACATATATACACTACCAAACGTAAGGTAGATAGCTACTGGGATGCAGCCGCATACCACAGGGAGATCAGCTCAGTGCTTTGTGACCACCTAGAGGGGTGGGATAGGGAGGGTGGGAGGGAGGGAGACGCAAGAGGAAAGAGATATGGGAACATATGTATATGTATAATTGATTCACTTTGTTATAAAGCAGAAACTATCACACCATTGTATAGCAATTATACTCCAATAAAGATGTAAAAAAAATAAAAACTGAAACTATACAAGTAAAAAAAAAAGAATACTGCACATAAATAATTGATGCATATATGAAAAAGATTCTTAAGGCTTTTTAAAGACAATGCACCATAAGATTTTTTTGTTTTCGTATTTTTGTGTTTTTCTAGGATGCTGTAGGTAGGTAATATAAATTATGGATACTCAGCTTGCAGATAATTAAGTACTGAATAAGCTAAAGTTCACTGCAGTGATGATTCACATCATCTAGTTTGTGGATGATCGATTGTGGTGCTCTTGTCCCGGTTTTTGGCTCTGTTTACTGCCTATAAGCAGTCTCATAAAATTAGACTGAGGCAAAGTCAGAAAGTAGAAATAAAATGTGTACAGAGAAATTCAATATAGCACTATTTATAAAAGTGCTAATAGTCCAATAATAGATTAATAGTTAAATAAGTTTTGGTATATCTGGATAAAGGAATATTATTATAGTAGAATAGCATTTATAATGAATACTTTTTATGATTAAATGCTTAAAATATGATAGACAGTGGACTATCTTGAATATTAGACATCTGGAATGAGTCGAATACCCTTCCTCCTCTACAGGACAAAATTATTTTCAGTAATAATCATGAAATGTAACAAACATTAACAATGGCCAGAAAAGAAATATGAATAGGCCAAGGTCACAGAGCAGAGCATTGACTGCTAAAGAATCATGTTGCCTAAGGAATATGCCCAGAAGAGGAGGAAGAGGAAAGAACTAAAGTCTGGAAGGACTCTTTCTCAGGAATGGTTGACTTTTGAGGATGTGGCCATCGAATTCACTCAGGAGGAATGGGAATGCCTGGACCCTGCTCAGAGGATGTTGTACAGGGATGTGATGGTGGAGACCTACAGGAACTTGCTTTCCATGGTTTCCACAGCACTCCTTCACCCATCCCTCCACCTTCCACATCACTCACACTGTAGAAATGATCCCTCTGTTGAACTGTTGGACAACATTCTCAGGACAGGACCTATGTCACCATCTGCCACCGTGATGACTCAGAAATCATTTCCTGGAGGGATGGCTGAATATCCTTAGTACTTAACACAGCTGACTACTTCTTGCATCTCCTTTGAGGTTTTTTTCCGAAACTCCTGATATTAGTTGTATTATTATGTAATGTGTCCTCCCTGGGTGGGTGCTCGTGCTTAAGAATAAGTTGTCTCAGTCTGTAGTCCAGCTGGAAATCCTGTTTTCCTCACTACTTCGTGTGCCAATTGGGTTAATGTATACAAACCTGTGTGTCTCTTGCCCTGATTTGAAAAATCGTGTTAATTTACCTCAAGAGTTTTAAAACAAGTTCATGCTGTTAGATTGCTTAGAATATTGTATGTTTTGTTGTAAATAGTTAAAAGTTAGTTTTTTAGAAAAAGATATGCTAGTATTCTGTCATGTTTTTCATGATATGCCTTTGTCTGCATTATATCTTGTTTGCTTTTCCTTTGCAATTTTTTCTCGACAACATTGTGTCTGATCCCAGTTAATGAATATAGAACGTGCTCACTGTTTATTCCATATATTTTGGAACCATTTAACTAGATAATAAGGGTACTGCATAGGTAGGGGTTGCTCTACTTGTTGGCTGTTGGAAAAATGGAGAATATTTTACACATTAATTTATAAGCATGATTTACAGATGATGGTCTTTCAGCATGTATTATGCAATACAGCTGTCACGTACTACTAAAAACATATATATGAATAGTAAAATTCTTCTAATCTTGAACTCTTCATGTGATTACATACCAATATAGAAAATAGACCGAAATAGAATTTAAAAAGTGAATATTATAGTACAAAAAAGAAAAGTAATAAATTAATACTTTTAAAGTATTTCTTTGGAAGGAAGTGGGCAAAAGCACATGGAGAAATACTTCCAGAAGACTGAATTCCCTGTTTCAGAGGATGATTTGCACATAGAATGACAGAACTGAAGTAACTCAAGTTCTATTACTTTATCTTTACAACCACTGTGCCACAACTGTTTATTTTAAATCTATTGTCTAAATGCAGGGGTGTATAGGACATAAGACTTGAATACATGAACTACCCTCGAAGTGAGCTCAAATGATTCTGAACCCTATGAAACTTACTTTTGGGAGGAGAGGAGCACAGTAGCTAATCCTCTGTCATGGACTACACAAGGAGTCCTTTGAATTAATTCCCATGTAGGTCACAAAGTTAAAGTGTAAGAACTAAAATGTGCTAATTTGAAGCTTAAATATATATATTATATAAGTAAAACCCATCAGTGTCTGCACTAATTCTTTAGAAATTAGACCAACAAAACATATTTTTGGAGAAGTATTTTATTCCTGATATTTAGAATTGCTGGAGCATTGTGATAATATAAAGCAGGCTAAATTTTAATTGGTTTTATTTATTAATTATTACTTTTAATTTCTCTACAATGCCCTTCCCACTCCCTTATTGGTTGCACATGGGGTGAACTACTTCTACAGTTCTACTCCTGAAATTCCATGAATGACAAATCTCAGGAGGAAAAAAGGATATAAAATTGTGTATAAGATATACTGGTAAAGGGCCTTTGAGATTCCCTTCTGCACAAGGAAAGCTGAAATGGTCCGTGAGGTGTCTGGAGTTTCTGCCATTTGTGATATCTGAAACTAAACATGTGACCTGGGCAAGGATGGAGTAAGTCAGGTAAAGAGATGCTCCGTATTGGATAATAGCCAATGGACCAATCAGAGCCTCTTTCTAGAGAAATATGAATGCCAATGCTCAGATGAGATAGGTTAATTACATCTGAATATTCATGAAGCTATTGTTTTGGTTCTTTATGGAGTCAGTCTTAGAGGCACTGCCACCCAAGTGATTATCTACTACGTGTCTTTTTGTTTTTGTTCTTGCTTATTATATACCCTCCATTATCTCTGTGGGCCAAACTTAAAGAACGGTTCAGTTAAAAAAATGAACAAACAAAATAGAGATATGATATAAACACTAAAAGAGAATATATAAAATATTTAACAATGGTTAGGCTCTCTGGGTTGTAAGATAATGGATATTTCCTTAGCTTCTTTCTATATTTCCTATATTATCTATCATGAGCATGTGTTGCTGGTTTTTCAGGAAATTTTTTTTTATTAAAGATAACTATATTTTCTATTTTCATCTTGATTTGCTTTAAAAGGAGAGAAGGAACCACCTTTATATCTATAATTCCTTGCACAGAAGTAAGTTCACTTTCCTCTGGAAAAACTGAGTGCATAATAAAAGGCTATAAACTGCTGAGGTTAAACACAGTTTATCCTGGGCTAGTTATCTGAATTTTTATTCCTATGCTGTAGGGTAAACAGACCATTTGAAGTTTTTTCCAGGTTAGTAAGAGACCAAGATAATTGTAAGGTAGTTACCTTGGACTAGAAAGGTGAGGTGGGTTAGTGCTTTTAACAATCTCTTGCCTATACGACAAGGTTATTTTTGAAGACAAGAGTACCAAATGTTCCAAGTTCCCACAGTTGTCATGGAAACCTTTTTAGCTAGCTGAATAGGTTAGCAGTATTTTATGTTCCCCACTTTGTCAAACACAAGAAGACATGATCCCAGCTTTGCATTACTAATCAGAAAACTTCTGTTTTCAAGTCTTCTAGCCCTTGATTAGTCACATTGTCTTAATGTTTTTTTGTTTTTTTTTTCCCCCTTTTCCACAACATAAAGCAACAGGCAGTTTCTCTTTCAAAAATCATTCCCACTTTAGAAGCAGAGCCAAAATTGTGACTGGGATGACCTTGTTGTGCTTGGGAGTAATACTGCCAGCAGCTCTGAAAGGCTCCTGCAGGTTAATTTAGGCTCCTGCTGAAACTCTTCTGATTTGTACTGACTTTCAATGGTTTCCTGGAGGTAAACTCACTTGCTAATAGGCAGGAATTATTCCTCATTTTAGGAGCAACAGTCTGCCCACACCAGCTTATAAAGCACAGGTAAGCTTTAGGAAAAAGGCACCCTAAGGCTAAAACCAAAACAGCCAGGTCACATGGGTAAATTCAGATCCAGCAAATCTGACTTTTTCCTCTTATACATCTGCAACAACCCTTCACATTGCTTTGGAAGGTAGAAGTCGTCTAAGAATACAGAGGAAAATTGGAAAACTAACAACGGCATTGCAGCAATAGACTGACCACTTTGAGTAACTAGTTAAAACTGGAATTTGTTGGGCTTCTTTAAGTGTCACCAGACACAGAAAGCCTTGTTTGTGTATGGGGGAGGCAGCTGACAAGGGTACCGGTACCTTACAGCATCTGGCTTGTTAAGTAGTGTATAAGTAACAATTAAGTATAATGTAATAATCAAGAATGTGGGATTTCCAGCTATGTGAATTTGGGGAGTTCATCTTGTCTCTTGGTTTCTTTATTAGTACAATGGAAATTACCAATAACACCTATCCCATAGGGCTGTAGTGAGGATTAATAAGTTAATACATGTATACTGCTTATCAGCCCTGACCACAATACATGCTAAATAAATATGTTTGGCAGGATAAAGGCATGGGGGGAAGACAGGAGTAATGGGAAACAAAGAAGAATAAAAAGAGATAATAGAAAACAAAGAGGGGAAAATGACCATGGAAGAACGAGGTGCATATGGCTATAAGGTAGCATCATTACCAGTTACCTCAACTATTGGATGTTGCCCAAATTTCCGCCCCAGCCCTAGACCTCACTGGACCCTACCTCTCATTGGATGCAACTAAATGAGACAAGTTGACAAAATTTGTTGGACTGACACAGTGGTTTTCATTATCTAATCATGACCCATTATTTCATTATCTGCTTTTTGTTCTTAAATATTTGAATGTCTGTTCTGCACTCAAGCAATGATGCTTGCCAAAGAAACCTCAAGTTAATAAAGAAGTGCATAATGAAAACCACTCTTTCAGTGGGGCCAAAGAGGTTGGGAATTAGGAGGTTTCAGCTTTGCCATAGCAGAGTTATCTTTTTTCCGGGAATTTAAATAGTGAAGAAAAATACATTTGTACATTCTTGAAAACTAAAAGTAGTAAACTGACTGATGCAAATGGATAAAAAAGAAAGCAACTTAAATGTCACTGAGTAAACCTTGAAGACTGCATAAGACCAGACCAAATTCAGTTATTTTGGAAACCATCAAAACAAATTGTAGCACAGATCACAATTCTAATATAAAACTAAAAAGTGGATGCCAAATGAGAAGCTAGGCATGAAAATAAAATAGCTTGTGTTCATGTTTTTTATGAAACATAAGTTTTCCTATACTCATAAAATGAGTTTTTATACACATATTTTGATAATTTTGGAAGACTTTTGTGTAATAATAAATCATAATCTGTGTATTGTAAATTGTATTCACTAATGAATCACGTTATGCCAATACATGTTATGAAAATTTGCCTAGTAGGAAAGATGCCCTACTCCTGGCAGTTGATAATAATGATTATATTGTGTTTTAATATTATAGTATACATAGTTCTGCATTTATTCTCTTACTTTTTTCATGTGGCTCTTCTCAATCAAACGACACACTCCAAAAAGCTTCTTATTCCACACTGAGCACAGAATGTCAGGTAGTAAATATGGTACAAATGAATGAATGGCTAAGTAACAGGCATTATGATTTGAAGAGCTTAGTGAATAATAAAGTAAAATGATATTCTCGCTTCTTAGAAATGAGTTAATTCTTATTTAAATCAAATTTCATTTTTATCAATGTAATACATGCACATAGTGAAAAAAAAGTTAAAAGATTTTAAGGAAATAAAGCAGCTTCTGCCCACGCTTTTCCATCCTTTAAACTAGCTCTCTAGAGAAATAACTTTGAACCATTTTAGCTTTTTCTTCTGGTACTAACTTTAATATTCTAAATATTATGCTTCTACTACTGTCTTTCCACAGGCAATTCTCTGACACCAACTTAACGTCTCACAATTCAGTTGAATCTGGAGTTAGTACAGACCTCACAGGTTGAGGGGCTCAGTCCCACAAGACTGCTCCCACTTGCTCCCACTTTCAGATGTCAACTGCAAGTCCTGGATGTCCCCAAGCCCCCCACACTTCTTCCTGTTTGGCTACAAATTTGGAAGTTTCCATAACCCTCCATCAGGTCTGAAAATTTGCTAGCACAACTTACAGAATTACTGGAAGTGCTGTACTTACAATTACAGTTTTATTATAAAGAATACAAATCAAGAGCAGCCGAATGGAAGAGATGAATGGGGTAAAGTCTTGTGGAGGGAGAAGGGAGGACCCAGAGCCTCCACGCCCTCTCCTAGTAGAGTCTGGGTGTGCCACCCTCCCAGCACATTGATGTGGTCACCAACCCAGAAACTCCCTGAGCCTCATCGTCCAGAGTTTTACCAAGGTTTCCTTATGAAGCATGATTGGTTAATGTCACTGGCTACATGATTGAACTGAATTTCTGGAGGTTGTGAGATGGGAGTAAAAATTCCAGTGCCCTAGTCACTTGGTTGTTTTTTCTGCCAACCAGCCCCCATCCGGAAGCAATTTAGGAATCCAACCTCATTAGCATAAACTCAAGTATGAGTGAAAAAGGCTTTATATGAATAACAAAATACACTCCTATCACTCAGGAAATTCCAAGGATTTTTTGAAGCTCTGTGACAGGAACTAATGAAGAACACCAAATAATATTTATATTTACATAGTTATTTATTGATTTATATATATTACATGGTATAATATAAGTTTATATATTTTTACTACTATTTAATTTTCTATTGCCTTCCTTTTATCATAGTTGACTATTTAGCTTTTTTATACCCACCTCCATTATTTTTTATTTGTCCACATAATTTATATATATATGTATATATATTCATATATACATCAGTTTAAATTAGAGGTTAGTGTTTGTATTATTATTATTATGCTTATAAAAGTATTGTTCACTGTGAACCAATGAACAACGTACCATAATTGTATTTCTTTTCTTGTACAAGTTGCGTTCCTCTTTGATTTACTAATTGCCTCATTTTAAAAATTCTTGTTTTTATATTTTTTCAAATTCCATTACAGTTTGTCACATTAATATTTATACTATTTTAAAATACTCAACCAGTGCCCCCCACTCCATGCCCACATCCCAGTCATCCCCTCCCCCAACTCTTTTTGTTCAGTGTAGGCTGGTTGCTTTCCAGTTTGGAACAAACCAGGCATTTTCAGACTTCTCACACTTCATTTAGTCTTTCCTGTTAGGTTCTATAATCTCACTTATATTGCACGTGTTTCTTTGAAATTATTATTACCATCTAAATTATTACTGTTATTACTATTGCTATTATTAGTACTTTGTTTTATTATTTTAGTTATTTCATTCTGCTATAGCAAGAGCTATAGCAACAGTCTAAAAATGTATACAGATGAAGGTAAATTTTTCTAGGTCTTGAATATCAGAAAATTTTGTTTTTCTACTTTTATATCTGATAGATGATTTATTATACTTAGAAGGTGAAATCATTTCCCCTCAGAATTTTTAAGGTACATCTCCACTAGTAACTCTAGATTCTACTTTTGCCTATGAGAAGTCAGATGCCAGTTTGATCCTTATTCTTTGCATGTGACTTAAACTTCCTTCACGGGAGCTCTCAGGAATTCCATCTCCAAGAGGCTGTAATTTCATTCTGGTGGACTTTTATTTACTGATCTGGGAATTTGGGGGATTCTTTCAACCTGAAAACTAATTTTTTCCAATCTTTGAAACTTTCCTGAATTAATTTGATAATTTCCTTCCTTCTATTTGTTTTCATTCTCTATGGAACAATTGTTTTGATGGTTGGCCTCTTAACACTTGAATTTGTTTTTTTCTCTCTCATCCATTTTTTTTTTTTTTTTTTTGCTTTTTATTCCACTTTCTCTGAGGTTTTCTTGGATGTCCTCTCTACATTTTTACCGATATTTTTTTCCCAAGAGCTATACAATTTTTACATTAGTTATCTTTCTGTTCTTTAAAAAATGGCATCCCATTTGTGTCTTATGAATACAATCTCTTTTTTTTTTTTTTTTTTTGCGGTACGCGGGCCTCTCACTGTTGTGGCCTCTCCCGTTGCGGAGCACAGGCTCCGGACACGCAGGCTCAGTGGCCATGGCTCACTCGCCAAGCCGCTCCGCAGCATGTGGGATCCTCCCAGACCGGGGCACGAACCCGCGTCTCCTGCATCGGCAGGCGGACTCTCAACCACTGCGCCACCAGGGAAGTCCACAATCTCTTCTTAAATACCTCTCTTTTTGTAATTATTTTCTGTCCCTTGTACTGTCTGTTTTCTTCTAATTTCCATATCTGTCTTCTGTCTCTGATGTAAAAGGATTTCTTCATATTGATGTTACTCTTACTCTTTGCTGTTTGTTCATTTTAAGAGTGAGGCACTGAAAAGAGGGGCATGGCTTCTCAGCTAATGGTCTGCATTTGAGACTTGCATTTTGGCAAGTGTTACTCACTTTAAGTTTCCTCTGAATTTTTTCAGAGACAAATACTTAAGCAGTATATATACTCTGGGATGTTGTGGTCTATGAGCAGAAGTGTGAGAATGGAGCTGGGAGTTCCAGCGTGAAACTATGGAGACTTTTAATTCCCTGCTTTCTGTTTAGTACCTCATTGTGGCATCACATGGGGATCAGGAGTCTAAATTCTCTCGTCCATTTTCTTGAGAGAATAAAACTTTCTGGCCTTTGAAAGTTGGGGATGGATATTTGCTTGGCTACAAAATTTGCAGGAAGAAATCTGTGTCTAACTCTTCTTTATGAAGCTTTTCCACCTACTCTGCTTTCTTTAGCCCCAAGCTTTACCTGACATTTCATGGAACACTGTGCACCATTCTCACGTAAATTTTGGGTTCTGAGGGATGTATCTTTTGCTTCATCATTATGTCTTTGTATAGACACATAGAATTTAGTTTTCTCTTCACAGCTAAGCCAGTAAGCTATCCTTCATCAACTTCCTACCTACAAAACATTTGTCCATATTCTTTTCTTCCTTCCTGCTGTTGTCTCCTCTCCAGATTTTTGTTTGTTTGTTTCGTCATTGCAGATTTTTACTGTTTTATTTCTCCTCTTTCATTTTGGTAATATTGAAAGAGTGGGCAGAAATAAACTCCTATGTTCATTTCTCCATATTTAACCAGAATTCGAAAAAAACATCCACATTTTTGAAATGATTTAGTGGTTTGATATTTAGGATGCCTTCAAAGTGAAGTCCTGAGTCAAACATGCATTGACTGGTCTCTGCCCTTTCCAAGAAAATAAATCATCTGCGCTTCATGGTGACCTTTTTACTAGTTCTCATACCAGAGAAGGTGACCACCTAATGGGTCATTTTAAGAGTTCAATGAAATCTCCCTTGTCTTCATTAAATCTCTTTATCCATGCTTCACATCAGATTTAATTTTGCCTTAAAAATTTGATTCTTATTAATCATTTAAGCTCCTTCCCATTATTTATAATTTGGAATAAATGTCAACCTTTCTGTAAGGTTTGGTAGGAGATGGGGTTCAGAATATTAAGGAAGTGAACCACAAACAGTGGCGTGCATATCACCAGAAGGGGAGTGGTGGTGGCTTCAGCAATGACTGGGGAGGTTTGCAGTACTTAAACCCAATGTTCCTCTGGCACCTTTCAGTCCTGGGTTTAAATCCAGCCCCAGCCACTTGTGATGTGACCTTGAACACATTACTTAACCTTCCATAGCCTCAATATATATTGGTGCTAATAATAGCTACTTTGTAGGATGTTGAGTAGACTGAACGAAACAATAAATGAAAAAAAAATTAGGATGTTGAAAAGATTGAATAAGATAATAAATGACAAAAAACACAAAATTTGGAACAGTGCCTTGCTCATAAAAGAGTACATAAACATTAGCTATTTCTAATATACAAACATACCTTAAAATTATTGCAGAAAAAATTACTTGTTACTTTTGAGACCAGGTTTGATTTGTTCACTACTCTTACAATTTTTGTGGGTTTTTTCCCCTTATTTGCTGTGTTTATGTTTATAAACATAGTGGATCATCCAAACCATTAACCTCAGAATTTCGGGTTAACTGTACATCCATTGCTCTAGCCTAGGAAAACCTCCTACCCAGTGTGAGGGTCAGACTTATCTGTGGCTGAAAGTAAATAAAGGCATGCTGGGATTGTTAAATGTGGCTGTCTCAAAGGTGGATATCTGTTGCTGCATGAGCAGTTTGGCTGTGGGGACTGAAATGATCACATCAATGGCAGCAGTGAAAGTCCTGTTCAAGGCTGCAGTCCACTTAAGTAGTCAACTGCATATAGGCACGACCTGGAATAGATTCACTTGATTAGAGCTAAAGGAGCAGGCAGAAAGTTAAGTAGGGTATGGGAACTAAGGCATTTTATTAATTGTTTCTGTGTAATTTGTTAGAATAGAAATTTACTAAAGTGATAATAACCCTGGGCTTAGAGGCAAGAGATCTAGATGTTACAGTGCATTGGTATATCACTCATTTCCAATCTAATAAGACACTTTCTGAGAAAAGAAACTGAACTGTTTATGACAATATATATATTGTGATTATCACAGTGGTTTTGTAGGATATTGAATTTTTTTGTGCACAAAAAATATGCTAAATATTATAATTCATTAGGGAATCAAGCTTTGATCAGTATATTGTCATTCTTTTGAATTTTTGAACTTCTTTTGTATTGTGTATACATTTGTTGTCACTTTGCAATTTTCCTAGAAAAATTAGATGATTTACATCTAGTAACTTTCATTTCTTCTCATTTTCTCAAGTCCTTACTATTTTCTCAATAGTGGTCACAATTGTCATTTTTCAATATCTAACATTTAATTTAATAGCAACATCCTCACAGCTTTTGATTTCTGGGTTAAAGAACTAATATATTTAAATGTAAAATGGTAGGTACATAATCTAAACTTATCTATGGTTAGGACAGGATTATATCGTTAAGAAAACTACCACAAGCCTGTGGAACTGTTATCTTGGCTATGACTGCACTCACTCTTCTGTGAACTCTGATTAACAATTCTAATCTGTTCTGGAAAGTTGAACATCCATCTGTTTTCTGATGATTTCATGTATATTAACTTCCGTTACATATCACTGTATATATCACTGTATATGACACTCCATAATCGGGAATATGATACCTCACAGTGCAAGAAAATGAGTTCTTTTAACTGAACAGGACATGAACGTGAGAGAATAAAAGAATATATTCTAAAGCGCTGCTTTTCATCCTCTAACTGTACTTTCACCCGTTAAAAAATTGTCACCTACATCATGTACAGGTTGTTAGTTTAAACAGCCTTTTCAGAAACCTTGCAGGAGCTTTGACCCTATCCTGTCTCACTTTGTTCACCATGCTATTTTAATTGCTTGTCTTGCTGATGGAAGGGGCAGGCACCGGAGTGAGGTGTGAGATTGAGAAAAGCAAGGGCTGCCACTTAATATCTTTGTAATGGATGGCAGTACTTTAGATCCTATTTTTAAACAAACTGTTGCTCTCATATAAAGGTGTTGAGGACTGACTGGAGAGTCTTCTTTTCTTTCCCAATTAGGATGAACTGGTCAAGAAGTCAAAGAATGAATTTTCACCAGTCTCTTTTCAGATGCTTAGATTTTCTTGATTTGCAGAAATCTATTTAACTAGATGACCCTTCTTTGCCCTTCTCTGCACTCAGTTCCAAAATAGGGGAGAGAAGACACTTCTTACCAATCCTTCTCGCCCCTCGTCCTTGTCCCCTTCTACAGCGCTTCTACAGAGCACTCTAGAAGACTGGTGCCTAGAGTCAGACTGTGGGATTTCTAATTCCTGCCTCCCTTACTGTTTACTTGTGTTCTTTGAGCAATTATATCAGGCAGGGTTCCAGTGGGAAAGGGACAGCACACTCAAAGCTCGAAGTAGAATAATTTGATGAGAATTTCATAAAGGGACTAATTTTTAAAGTGTAAGCATCTTGTAAGGAAACTATGAGGGATAGTGTAGTACCCCAGTCCTAGTAACAGAAGAGCTGTTACTATCCCTGAGCCCAAAGGGAAGAAGGGAAGAATTGATTTCTGGAACCAGGAAGGAGAAAGCTGTGTAAACGGGGCCACATACAGAGGATGTGTGACATTTTGTTGAGGAATGTAGCCAGTGTGAGACAACATTCAAGGAGGAAATAAAACTTGACCTCATTCTGTTCTCTACCTCTTAGTCTCCTGCTGGGTTCTCCCACTGGCTACATCCAAATGAAAGCTTGTCCACACAGGTCAGCTTCCTGGGGCAGAAAGCAGGTAGTAAAAAATGGAAAGTAGATTTGGAGGGGCAAATGGGAGATTATCTGAAACAGCAAATGATTTGATCTGTAAATCACGGTCTCTTCTTCTATAAAGTGGGGCTAACTATAGTACCTACATCATAGAGTGTAGTGAGAATTAAATAAAATACTAAGAGTAGAGTATATGGTACAGTTCCTAGTGCAAAGCAAGCACTGAATGCTCATAAACTATCATATTTATTCTTTGGGAATTTTTTACCAAATGGATAAAGGTTGCCAAAGTGGTCAGTAGCTGATTGGAACCTACTAAGTTCTTTCAAACCTGTTCTATTTTATTATGGATTCAGATATGTGAAATAATTCAAAATAATTTTTAACATATAGTTAGAAAAATTGTAGCTAATATGGTTTATTATAGATTGAGTCTATAATCTATAGACTTATAGATTATAAGTCCGTGAAGCACTGTGAATCCTTGAGGAACGTCTTCAAACTATGCTTCTTCCATCCTTTTACTTCATACAACTTCAGGTTCTATTTCATCTTCATGCTTACTCTGACTTAACTCAAGCCTCTGTCATCTCTCCATTGGATTATGACACTCACTTCTCAACTGTCCAACTGGACTTCCAGCTTCCCACTCCCCAATCCATTCCTACAGTACTAATTCTTTTAAACTGGGCCTTCGACTAAACTCACATCCATCTCAATAAATGTCCAAGTTGTTTGATGATCTGGGTTCTTTCTTTCTCTTCTGGCCCATCTCTGGCTATGTCCTCATTGCACTACTTCGTCAGTAACAAACCACAGTCCCCCAATGTATCATCCTATTCCAGTAGTTCTCAAAGTGTTGCCCCAGCCCAGTAGCATTAAAATCAACTACAGAGTGTTAGAATGGAAAATTCTTGGACTCTATCTGAAGCCTATTACACCAGAAACTCTGAAGAAGAGGCCCAGCAAACTGTGTTTTTACAAGCCATTCAAGTGATTCTGGTGCACACTCAGGTTTGAGAGCTCCTCCCATGCCTCCTACTCTTGGGTCATGCTAGTAATCTCTTCCCGGAATGTATATTCTGCTTCCTTCATGTCCAAGACTTATTTCAGGCATCAAAGAATCCAGGATTGATTTGCTGATTGGTTGGTAACAGATTAATGTTAGTTTCCCTGAATCAAAATAATTATTTGTGGGGGCTTCCCTGGTGGCGCAGTGGTTGGGAGTCCGCCTGCCGATGCAGGGGACACGGGTTCGTGCCCCGGTCTGGGAGGATCCCACATGCCGCGGAGCGGCTGGTCCCGTGAGCCATGGCCGCTGAGCCTGCGCTCCGCAACGGGAGAGGCCGCGACAATGAGAGGCCCGCATACCGCAAAAAAAAAAAAAAAAAAAAAATAATAATAATAATAATTATTTGTTCAGGTAATGTCCGTGTTTGAAAACAATGAACCTAATTCTTATGGTAACTTTTTAAGAAAATAGTTTTGTACAAATATTTATTCAGAAGGGTTGATACATTCGTTAGGAGAACGGAAGGAGTTTTTATGTATTCAGGTTTCTTCTGAAAACATGCAAGACAGTGATGAATAAGTACTCTTTATCTTACTAATAACAGTTAATGGTTTGAACTCTATTTAATTGGCCTCATTTTATAGATGAAGAAACTGAAGTTCAAAGGGGTTATGTAACTTGTTCACAATTACAAATCTAACAAGCAGCAGAGCCAGGACTGGAACTCAGGTGTGTTTGACCTCGAAGATCAGATATTTAAACATCATATTATCTTTGAAATACAGAGAAAGCAATTGCCTCTATTTTTCTCTCAAGGCTTTCCTTTTTTAATTCAAGCAAAGTAGAGAGAGAAAGGAGAACGTTATTCTCTTGCAGACAAGGAGGATAGCTCCAGTTGGTCACTCCGCAAATGGCAGACTTGTTATGATGTGATCTAGTGTCAGTTCTCTTTCACAGTGTCATGACAAACTAATTCTTTCAAATGATTACATAAAACGTTTGCTACAAAATATATTTAAAATAATAGGGTTTTTTTTTGTGTGTGTGCGGTACGCAGGCCTCTCACTGTTGTGGCCTCTCCCGTTGCGGAGCACAGGATCCAGACGCGCAGGCCCAGCGGCCATGGCCCACGGGCCCAGCCGCTCCGCGGCATGTGGAATCTTCCCGGACCGGGGCACGAACCCGTGTCCCCTGCATCGGCAGGTGGACTCTCAACCACTGTGCCACCAGGGAAGCCCAAGATAATAGGTTTTATTTATGACTTATCCTTGCATACATTGAGAAGGATTCAGGGTTATCTATAAAATAATGTCTCTCCCAGGTTCTTGCATTTCAATATGCTTTTGCAAAGGGAAGAGAGAGAGGCTGGCAATAGGTATTGTGCAAAAATTACAGCTAATTTGTGGGCATGGGAACATCATCCATCACTATGGATGTGGATAATCCATCATCCATTGTTCCAGCAAAAGAAAAATGTCAGATATGACTTTATAGAATGGGTGAGTATATAATAGGGTGGAGGTAGGTGGTATTAGGGTTACAGAGAAAGCTTCTCCCAATTTTGTTTTTTACTAAAGGCAGGGAGATTCTCTGATAGTAGATTCTCTGGTGCAGAAATGGCATGCCTCAACCTTCTTGATCATGGGCCCTAGACAAAACTAGAAGAGAAAATGATCTATCACATTTACAAAATGACCACTTTAGAGTTTCAATACTTTCCTCTTTCTAAGAAAAGATGCCCCCTGTTGTCAGTGCAATAGCCTATATTTTTATTTGTGAGCACTGTTAGCTCATTTACTACTCAAATCTCCATAAAGTCAGAGATATTATTCGTTTTATGGATCACATTAATGAGAAGTACCAGTATATTCAATAAAGTATACAGTTACCACTTCATTAGCTCTTTCGCTAAAGAAATTTCATTAAGACATTTTTTTGGGAAAACATGACTATTATAGCCTTTTCCTTATGTACTGGAAAACTGTGTCGAAAAAGTGAGCTTCAAAAATCCCTTTATTAATTTTCCTGTATGCACTTCACATAGATTACCTTAATGATTTCATTTTATGTGTTTTATCTAATCATCTTAATTTCATCCTTGCAAGAGTAATGGGACCAATCAAATTAAACTGTTTCTATAATAAAGTAGCGTGGGTAGTGTTCAAGACATTATCCCTTAAGGCATTTGAATATACTTGATCATTAGAGGGGAACAATTTGTAAATAAAACTAAGGAAATGGAATTAGAGGACAAGAGACATTGCATCCCAAAAAAGACAATGATAATGGTGAAGATGGGCAGTTTAATTATCATTATTACTCTACAGAGATATTTTTAATAATAAAAAAATATGTCTTCAAAGTCACTTTCTTGGTTTGCCATTCCAGAGTTTCTTCAACTGACAGTCAAGTTCCTTCATACATAAAATTCATTTCTTTATGCTTTAATTAGAGCTCTTGTATTACGAATGGGGTTCTCTGTGGACAAAAACAACTAATAAACCTCCCTTCCCTTTTAAATTCCTCATATGCATAAGGATAAAAATCACACCATCTCTCAGCCTTCTTTCTTTATCTTCATCACTGTATAGTAAGTTTGTTTAAGAGTCCAGAACCTGGAGCTATACAACCTAGCTTCAAATCATGGTTCCCCACTTCCCAGGAGTATGACTGGAGGCAAGCTATTTAATCTATTTGTGCATCACTTCGCTCATATGTAAAGTGGGGATAATTATCGTTTCTATTTCCTGAGGTTACTGTGAGGATTAAACAGTCAATGTATATTGACTATACTGTCTGGTACATACTAAGTGTTATAAAAGTGTTTACTATTATTATCATTTTTATTATGACATTGTCTTTGAGTTTCTGCAAGTAATTTCTAAAAATCTCCCATTTTTTTTCAATAAAAATAGTATGTGGACACGATAAGGAATCTGAACAATAAAGAAATGTGTACAATTAAAAGCGAAGGCAACTACTGGTAATAGTTTCTCAGATATTCTTCCAGAATGTTTCTATGTTCCCTTTTTCTTCCTTCCTTCCTTCCTTCCTTCCTTCCTTCTTCCTTCCTTCCTTCCTTCTTCCTTCCTTCCTTCCTCATGAAAACACCATAGCATGCACAATGCTTCTCATTCTCCCACATGTAAAAATATGGTGATTACAACTAACACTGTACCTTGGTAAGGTGGTCTAACTATTTAGAAATTTTGTACCATCACTTTTTAGACTTTGTCAGTTGCTTTCCATGTAGTACACTGCAGCTTTCTATCTGGTCTCACAAGGCAGTGCCATATTGAAACAGCAGGACCCTATAGTCTTTCTCCCCAGTGTCCTCCGCCTGCCTTCTGTCTGTAGGAAAACTTTAGTCCAAGAATAAGTTTAATCAGAGAAGTGAGAAAAGGAAAGGAAAACAGTCAAATAAGACCAAATAAGAATAGTTTAGTCATTAAGCAAAGTCAAGGACTTTTACTTCTCAAGGGCTAAAGATAATATTCTGAGCCGTATCCAGTGAGCTGTCCTGTAGACAGTGAAACACCCACCAGGTGGAAGAAGTTAACTACATCATGACCACACGGTAGCCATGACATAAGCTGCCACAAATCTGAGAACTGGTCTGAAAGAAATGGGAACAAACCGACCCTGGAACTGGAGAATAGTATTCAAAACAATGAAGATGACCCTGATCAGAGCACTGCATGACCAAGTTCAAGATGAATGTCGGAGCTGACTGGGCTGTTCCTATATGTAGCCCCCTTCGTCCACCTATATGCCCCCTGAAACTCCCCTTTAAAATCTCTTGCCCTCTGATTGTCAGTGGGGAGTCAATCTCTGGACATGAGTCCACCCTCTCCCCCGGTTGCCAGCCACTGAAATAAAGCAAATTTCCTTTCCACCAACCTTACCTCTCGAGTATTGGCTTTTGAGCGGCAAACAGTCAGAACCCACTTTCGGTAACAATATTGTTGCCTCTGTGTCTGTGGATTGTCATCTGGTGAAGCTAGCCCTCAACTTCCCTGGTTTCCTGGAGATTGGCAAATCTTGCTCCCTCCTCCTCTCTAATTCCTTATTAACATTCAGATTCCCTAAAAAGTTTTCCAGGGAACAGGAAAACTGTCAATTCCTTATATGATTGTTGTACATGATGAATAATTGAACACCAGCATCTCCTACTCTTTCTCTGAGTAACTGAGAGGTTAGGATTCATAAAGCAAAAGTGATAGACTATCTGAAAAATTTTAATGCTGGCCACTTGATACATTTTTATTACTAGTTATATCAGAAAATAATGCATTTTACATTTCAGAATACTGAATGCAGGAAATAAATTTTTTAATGAATCTAACCTATGAAAGTTCTTACAGAAAATACTAAATTTAAAACAATGACTGAGACATGTAATTTCTATCCCTTTGCATAATCAAAGGAAACCATCTGTCTTCTAAATATTAACATGTATCTTCATAATTCACCTGTCACGGGCTGAAAGGGAGAGTTGGAGGTAAAGTTCAGAAGCCCTTGGGCATCACTGTGTGGATGAGGATAAAACCGTTCTGGAGGAGAGTTTTGTTCCAGCGTGTAGGAGAAGGTAAGCCAGTATTTGTCAATGTGCCAAAAACGGGACAAAGCAAAGACTGTTGGTGGAAGTTCTTCTACAAGAGTGATGGAAGTCTGCAGTATACAGAAGGTCAAGGTGAAATCAGACCTACAGTTTGCCAGTCTGCTAACTTCACAGTCAGGTGGGGACTTTTGTAGTTTTCTCACACAGAACTGTGGGCAAGGCCACATAACCCAACATTCCTGTCATTAGCCAGTGCTAAGCGCACAATGATCACTTAAATCGGCTAATATGCTCTAAAGGGAAGGAGGAGTGAAAACACCAATCTCATTCTACAATATTTTAGCACTTTTCCTCTAAGCCCAAATTACTTTTGGAAAAAAAATGTCATTTTCAGCATGAAAGCTCTGCTGTTGCCACCCACCACAAGAAATCACTGTATACAGATTTTCAGTTCCTTTCACTGGAAAGATAATTGGTAAAACCATAAATGATGCTGTAGAGCTAAAACACAAGAAGAAAAGTAACAGCTTTCTGAACTGCAAAAGTCTGAAACTGATTTGAAGGGATACCTTCAAAGGCTGATTCATTATATACCAAAAAAAAAAAAGCTAGATTCTGGGCTTCCCTGGTGGCGCAGTGGTTGAGAGTCCGCCTGCCGATTCAGGGGACACGGGTTCGTGCCCCGGTCCGGGAAGATCCCACATGCCGCGGAGCGGCTGGGCCCGTGAGCCATGGCCGCTGAGTCTGCGCGTCTGGAGCCTGTGCTCCGCAACGGGAGAAGCCACAACAGTTAGAGGCCCTCGTACCGCAAAAAAACAAAACAAAACAAAACAAAAAAAACAAAACAAAAAAAAGCTAGATTCTATATATCTGGGTTTTCTGTGGCTCTTTCAAGTCATATAGACCATTTTAATGAATATGTATAATTCATGGTTCTTTTATGTAGGAACTGGAGGCTGGAAGAGGAGGAACAGGAATGGGATCGGGGAGAAGGAAAAGAAAGGAAGGACAATAACAGTCACAATAATAGTGACAGCTAATATTAATTGAATATTATAATATAATATGAATATACTAAGTGCCAGATGCTGTGCTATGCCCTTGAAAGGCCTGACACCATCTAATCTCCACCAGTCCTATGAAGTTGGTATTATTGTTATACACACGTGTGAAAAGAGAAGGCGCCAAAATTTAAACTACTCGCCTGCCTTTCCCTATATTCTGAAGTTTTGAAAGGAGAGGTAACTTTATATTCTAGTACTTGGTGGTTCTAGATTCCGTTCATTTCACTACAGGAATATCTTTAGGCATGAAAGAGGAGAGGAGAGTGGGGCTCCATCACCTTTTCCTTCCCATCTAACTTTTATCTGCTGTAGACATTCAGGGAGACTGCTCCTTCTCTAGATGTAGCCTTAGATCAATACAATGTTTATACCCGCCACTCTTGAAAAACTGAATTTCCCATTTATTAAATATGCATGCACAGTGTATAGATACAGTTTATTTGAAAACACAGCTTCCATCGCTGAGAGAAATATCCTGAGAGTGACTTTGGCAAAGACAGAGGCTTCGAGAGGTGTTTTGGGATCAGTCAAATTTTTGACATTTTAGCCCACTTTTTTTTTTGCGGTACGCGGGCCTCTCACTGTTGTGGCCTCTCCCGTTGCGGAGCATAGGCTCCAGACGCGCAGGCTCAGCGGCCATGGCTCACGGGCCCAGCCGCTCCGCGGCATGTGGGATCTTCCCGGACCGGGGCACGAACCCGTGTCCCCTGCATCGGCAGGCGGACTCTCAACCACTGCGCCACCAGGGAAGCCCATTAGCCCACTTTTTAATACTTTTACCTTTTATGCTCTTGCTCCCTCTTGCTCTGATAAAAATAGCTTAGAAAATTTTGAGATCTGGAAATGATCTCCTAGTAACTGTCTGCAAAAGTGGGAATCATAGTCCCAAATAATAAATAATCACAAACATGCTATTCAGGCAGAGCTGCAGAGTCAGATGATGGCAGCTCCTAACAAGGCCAAAAACTGAATAAATTGCCTCTTGATCTCTCCACTGAGAATAAATTCATGTAAATCCGAGGAAGCTGAGCTGCTGCTGCCACTAATCCACCATGTGTAGTGACGAATTTTATTAAGTGAAATACAAGAAAAGGAAAGATCCTTGCAGTAGCAATGTGCACAAAGATGACTGTCTTGGCCTAAGCGCTGAGCCCTGTGGCAGTACAGAGTGAGCAAGGCCAATTAGGCTGGCTCATCAGGCAGTGCCAGGGCAGAGAGTGAGGACCGGTGCTGAGCTGCTGCTGGAAGGCTCGAGAGCACAGGACTGCATCCACTCTGTGTGCATCGCTGGGAACGTGAAAAACAACCATTGCCCTCGACTTTGAGGTAACCTTGCTCCAGAAAAGATGGACTGACTACACTTGGAAAAATTCACTTTTCTCAAACTGAAATACTTAAAAGTCATTACCACTGAAAATTCAATGCTTATAATTTCAGGTGAATCAGTATGCTAAGTTCTTTTTCTATTAGGAGTTGCAATTTCAAAGCCTTTCTGGATTAAGCAATATAAGTAAACAATATTAAAAAATAAAGCTGTAGGGGCCTCCCTGATTGTGCAGTTGTTGAGAGTCCACCTGCCGATGCAGGGGACACGGGTTTGTGCCCCGGTCTGGGAGGATCCCACATGCCACAGAGCAGCTGCGCCCGTGAGCCTTGGCCACTGAGCCTGTGTGTCCGGAGCCTGTGCTCCGCAACGGGAGAGGCCACAACAGTGAGAGGCCTGCGTACCGCAAATAAATAAATAAATAAATAAATAAATAAATAAATAAATAAATAAAGCTGTAGAAGTGATGGGGCCCACTGTTAACTGGAAAGGCCAGCTGCTAATTTATTTTTCCCCTAAAACAATACGCCAGTATCTACTAAAGTGAAACATAAAGGCCTTGCCCTCATCTCAGCCATTCTATTCCTAATCATATCCTAAGTAAATATCCAAGAAATATGACTGTATGTTCACCATAAGACATTTAAAAGCAGATTTATTTATAATTACCAAAACCTGGAATTAACCCAAAGATATCCACTTTTTTTTTAAAATTTTATTTTATTTTTTTATACAGCAGGTTCTTATTAGTTATCCATTTTATACATATTAGTGTATATATGTCAGTCCCAATCTCCCAAAGGATGTCCACTTTGACATAGAAAAATGGATAGAAAGTGTGGATAATGGATAATTAAAATGTGGTCTATTCATACTATGGAATATTACACAGCCATGAAAAAGAATGAACTACTGATACATTCAATAATATGAACAACTCTCGCAGATATGCTGATTTGAAAGAAAATAGATGCAAAGGGTTAATGAGTATATGATTCTGTTTATGTAAAGTTCATGAACAAGCAAAATCAGTGGATGGTGCCAGAAGTTAAAATAGCGGTTACTTCTTTGGATGGAGTATTGTTTGGGAAGGGTTACAAAGCATGCTCTACGGTGCTTAAAAATATTTACTATCTTGATCTGAGTGTAGATATATGGATGTACACGTCTGTAAAACTGCTTCAAGCTGAACATTTGATATTGGCTTTACTGTATGTATACATATTACTGTATGTATGTCATACTTCAATTAAAACATTAAAAAATACTTTATGACAGAACAAAACAAAATGATACAAATAAAATAAAGGCTGTCCCAGACAAATAAAATAGTCTGCGCCACAAATTTGGTTGCTGACCATGAACTTATATCCCCAACTAATGTTTCTTAATCTCTTCTCACCATAGTTGAAGACTAAATGTCCCGTCTTTTAGTTATTGTTTCCCCTTTTGGGGAAAGAATTAGGGCAGCAAAAAACTGGTATTTATTTAATATTTATATTGAGTCTTTTATTCTTTTTTTTTGCATGTTGTTTAATCTCCACATATATGTGAATTTTCCAGTTTTCTTCTTGTACTTGATTTTTGCTTTCATACCAATGTGGTTGAAAAAGATGCTTAATATGATTTCAATCTCATTAAATTTATTAAGACTTGTTTTGTGGCCTCACATACCATGGAGAATGTTCCATGTGCACTTGGGAAGACTGTGTAGTCTGTTGCTTTTGAATGAAATGTTCTTTATATATATCTGTTAAGTCCATCTGGTCTAACAAGCCTTTACTCAATATAACTTTATGTAAACAGTCCTTAGCATTGCCATAGTTCATACACTTGTTATTTCATACTATAGCATTTTATTAATATACTCTTTACTTGATTATCCCATTATTCTTCAGAACTTAGAATATTTTCAATTTTTCATTCAAAATAAACAGATCCCCTTGGTTTTCCATTCTCAGCTTATCTCTTTAGGTATATTCTCTGAAGTAGAGTTATTCAAAGGCCATAAGTGGATTCTCACAGTCTGTTTTAATGCCATCTTACTTCTGAAGGGCTGGCTCTATTCACGTTGTCATAGGCAACTGATAAGCTACTGTTCTGTATTTCTCATTCATGCACTATTTTTGATCATATATTAAATAGAATTTGTGTACCATATATATTAACCTCAGTTTTCTCTATACTTCGAATCATGAAAGGTTGTCAATTAGTTATGTTTATCTTTTATGTTTTCTGCATCCTGCTATTTTTATTTCATGGCATTTTGCCTTACAAAAAGTTTTCTTTATATGTACAGGCATATATATTTTGTCTCTAATAATCTTCATTTCTTTTTTGTTTGTTTGTTTTGTTTTTTTAAATGACAAATACCTTTTATATATATATTTAAATTTATTTATTTATTATTATTTATTTTTGGCTGCGTTGGGTCTTCATTGCTATGCATGGGCTTTCTCTAGTTGCGGCAAGCAGGGACTACTCTTTGTTGTGGTGTGTGGGCTTCACATTTTGGTGGCTTCTCTTGTTGTGGAGCATGGGCTCTAGGCACATGGGCTTCAGTAGTTGTGGCCCACAGGCTCTAGAGTGCAGGCTCAGTAGTTGTGGCCCACAGACTTAGTTGCTCTGCAGCATGTGGGATCTTCCTGGACCAGGGCTTGAACCCGTATCCCCTGCATTGGCAGGCAGGTTCTTTACCACTGTGCCACCAGGGAAGTCCAACCTTCATTTCTTAAATGGACTGAGTTTCTCTTCCTTCTGTTATCATTTAAGTATGCTATTGTATTTCCTTCTATAGTTTACAAAATAAATTACAAGTTTTTTGATTCAGTTGTTATTTATTGTAATGTAAAATGTGAAATGAGTCCAAATAAATTACCCTCCATATGAATATTTAATTATATAAAAAAACTACAAAGTAATATTACCCATTGCTATGTTAATTTTGCTGAAATGCTCATAAAAGAATCAATGTATTTAGTGACCACTTAGAGGGGTGGGATAGAGAGGGTGGGAGGGAGACGCAAGAGGGAGGTGATATGGGGATATATGTATACATATAGCTGATTCACAATGTTATACAAAAGAAACTAACAACACTGTAAAGCAATTATACTCCAGTAAAGATGTTAAAAAAAGAATAAATGTATTTAAAATCTTGATTCTTATTCCATTGAACATTTCCTCCTAATTTTTAAAATCTAACAACATGTGGAGTTCTATTACAATATTAAAACATTTTGTAAAATTAAGAAGCAATTTATCATCAATCATCTGTGGGTGACTTTGGATGTCTATCTATCTATCCATCCTCTACCCTCTATCTATCATCTATTTTCTTTGTTCTTCTTGTTACCTGCCTATGCATTCATATATTAATATTTTGAAGGTAAAAGTAAGGGTATTTGCCTTAATATGTCTTAGGCTATCCTATGGAACCTGGAATTGCTATTCTATTGCATTTATCCATCAAGTTAAAGTAGTATAACTTAATTACATTGTCTTCCAAATTGAGACTTGTATCTTCCATTTTCTTCAGTCACAGTGAACTGTTCTTTGCTCTGTTTCCAAAGACCTTACTCATAGTTCTCATTTGCAGGTTCTCAATGACTGCTGCTTAAGGATGGACCAAAAATAGAGAATGTAGTAACATCAAAATTTATGACCAAATATAGATATGTTCATGGAGTGAAAGAAGAATTTCAACTGTGCATGTGGCAATATCAAAACACATTCTCAGATCTAAGATGTTAATGTGGTAAAGGGAGAATTTTTCTTCCTTTTCAAATGCTCTGAATTAGGTAACATAAGTGTAAGCCAGCAATTTTACCATCAACAAAGTCTTATAAAACAGAAAAAGCAAAGAAAAATTTTGTAGAAGTAGAAAATGGACTTCTTTCAAAAATGAAGCCAAGTAATTAAGTAGAGCATTTCTTTTTGAACTTGGAGAAGCAAAGCAAACCTCAAGTGATGGAGTTTCTGCCATATTTTAGAATGAAGAAACATTGCATTATGCTTTGGCACCTTAAGTTTTATTATGTTCTTATGAAAAACTGCATAGTTAGCCTTCAGTGCTAAAACCAGTGAAGAAGATGTTCTATGGTCAAAATGGTCTTATTATTTATTAGGTCACACTTCGAGTAGTATTTTGTAGCAACCATAGGTTTCAAAAAGTAAATATTTCTGGGAAAAAAAAGAAGACAATGGAATTTATTCTTCAAGACTGCATTAGTAATGTTAAATGCAATTTCTTGACTGGTCATTAAATACTCTTATCTGAGGTTTATAAAGTATAAATGTCTAATAAACTCACTATCCACACTATTTGATACCATAGCATTTTTTTAAATTGAAGTACAGCTGTTTTACAACATTGAGTTAGTCTCTGGTACACAGCAAAGTGATTTGGAATATATATATATATATATATATATATATATATATATATATATTCTTTGTCAGATTCTTTCCCATTATAGGTTGTTAAAAGATATTGGTTACAGTTCCCTGTGCTATACAGTAGGATCTTGTTGTTTATTTTATTTATAGTAGAGTGTATATGTTAATCCCAACTTTTGGGATTAACCATCCCACTTTTTCCCTTTGGTAACCATAAGTTTGTTTTCTACATCTAAGAGTCTGTTTCTGTTTTGTAAATAAGTTCACTAGTCTCATTGTTTAGATTCCACATAAGTGATATCATGTGATATTTGTCTTTGTCTGACTTACTTCACTAAGTATAATATTCTCTAGGTCCATCCATGATGCTGCAAATGGCATTATTCCTTCTTTTTTATGTCTCAGTAATATTCCATTGCATATATATATATATATATACACACACACACACATCACATCTTCTTTATCCATTCATCTGTCAATGGACACTTAGATCGCTTCCATGTCTTAGCTATTGTAAATAGTGCTGCTAAGAATACTGGGGTACATGTATCTTTTCGAATTATGGTTTTCTCCAGAAATATGCCAAGAGTAGGATTGCTGGATCATATGGTAACTCTATTTTTAGTTTTTAAAGAAACCTCCATACTGTTCTCCACAGTGGCTGTATCAATTTACATTCCCACCAGCAGTGGAGGAGGGTTCCCTTTTCTTCACACCCTCTCCAGCATCTATTATTTATAGACTTTTTAAGGATAGCCATTCTGACTGGTGAGGTGATATCTCATTGTGGTTTTGATTTGCATTTCTCTAATAATTAATGATGTTGAGCACCTTTTCACATGCCTGTTGGCCATCTGTGTGTCCTCTTTGGAGAAATGTCTATTTAGGTCTTCTGCCCATTTTTTTTGATTGGTTTTATTTTTTTAATTGAGCTGTATGAGCTGTTTGCATATTTTGGAAATTAAGCCCTTGTTGTTTGCATCATATGCAAACATTTTCTCCCATTCCATAGGTTGTCCTTTCATTTTGTTTATGGTTTGCTGTGCAAAAGCTTATAAGTTTGATTAGGTCACATTTGAAAACATAGTATTTTTAAAACACCGTAAAAAGTAACTAGCATGTAATTTCTAAAAGGTACTACATATCAGATTTCACTTTTTAGATTTGTCAAGAATCTTGTACATAGACATAGATAAATTAATACTATCTAGTGGTGTGAGTTGACATAAACGAAGAAATTACTGTACAATTTGGTAGGTTGGCACTTACATATATATAAGGGCTAAAAAGCTCTGAGAACTTAGAACAGGAGCAACTGACCATTCCTTGAATAATAAGAAAATGCTCTATTGAGAAGTTACATGCATCAGGAAAGAGACTTGGTTTAAAAAAGTAAAATCCTGAAAAAGTTTGGATATGAGTGGGGAGTTAAAGAAGTTCAGTCTCAGTTGTACTAAGTGTTTCACAGAGTGGCAAAAAATAATGCTAGAAAAGGGTTGGGCCAGACTGCAAATCCCCTCACATGTGAAAGTGCAGAAGTTAGAATTTTATTCCAAATTACTGAAGGTTCTACGGGTTCAGTGATGTTTTTGAGTAAGAGAGTGATGCCATTAGCTTCATTCTGTAGGGCAGTGACTGGCGGCAGTGTGGAGAACTGTCAAGAGTAGAGAGAGACAATGAGAAGAAGATGGTATAAAAACATAAAAATGGAGATGATAATCTGAGTTATGGCAGAGGAAGTGGGGATGGAGACAAGAAAAGTAATTTGAGAAGCATTTTTGAGGTAGAATATGAAGAATTTGATCACCCATGGAATATGCTATGAGGAGTTGAATTTATCTGATGTTTATCTAAAAGATAGGATAGATGTGGGTACTCATATCGGAAGTGTATTTTGCTGGAGATGGAGCAGCCTTGCAGGAGAAGCTTAAGAATTCCATCTTGGAACTTACAATGTGCATCAAGTGCTAAATCTGAAACGCCTGCGGGGAGTCCAGATGGGGATATGTGTATTACGTTTGGGGTTCAGATGATAGATCAGAATTTTAGCAAAAAGGTGATTTTAAAGTCACAAAAGTAAGTGATCATGGAGGGCTCAGATAAGAGGGTTGGTATAGAAACCTGGAAAAGATTAACAGTTGATGGCACAAAAACAGAAATACAGATCAATGGAACAGGATAGAAAGCCCAGAGATCAACCCACGCACATATGGTCACTTTATTTTTGATAAAGGAGGCAAGAATATACAATGGAGAAAAGACAGCCTCTTCAATAAGTGGTGCTGGGGAAACTGGACAGCTACATGTAAAAGAATGAAATTAGAACACTCTCTAACACCATACAAAAAAATAAACTCAAAATGGATTAAAGACCATTAATGGAAGGCCAGACACTATAAAACTCTTAGAGGGAAACATAGGCAGAACATTCTATGACATAAATCACAGCAAGATCCTTTTTGACCCACCTTCTAGAGAAATGGAAATAAAACCAAAAATAAACAAATGGGACCTAATGAAACTTCAAAGCTTTTGCGCAGCAAAGGAAACCATAAACAAGATGAAAAGACAACCCTCAGAATGGGAGAAAATATTTGCAAATGAAGAAACAGACAAAGGATTAATCTCCAAAATTTACAAGCAGCTCATGCAGCTCAATATCAAAAAAACAAACAACCCAATCCAAAAATGGGCAGAGGACCTAAATAGACATTTCTCCAAGGAAGATATACAGTTTGCCAACAAACACATGAAAGGATGCTCAGCATCACTAATCATTAGAGAAATGCAAATCAAAACTACAATGAGGTATCACCTCACACCAGTCAGAATGGCCATCATCAAAAAATCTACAAACAGTAAATGCTGGAGAGGGTGTGAAGAAAAGGGAACTTCTTGCACTGTTGTTGGGAATGTAAATTGATATAGCCACTATGGAGAACAGTATGGAGGTTCCTTAAAAAACTAAAAATAGGACTACCATATGCCCTGAGAAAGTCATAATTCAAAAAGAGTCATGTACCACAATGTTCATTGCAGCACTATTTACAATAGCCAGGACATGGAAGCAACCTAAGTGTCCATCAACAGATGAATGGATAAAGAAGATGTGGCACATATATACAATGGAATATTACTCAGCCATAAAAAGAAACCAAATTGAGTTATTTGTAGTGAGATGGATGGACCTAGAGTCTATCATACAGAGTGAATTAAGTCAAAAAGAGAAAAATAAATACCGTATGCTAACACGTATATATGGAATCTAAAAAAAAAAAAAGGTTCTGAAGAACCTAGGGGCAGGACAGGAATAAAGACGCAGACATAGAGAATGGACTTGAGGACACGGGGAGGGGCAAGGGTAAGCTGGGACGAAGTGAGAGAGTGGCATGGACATATATACACTACCAAATGTAAAATAGATAGCTAGTGGGAAGCAGCCGCATAGCACAGGGAGATCAGCTCGGTGCCCTGTGACCACCTAGAGGGGTGGGATAGGGAGGGTGGGAGGGAGATGCAAGAGGGAGCGGATATGGGGATATATGTATACCTATAGCTGAATCACTTTATTATACAGCAGAACCTATCACAACATTGTAAAGCAATTATACTCCAATAAAGATATTAAAGATACTTGGAAACTTGGATACAATATTTTAAAAATACAGTGTGCTGTAATTATGACCATCATCAATTTGTTGCCATGGAAAACCTTGATTGAAACTCCAACAGAGTTGAACATGGATACAATGCTGAAAGCTTGTAAGAAATTCTAGTTTTCTTTATCATGCCTGTGTCTGGAAATAAAGTCTGACAATAGGCTCTATAGTAAACGTAAGTGTCTGCTATTATGTTTCAGGCATGTAGCAAACATGGTTCATGTACTCAAAGAGCTCACAATATTTCTCTGGTCAATATGAAAGGCTAATCCAGTCCCTAAAATCATTGGATTTGTCAGTCTCCAGGGCTTATACTTCCCAGGTAACTGTTGCTTTGTCACTTTGTGTTGTTCAGTAGTAAAAAGGACCATATAATAGACTAATTTCCACTGCCTTCCAGTAAATTTTGACTTCTTTCTAAGTACATTTACATTAGTAAGGAAGTGATTTATCATCATAAAAGCAGAACATTTCCAGCTCTTAGTGATTGCGTCATAGATTTCTAGACCATTGGTGACTATTAACATGGCTATAATTATTTCTTTCAACCTCCTTATTTCACAGATGAAAGAAGTGAGGCCCAAAGAAATCAAATGACTAACACACAGCATTGCTGTGATTTGAGTTAAGCATATGATATTTCCATTTGCTGACAACCATGATTCTCTTAAAACAGCTAATTTATTTTAAACGTCTCTTATGGGAAAAAAAATCAATTTTACTAAATATCATGCACCGTTGTTTTAACATAAAAGGCCTTAGTTATTAATAAATTGATAGGAATCTTCCAGGAGCTTCTGAAGCCTCACCAATGTCAATGTGGCTCTAGGATGGAAGAAAGGATTGGGATTCAAGAAATTTTGCTTCTGGTTCAGCATTCTGCTGCTTATCCCTAGCTCTAGAGATTCTATTTTTTAACTGTAGACTGAACTGGTAGGTGCAGAAGACTTTAAACCTTTTAACCTTATAAATCCAGCCCCGCTAAGAGGCCCAGTCTGACAAAACCCTCAAAATGAGGGTCCATTATATGGAATTGGGCAGCCCTTTGGCTGCCTTCCATTGGATATTCAGAAGTTATTCCTAAGACAATAAAGGACAGATTCCAAATAACGGCCCCCATTTGAGGTCTTTTAGAATGTCCTCCCCTCCCACAGTAACACAAATGGGTTCCACTGGAAGTTCACTCTTCAGCATACAATTGGTGAACACTCACAGTGTTCCACGTGTTGTTTTAGACATTGGTATTTCTAACCAACAGAATGGAGACCTGTCCTCTCATTGTTATGGGATGACAGAGACTCAAGAGAGAAAATACTCCGCAAGTTCAATGTTAAGCACTGGTATTCATGGTTTCTTTGATTCAACCCATGAAACTGTGTTCCTGCTCAGCTAGCTTCCTTCAAATGATATCTCTCTGCTCAGGTCAGAACTAAATTCTGTGTCATCATAGTCACTGAGCTTTTAGCTTCTCCAAGGGGGGCCACTGAGTATCCTCTCTCTCCCTGCTACTATATCTCTCCAAATCCTCCTGTCACTGAGGTTCTTGAGGTCCTTCTTATCTCTGTGTATAGATTTGGGTGGTTGTTTGTTGGAGAAGGTCATTGAGATGACATGACTGCTGGACCCAGGCATTCAGAGGCTCCCCACCCCCTCTCCATCCTTGAAATGTATGTTCTTCTCACCATTCCCATAGTAGGAGCCACTTCAAGGATGCAGCCTTGAGAGAGCAAGGTATTGTTGAGACCACTGGGACTGAATATATGACTGAACCCAGTTAAGGCCTCTATATATACTTTTAAGATTCTGGTGGGCAGGTGCAGAGATCTACTCATCTTGTGGCCACCCAAGACAAGCTTTGTAAGTAAGTTCCCTTGCTTATTAACACTGTCACTTACCAACCTGGAGTGGTCTGCCTCTTTCTTTTTTTGGTCTCTCCTTGCCTTCCATGTATGGGGGTCAGTTTCAGATATCAACCAGGAAATTTCTGATTTTGTGAACCAACATCTTTTTATCACTTTCCAGAGGTATCCATAGCATTGTGCTACTGGCCATGGTTTATGGAAAGATACAGTGGGCACCCCCTCCAGCAGCATTGCCACTGCCCACTTCAAGACTCAACTTCCTTCTTTCCTGTCATCCAATCCTTCCCCACACCACATACTCATGTAATTCATTGGTAGCAACCTCTTTCTTTTAGTTAGCCTCAAGGCTTTGGGGAAATGAAAAGTAGTTCTTCAATGAAATATTTGGGTTTTCAATTTTTTATAGCAATTAATAATATATTTCCTAAAGAATTCAGTCTTTATTATAGTGACAATAATTTATTTTGTCAAAAGTTACCTTCAAAAGGTAGCACAACCTAAGCAAGTATCACTTGTAAAGACAGTGTATTAGTTTCCAATCACTGTTGTCACCAATTACCACACATTTGGTGACTTAAACCAACAGAAATGTATTCTCTTACATTTCTGGAAGCCAGAATCCCGAAATCAAGTGTTGGCAGGACCACACTCCCTCCTGAGGCTCTAGTGGGGAATCCCTTCCCTGTCTTTTCTAGTTTCTGGTGGCTCCTGAAGTGAAGCATTCCTTAACCTGTGGCCACATCACTCCAATATTTGCCTCTCTCTTCACATTGCCTTCTCCTCTGTGTGTGTCTGTCTCAGAACTCCCTCTGTCTCTCTCTTATAAGGATACATGTGATAGCATTTCAGGCCCACCTAGATAATCCAGGATAAGAAACTTCTCTCTAGATCCTTAATTTAGTTACACTGTTTGCAAAATAAGATGATTTTCACTCTTTTGCCATATAAGGGAATATTCATAAGTTGGGGAATCAGGAAGTGACTGTATCTTTGAGGGGGCATTACTTGCAGCCTACCATAGACATTATGGTTACCAAAAGTCCAATTTTGCTTGGACATACTCTTTTTCTTGCTATCAATCAATACAGAATTATTTGACACTTGGGTCACACCAACCAATCAGTAAATTGTACATACCTAGTGCACGTGGTACAGTCAGTGCCACATAAATATTACTTCTTTCTCTATGCCCTTTCCTTGTCATGCATTGGGCCTTTCCTATTAAATAAACTATTACAATACTGAATGGGCTTTCGGCAAGAGTTTCATTCATTCATTCAATTTCTTTTGGCAAACGTATTGAACATCATACATATGTCAGGTTTGAGTCAAGCACTTCAAAAAATTTAGTTCACTTAATTTTCTCAAAAGTCATTTGAACTAGAGTTCAGCATAGTGATTAAGATCTAGAGTTTTGAAGTCAGACAGACTGGGTTTAAATCCTGGCTCCACCCTTTAGTAGCCATTGGGAAATTATTTCACCTCTCCAAGTGTCTTTTTCTTCATCTGTAAAGTGGACATATGAATATCCACTTCACCAGCACAGTGCGTGGCTGTGCTATATAAATGGTGACTGTTGTTATTATACTCATTTGGGGAAGAAATTGGGCTCATTTGAGGGGTTAAATAATTTGCTCAATCTTACACAGATGAGTCTGCCTTAAAGCCTGCATGCACTGTCCACTGTTCACTGCATCATGCTAGAAGAATCTAATTATAACTCAACCTCACTGATAGAATGTTTCTGTGGGTTGCAGTCCAAGGACAGAAAGAACCTATATTACATAATATTATATAATGTCACAGAGTTACGTAAATATCTCTGGTGAAGGATAATTCCCTTAAAAAAATACTATCAGACACTGGTCCCTGAATTAAGCACACATTAACCTCAATTCTCTCCTTGTGTGTAATGTATTAGAGTTTTTAAAGTCTCTTTCTGCTCTTCTTAATCTCCTTCATACTTCCTCCCCTCTCTCACCCACCACACTATGGGCACATACATGCTGGCAATAAGAAAGTTCTAGGTATGTCTCCACTTGGACTAGGCTTGTAAGACCCACTACACCCAAACTGTTGATACCTAAGGCACAATGTAATAGAGTTAAAAAGTGTGTTTGATATTTTCCATTTGCTCCTCTGGACCCAGTCTCCACCCTTTATCTGCTCCCTTCCATGCCCCAGGATGCTACCCTGTATGAACTGTTCAGAGGGCTCCCATGCCCCTTTGGGTTCTTTTTGCATCTCATTAATGAGTGGCAGCAGCAAGAGGTTGGAGGAGGGCATGAAGCCAGGGTATCTATTACTCCAGCTCTCTCCTTGTGGGCTCCCCCAGTTGGCGGTCAGGTGGCCCTCTTATAAAGCCACTTTCTCCCTCACCTCATCCTTCAAGTTTAAGGGTCCTCACTATTGCTAGTCCCAGGCACTGCTCTATCTACACGCTGGATTCCTTAACTCTGCCTCACCTTTGAGGAATCCCTCAATTAAACTCTATGAATAACCGACTTTGAATGTGCCTTCTGTTTCCTAACCTGGCAGACACAGGAAGTTTGAATATTATTTAGGGGTTGGCTGCTCCAGAGGGTGGAGCAGGGGCCTTGGATTTTCAAATGACTTCTAGACCTGGAGAAAGATCCTCCAATTCCCAGTGTTCCCTGGTTTGAGATACAGCATAATAAAGCCATGGATATGACAGAGAAACATGTTAGCTCAGCCCTAAGCCTGAATCTGAAAAAGGTTCTTGGGCTTGAGGTGGGAGGAGAAATAGTGTAAAAAGATTTATCATAGTGAAAACACTATGGTGGGAGTAGATAAAATTATTCTGTTCAGTTTTTTTTTCATTAAATACCTGGTCCTGGTACCCTCCCTAAGAGCCTGGATCAAGCGTGCTGTTTTCCTTTTTCTTTTTTTCAGGTATTAGAGTGGAATGCTTAGGGGTAAAGAAGCTTGCGTGAATCCCCCTAGTTTGATTTCAGCCCTACCACTTACTGGTTGCATAACCCGAGACAAATTATTCAGCCTCACTAAGACAATAGTTGTTATCTCACATTGGCCATTAAGAATAAGAGCATCAATCCATGTTGTAGTGGATAAGTGTGCATCACACAGATCTTCCTTTAAGACCAAAGGACTCATCTACAGGTCCCTCTCCAGGAATTGATCTTCAGTGAAATGAACTGGGTGGCCCAAATTTCTGCCCCTTTACCAGGGGCATCTAATGACTGCTCAACACCGTGGGGAGACACAAGGTCAATTCTGAAAGCTCGTATAACTCCGATCATCCTGTGGAATTAGCCGAGGCCCCTCTTGCCACTGCCCTACAGATCAACTTGCCCCTCTTCCCAGTCCTATTTTATGATATCATGTTAACCAGCAACAAGTAGCGAGTACTTTGAAGACTTTTGTAAGACACATACCCTCCAAAGGGTGAGTGACAGACTTACAGGTATCCGGGGAGCTACCACATCAGTGAAGTTTTAAGGGTCTATTAGTCTAGAATGCAAGGACATCCCCTCCAATGTAAAAGGGATTATTGCATCTCACATTTTTCACCACTGAGAAAGAAGGAAAATACTTGGTAGTCTTTTCTGCATTCTGGTAGCATATTCCACGCATGTGGGACCCATAGCCCTTTTTCTTCTCTCCAATTTCTCCCTTCTGGAATGGGAATGTCTCTCCTATGCCTGTCCCATCGTTGTATTTTAGAAGCAGATAACTTGTCTGGTTTCGTGGGTTCACAGCTGGAGAATTTTGCTTCAAGAAGAATCCTGAGTCTCTCCCATACCTGATTTAGATACTATTTAGATGAAATTTTGGACTTAGTGTTGCTGGAATGGGTTAAGACTTTTGGGCTGTTGGGATAAAAATGAATTTATTTTTCATGTGAGAAGGACATGAATTTGGGAGGTCCACAGGGTAGAGTGCTATGGGCTGAATTGTGTTACATCCAAATTCATATGTTGTGGCCCTAAACTCCCGGCACCTCAGAATATGACTGTTTTTGGAGGTAGGGTTTGTAAATAGGTAATTATTTTACAATGAGGCTGTTAGGGTGACCCTAATCCAATCTTACTGGTATCCTAATAAGAAGAAGAGATTAGAATACACACACAGAGAGATATATGTGTACAGGGGGACAACCAAATAAAGATGTAGTAAGAGGGCGGCCACCTGCAAACCGAGAAAGGCATCAGGAGAAACCAAACCTGCCAACACCTTGACCTTGGACTGCCAACACCTTGACCTTGGACTGCCAACCTCCAGAACTGTGAGAAAATAAACTGCTGTTGTTTAAACCACCCAGTCTGTGGTATTTTGTTATGGCAATCCCAGCAAACTAAGACACCCTCTCTCTTCCAATTTGGGCACTACGGGGATACAAAAGCCCAATCCCATTGGTTTGATTGAGGACAAATCTAAGCTCAGAGCCATCTCAGTCCCAGGGCTCCATGAGCTGAACTAATTACTCTGTTGCAACTGAATCTGTAGTCAGATTCTGGGTAAGAAGTCAAATTTATACATTTCCAGGGCTACTCCCATTACCCAGGGATGGATAACAGTGCAGGGATTATATCCATTCATTCAGCACCTGCTTTTAAGCCTGGTACCAGGTAGTGTGGATACAATGGGGAGTAAAAGAAGAAACATTTCTACTCACAAGAGTTTACATTTCAAGAGTGGGGAAATAGACAAAAAAAAAAAAAAGAAATATATTATATTGTCAGATTGAAATAAATACCATGGAGAAAAATTATTTAGTGAATATGCAATGCTGGATGGTGAGGATTATAGTATACTTGGTACCAGGCTTAATTGCAGGTGTTGAATGAATGGGCATAATCCCTGCACTGTTGTCCATCCTGGGTAGTGAAAGTAGCCCTGGAAATATATGAGATTGAATTCTCTCCCAGTCCACTGGGATGGGGGTTTGAAGTTAGATTTATCCTGATTCAAAGAAAATAAAATACTTGATAATATTTGATAATTAATATTTGTGGTCGTATATTCAGACCCACTGCATAAGCATTGACTTGAAGAAACTCCTGTGGAAGGGTGAAACATATAACGTTTGCATGAACTATTAATTTGTGCTGAAAGAGTTCACTGTGATTAACGGAGATAATGAGAATTTAAAAGGGCAATGATAACCATACAAATGGAATCAGATTCTATTTTCTAGCGTCCCAAAGAGAGCGACTTTTACCTTCACTTCACCTAACCTGTGTTTTATGAAGATTACTTAACCTCCTAGAATTAGCACAGAATTATTAATTCTGTGCCTAAGACACCTAGAATTGCTGCAATTAACTTATTGTCCTACCCAATTCTTCAATTTTTCTCACAAGAGAAAAGAGATACCTGTGAATTTGAACCTTGCTAAGGAAAACAGGGAATACGTCTCTTCCATTCTGAGTTAAATCACACAGAACTAATCCCATCCCACACTTAAAACAAATTAAAACATGGAAAACAACTGTCAGTACTTCTTAAATTGTTATGGGGACACATATTTGCCTGAAAATTTGATATGAACACTATGCATGAAATCTTTGCTCCCTCAAATTTGCATCTTCACACAGTTCAGTCTCCAGTTCCAGGGGCCGTGGACTCCTGGAGCCTCTTGAGCTGGGGTTGAGAACCTCTGCTCCAAAGTAATACAAACACGCCAATGTTATTTTTAAAAACAAAAAGAATGGAAAGATCAAGGAGATGATCTTATTGAGGTTATGGTAACATAGAGAACTTTCACTAATGAGAAATGTCTCAAAGAAAAGGAAGGGCAGGCTGGGGTTTTGTATAGGGTCAAAGATACTCCTTGACCAAACTTGAATTAGGTTCCTCTGAGCTCTCTTCTCAAGTAGACCCTTGACCTTTGCCTTCTGTGTCTGTTATTGTTGAGCCTAGCATTAGCAAGAATCCTGCTAAGTCAGCTCAGTGGAATACCCCAACCTTGATATCAGAGCACCACTGATATCTGATCAAGTCCCTCATCCCCACCTTTGATGTATAAGTCATTGTTTTGCTTTTAGCAAGAATCCTGTTAGGCCAATTTTTGACATGAATCCCCCTACCCTTGATGTTTCCTCTTAGCAATTTTACATCTGCTGATCCCCTCACTCTACTCCTTGGCTACAAATGTCCATTTCTCCTTGTTGGAGTTGGAGTTGAGCGCAATCTCTCTCCCCTATCACAATAGAGTTGACTCCTATTGCGATAGTTTCGATTAAAGTATTGTTTTAATAGTTGCAAGAATTTTTTTTCTTTAACAATAGGCAGATAAAGAAGGAATCATCTGGAGTCTTTTGGGAGTCATGGGAAAGAGTGGACAGTGAGTCTTATTTGAGTCACATGGGGAAGGGTTCTTTGTGATTGACCATTTTCTGGAGCAAAAAATGGTGAGGGGAGTTTGGAAAGCAAAAATGGTGAGGGGGAGATTTCTCAATGACTGTTCTTTTCTGGGAGCACAGGGCTCAGGTCCAGTTCAATATTTTCCATTTATGAAGTCTTTAAATTGTTGCTATGAGAATTCAACTTTCAATACTACCAAGTTTTATAGATTTAGCCAATCGATGAAGAAATTATGTGGAGGTTAAAAAAAGTCTTATATGTTCTCCTCAAAACTAGGTGATAGTGACTATAGAGGAGAGATTTATAAGAAATTTGTTATGGATTAGGACATCACTTCTTGCTTTAGTGGAAAGGAAATTCCTGTCAGAGACAAACCTCTCAACTCTTTATTGTCTATGGTTTTTCACCCTTCTCCATTCTCTGTAAGAGTTGACTTCCGAACATCATAGACCAAACATACAGAATATTAAAAGAAAAAGGAATCCATAATCACGTGGGCTAGAACCCCAGCCTCCTAGACCATGGGCACTTTCTTATAAAGAATCCTGAAGTTCCAAAGTCTACAAGTCTGTGCTTGAATGTTCCAAAAGTCATGTCCTTCTTAATTCCCTTCATAGCTCTTCCTTTACACAAAATAAGTAGAAAAACACATCAATCTTTAGTATGATTTGTAGTTGTCAGGCTTAGTATAAAAGAATAAAAAAAGTCAAAATAAAGAAAAATATTATAAACAGTATATAAGCAAGATATTAAATAACAGTTCATTAGTATGGTCAGATATATATGTACATATTTTATTTCACAATGTCTTTCATCTACCTACCTTCCAAATTCAATTTTTGGAAAGGCAGTACTAGGTTTTTCTTCCTCCTAACTTTATTGTGTATGCATGCACATGCATCTATAACAAATGAAAAATACTAGTGTAGGCACTGCTGGAAATCCTATAGTAAAATAAGACATTTTTAGTTTTCATAATTTACAATCTAACTGAGATAGGAGTTAAGGAAATTAAAAACAAAACTCTTACAGTTCAGAGAGGTTTGGCTTACTGTTGCAGATAGAAACAGAGAAAGAAGAGAGAGAGAGGAGGAAGAAGAAGAAGAAGGAAGGGGAAGGGGAGGGGGAGGAGGAAGGAAGGAAGGGTGGGTGCAGTCTGCTGCAGAAATGCTCCCAGTGGGGATATCAGAAGAATAAGCAATTGCCTTGGGGACATTGCTCTTCCTTGCCAACTATGGGAAATGTGGGCAATCACATTGCTTACGATGAGTGTGGATGGCAAGATGTCATTTGATTTCATTGAGGATCTAGAAGGAATGTATTCTAACATGCAATGTATGAGAGGAATAACTTATTTAAGATTATGTGGAGTATTTGCAAATAAACTTCAGATTTCTTTGAAGTATGCAATTTTAAAAAATCTTCTTAAAACTACAGACCTGAGGAATATGGAGGCTGTATAAGCTATCTATTACTTTGTAACAAATTACTACAATAGTTAATGGCTTAACACAACAACCATTTTATTTGCTCACAATCTGTGACTCAGCAATTTAAGAGGGTCTGAGCTAGGCAGCTTTCTTATTGAGTGTCCTGGAGTGATTTACGTGCTGCAGTCATCTTGTGGCTTAACTGGCTAGGTGGTCGAAGATGGCCTCATGCACAGGTCTGGTGGTGGATGCTGGCTGTCTGCTCATCCCTTCCTCTCTAGCACAATAGTCCTGGTTTCTTCACATGGTGGCAGCATTTTAAGAGTTCAAGCCCTAATGACTAGCACTTTTCAAGCTTCTGATTGCTCCATATTTACTAACGTCCTGTTGACCAAAGCAAGTCACGTGGCCAAAGCTGGAGTCAGTGTGAAAGGGGATCACACAAGGATGGGGATACAGGCAAGCAGGACTTAATGTGGGACCATTACTGTAACAACACACCACAGAGGCACATCTAGTCAAACCTCATTATTCATAGATTTTGTATTTGTGAACTTGCCTACTTGCAAAAATTTATTTGTAACCCGCAGATCAAAACTCACAGTGCTTTTGTGGTCATTTGTGGACTTGTACACAGCAGAGAAAAATCTGAGTTGCCCAACACGCATGTTCCCAGCTAAGGTTGAATAAGATGATGAGCTGCCTTCTTGTTTCAGCTCATACTGTAACCAAGTGTCTTTTTGTAATATACTTAGTGTCATATTTTTCATTTTTTTATGTTTCACTGGTGATGTTGCTATTTAAAATGGCCCTCAAGTGTAGAGCTGAAGTGCTGCAAGAAGGCTGTGATGTGCTTTATAGAAAATATAGGTACGCTAGATAAACTTCATCCAGGCATGGTTATACTGCTGTTGGATGTGAGTTCAGTGTTAATGAGCCAACAATATACATTCAAATGGTGTCTTTAATCATCAATGCACATTAAATAAGGTTACTGTTGATTGGTTGACAAAAATGTTGTAACTAGAGATTCACAGGAGCCTAACTCGGTATTACTTCTAGGATCAGTGACTCAGTATTTGCTAACTGGGTGTTTGTAGAACTTTATAGAACGTAACTACCATGAACAATGAGAATTTACTGTATATCAGTTCCTATCTATTGTAGTTTAATGGGCCTATATTATTTCTAGGAAAAGTTAAAGAAAATCATAAGCCACTCTTGATAAATTAAGCAATAATGGAAAGGATCAAGTGACAAGCCCAAGGTGAACTGAATTAGTTCAATTCCAAATCAGTTTGATAAATATTTATCAGGCATTTATATAAATTGGGCAAGGTAGTGTCATGAGTAGGTGCTAGGGCTGGGGATAAAAATTTGAACACTTGGTTTCATCCTAAAGAAGCTCAGAATCTAGTAAAGGAAGTGAGGCAGTGGGAAATGTGATTTGGGCTTGAAAAGAATGTTTACAAAGTATTAAGGAAGCCCAGAGATGAGAAATGAATTTCGCTGGTAAAATCAGAGCAGGATTCATGGAAGAGATGATATTGAAATATGGATGGTATTTTGATAGACAAAAATGAGGGGAAATGAGATTTCTTTTTTAAGGAAAGGAACATCGTGAACAAAAGATATGTTGGAGAGGGGATAGGAAGTTTGGAGCACTTGGAAGGGGAGACTGTATCATGAAGTCCTAGTGCAGTGGTTGCATCAAAGGTGGTAACAGCTACAATTTATCTAACGTTTAATACCACTTTTTAAGCATGTCATATGCATTATTTCATTTTAACCTCACTACAAAATGATGAAGTATAGTATTGGTATCATTTGAGAGGTGAAGGAACTGAGGCAAAGACAGAGTAAGTAACTTGCCTAAAGTCACAGCACCCTTCCCTCACATAGTCCTTTCCTATTTCTCTAATAAGTCTAAGCTCACTCTTGACATTCTTGCCAAGGGTATTTGCACGTGCTAATCCCTCTCCTGGAATGCTCTTCCCCCAGCTCTCAACCCAAGTGTCAGCAGCTTAGACAGGCCTTCCCTGAACAGCCTATCAAATCTTGAAACAAATTATAATGACATATATTTATATATTACATACTTGTATTTGTCTAATTAGTCATTTATTTATTCATTTACTTGTCTGCTTTATTCACAATTGTATCCCCTGTACCCAAATAGTAGTAGAACCTCTTGGCACATAGTAGACCCTTCTTGACAAGTATTTATTGAAAGAATATGCAAGTTCTGTGAGAGCAGGAACCTTGTATTCTTGATCACTTGTGTATTTCCAGCTCCCCAAATAAGTTCTGGAACATTATAAAGAGCTTAATCAACACTTATGGCAACAATGAAGTAGTAGAGCCAAGATTGAAACCAAGTCTCCCTAACTTTAGAGTAAAGTATATAACCACTAGTCTGTTGTGGTTACAGATGCATGAGGTCAGAAAAGATGAGTTGGCTCTAGATCGCGAGGGGTTTTCAATTCCATATTTAATAACTTCAGCTGTAATACACAGACAACTGATGATTTCTGAGGAGAGAAGTAATCTAATCAGAACTATGCTCTGATCAAAAGTTCTCTTTGGCAGTAGTTGGATTAGATGTAATAGGAGAGAAGGATCCACAAGAGGGTCAGGGAAAAGAGCTAACAGCCTATTATCATAAGAGCCAGATAAAGAGATAAAAGGGGCATTAGAACCCCAAAGAAGGGTGAGAATTCCACAGACATTGGAGAGTATTCATACAGAATTTGTGGATGAGAGGTAGAAGAGTAAAGGAATAAGAGATAAACATGAGGTTCCGGGCTTATCTGAATAGCAGGCTCATGATGGCATTTACTGAAATTGGGAAGACAAGGTTTGAGGAGGGATTCAGGATCTGGGGTGGGCATGCTTATTTTTGCTGCTTGTAGAACCTCTAAGGAGAGAGAATTATTAGGAAGTAGGAAACTCAGGAGAAGCTATGCTGGGGGCATAGATTTGGGAAACATCTGTCGAGAGGCAGTTAATGAGACCATGATTATAGATGATCTGTCGAAATGGAGCAATTGCAGAAGAGCATAAAGAGTATATGTATGAAGAATGCCTTCACTGAACAGAAGGAAGCAGGAGAAGGTGAAATAGAGGCATCAAAGTAGTGTCAAGTTATGATACTGTCCCAAGGAAAGGGTGTTTGGATGAGTAGGAGGTCTTTGAAAACCATAAAGAAGCGGGCTTAAGAATACTGGAATGTGAGGTCAGATTGCAAGAAGCTGAGGAATATTTGGTGTCTACGAAACAAGATGGGATGGTAACTCAATGGAGGAAGTTTTTTTAGCAGAGGAGCTCCTTCAGACGCATTGCTTGAAGATATGTTTTGTGATTTGGGGACAGAGGAGAATGAATAACAAAATGGGCAGATTTGGGAAGTGGAAAGTTGGCATGACAGAAATTGAAGATTATAAAGAATTCTATGTTTCTGATGAGAGCAGTTCTGACATGACTGATCATGAAATCTAGGCTTGGGTAGTAAGATAAGTAATTCTTGATGGATGTTATAGTCTGAAAGAACTGAAAGAGATCCAGATCAAAGGCACACTGGAGATGAGGAGCAGATTCAGTAAGATCAAGAAAGAAATAAGAACTATAGCCTGAGGGTTGACTCAGAGAGGAGACTTTCTCAGGTTTTGATTTTGGAAGTAGAGTAATTCCAGGTATGTTGATGTGTGTATAAAATAAGATAGAGGGGGGCTTCCCTGGTGGCGCAGTGGTTGAGAGTCCGCCTGCCGATGCAGGGGACACGGGTTCATGCCCCGGTCCAGGAAGATCCCACATGCCGCGGAGCAGCTGGGCCCGTGAGCCATGGCCGCTGAGCCTGCGCGTCCGGAGCCTGTGCTCCGCAACGGGAGAGGCCGCAGCAGTGAGAGGCCCGCGTATCGCAAAAAAAAAAAAAAAAAAAAGATAGAGATGACAGATACTAGATTGAAGAGCTTGAGGAACAGGGTTTAGGGAAGGTTACAGCATAAATGTTGAAGTTATCAAAGGACCAACATTAAAGACCAACAACTGAGAGGGAATTGAAGGGAGGACCACAAGCTAAAAATGAACGACACTGAGTCCAAAAGATTTTACAATGGCCCAATTGTAATGAATGAGTTCAGGCATGACTGCTTACAAGGTTTACAAGGCAGTTAATAGAAGCAGGTGAGAGGAATAAAAACAATAACAAAATAACTTCTTTCCGTGCTTTATATTTACATCCATGGAACATATAGCTCAGGCTAGGTACTTCTGTACCTAACTTCTGCAGGAAGTGTCATATCTCACATTTGATATAGTGGAACTCTGGAAAGCTATGACTGTTTTCTATTAGCTTAGCCAGATCCTTATAAAATTATGTTCAGTGAATTGAACTTTAATATTATATCATCAGATTTGAACAGTCACCACAATTACACAATGTACCATAAAATATTTTAAAGTATATTTTTTATCAATACTTACATGTTCGATTTCATCTGATACTGATAAGAATCCCACAAATACTACTCTTCCTTTTTTTTATAATTTTTAAAAGACTTCATTGGAGTATAGTTGATTTACAATGTTGTGTTAGTTTCAGGTGTACAGCAAAGTGATTCAGTTATACATATACATATATTCATTCTTTTTTCAGATTCTTTTCTCATATAGGCTCTCACAGAATATTGAGTAGAGTTTCCTGCTCTTTTTTTTCCCCCTGCTCTTCTTTGTTTTTTTCCCTGCTCTTCTTTTTAAAATGAGGAAATGAAGCAGAATAAGAGGTTGTTAAAAACTTTCCAGAGATCACTCAGCTCATTAATCACAAATAGTACCAAGTCTTAAAGCAGTTCTATTGACCATAGACTCCACTTTCTTTCTACGTTAACTTTTAAAATAAAAGAGTGCACAGTGATAGAAGTTTCTCTGTGCCGAGACATGTCACGTCTATAGAGAGAATAAAAGCCACTCTTTTCTATCAGAGTAAGAGAAGCAGATGTGAAAGCAAGTAATCCAAGGACGGAAATGAGGAAATAGAGAAACATGCGAAAAGTTCCTGTGATTTGATTATAGAAGCAATGCTTGAGCTTTAGCGTTCAGACATGGAATTTGTGGTGTCCATGGGTTGCTTCTAAGTCATGTTTCTGGGTAAATTCTAGACAGTGGCATGAGCTGGTAGAAGATGTCTACGAATAGTATCTCTTTCTTTCCTTTGGGGGTTATCTCCCAGGGGAGGTCTTTAATTAGAAACTCAGGCCTCAGTGGGGTATGGGGTTCTGAGATAAATACTCCTTCTTGCCAGTTTTGGGTATAAAATAATATACATTATTATAATTTATATAATTATTATAATTATATATCAAATATGAGGAAATATAGAGTAAAATAACAATCCTGTATTCATTCATTCTCCACATGAGATATGTAGTACTATAGAGTTGAAAATCCCTGTGTACCTGTTTTCTATCACACTGCTATTCTTCATCCATTCCTGGAATTGGTGTTTATCACTTTCTAGAATGTCTTCATTTTTTAAGTTATACATTCATAAACTATATAAAATAATTTAAAAATTTATATGAATTGCTCCATATTATACATATGCTTTACAATGATTTTTAATAATATTTATACATATTGACATCTGTAAACCTAGCTTGTTTATTTTATCTGCAGTGTAGTGGTTTTTTGTATGATTATATCACCTTTTGTTTTTCCATTCTCCTGTTGATGGATATTTAGGTTGTTTTCAATTTTTTTCGCTATTAAAAAACAGTGCTGTGACAAGCATTTCTTTGCACTTGTTTTTAAACACGTGTGAGAATATAAACTTAGAGCTAGGATTCCTGGGTTGAAGAGTGCATAAATTCAGCTTATTAGATATGAATTAGTATTTGTCAAAGTGGTGGTCCCACATGTATATTCCCTTCAGTAATGCCTGAGAGTTCCTATTGCCAACATATTATTTGTCAGACTTTTTAGAAACTTTATCAATCAAATGGGTGTAGAATGTTAACTCTTCAAATACCAGCAGAGTTGATTCTCTTATTACATGTGCATTTGCCATTGGAATTCTCTAATTCTCATTAGAAATCTGTGAGTGATTTTTGACTCTTGGCCTAGATATGGCTCTGTTCAGAGTTATTATTATAATGAATTTTTTATATGAATGAAAATGGCAGCAGGTTACACATTACACATTACAAAGAACACTGCTATTGAATGAGGCTCAAGGTGGTTCCTCTGATGTCAACATTATCACCAAGGTTAATTCTAGGGAAAAATGCTTAAGAAGATCCGTGATTACTTTCCCATCACTTGTTTTCTACAATCACCATGATTTTTTTTCTTAAGGGAGTATAAAACAATAGTATGCACTTTATGACTGGTCTCAGACACAGGCCAAGGACACCTTTTCCTCTCTGCTAGAGCAACACTAAAATATTAAATACAGTAAAATTAAATTACCAATATGAGATAATATAATGAACTCTGAATGAGTTGAAGGGTGAAAAACAATCGAATCACTCTGAAAAGACTTATTTTGAACTGTAAAAAAGAGAAAATTTCTCATGAAATCTGGCAGAGTTTTTCAACTTTCTTCTCAAGGCATGATATTTATTCATGGTTTGCTTTTCCTATTTATTTCCAGTTTTTAACTTGGAGAGCCTATTTTTCTTTATGACTAATATATTCCATTCCCATTTGTCAATAGCAGACAGGCTCATTAACCATTCATTGAAGGTAAAAGATTTCATAGAATGTGATATCAGCCACTTGAAATAATTTATGCAGTTGCAAAGTTTCTGTGTGAATAATTTTAGAGGAACTGTGTCATCCAATATGAATGAAGAATTTGACTGAGCTGGCTTTTGAAGAGGTAGTATTCATTCCTACATCAAGACCATTCTAGGTTGTCTGAGCATCTACCCAGTGTGAACAAAACATCTAAGGCGGGCTTATTCCCTATAAATAAGTTACTGTATTGACCTAAATGAATTTCAGTAATTAAGTTGATCAGTTTATTGAAATCTATGGGGAATAAAAATCAAAATTAATGGTTCTTTTAATGATACAATTAATTCATTCTTATCCTCATATATAAAAATAGAGAAACTCACTATCTTATGGTACATCAAAGTATATTAGCTTTTTACTGATTCAGGGTATACCTTATTTATTTATCCATCTTTTCATTTTCTCCCTCATCTACCTAGCTTTGTCTTTTGGAGTGGTTGCTGCACAGTAAATAAATTAATTTACAGTAATGTTTCCTGAACATTTTAAACATACAATTGAGTTATCTACAGGCAACTTTTAGAATTAATATGAGAGTTTAATGAGGTTGCTGGATACAGAACCAACTTATACAAATCAACAGCAATACTGATACATAACTAATTATAAAATATAGTAGTTGAAAATGTTATTCATTTTCATTAGAAACATACTATAAAGCATCTAATCATACTATAAAGCATCTAATCATGTATTCTTATAAAACATGTAAGAAAATCTTACATGTTTTACAAAATCTTACAAAACATGTATGAGTTTTTTAAAGAAACAAAGTTGGAAGAAATGATGGTAATTATAAGTTAAAGATAATAGGTCAAGTATCTTATAATACAGAATCAATTACATCAACAAGAAGATGGAGGAAATTTACACATAACGTAGACAGTTCCATGCATAGATGAAGCAACATTGTTCTTGATAATTCAGAATTGAACTATACTTATATGAGCCAAAGGTAATTTTAGTACTATATTTAGCAGCTACAGTTGATACAAAGCAGTTGTCTACATCAGTTTATTTTAGAGTTCCAGCTTACTTTTAGAATTAGGTCTGGCTGAGAATGACAGGAAACATAAAATAACAGTGGCTTAAAAATCACAGGTACTTAGTTCTCTCTTCCTTAAATGCAATTTGCAATTTTGCATTCCTAGAATGATATGGCAACTCCACAATTATCAAGAAACCATGTTATTTCTATCTTATTATTCTTCTATCTTGAACATGTGGGACTTTCACCTCCTAGTTTAAGATGGCTGCTTGAGCTCCAACCATTATGTTGGTATTCCATCAAGCAGAAATAAGGAAGGGTAAATAAGAGCGTAGTCATTTCTTTTAGGGATCGCTACAGAAGTCACACCATGATTTTTTAGTTATATACCATTGAGCAGTACATGTTCTATGACCATACTTTGCTATAAGGGAAGCTAAGAAGTGTAGTCGTTACTTAGCATAGTCATATGCCTAACTAAAACAGGCTCCTATTACTGGAGAGGAAGTAAAGAACAGATATTTGGGGACTTCTACAACTCTCAAAAACAATACTGATTAGCCTTCTACTATTACAGAGAAGTCTGTTGACTGATGGCTTTAGAAACAAAAATGAGGGTTGGAGAAGACACTGTTGTTGATGTGGATAGCCTTTAGGCTGAGATCAATTTTGGGAAAAGAGTTTTTAAATTTAATTTTAAAAATATGAGTTAATACAACATCTGATACTTGAACACTTTTCTAGCTATATTTTGCATAAAAGAGGCCGTTAATATCTGTTCTTTCAAAACACAATTGAAATTCTCATTTCCCATGATACAGGGTAGCCTTCCAAATCCGAGTTTCTCCAGACATTTTCCAAGAAAAACATACATGTTCCCAAGGAGAAAAGAGAAAATTATTCAGACCCTATGCCTATGATCTAACCAAGAGACAGAGAAAACTACAATTTACACATAAGTAGGGAAATTTTTCCAGAGCAGTGGAGCCAGCTACAGAGCCCACACTGGAACTGAGAGCCATGTGGAGGCTGCAAGGAAGAAAGAAGAGGGCAACGGGGTCTAAGGGTGACAGAATGCAAATACTATTAACTCTAGACAAGAGGGGTCCCACCATAAGGTGGAAATATTGAGGACAGGGCCAAGACTTGAGAGCTCAGAGGGAAGGAGATTCAAAGTAGACACAAGACCAGAGGCTGGAGTCTCATTACGACACTATATCCGCAGAGGGGAACAACCTTAAAGGCTTGGTGATGAAGAGAAAAAAGAGAAAAAAGGGGGAAAAAAACAATGAAAATAAAGAGTCTTACCAAATATAAAAGAATCACAAAGTAAGAAAATATACGAACACTTTCTATAAAGAACAAAAGAAGAAAGCACTCTTGATTTTAGAAGCTGTACTTCCCAAGACTGAGAGAAGAAAGCTCTCTTCAGGTAAGAAATTTAGTAAGCCACCCACACTACTATTGTTCTGAGCCAGAAAAATATAAGACATATCACAATGAACAGATGATGGCAATCAAAACTAATATAAGAAGAGAATAGAAATGAGAATCATACAATGTCAGCTGATAAAGAGTCCCCCCAGAACCTACCATGAAGCAGAGGAAAACAATAAGAAAATTCCCCCGCCTGAGTTAAGTATTGTTTAACATTTCCAGATGTCAAAATAGAGCTTGAATGAGAAATCAGGTATTTAGCACAGAAATCAACAAGGAGAGAGAAAAAGAGAAAGAAGGAGAGAAAAATGGGGAAGGAAGAAAGAGTAAGAGGGAGTAAGCCAGAGAGAGAGAGAGACAGGGAGCACAAATGTGAAAATATGTTAAATATTGATGAGTTTGCTTGTACTCAACTTTGAACTTTTGTTATAGAAGTGAAATTTTAAGTTAAGGTACGCACATAGACATAAAGCATTTTATTTCTAGTATGTGCCAGCCACTGCTGGGGCTACAGAGGGTATCGGGCATCCTAGAACTCAGAAACCAATGGGGAGATAAACATACATGCATTAATCAATTAAGCAGACAAAGAAAATTATCTTTACTGACTATAGGAAAATGCCAGATCCTAAAAATGTATAAAGTATATGGGGATGGGGATCTAACTTATACTGGGAAGTTAGGCACAGCTTCCCTGAAGAAGTGCTATTCAAGATGAGACCTGAGAGGTGAGTAGGGTTTAAGCATAAAATAATGAAGGGAGAAGAATTCCAGGCAAAAGGGATAGCACTGTTGCATACTTTGCCTCAGGAAAAATGTTGAAGAAGATTTTATGCGTGTAATCAGTTTTTCCTCTGATACATATATTTGTGGCTCCCGCCACCTGGAGATTGAGTTAGGAGGGGAGTGTGAAGGATGTTGGGGCAGGTTGGGGGGTAGAATTTCCATTTTATTTTTTATACTTCTTTACTGTTAGGCATTTAAAGTAATGAGCACATATATCTTTTGTAAGAATAATTAAAAATTACAAAAAGTTTCACAAAAGCAAGCTTGTTGGAGGTTCTCTGTTTGCCCCATGGACCTCCCTTCATTCTTCTCTTCCTGGCTGTGCATCGGAGAGTCCAACATGCATAAACGTTATTAGTGGGCTCTCACTGCCTTCCGGCTACTGGTTGGGTTTGGCCAGTGGGAGACTCAGGTAGGAGGTCAGAGGCAGGAGAGCATGAGAACACAGTATTTATTCTTCCAGGTCCTCCTTGGAGGGTCTGCGCATCAGCTGTGTCTCTCTGAAGAAGAGAGACATTTTACATCAGGTGCCCTCTCTATGCAGCTCTCTCTGAGCCCTGATCACCTTCCCCTCCCTTGCATCTCAGGTGTGGTAGGCTGAATGATAGCCCCCCCAGGATATCCATCTTCCCTGGAACCTGTGACTGTTGCTTCGTACCATAAAAGGGACTTAGTGGATGTGATAAAATTAAGGATCTTGAGATAAGATTATCCTGGGTTATCTTGATGGGCCTTCATTATCATCATAAGGGTCCTTCAGAGGGAGAGAAAAGGTGATGTGATGTGAGGACGTGAGCCAAGGGATGGAGATGGCCTCCAGAGGCTGGAAAAGGCCAGGACGTGGATTCTCTCCTAGAACCCACAGAAGCAACTGTTCCCTGTCAACATCATGACTTAGCACAGGGAAGCTGATTCTGGATTTCAGACTCCTGGAACTGTGTGATAATAAATTCCTGTTATTTTAAGCCACTAAGTTTGTGGTAATTTGCTACAGCAGCAGTAGGATACTAATACCCAGGCCTAGCGTGGTAAAGCCTCCTTACCTGGTTTTTTTTTGTTATTAATTTTTATTTGTACATATTTGCTTTACAATGCTGTGCTAGTTTCTGCTATACAGCAAAGTGAATCAGTTATATGTACACATATATCCTACCTGACTTTATTAGCCCAGGTTAGCACACCCTCCCCTGTTGGTGATCCTAAACTTTGTCCATACTTGATAAGTAATATTTATATTAAACTATCTGATTTACCCAGTCTGAGTGTGCCATGGCAGAAACTTCTATGAGTTTCTTTTTTCTTCACTTTTAAAAGTTAGGATTATCATTAATAATACCTGTCACACAAGATGGCTGTGAGGGCAGATGAGTTGATGAGGTAAGCACATATTTTAAAGTTGTAAAGTAATGTAGATCTGTCAGTTGAAAATGTTTTACATGCTCCATACTTTTGGGTTCCACTCGCTTGGAATAGATCATCAAGCTAGAGTGAACAGATAAAGGTGTCACAGACTCATATTCGGCCCAGATCCAAATCACAAGAATAAGTTCTGATTAAAACTCTCGGGACAAACCTGAAAAGACAAATTAATCTGATGATGTGGGAAAGAAACAATGTCCAAGCACAGAAAACATCGGCTGGTTAACTAATGCTTTAAAGCTAAGAATCTCTTGAGTGACAAAAAGGCTCAGTGTTCTGCCACTGGGGATGGTTTGCTTATGTCTCTGAGTTTCTCACATGCTGTCTCTTTATCCAGAATGCCGCTGTTTTCTTCTCTGCTCCTAATTCCTACTTGTCACCTCCTCCTGGAAGCCAACCATGATCCACAGGCTGAGTTAGGTGTCTACTTTCAACGTTCCATTAGCCCCCTGTGATTATCTCCACTTTGCTAATCAAATATTGGAAATATCTGTTAATCTATCTGTCTCTCACCACTAAACTGTGAGTTCTTTCAGGATAAAACTATGTCTTTTATCTCCATGTCCTTAGCACCTAGCATGGCGTCTGGTTCATAGTAAAGTCTCAGTAAATATTTTACAAATTCATTGTGAGCAAATGAGTGAATAATAAGCAACATCTAAAGTTAAATCTACATCATTATTGTACAAATCACTATTTATACAATAAACATCACTCTTCCTGGTATTAAATTTTATCCATTCAGGAGTTGACATTAACAGCTTTTAACAGTACCCACTAGTCTTATTCGAGACTTTAGAACAAAAATAATACAGGGGAAATGCCATGATGTAAAAATAGTTACCTTAAATGGAACAGCCAAACATCAGAATCAAACAAAGGCTCACATGAAATTGAAAATCTGTAGATCCTTGAGAGGCTCCCCTTCCGCTCTCTAAATTTAATGTGGCTAATTTGTCATTCTATAAATACATTCCATTTTTTGTTCATTCATATGTTTTATAGCCTCTGTGTATATTTCAGCTCTTGGCTTTAGTGAGTGTTCAAGCTATAAGGTTAAACAACTTACATAGATTTTCTGTTGGAATAGAGTGGGCCAAAAATCTGGTGCACATATTTAATATACAATATTTCTCAGACAAGAGTGACAGGATCCTACCGTTAATAAGCATTCTATCAGGAATTCTGCATTCCTCCCTTCCTGATTTATATTTTATGGTACATCAATTGAGTAATATTTTAAATGAGTAAGGTAAACAGAGACCATTTTGGGTCTGAAAAAAGCAGTTAGACTTTGATCTATTTCTGTTATGCCATCAGCAGGAAATTATGCTTATTTTGAAAGACAATGCTTTGCTCTTGTTTAAAAAGACCGCAAATTTTGGACTGTAAATTTATATACACAGTCAGTAAGGAAGGCATACTGTCGCTACAGAGGCTGCAAGGGGTATCAGGAAAGCAAATATATACATCTCCATACATGTGACTGATGACTGGCCCACGAAATATCTTACTAGTCACAATACTGAACACTTTTTTCACTGAAATACCTTTTTTGTAATCAGTGAAGAATTTATTTTATTTACTGGGCTCTTTCAATGCCATTCATTTACCGGGTCATTTCTAATTCACTGATGCATTTAGCTAACACTCTTTTGGGCATCTATTGCAGGCCCATTACTTTGAAGGGAGGAGATAAAGAGCACATAGCCCCTGCCATTGTGAAGTTCACAGTTTACTAGGAGAGACTGACAAATATGCCAAAAATTGTGCAATGTGGTGACTACTCTGAGGGTATTGTGGATGTTATATGGTATAGAAATAGTCTAACAAGAGGAGTGTCAGGAGGTGTGGAATGGATTACTGAACAACTTGGGATATAGAAGCAAATTTGAGTCCCAACTTGTGAAATTTGAGGTTAGATTTAACAGCTCTGGACTTTTTCTTTCTTTAGCGAAAAGTAAACAGTTGAAGCTCTCAGGTTATAAAGTATCCAGGGATATTTCAGCTAAGGGGGAAATGGAAAGGTCTAAAAATAATCTAATAGCGAATGCTGTCAAGGTTCTGATGTGGCGGTCATCCCTGTCTGTGGTCTGAGGTGGTGTCTGAATTACCGAAGGGACAGGCAGGCAAACTTGAGCAATGTTATCCTTGTCTTCAGCACAGTTACATCCGAGGAGACAGGAGGCGTCAATATCGAGTCAGTTCTTCAACTCTCAATAACTTATAACATGGATGGTACCAAGAGCTTAGCAAAGTAGTTGGTCTTAAGCCTTAGGGTCATGATTGCCTTCCCAGAATGGATCTATCTCTAGGGTAGAAATGAAAATGCCACAAGAATATACAGCATGCCCAGAAAAGAGCTGGAGGCAAACCTGAGCAATTTAAGGGATTACGGCAGCGTCGCCTCTCCCTCAAGTACCGCATCGACCTCTCCGTGTGAACCATAAACCCTCTCACCTCGCTCACCCTTTGGTGGCTCACGTTCACCTGAGCCTCAGAAAATATACTTTTTGTTTTTTTAGGCAGTTTCATTGAGATACAATATACATACCGTATAATTCATTCAAGTGTACTATTCAATATGTGTTTAGCATAAATACCGTATGTTAACACATATATATGGCATCTAAAAAAAAAGGGGTTCTGAAGAACCTAGGGGCAGGACAGGAATAAAGACGCAGACATAGAGAATGGACATGAGGACACGAGGAGGGGGAAGGGTAAGCTGGGACAAAGTGAGAGAGTGGCATGGACATATATACACTACCAAATGTAAAATAGATAGCTAGTGGGAAGCAGCCGCATGGCACAGGGAGATCAGCTCGGTGCTTTGTGACCACCTAGAGGGGTGGGATAGGGAGGGTGGGAGGGAGACGCAAGAGGGAGGGGATATGGGGATGTATGTATACGGACAGCTGATTCACTTTGTTATACAACTAACACACGATTGTTAAGCAATTATACTCCAATAAAGATGTTAAAAAAAAATTGTGGTAACATAGTACATAACAAAATTTGCCATTTGAGGCATTTTTAAGTGTATACTTAAAAATTAATTACATTAATTTTTTAATTACATTCACAATGTTGTATAACCATCACCACTATCTATTTCCAATATTTTTAAATAATCCCAAACAGAAACTGTACCCATTAAGCATTAACTCTGCATTCCCCACTCTTTTCAGCCCCTGGTGACTTCTACTACTTTCTGTCTCTATGAATTTGTCTAATCTAGAAGTTTCATATAATTGGAAATATACATTTGTCCTTCTTTGCTTGGGTTATTCGACTTAGCATAATGTTTTCAAGGCTCATAATGTTGTAAAATGCATCAGAACTTCATTCCTTTTTATGGCGGAATAATATTCCATGGTTTGTACATACCATATTTTGTTTATCTGTTAATGGACATTTGGGTTGTTTTTAACTTTTGGACTTTGTGAACAATATTGCATGAATGTTGGCGTACAAATCAGAACAATCCATTTTTACAGTCATTATTCATTGACCCTAAGTAAATCCATAGACTTAATAGGTTAAGATTTAAGTAATTCTCCCAAGGTCGTTGAAGAAGTCATAGTCAGGAACAGTATTTAAAGACTGTATCCCCATGGCACTCTGTTTCCTAAGACTGACTGACCTCTCTGGGTTAAATATATAAGTACAATTTACCTGGGTACATTTGGGGCTAAAATGAGTTGGAGTTCCATGTGTTACGGAGGTGTGACATATAGTGGAAAGCTGCATAAATGTAGTTGAATATCTGGCCAAGTAGGTGAGGAGAAGCCCCTTCTAAATCAGTGTGTATAATAGGCTGCTGTGAATGCTTTCATGATGTAAAAATACTGCACATTCGAAATCACTGGATCAAAACATCAGCATAATACTTTCAATACCTGCAATATCCAAATTTTATAAAACAAAGGCTGACTGCGAGCTAACTTTCAGTCAGTCGTATATAGAGCCTAAAAGGGATTAAGAGTATGAGAATTGTGAAAGCTACATCCAATTCCGATTCACTTGCTTTTCTCTCGGGCATAAGATGCGGAACATTATGGCAAAAGTGCATGGCAGGGGCTAGCTTTGGGAGGACCACTATCTTTGCATAGTTTTCTATACCCATTACCTAATCAGAGTTCACACACTAATAAGTAAATAAAATCAGAAGCTGACATTTTAAAGAAAAGAGAAACAGAGAAAAGCACAAGTTAAATGTAATGCCACATTAACATCAAGTTACTGCATTGCCTAGATAGATAAATGAGCTAAACTTATGTGGGGTTTGTGCAAATTGTGTCACGATGCTACAAGTTTTGGCACGTCCTGTCAAAGACATTGGTATACTCTAGTGAATTCTAATTAACTCTATAAAAATCGTGTTCCCTCCTTCCCTGTCAAGAAGGAGTTAGGTTTGAGTTCATCTCAAAGTACCATAGATTGCTGGGAAGATGGAAAATCAGCTCACAGAAGATGTTGTCGTGGTGGCTGAATGCCTTTCAGGCTTCTGAAAGGATTTTAAATTCAGAATGCTTTTTTTCTGGCGTAATCTGGGAAATACATATGCAGAAGTTATAATTCAATAAAATGAAATCTATTCTCTAAATTTACTAAAATGCAGACTATTTGGCCCTGTGTTAAAGTGTTTGTGTGTCTGGTTGTGAGTTAGACTGCGTGGTTGTATATTTGCTCTTTACTAGCTCTGTGACTTTGGATAGGTTACCTCCATCCTTCAGGTTCCTCAGTCAAATGAGAAAAATAATAAAACCTAGATCTTTGGTGTTGTAAAGGTTAAGTCACATGCTTTATACATAGTAAGCAGTAAAAACAATGTCAGCTACTTTGTTTTTCAGTAGTAATATTCATTACACTTAAAAATAAAGATTAAATAAATGTATTTTAGATATTTTATTGGCCATTGTCTTTAGATACGGTTGCAAAAGTTGAACAGGACTAGATATATCTTTGAAAGAGGTGTGAGATCATTGTGTATTTAAAAAGCTCAAATGCCATCCAGCTCCCATGTAGAGAAATCCATTTCTGCCCTTGGCATCCTTTACTAGAATTATTTATAGACTGTGATAGGATTTAGAGCCTCCATGAATTTTAAAACAAGCAATGAACACAAACCTAGCACCAAGCATTTTTACCTTACCTCTTTCACCCCTGCCAGGTTAACTAATCCTTCTTTCTTAACTATGTTTTTCCATCAGGGTATCTGAATAAAAAAGATTGAATAAGCCCCATCCTGGCAAAGGGAAAGCCTTTAGGACAATTCATGATTTTGAGACATTGAGTGTTGTTGTTTTTTATTCTGTGATCCTAATGCTCACAAGTAAAGTCTTTTATTAAGAAAATCCCCAAGGTTCTTTACTGGTTAAGCCTACAAGATTTTATCTAGCTCTGGGAATATACTCTGTGCTGATTTTTTTAAGCATTCACAAATGAACTGAGCAAAAACCTGGAGAATGGTAAAGACACCTCTGACTAAAATCACTTTCCCCCAAATACCTTATGTTTAGCAAACTTCCCTTAAAGAACTCCTTCAAAAGGGTTTGGCTTAACACTACACAGAAGATATTTTCTTCTCTAACATTACTCTTCCTTGACTCAAAATTGCAAGTCAAAAAGAAAAGAGGGGTTGGGTTATAATGAACAAAGCGAACTGTTAGCCTCCGTTCTAGATGGTAACTGGGACGGGAAAAACTTCAAGAGTCTGTAATACCAAAATTTAAGAGCGTGACCTCCAGAATCATCCCCACAAGGCATCTTGTAGAATTTCAGAAGATATTTCAGAAGATACAGAAACCTTGGACCTAACTGCTTTTTTTTTTTTTAACATCTTTATTGGAGTATAATTGCTTTACAATGTTGTATTAGTTGCTGCTGTATAACAAAGTGAATCAGCTATATGTATGCATGTATCCCCATATCCCCTCCCTCTTGCGTCTCCCTCCCACCCTCCCTATCCCACCCCTCTAGGTGGTCACAAAGCACCGAGCTGATCTCCCTGTGCCATGCGGCTGCTTCCCACTAGCTATCTATTTTACATTTGGTAGTGTATATATGTCCATGCCACTCTCTCACTTCATCCCAGCTTACCCTTCCCCCTCCCCGTGTCCTCAAGTCCATTGTCTACGTCTGCGTCTTTATTCCTGTCCTGCCCATAGTTTCTTCAGAACCTTTTTTCTTTTTTTAGATGCCATATATATGTGTTAGCATACAGTATTTGTTTTTCTCTTTCTGACTTACTTCACTCTGTATGACAGTCTCTAGGTCCATCCACCTCACTACAAATAACTCAATTTCGTTTCTGTTTATGGCTGAGTAATATTCCATTTTATATATGTGCCACATCTTCTTCTGGATTGCTTTTTAAAATCTTAAGTGAAATAAAGATATGTTCAAGTGTTTGCTTTGGACAAAATTGTTAAAGGAAAATAAGTTAAGGAAAAATTGAATGCTTAGACATCAAAGGTGTCTCATAATTCTTACAAGCCAATATATTTTATGAAAATGACATAAACCAAATCTAGACATGTGACTTAATCATATTTAGTTTCTTGGAGCTGTATGTATCTCAGAAAATAGGAAAATAATAGACAACTTTTATCTTCTCTGCCACATTTTTTCTCTATCTTGTTATAATATTGGTACCTTCTTTCTATAAAAAGTATTCTCATGAATGAATCTGGTATCAATCAGTGTAAATTTGCATGAACTTTCTCAGGAGTATTTGGAGGTTAAGCCTTGGAATTAAAAGTAGAGTCTATAACTACAGGAATTTCATACACCAGCAACCTAATAAGACTGCCTTTGTGTGCCTGAGTGTGTGTACACATGTGTATCTGTGTGCATGTAAAATGGTGAGTAGAGGAAATACAGAGAAGCTGTCCTTGAAACCCACAGGGTACCCATTGACCTTACCTATGTGTGAGGTTGTTGATTTATCAACAAATTAAAGCCCAAGATGAGGGAAGGGTTTGATTAGCTGTTTGATTAGATGAACAATTTTCTTGATGGATACACTTGGGGACTTCTCATGGGAGGAGAGTGAGAAGAATTAGCCTCTCAGATCCCTTTTAATCAGGGTAAAACTACGGAAACAGGGACTTCCCTGGTGGCACAGTGATTAAGAATCCGCCTGCCAATGCAGGGGACACGGGTTTGAGCCCTGGTCCAGGAAGATCCCACATGCTGCGGAGCAACTAAGCCCATGTGCCACAACTACTGAGCCTGTGCTCTAGAGCCCCCAAGCCATAACTACTGAGCCCACGTGCCACAGCTACTGAAGCCCACGTGCCTACAGCCCATGCTCTGCAACAAGAGAAGCCACTGCAATGAGAAGCCTGCGCCTCTCAATGAAGAGTAACCTCCACTCGCCGCAACTAGAGAAAGCCTGCGCGCAGCAACGAAGATACAACGCAGCCAAAAAACAAAAAACAAAACTACCCAAACAATAATTTTACGTATTTGATCTGTGGTTTAAGGTCCAAGCATAACTGTAACTTAGTAGCCCTGGAAATGCTAAAACATTTGCCCAATCTGTACCGATCTTCAAAATCAGACAGAGAAATCACAGTGTGCAGCCAGTTGTGAGCAGAGACACCAGATCACATGTGTGCCAAGTGTGTAACCACAAGTCCAGGCCTGACCTGTTACAACACTAACTATGTAAGCATCCAGTTTGGATAGTTTAATCATCTCATGAAGACCACAGTGATTTACCACTTAAATTCAGATGCACCTGCTTCCTTTGAACCTGAAGGCCACACTCAGTTTTCTCTTTCTCAGCATCTTCCACAGCCCACAGTTTCAAGAGGAGAGTGCAAAGTACAGAGAAATCATTGAGCTGGCTCTAACCCAGCTCTTTTATTTTTTATTCTTCAGACCTGTCTAAGGTCCTCTGAGGTCCTTGCTTTCATTTTCTCAACTCTAGAAGGAGCAAATGGAAAAGAGAGCAGCATGGAGTTGTTCCAAGAGCAGTGCTGTGAGCATACATTTGTCCTGCTTGAGAGTGAGGTTTCGCCTCCAACCTACGCTCTGAGGGGGCAGCTGTGATGTCTCCATGGGATGAGAGAAAAATCAGTATGCATGGCAATCTGGTGTTGTGCCCATAGGACCACGGAGGGAAGATATGCTGCGTGCCATCAGTGTGTCACAAATGAGGGTTGCCACCAGCACCAGGGCACCTCTGTGTTACCACAGTCACTGAAAGGAAGGAATAATGGTTGTAACAGCAGAAACAGGCATTCCCATTTCTTCACCTCTCTCTCTTTTTGCTTGCTTCAAACATTCCTCCTCATCCTTCTGCCGCCATCCCATCATCATTACATATGTCTCAGTATTCAGCAAAGAAGTGGATTTTGGTGTGGAGAACTCAGTTACTGACTGAAATAATAAAAAAGGTAGACCTGCTCACATTTAGGGAGGGGCAGTAAGTGGCACTTGACCAGCAGATGTGCAACATCACAATGTGTTTACACGTTGAACAACTCCTTATAAAGTGGAAGCACACATATTGCTTCCTGTAGTGAGAGGGCAGGACAGGAGGCAGATTTTTATTTTTATTATTTTTTAATTTAATTAACTCATTAATTTTTGGCTGCATTGGGTCTTCGCTGCTGAGTGCAGGCTTTCTCTAGTTGCCACGAGCGGGGGTTACTCTTCGTTGCGGTGCATGGGCTTCTCATTGTGGTGGCTTCTCTTGTTGCAGAGCACAGGCTCTAGGCGCACAGGCTTCAGTAGTTGTGGCATGTGGGCTCAGTAGTTGTGGCACACGGGCTCAGTTGCTCTGCGGCATGTGGGATCTTCCCAGACCACGGCTCAAACCCGTGTCCCCTGCATTGGCAGGCGGATTCTTAACCACTGTGCCACCAGGGAAGTCCCACAGGAGGTAGATTTTGAGAGTCATTGAATGACTTGGGGAAGGGAGGCAGAGAAAATAATTTATCAAATAGTAAGAAGTGCTTGGGACTGTTTATTTTCTTAAATGACATAGTCCGCCAAGGAGTGTCTACGGATGACATACTTAAAAGCCTACAGGACCAGGCTTTTTCTCCAGGAAAGTCTGCTTAGAGGGCATCTGCAAGGAGCTGGAAGCAGCAGAGGCTTCATTTCTTTTCTGTTCCAAACTTTGTGTGCTTTTTTTGCAGATGGAATTTCTCCTTAAACTGTAACACCTTATTAAAAATGTTTGTATTCGCTGTTTGGTAAATTCCACTCAAAAATACAAGATAATAGGCTGTATGAGATTGCCTCCTTTATTATTCAATATTTTTTATCCTTCCAAAGTTTTGCATAATTTCATTTTCATAAGATTTAACATATTTAAAAGACATTGTATGGTTTAAAGCAGGTGATTTCAGACATATTTTAAGAAGAACGATTAGCCATCATATTTATTCAAGGTAAGGGAAACATTTATTCAATTAAATATCAGTGATTTATACTTGTTGAAATGTAGTATGTCTAATTATAGAAATGATTTTAAATTATACAACTGGCTAATGGCTACACTAGCTAGCTAATACATTATTAACCAGCCTGGCTGCTCGAAATGCAAGTAACAGGGAGAAATTAAGTCTGTGCATTATATTATGCAAATTATTTATGTTAAATTAATGTACTAGAGATGACTTTCTGAAGATGTGGTTAACATTAGATAAATTTAGCTAACGTTTTGACTGTAGGTATGTCATATACACTTTTATTAAAGTAGCACATATTCCTTGAATAAATATTTATTTCCTGGCATTGTGCAAAGCTCTGGGCATCCAATTGTTTGGAAAGAGCTTTTGAATTCAGGGGTGACGCTTCTATTATTAATGGTATTCATCCAGCAGTCATTCCCACAACATAAGGTATACATATATAAAACTCTGTTTTGGTTTTTGGCTGGAATAATTATAAATGAAGTGGGTCAAAGGCAAGCCATTTTGCTCTACAGTGTTGAATGCCTTTACTAAAAACAAACAAATAAAACAAAAAACTATACCATTATGGATAAACACTTTCTAAGTAAGACTCAAATTCCATCTTCTTTAAATACCCATTGCATGATCTATCCAATGTTACGGCCAGCTCGTGGACCTCTTCTCCAATAATCTTGTCATTTGCCCCCACCCCAGCTACTCACTGCCAGAGTCACACTCTTGACTGTCATGATCAATAACTGCATTTAAAATGCAAACACAACTCTCCCCAGGTGTCTCCTCCTACGTTTCGATTTGGTCTTTCTAGTGCTTCACTTCCAACAATTCTTTGACCTCACCAGGACAATAATACACTGATCCTATCACATTTTCAGTATGTTTTATCCCCCTCATGTCTTCATTTCCCTCTGTGCTCAGCTTAATTTTTAAGGTCAGTCATTATAATCACTCTTTTACATACAGCTCAAATTCTCTTACCAATCTCTCCCTTTGTTGAATTACATTGGCTAAAGTATAGCCTTGGGTAATTCTTTATATCTGCTAACTCCATGCATCCATCTGTGCTGCAAAAAAATGGATAGAGAAAAACAAGAATCAAGTTGATCAATCTCCTTTAAATTCATGACAGAATGGGCCTAATTATGCTACCTGACCAATTCTCCTTTCTTTCTTTTTTGTTTTTTTGTGGTACGCGGGCCTCTCACTGTTGTGGCCTCTCCCGTTGCGGAGCACAGGCTCCGGACACGCAGGCTCAGCGGCCATGGCTCACGGGCCCAGCTGCTCCGCAGCATGTGGGTTCTTCCCGCACCGGGGCACGAACCCGTGTCCCCTGCATCGGCAGGCGGACTCTCAACCACTGTGCCACCAGGGAAGCCCCCTCCTTTCTTTATCTAGTCTAGGTACATTCCATTTTTTTTTTCCTGGATGATTCTTTCCTTCTTCTGGCTCATTCTCCCAACACTGAACATTTCCCTCCAGTTCTTACTCTCAGCTGATGCCATACCTACCTATTCACCTAGAAACTAGAAGGCATCACAAGAGAACTTGCACACATTCTCAGACCACATACTCCTTCCCACCTGCTTCTGTTCCATAGACTTTACCTTATCTCCTAACTGCAGGTGATCTGTATGTGTCAGCTACCTAAGACTTGTGCAGTGGATCCCACTCCTCCCACCTAAAACAAAGACACTACTGCCTTCTTTCTCCTGCATCATCTGCTTTTCCTTTAGTACTGGGTTATTGCCATTTGCAAATAATCATGCTTCTAGCTACCATCAATTTCCCTTTCTCTATGTTTCTCCTGAGCACTTACTCCTATGTGTTATACAAAATATTTTTACTTTATTATCTAGTTAGATACATAACCCTTCCAATAAAATGTAAGTGACACAAAGGCAGGGATTTTTATATCTTTGAACACTGCTTTATCCTCAGCATGTATAAAACAGTGCCTAGGACATAATACACACTAAGTAAACTTGTTGAATGATTAAATTAAAAGGATGATTCAAATAGGGCTTTCTACGAGCCAGGCATATGGTAAATTATTTGCATAATTTTCTCAGTTAATCCACACATTGATGTTATAAAGTAGAGATTCAAATCCCCATTTTCCAAATGAGCAAACTTAGGCTACCAAAAGGAAAAAAGTGTGGCTAAGCTGGAATTGACAGTCAGCACTATCTTACTCCAAAGTTCACAGTCTTAACTACTATACTTCAGATCATGTCCAGCATTCCTCATGGCTATTGACATCACCACGTTTCATTAAACAAAAGTTAAAACAAATGTACCACTGTCTCATGATGAGTGTGTTATTCTTTGCCCGTCACTCTCATTTCTCTTGTTCGTTCAGAAATCTGGAAAACAAGGTTCTAGGGTTCTTTCTCCCACTGCTGGTTTCTACCTATATTAGTTTTCTATTGCTCCTATAACAAATTACCCAAAAATTGGTGGCTTAAAACAATACAAGTTTATCATCTTACAGTTCTGGAGGCCTGAAGTCTGAAACTGGGTCTTAAAGGCTAAAATCAAGGTGTTGTTGGGATTATGTTCCTTCTCAAGGTCCTAGAGGACAATGTGTCTTTTCCAGCTTCTAGCCGCCACCCACATCCCTTGGTTAATAACCACCTTCTACCTTCAAAGCAACAATGGCTAATTGAGACTTTCTCATGCTTTATCACTCTGATTCTGACCTTCCTGCCTCCCTCTTATAAGGACCCACTGAATAATCCAGAATAATCTCCCATTTCAAGATTTCCTTAACTTAATTACATTTACAATTTCCTTTTGCCATATAAAGTAACATATTCATAGGTTCTGGGAATGAGAACATGGACACCTTTGAGGCGGAGCATCATTCTGTCTACCATAGTCTGCCCTCTTGTCCACAAAGATTCACGTTCATTACAGATGTAAAATACATTATCCCATCTCAAGGTCTCCAAAAGTCGCAACCCATTTCAGCATCAACTCAAGTCCAAAATTTCATCCGGGTCTCATCAGCTCAAAAGTTCATCATCTAATCACCTAAATCATCAAAATTACTTATGTGTGAGTTGTGGGTATGATCCATCTTTGGTAAAAAATTCTATCTGTGAACGCGTGAAACTACAAAACAAGTTATCTGCTCCCAAAATGCAATGGTGGGACATGCATAGGAAAACAGTAATAGGTTCTGTCATTCAAAAAGAGAGAAAATGGAAAGAAACAAGGAGTCACTGGCTCTAAGGAATTTAGAAAAACAACCAGGCAAGTTCCATTAGGTTTTAAAGCCTGGGAATAATCCTCAGTGGCTCCAGGCTTCACAATCTGAACCCAAGGCCCAGTCCCAGAATTATCCTTCTTTTATCATGAAAGGCAGCATGTGGAGGCAGCTGAGTATCAGCTTCTTTCTTGCCTTAGAATTTTGGGAGCCTCTTTCATTTTGTCTTCTCTCTGTTCCTTTTAGTCCAAGCTGGTATAGTTTCTGCTCATATAAAATTCTTGAGAGTCTTGTAGATCTCTTATGGAAATTTACTCCATTAGAGAAGAGGCTCCAGTAGACTGAACTAATCGACCAGGAATGATATTAGTTTATGGAGTACTTCCTTGGGCCTGCTCCTGCCAGGCAATATTTCTGATCCCAATATAACATCTCCCTATGCCCTCTCATGATATTCTGATTTATCTGAACGGGAGGCTGGAAAGGGAGATAAAAGCAGAGTTGAGGTGTGCTGTGATTAAAGTTTATTTACGGTGACATTTTATACTGGGAAATATATGCTTTACAAAATTTAGGCTTGAGGGTATAGACAGGCACACTGAGTGACATACCCAGAATGGAAAAAAAAATCACAAGTTCTTTCACAAATAAAATCATTCATAAGATTACAGGAGGTTTTTGTACTGAATGCCACCACGCAAATGAACAAAATAGTAAAATATTAATTTTTCTCAACAAACATGTATTGAATACATATTATGGGCTGGGCATTAGGCTAGGGCTTAGGAATAATAAGGTAAACAGGACTTGGTCTTTTACCTCAAGAAGCTTTATATTTCAGTGGAGGAATCATAGCTTTTATATTCAGACATATTATAATATGACTTGGAAAGCACTATGATAGAGTTATGAGCCCAGAGCCTGTAATATGGCAGCAGCACTATTGACTCAGCGTGGGGAAATGGACAATTTAGCATTACTTGCCTTCATCAGATTCAGTTGTGAGTATTAAGGAAAATCAACAGTTCTAATGAGCCACTCCATTAGGTCGACAAAAATGGGCCTGCAGATGGGGCATATATACTGTGCCACATTGCCGTTAATGAATTGGGGGCAGATTGGAAGGGATCAGAGCCTGGAAAATGCATTTAATAAAATGGAGTAATCCAGGAAGAATAAAAGCCAATGAACAAATCCACTCAAATGATACAAAACCAACTATAGATTAAGCATACATAAAGTTTTGCAGCAAAACTAAATTATATAGAATACTACACATAGTTTTTCCACATTTGATAATGCTAGATGCCTCAGAGAACTTTAGCACTTCTCAATGATATCAGACTACCCTCAGAGGACACCCAGCTCTTTCTGCAGGTTATTACAAGAGCCCAGGCCAAGAGGTCATAAGCTTTGTTCAAAACGTTCTAATTTTCTGTCCCAAATAAGTTACTTAAATCTCACCATGCCTCAGTTTCTTATCTGCAACTCAACAAGTACACACTGAACGTTTATGTGTGAAGCACATAAGGGCTATAAATAAGAAGGAATTGTGATCACTGCCCTCAAGGAATTCCAGTGAGAGTTAAAACAAAGAAACAAAGAAATGCTCTACAATGTGCTTTATGTAAAAGCTATATACAAATTACAGAAATAATACTGAGAACATATTTATTCTGACTACACCATAATCCGATAGATGAAAAGTACTTAAATTTTTATTTTAAAAAATACCATTCTGATAAAAAATGTTTAATGCCCAGATTTTAACTCATTTGGGCACATATTTTCCTAGAATAACATGTTCCTAGAATAACAGTATGTCTGAACCTTGTTCTAGTCCCTACATACACACCTTTTCTCCCCAAGACACCTCTATTCTCTGGTAAACTAGAACACCAAGGGGTCTTTGGGAAATGTCTGGGTCTATTCTGGGAGAGAAAGGAGATCTTTTTCACTATTTTTTTGTGCCCATTGCTTCCTTATTTGCATATACATAGAGCCCTCAGTCCTCTACCTGGTCTGCCCCTGTAGCAGTGTGCAGGATTCTAGGTTGGATCTAACCAGTACTGGATCTCCCTGGTGCTTCTGCTATGGGCATGATGATCAGTGGATGAACCCCGTGAAGACCCAGTTTCAAGTACTTGGGCCTAGATGGACTCTAAACACTTCTGAAAGTCCTTGAAAATGAACTGTTAGTGAAGCTGATCTTACAACCCAGTCTGCGAGAATTCACTTAAATTCCACGTATGAATTGTTCAGTCTGACAAATGATCTACTTTCTACCTAAGAATTATCTCTTAGGGAATATTTGATAGTTTATCATCTCACTTGTTTAAATCCATAGCCCTTGGTTTCCAAGGTTACATCCCAGTTTGGGGTGGGGTGGGGTATCTCTTAAGATACATTGGTAAATAGACAGCTGTTAATGGATTCGATTTTGTTCTAAAAGTCTTAAAATGTTCACTACTATTACACATGTTTTGAGCTTTCCACACAACTAGGAATGTCTATCAAGGTCTGCTTTTAGTTTCTTTATTCACTCTATACTACAGAAACAGTATTGCCTTTTGGGCCAGAGAAGGGATGGCCATAGATTATGACATTAGACAGACAGTGTTTACTATTGAATCATTGGTGACAATAGGCAAATTACCTAAATTGTTTGTCTTAATGTCTCAACAATAAAAATTTTTTTAAATCATGTTTCTTCACCTATTGCTGAGAGAATTAGATGAAATAATTTGGTAGGGTCTTTGACAGTGCCTTGAAACTACTAAGTGCTAATGTTAGCACTGTTGGTATGTATGTATATATGAATAAATGCATACATACATACATATATGAAATCATTGTACTGCATTCAGAGGCTTGAGTCCTAGTGAATATATGAAAATGTTGCGATCCAAAATTTTAATCTTTACCAAGGTTTAGACAGTTTTAATTTTGTTTTGAATTTTATTTTATTTATTATTTATACAGCAGGTTCTCATTAGTCATCAATTTTATACACATCAGTGTATACATGTCAATCCCAATCTCCCAATTCATCACACCACCACCACCACCCACCGCTGCTTTCCCCGCTTGGTGTCCATACGTTTGTTCTCTACATCTGTGTCTCTATTTCTGCCCTGCAAACCGGTTCATCTGTACCATTTTTCTAGGTTCCACATACATGCGTTAATATACGATATTTGTTTTTCTCTTTCGAACTTACTTCACTCTGTATGATAGTCTCTAGATTCATCCACGTCTCTAAAAATGACCCAATTTCGTTCCTTTTTATGGTTGAGTAATACTCCATTCTATATATATACCTCATCTTCTTTTCATTCACCTCTTGATGGGCATTTAGTTTGCTTCCATGACCTGGCTATTGTAAATAGCGCATCAATGAACAATGGGGTGCATGTGTCTTTTTGAATTATGGTTTTCTCTGGGTATATGCCCAGTAGTGGGATTCCAGGGTCATATGGTAATTCTAGTTTTAGTTTTTTAAGGAACCTCCATACTGTTCTCCACAGTGGCTGTATCAATTTACATTCCCACCAACAGTGCAAGAGGGTTCCCTTTTCTCAATACCCTCTCCAGCATTTGTTGTTTGTAGATTTCCTGAAGATGCCCATTCTAAACTGGTGTGAGGTGATACCTCATTGTAGTTTTGATTTGCATTTCTCAAATAATTAGTGATGTTGAGCAGCTTTTCATGTGCCTCTTGGCCATCTGTAGGTCCTCTTTGGAGAAATGTCTATTTAGGTCTTCTGCCCATTTTTGGAGTGGGTTGCTTGTTTTTTTAATATTGAACTGCATGAGCTGTTTATATATTTTGGAGATTAATCCTTTGTTGATTCATTTGCAAATATTTTTTCCCATTCTGAGTGTTGTCTTTTCGTCTTCTTTGTAGTTTCCTTTGCTTTGCAAAAGATTTGAAGTTTCATTAGGTCCCATTTGCTTATTTTTCCACTACTCTAGGAGGTGGATCAAAAAATTCTTGCTGTGATTTATGTCAAAGAGTGTTCTTCCTATGTTTTCCTCTAAGAGTTTTATAGTGTCCAGTCTTACATTTAGGTCTCTAACCCATTTTGAGTTTCATTCTGTGTATTGTGTTAGGGAGTGTTCTAATTTCATTCTTTTACATCTAGCTGTCCAGTTTTCCCAGCACTACTTCTTGAAGAGAATATCTTTTCTCCATTGTATATCCTTGCCTCCTTTGTCATAGATTAGTTGACCCTAGGTGCATGGGTTTATCCCTGGACTTTCTAATCTGTTCCATTGATCTATATTTCTCTCTTTGTGCCAGTACCATATTGTCTTGATTACTGTAGCTTTGTAGTATAGTCTGAAGTCAGGGAGTCTGATTCTTCCAGCTCCATTTTTTTCCCTCAAGACTGCTTTGGCTATTCGGAGTCTTTTGTGTCTCCATACAAATTTTAAGATTTTTGGTTCTAGTTCCGTAAAAAAAGCCATTGCTAATTTGATAGGGATTGCATTGAATCTGTAGATTTCTTTGGGTAGCATAGTAATTTTTACAATATTGATTCTTCCAATCCAAGAACATGGTATATCTCTCCATCTGTTGGTATCATCTTTAATTTCTTTCAACAGTGTCTTATAGTTTTCTGCATACAGGTCTTTTGTCTCCCTAGGAAGGTTTATTCCTAGGTATTTTATTCTTTTTGTTGCAATGGTAAATGGGACTGTTTCCTTAATTTCTCTTTCAGATTGTTCATCATTAGTGTATAGGAATGCAAGAGATTTCTGTGCATTAATTTTGTATCCTGCAACTTTACCAAATTCATTGATTAGCTCTGGTAGTTATCTGGTGGCATGTTTAGGATTCCCTATGTATAGTATCATGTCATCTGCAAACAGTGACAGTTTTACTTCTTCTTTTCCAATTTGTATTCCATTTATTTCTTTTTCTTCTCTGATTGCCGTGGCTAGGACTTCCAAAAATATGTTGAATAATAGTGGTGAGAGTGGACATCCTTGTCTTTTTCCTGATCTTAGAGGAAATGCTTTCAGTTTTTCACCATTGAGAATGATGTTTGTTGTGGGTTTGTCATATATGACCTTTACTATGCTGAGGTAGGTTCCCCCATGCCCACTTTCTGGAGAGTTTTATCATAAATGGGTGTTGAATTTTGTCAAAAGCTTTTTCTGCATCTATTGAGATGATCATATGGTTTTTATTCTTCAATTTGTTAATATGATGTATCACATTGGTTGATTTGCATATATTGAAGAATCCTTGCATCCCTGGGATAAATCCCACTTGATCATGGTATATGATTCTTTCAATGTGCTGTTGTATTCTGTTTCCTAGTATTTTTTTGAGGATTTTTGCATCTATATTCATCAGTGATATTGGTCTGTAATTTTCTTTTTTTGTAGTATCTTTGTCTGGTTTTGGTATCAGGGTGATGGTGGACTCATAGAATGAGTTTGGGAGTGTTCCTTCCTCTACAATTTTTTGGAAGAGTTGGAGAAGGTTGGGTGTTAGCTCTTCTCTAAATGTTTGATAGAATTCACCTGTGAAGCCATTTGGTCCTGAACTTTTGCTTGTTGGAAGATTTTTAATCACACTTTCGGTTTCATTACTTGTGATTGATCTGTTCATATTTTCTATTTCTTCCTTGTTCAGTCTTAGAATGTTATACCTTTCTAAGAATTTGTCCATTTCTTCCAGGTTGTCCATTTTACTGGCATAGAGCTGCTTGTAGGAGTCTCTTAGGATGTTTTGTATTTCTGCGGTGTCTGTTGTAACTTCTCCTTTTTCATTTCTAATTTTATTGATTTGAGTCCTCTCCCTCTTTTTCTTGATGAGTCTGGCTAATGGTTTATCAATTTTGTTTATCTTCTCAAAGAACCAGTTTTTAGTTTTATTGATCTTTGCTATTATTTTCTTTGTTTCTATTTCATCTATTTCTGCTCTGATCTTTATGATTTCTTTCCTTCTGCTAACTTTGGGTTTCGTTTGTTCTTCTTTCTCTAGTTCCTTTAGGTGTAAAGCTAAATTGTTTACTTGAGATTTTTCTTGTTTCTTGAGGTAGGCTTGTATAGCTATAAACTTCGCTCTTAGAACTGCTTTTGCTGCATCCCATAGGTTTTGGATCATCGTGTTTTCATTGTCATTTGCCTCTAAGTATTTTTTGATTTCCTCTTTGATTTCTTCAGTGATTTCTTGGTCATTTAGTAATGTACTGTTTAGCCTCCATGTGTTTGTGTTTCTTACATTTTTTTCCCTGTAATTCATTTCTAATCCCATAGCATTGTGGTCAGAAAAGATGCTTGATATGATTTCAATTTTCTTAAATTTACTGAGGCTTGATTTGTGACCCAAGATGTGATCTTCCCTGGAGAATGTTCCATGCGCATTTGAGAAGAAAGTGTAATCTGCTATTTTGGATGGAATGTCCTATAAATATCGATTAAATCTATCTGGTCTATTGTTTCATTTAAAGCTTCCATTTCCTAGTTAATTTTCTGTTTGGATGATCTGTCCATTGGTGCAAGTGAGGTATTAAGGTCCCCCACTATTATCGTGTTACTGTTGATTTCCTCTTTTATAGCTGTTAGCAGTTGCCTTATGTATTGAGGTGCTCCTATGTTGGGTGCATATATATTTATAATTGTTATATCTTCTTCTTGGATTGATCCCTTGATCATTATGTAGTGTCCTTCCTTGTCTCTTGTAACATTCTTTATTTTAAAGTCTATTTTATCTGATATGAGTATTGCTACTCTAGCTTTGTTTTGATTTTCATTTGCATGGAATATCTTTTTCCATCCCTTCACTTTCAGTCTGAATGTGTCCCTAGGTCTGAAGTGGGTCTCTTGTAGACAGCATATATATGGGTCTTGCTTTTGTTTCCATTCAGCAAGCCTGTGTCTTTTGGTTGGAGCATTTAATCCATTCACGTTTAAGGTAATTATCAATATGCATGCTCCTATGACCATTTTAATTGTTTTGGGTTTGTTTTTGTAGGTCCTTTTCTTCTCTTGTGTTTCCCACTTGGAGAAGTTCCTTTAGCATTTGTTGTAGAGCTGGTTTGGTGGTGCTGAATTCTCTTAGCTTTTGCTTGTCTGTAAAGCTTTTGACTTCTCCGCCGAATCTGAATGAGATCCTTGCCGGGTAGAGTAATCTTGGTTGTAGGTTCTTCCCTTTCATCACTTTATGTATATCATGCCACTCCCTTCTGGCTTTTAGAGTTTCTCCTGAGAAATCAGCTGTTAACATTATGGGAGTTCCCTTGTATGTTATTTGTCATTTTTCCCTTGCTGCTTTCAATAATTTTTCTTTGTCTTTAATTTTTGCCAATTTGATGACTATGTGTCTCAGCGTGTTTCTCCTTGGGTTTATTCTGTATGGGACTCTCTGCACTTCCTGGACTTGGGTGGCTATTTCCTTTCTCATGTTAGGGAAGTTTTCGACCATAATCTCTTCAAATATTTTCTCTGGTCCTTTCTCTCTCTCTTCTCCTTCTGGAACCCCTATAATGCGAATGTTGTTGCGTTTAATGTTGTCCCAGAGGTCTCTTAGGCTGTCGTCATGTCTTTTCATTCCTTTCTCTTTATTCTGTTCTGCAGCCGTGAATTCCACCATTCTGTCTTTCAGGTCACTTATCCGTTCTTCTGACTCAGTTATTCTGCTATTGATTCCTTCTAGTGTATTTTTCATTTCAGTTATTGTATTGTTCATCTCTGTTTGTTTGTTCTTTAATTCTTCTAGGTTTTTGTTAAACATTTCTTTCATCTTCTCGATCTTTGCGTCCATTCTTTTCTGAGGTCCTGGATCATCTTCATTATCATTATTCTGATTTTTTTTTTCCCAGAAGGTTGCCTATCTCCACTTCATTTAGTTGTTTTTCTGGGGTTTTATCTTGTTCCTTCATCTGGTACATAGCCCTCTGCCTTTTCATCTTGTCTATCTTTTTGTGAATGTGGTTTTTGTTTCACAGGCTGCAGGATTGTAGTTCTTCTTGCTTCTGCTGTCTGCCCTGTGACAGTTTTAATTTTGAGCATGAGGTGATGGGACTATTTAAAATCTAGGAATCATAATTTGGGATATTAATTTATATAGGTTTGGCACAATTACCATCCCCTTCACCTACTTTTGCCCACCTAATATTCACAGTGAAACTAATGAAACTTCCACTAAGCCCTCTCACTTTTATTGGACCTTTTCCAACACCCTAGAAGGAGTCTAGCAATTATGTATAAAATTGTACAACTTTGGGGCTCCTAAAGCCTAGCTATGCCTCTGCCCTGGTCTCAAGCCACATCTTCTTAGTCTGTGGTGGTTGCTGTTTAAAGATCTCTATATCCTTTAGATGCTAAGTGTACCACATCTTAAAGAATCACAGGTCAAGTTCTCACTTCCACCATGTATTCTCTCTTTGAGTATATTTATTGAGTCCTACAGAGACTCTTGGAAAGGCCCCCATTCAACAGGTCTTCAAAAAAAATCTTATTAAATGTTTAAGAATATACTTCTATTTGGTAACTTTTGTACATTGATGTGCTGGTTTGAATAACACCCACCTGATGACTCATCATGGGAAAAATAGTATTTGCCATAAGAACTTAGAATTCTCAGTGTATTATTAAAATAAAGCAAGCCAAAGGAAAATTAGAAGTTTAACACAGCATTTCCAGAATGAGGAGAAGAGCTGCAGTAAGCACAAATGATAGCTTTATCTAGTTTCACTTATTTTTAATAACAGAAATGGCAGATGGGAAAGGAGAAACAAGAAGACTGGCAGAAACAACTACTTATTCTAAATAGAGTTTAGCCAATGAAAAATGTAAACTTGTTAAACAGAATACGTATATTATTATGTGGTCCTTAGGCTGGCTAACGAAACACATCCCAAATTTGGAATACATGGCTCAGGCTGTTTTCTCATTCCAGGCAAGGAGACCATCTGACAAAATGACGTCAATTCTATTCTGCACTGTTGGTCTTATGTCCTGGTTTAATCAGTTTGACATGAATTTTACAAGAAATAAAAGCAGTATATTAATGAGCTTGAGATGAGAGTGCCAGATTCAAGGCACAGGTCATCTTATAGTTAATGAAACTGGTGAAAATTTAAAGAGAAGTCGATGCTGTCATTTTCAAAATAATCATCTGTTGTATCTCATTCTTGGATATTGTGTCTGCAATAATGCATTTTGCATGGAATTTAGCTGACAAAAAGGAACTGCTGACCTTCTCTTGGTCATAAAACTGGCACATAGATATCAGTCACATTTTGCATAATCTTTCCTTATTGTTGTTAAAGGATGAAAATCCCAACTCTCCAATGAAGAATCGTGGGATGGGGCAATAATTTAATTTAAATCCACTACACACACACAAACATATATCTATCTGCAGTATCCCCTTTGCACATAATCATTATATTGATAAAGTAGATTTAGACTAAATGCTTTCAATGTTGACTGTTATTTAATTGTGGAAAACACTTCGTTTGATTGATTGATTTTAAACAGGCAAGGAAGATTTTATTCAAGACTTTTGCCATAGAGGAAAGAGGTTGAGCATAACTTCATTGAAAGAAAAGGCGGGAGAGTTTTTAAGCCCTAAGGTTAATTAGTGGAAAAGTACTAGAGGAATTTTTGGGGAGGTTGTTCAATGTTCTTTAGCCATCTGTGTTTCCTAATTGGCACTTATGCACATTATGCTCTTACCCTCTCATAGAGACTGGGAGATAGGGCCTTCGTCTTTCTTGATGATTACATTTCTAAGGGATGTCTCTCAGGTCCTTGAGAAAGACCTCCCTGGGGAGACATTTAGATAACACCTTCAATAAAAGGCCACGTATGCAGAATCTGTTACTTGCTAAACTCTTTACATATATGCTTTCTTTTAATTCTCCCTCCAAACTCTAAGAGGTACTTGATATCAACCCATTTTACAAATGAGAAAATTGAGCCTTTGAGAGATTGTCAAATGCTCATAGATTGTATTGAACTTGACTCTAAGTCCCAATTTCTTCATTTGTAAGATGGGATAATATCACATATCTCATAGAGCTTTGAGGAGAATAAAAAGCTCATGTTTATTTATGCCATGCTGGCTCCATGTGGATTGCAGACTTCGTCCATACATAGTTAGTCATGTGGGCTCTGAAGCCTGAGCACCTTGTTTTGAATTTCTAGCTTGTTCACTTCTTAGCCATGTAAACTAGAAGTTATTTAACTGTTTTTAATCCCATTTTTCTTATCTGTAAAACGGGAATAAAATTAGTACTCACAGCATATGATTGCTATAAAAATTAAATGAGTCAATACATGTAACTCAGAAGAGTACCTTAGAACTTCAGCCCATAAAATTTAGCTATAGTTAATATTGATATGGTCTTTTGAATCCATTACTAATTTTATAGTTCTCAATTTTGATTTTTAATGAATTTTACAATAATGTAAATACATTGCAGAATCTACTTTGTTTGGGGGACTACATGCATAGAATATAATCTTGGAGAGTCTAATCTTTTATTTCAAGATGTCTATCATTTATATGGAGGAAGAAACATAACATTTAATTATAAATGAGTAATATTCAAAACTGCTATGTATTTTTTAAAATGATGTTATCTTAAGATGGAATCTGTTCTGCTTTATTTTGTAAGTGTTCAAACTTATTTTAATCCAGAAGGCACTTCAAATATTTTTGGAAATAGGTAGTATGAACATCTTAATTAATATATAATAAATAAAAATATATAATGTCTAGTAACTAAATTACAGAGTAGAATGCACTTTGAAATATTCTTTTAATTTTTTTCTACTCTGTTCAAATTTGATTGGGACTGAATTGCTTTTTCCTTTTTTTCACAAAGAAATATATTCACTGTGCTTTGAGGTCAGGTGATTCCCCTTGAAAAATGCTTGCAGTAGCTTTCAAAAGCTCATGTAGAGGGATAATCATCAGTACAAATGCTACACTCATCAGTTAGTGCAGACAGATTTCGGTTTTCACCCCATTTCCCATCAGGCTGTCAGTGAAGTAGGTATTAAAGACACAGAGATCCAGTGTCTCTCTTTTAAGAACCCCTCTCAAACATACAATGACCTCTTATTCTGATTCTGATGTGGTAATACGTGAGCCTTAAAAGAAAGATCCAAGAACAACAACAACGAAAAGAGAATGTGAATTATAGCTTGGTAATAGTATAGGTTCATTGAATGACTAGCTTATATGCTTAAAGATCTTTAAATGACTATGTATCAAAATTTGTGATTTTTCAGTTTGTGAATCAGCATTCTATCTATGTGATTGGTGGTCTTCTTGCATTATGGGTTTAGGTTTTCATTTAAATTACTGAAGTTCAGTTTTGCTATTAATTTGATGGTTTAACTCTTGTCTGTTGCATTTTTAACTTAGCTCATGCAGGCGACCCTTTCTCTTTTCTTCACTGAAACATTCAAATATATAAGATCCTAAAATAAGCCTCCAACTCACCTGCTTCCAGGCTCTTTCCTAATAAGGTTTTTTTCCTGTCATGGCCAGTTTTCAAAGAGTAGACTTAATTTCCTTCAAAGTATTCTTTAACTTCTACCACCTGACTTAAAACATTCTTTATCTAAGGGCATTAATAATTTACTAATTACCAAATCATTGACATTTTCTTAGTCTCCACCTGCTCAGCTTTAATTTATGCATTTAACAAATATTTATGATGTATGGCCCTGTACTACGAGGCATGCATTCACTAATCACCGACAGTTATTGGTACTGGTGAATAAGGAAGAAGTGAGCTCCTACGTTTATGGAGGTTATGGGGTAATTGAGGGGTGAAATAAAAATGGAGGATCTATTTTAGGTAAGATGATCATTTCTTAGGGGGTGACATTTGAGCCAAAAACTGAAAGATGAAACCCACTGTGTGATGTGAGGAAAAAATACCCCAAAAACGGAACAGATAAAAGGGCACTGAGGTATAAAAGAGGCAGGCATTTTGGAGTAACTGCAAGAAGAAAACTGGAGGTGGGGGTGCATTTGCCTTCCTTGTCCTTGTTAAATCTTGTAAACATCAGTTTAGTGACAATAGCTCTCTGCTGGTTCTCTGACCCTCTGATCATCTTTTCAATTGGAGTTTTGTTTTTTAATGAAATATAGTTGATTTACAACATTACATGAGCTTCAGGTATACAGCATAGTGATTCAGTATTTTTATAGATTATATTCCTTTAAGTTATTACAGAATAATGGCTATAAACCCTTGTGCTGTGCAATATATCCTTGTTGCTTATCTGTTCTAAACATAGTAGTTTGTATCTCTTAATTCCATATCCCTATCTTACCCTTCCCCTCTTCCTTCTCCACACTGGTATCCACTAGTTTGTTTTCTTTTTTTTATATATACAGCAGGTTGTTTTTAGTCATCAATTTTATACACATCAGTGTATACAGGTCAATCCCAATCTCCCAATTCATCTCACCACCACCACCATCACCCCACCACTTTCCCCGCTTTGTGTCCATATGTTTGTTCTCTACATCTGTGTCTCTATTTCTGCCCTGCAAACCAGTTCATCTGTACCATTTTTCTAGGTACCACATATATGCGTTAATATACGATATTTGTTTTTCTCTTTCTGACTTACTTCACTCTGCATGACAGTCTCTAGATAGATCCACGTCTAAAAAAACGACCCAATTTCGTTCCTTTTTATGGCTGAGTAATATTCCATTGCATATATATACCACATTTTCTTTATCCATTCATCTGTCGATGGGCATGTAGGTTGCTTCCATGACCTGACTATTGTAAATAGTGCTGCAATGAACATTGGGGTGCATGTGTCTTTTTGAATTATGGTTTTCTCTGGGTATATGCCCAGTAGTGGGATTCAGGGGTCATATGGTAATTCTATTTTCAGTTTTTAAAGGAACCTCCATACTGTTCTCCATAGTGGCTGTATCAATTTACATTCCCACCAACAGTGCAAGAGGTTTCCTTTTCTCCACACCCTCTCCAGCATTTGTCGTTTGTAGATTTTCTGATGATGCCCATTGTAACTGGTGTCAGGTGATACCTCATTGTAGTTTTGATTTGCATTTCTCAAATAATTAGTGACGTTGAGCAGCTTTTCATGTGCTTCTTGGCCATCTGTATGTCTTCTTTGGAGAAATGTCTATTTAGGTCTTCTGAGGGTTGTCTTTTCGTCTTGTTTATGGTTTCCTTTGCTATGCAATAGCTTTGAAGTTTCATTAGGTCCCATTTGTTTATTTTTGGTTTTATTTCCATTACTCTAGGAGGTGGATCAAAAAAGATCTTGCTGTGATTTATGTCAAAGAGTGTTCTTCCTATGTTTTCCTCTAAGAGTTTTATAGTGTCCGGTCTTACATTTAGGTCTCTAATCCATTTTGTGTTTAATTTTGTGTATGGTGTTAGGGAGTGTTCTAAATTCATTATTTTACATGTAGCTGTCCAGTTTTCCCAGCCCCACTTATTGAAGAGACTGTCTTTTCTCCACTGTATATCCTTGCCTTCTTTTTCATAGATTAGTTGACCATAGGTGCGTGGGTTTATCTCTGGGCTTTCTATCTTGTTCCATCAATCTATGTTTCTGTTTTTGTGCCAGTACCATATTGTCTTCATTAGTGTAGCGTTTTTTTCAATAAATTTATTTATTTTTGTTTATTTTTGGCTGCATTGGGTCTTCACTGATGCACACGGGCTCTCTCTAGTTGGGGCGAACAGGGGCTACTCTTCATTGCGGTGCACGGGCTTCTCATTCTGGTGGCTTCTCGTTGCAGAGCACGGGCTCTAGGCCCGCAGGTTTCAGCAGCTGTGGCTCACGGGTTCCAGAGCACAGGCTCAGTAGTGTGGCACAGGGGCCTAGTTGCTCCGTGGCATGTGGGATCCTCCCAGACCAGGGCTTGAACCCATGTTCCCTGCATTGGCAGTCGGATTGTTAACGACTGCGTCACCAGGGAAGCCCTACTTCCTGCTTCCGGAGTAAGTTTATAGTATGGTCTGAAGTTAGGGAGTCTGGTTCCTCCAGTTCCATTTTTTTCCCTCAAGACTGCTTTGGCTATTCAGGGTCTTTTGTGTCTCCATACAAATTTTAAGATTTTTTGTTTTACTTCCATAAAAAAATGCCATTGGTAATTTGATAGGAATTGCATTGAATCTGTAGATTTATTTGGGTAGTATAGTCATTTTCACAATATTGATTCTTCCAATCCAAGAACATGGTATATCTCTCCATCTGTATCATCTTTAATTTCTTTCATCAGTGTCTTATCGTTTTCTGCATACAGGTCTTTTGTCTCCCTCGGCAGGTTTATCCCTAGGTATTTTATTCTTTTTGTTGCAATGGTAAATGGGAGTGTTTCCTTACTTTCTCTTTAAGATTGTTCATCATTAGTGTATAGAAATGCAAGTGATTTCTGTGCATTAATTTTGTATCCTGCAACTTTACCAAATTCATTGATTAGCTCTAGTAGTTTTCTGGTGGCATCTTTAAGATTCTCTATGGATAGTATCATTCATCTGCAAACAGTGACTGTATTACGTCTTTTTTTTTTTTTTTTTTTTTTTGGTACGTGGGCCTCTCACTGTTGTGGCCTCTCCCATTGCAGAGCAGAGGCTCCGGACGCACAGGTTCAGCGGCCATGGCTCATGGGTCCTGCCGCTCCGCGGCCTGTGGGATCTTCCCAGACCAGGGCACGAACCCGCATCCCCTGCATCGGCAGGCAGACTCTCAGTCACTGCGCCACCAGAAAAGCCCTACTTCTTCTTTTCCAATTTGTATTCCTTTTCTTTTCTCTGATTGTTGTAGCTAGGACTTCCAAAACTATGTTGAATAATAGTGGTAAGAATGGATATCCTTGTCTTTTTCCTGATCTTAGAGAAAATGCTTTCAGTTTTTCACCACTGAAAATGATGTTTGCTGTGGGTTTACTGTATATGGCCTTTATTATCTTGAGGTAGGTTCCCTCTATGCCCACTTTCTGGAGAGTTTTTATCATAAATGGGTATTGAATTTTGTCAAAAGCTTTTTCTGCATCTATTGAGATGATCATATGGTTTTTATTCTTCAATTTGTTAATATGGTGTATCACATTGATTGATTTGTGTATATTGAAGAATCCTTGCATTCCTGGGATAAATCCCACTTGATCATGGTGTATGATTCTTTTAATGTGTTGTTGGATTCTGTTTGCTAGCATTTTGTTGAGGATTTTCGCATCTATATTCATCAGTGATATTGGTTTATAATTTTCTTTTTTTGTAGTATCTTTGTCTGATTTTGGTATCAGGGTGATGGTGGACTCATAGAATGAGTTTGGGAGTGTTCCTTCCTCTGCAATTTTGTGGAAGAGTTTGAGAAGGATGGGTGTTAGCTCTTCTCTAAATGTTTGATAGAATTTGCCTGTGAAGCCATCTGGTCCTGGATTTTTATTTGTTGGAAGATTTTTAATCATAGTTTCAATTTCATTACTTGGTCTTTTCATTACTTGGTCTGTTCATATTTTCTATTTCTTCCTGGTTCAGTCTTGGAAGGTTGTACCTTTCTAAGAATTTGTCCATTTCTTCCAGGTTGTCCATTTTACTGGCATACAGTTGCTTGTAGTAGTCTCATAGGATGCTTTGTATTTCTGCGGTGTCTGTTGTAACTTCTCCTTTTTCATTTCTAATTTTATTGATTTGAGTCCTCTCCCTCTTTTTCTTGATGAGTCTGGCTAATGGTTTATCAATTTTGTTTATCTTCTCAAAGAACCAGCTTTTAGTTTTATTGATCTTTGCTATTGTTTCCTTTGTTTCTATTTCATCTATTTCTGCTCTGATCTTTATGATTTCTTTCCTTCTGCTAACTTTGGGTTTTGTTTGTTCTGCTTTCTCTAGTTCGTTTAGATGTAAAATTAGATTGTTTATTTGAGATTTCTCTTGTTTCTTGAGGTAGGCTTGTATAGCTATAAACTTCCTCTTAGAACTGCTTTTGCTGCATCCCATAAGTTTTGGATCGTCGTGTTTTCATTGTCATTTGTCTCTAGGTATTTTTTGATTTCCTGTTTGATTTCTTCAGTGATCTCTTGGTTATTTAGTAATGTATTGTTTAGCCTCCATGTGTTTGTGTTTTTTACGTTTTTTTCCCTGTAATTCATTTCTAATCTCATAGCACTGTTGTCAGAAAAGATACTTGATATGATTTCAATTTTCTTAAATTTACTGAGGCTTGATTTGTGACCCACGATGTGATCTATCCTGGAGAATGTTCCGTGAGCACTTGAGAAGAAAGTGTAATCTGCTGTTTTCGGATGGAATGTCCTATAAATATCAATTAAATTTTTTGGTCTATTGTGTCATTTAAGGCTCTGTTTCCTTATTTATTTTCATTTTGGATGATCTGTCCATTGGTGCAAGTGAGGTGTTAAAGTCCCCCACTATTATTGTGTTACTGTCGATTTCCTCTTTTATAGCTGTTAGCAGTTGCCTTATGTATTGTGGTGTTCCTATGTTGGGTGCATATTTATTTATAATTGTTATATCATCTTCTTGGATTGATCCCCTGATCATTATGTAGTAGCCTTCCTTGTCTCTGGTAACATTATTTATTTTAAGGTCTATTTTATCTGATATGAGTATTGCTACTCTAGCTTTGTTTTGATTTCCATTTGCGTGGAATATCTTTTTCCATCCCTTCACTTTCAGTCTGAATGTGTCCCTAGGTCTGAGGTGGGTCTCTTGTAGACAGCATATATATGGGTCTTGTTTTTGTATCCATTCAGCAAGCCTGTGTCTTTTGGTTGGAGCATTTAATCCATTCACATTTAAAGTAATTAACGATATGTATGTTCCTATGACCATTTTCTTAATTGTTTTGGGTTTGTTTTTGTAGGTCCTTTTCTTCTCTTGTGTTTCCCACTTGGAGAAGTTCCTTTAGCATTTGTTGTAGAGCTGGTTTGGTGGTGCCGAATTCTCTTAGCTTTTGTTTGTCTGTAAAGCTTTTGATTTCTCCATCGAATCTGAATAAGACCCTTGCCGGGTAGAGTAATCTTGGTTGTAGGTTCTTCCCTTTCATCACTTTTTTTTTTTTTGTGGTACGCGGGCCTCTCACTGTTGTGGCCTCTCCCGTTGCGGAGCACAGGCTCAGGACGTGCAGGCTCAGCGGCCATGGCTCATGGGCCCAGCCGCTCCACGGCATCTTCCCGGACTGGGGCACAAACCCGTGTCCCCTGCATCGGCAGGCAGACTCTCAACCACTGCCAGGAAAGCCCCCCTTTCATCACTTTAAGTATATCATGCCACTCCCTTCTGGCTTTTAGAGTTTCTACTGAGAAATCAGCTGTTAACCTTATGGGAGTTCCCTTGTATGTTATTGGTCGTTTTTCCTTTGCTGCTTTCAATACTTTTTCTTTGTCCTTAATTTTTGCCAATTTGATGACTATGTGTCTTGGTGTGTTTCTCCTTGGGTTTATTCTGTATGGGATTCTCTGCGTTTCCTGGACTTGGGTGGCTATTTCCTTTCCCATGTTAGGGATGTTTTCGACTATGATCTCTTCAAATATTTTCTCTGGTCCTTTCACTCTCTCTTCTCCTTCTGGGACCCCTATAATGCGAATGTTGCTGCATTTAATGTTGTCCCAGAGGTCTCTTAGGCTGTCTTCATTTCTTTTTATTCTTTTTTCTTTATTCTGTTCCACAGCAGTGAATTCCACCATTCTGTCTTCCAGTCACTTATCCGTTCTTCTGCCTCAGTTATTCTGCTATTGATTCCTTCTAGTGTATTTTTCATTTCAGTTATTGTATTGTTCATCTGTTTGTTTGTTCTTTAATTCTTCTAGGTCTTTGTTAAACATTTCTTGCATCTTCTCGATCTTTGCTTCCAGTCTTTTTCCAAGGTCCTGGATCATCTTCACTATAATTATTCTGAATTCTTTTTCTGGAAGGTTGCCTATCTCCACTTCATTTAGTTATTTTTCTGGGGTTTTATCTTGTTCCTTCATCTGGTACATAGCCCTCTGCCTTTTCATCTTGTCTATGTTTCTGTGAATGTGGTTTTTGTTCCACATGCTGAAGGATTGTATTTCTTGTTACTGCTGTCTGCCCTCTGCAGAAGTTGGTTTTTTTAAAGAAGATTGATAAGATTCTCATTCCCTCAGCAATACTCTAGCGGGAACACTGAGACCATGGGGATGCTTATCCATGGCATTGACTGGACAGAATGGATAATCTCTCGATAGACTTGGTTCTAGAGAGGGTCCACCGCCGGCTGCCAATTCGGTTCCTGCAGGGCCCCGGCTGGTCCAGCTATTCTCCACTAGTTTGTTTTCTATATCTGTGAGTCTGTTTCTGTTTTTTTATATACCTGTCACTGTTTTATTTTTTAGATTCTACATATAAGTGACTACAGAGTATTTGTTTTTCTCTGTTTGACTTATTTCACTAAAAATAGTGCTCTCTAGGTCCATCCACATTGTTGCAAATGGCAGAATTTCCAGAATTTCATCCTTTTTATGGCTGAGTAATATTCCATTATATATATATTTATATATGTATATGTATAAACATATATATACACACATATATATGTGTATGTGTATATATATATATATATAAAATCTTTATCCATTCATCTGTTGATGGACACTTAGATTGCCTCCATCTCTTTTCTATTGTAAACAATACTTCTATGAACACTGGCATGCATGTATCTTTTGGAATTCATGTTTTCATCTTCTTTGGCTATATAACTAGCCATGGAATTGCTTGTCTTATCACCTTTTTTTTAATTCTTCAACTTGTCTTGTATGTGGACACTATTTTCCAGGAGAGGGAAAGAATATGATGTGGATCATATTTTGCTGAGAGTTTAATGCTTAAAAAAGACCTAAATTTTGTTTAAAAATCTGAAAATTCAGGGAATAAAATGTATAATGTCAAGCCAAGGGAAAATTTCATGTATAAACTAGACCTGGGTTCAGAACCTTCAGAGCTAACAAACATCTGTTACAGTCATTGGCACAGATTCAATTATCTATTCTTAAGTCCCATGTAGTGGTTTAGAACCATAGTGGTTTAGTATCTATACTCAAGATACGGTCCCTGGAATCTCAGGCCTCACCTTTGACACATAGCACTACTGAGTCAAAATATGTATTTTCACAAGATCCTGAGGTGATTCAAATGCACAAAAACCAAACTCATAGAAACAGAACAGATTGGTGGCTGCCAGTGGCAAGGGTTGCAGGGTGGGGCGGAGAGTGGTCAAAAGTGACAAACTTCCAGTTATAAAATAAATAAGTCCCAAGGATATTATGTATGGCATTGTTACTATAGTTAATGATACTATATTGTATACTTGATGGACCTAGAGACTGTCATACAGAGTGAAGGAAGTCAGAAAGAGAAAAACAAATACCGTATGCTAACACATATATATGGAATCTAAAAAGAAAAAAAAAAACTGTTCTGAAGAACCTAGGGGCAGGACAGGAATAAAGATGCAAACATAGAGAATGGACTTGAGGACAAGGGGAGGGGGAAGGGTAAGCTGGAATGAAGTGAGAGAGTGGCACTGACATATATACACTACCAAATGTAGAATAGATAGCTAGTGGGAAGCAGCCACATAGCACAGGGAGATCAGCTCAGTGCTTTGTGACCACCTAGAGGGGTGGGATAGGGAGTATAGGAGGGAGACGCAAGAGGGAAGGGATATGGGGATGTATGTATATGTATAGCTGATTCACTTTGTTATACAGCACCATTGTAAAGCAATTATACTCCAATAAATATGTCAAAAAAAAAGTTCTCATCACAAAAAAAGCAAATTGCAACAATGTGAGATTGTGGATGTTAACAAGTAATCATTTTACAATATATACAAATATCACACCATTAGGTATACCTTAAACTAATACAATGTTTTACGTCAATTATGTCTCAATAAAACTGAGAAAAAAGGAAAGTTTGAGAACCAGGGAGACCGGGAGTCAGGCTGGCTGGGGTTTAAATGCTAGTTCCACTTCTTCTTTTTTTTTTTTTTGTGCGGTACGCGGGCCTCTCACTGTTGTGGCCTCTCCCATTACGGAGCACAGGCTCCGGACGCTCAGGCTCAGCGGCCATGGCTCACGGACTCAGCCGCTCCGCGGCATGTGGGATCCTCCCGGACTGGGGCACGAACCCACGTCCCCTGCATCGGCAGGCAGACTCTCAACCACTGTGCCACCAGGGAAGCCCCTAGTTCCACTTCTTATTACCTAGGTGGCCTTGTCCACCTTAACCTTTCTAAATTTTCTCTTTTGTTTTAAAGTTGGGGATTTTAAAGCCTTTGAAAATGGTTGTGATGGCTTTCAAAAGCACATACAGGGGAATATGTGCAGGTGTTGACAATGATCAAGTCTGTTGGAAAGGTTAAAAAAGATAACATGTATAAATCTATTAACACATGCTGTACGTTGGTTTACAGTATGTGCGCAATACACAATAGTTAAACTTATCTTCTTTGCTAAATAAATTAAAATTAACTATCAATTTAACTAATTTAGATAGAGTTGAATAGGGTTAGCAGAGAATGGATGGGTAGTACTTATTACCTCAGCTGTTGAGTAAGCTGCTGGAAGATGTACCACACAACACATACAATTATTTTCTTAACTAAATTTTCCCAACGATGGTGCCAGCTGCCTCTTCAGAGAAATTTTGTCAGGTATCTTCACACTATTCTATTCCTTGAACCTAGTAAAGGTAGAAGACTAAGGGAATTAGATGAAATAGGAAATCAAAGTTGCTTCTAGTTGAACCATTTGTTCTGGCTTTATCCTATGTTGGAGCGAGAGCAGACTCAGGTGGCCTGGAGTGCTTTTTTGCATTTTCCAATGCAGTTGTCCTGGGTCATGAGTGCCAGCACAGCCCCTTCTTACCTAAGATGGGCCATTTGACACCCGTGAAAGGCTTATGGGTGTCTCCCTCTTTGCATTAGAATGTATTGTACAATAGAGCCTGAAAGCTCGCTGCATTACAAAAAACAACTAAACTGATTCAACTAAAAATTATTTATTGAGCACTTGTAGTTCCTGTCTGCCAGGTTCTGGGGAAAGAAAGATGAATAAGACCAGGTACTCTACCATTAGGAACTCATAATCTAGTGTGTTACATGAGACAGACCTTTTGAGTCTGTGGATAAAAAAGTCTAGCTTCTAACAAAACTCCTGTTTCAAAATGCAAATTGGCTACTAAAACTACAATACAGCCTCACCCTTCTTATACTGCATCCTCCATGTTGCTCCCAGAAAGGGCCTTGTTCAAAAACAGTTCTGAAACAGTCAGACTATTTCCTCAACTTGGATTGCTCATCACTACCATAACACTATGTATGAAGACCCCACTTCTCCTCACAGGCTTGATTCCTGCACTTAACCCACTCAATGTATTCTCCATCCACTCCAAGACTTTCCAAGTACTTCCATTGCCCTGAGAGCTGTTTCCTGCCCCTGACCTCTTCTATTTTTGGTAAGCTTTTCAGCATCCTTCAAAATTGAACTCAAATATCACTTTCTTAAAAAGTCTCTTAGGGCTTCCCTGCTGGTGCAGTGGTTAAGCATCTGCCTGCCAATGCAGGGGACACAGGTTCGAGCCCTGGTCCGGGAAGATCCCACATGCTGCAGAGCAACTAAGTCCATGCTCCACAACTACTGAGCCTGTGCTCTAGAGCCTGCAAGCCACAACTACTGAGCCCTTATGCCACAACTACTGAAGCCTGTGCACCCAGAGCCTGTACTCCGCAACAAGAGAAGCCACCGCAATAAGAAGCCCATGCACCGCAACAAAGAGTAGCCCCCTCTTGCCACAACTAGAGAAAGCCCAGGTGCAGCAACAAAGACCCAACACAGCTGAAAAAAAAAAAAAAAAACTCTCTTTGCTCTTCTTCATTTTCCTTGGAAGACTTAGGCTCCTGTTTGTTTGTGGTCCTATTCCATTTTGTATATTTCCATTCCCAGGATACTTTGTACAATGTTCTGCAATTATCTCTTTCCCAGATTTTCTCTCCATCTAAAATACAGGTATCACTCAATTTTGTATGTCTAGCAACTGGTAATGCTGCTGGCACACAGTTGGTGCTCCATAAAAGTTTGTTAAATGGATAACCAGAGATTAACTACATAGGGTATTTGCTTGATATAGTTCGACACTTATTGTAACCCCCAAACACAAAGCAGGTTGAATTTATATAAGTGAGGAAGTTACTGACCTCAGCACAAAAGAAGTCTGAATATTTTATTTGGGTATGATCAGTGATTGTTAAACATGTTAACTGATGAAATGTTATTATTTGATAAAGTCTACCTTGGCTCAATAAAATAATACTTTTATACCTTTCAAAGACTCTTTTGGACCAGTCTTCAATGTCACACATCATAGCAGGGGAAACAGAGGGAATGGTTTCCTGATTTTTCTTCTAAAGTATATTGAATTTCTGACAAACAGTGAACTCAAAGAGTAGCAATATTTTTTGATATATAAGAATTTTCAGAGGGAACTATTGATCACAGTCCAAAAAGCACAGCGTCATTTAACTTGGCACCCAAAATATAATTTTCCCTTTTGAAGGTCAATTAGATTTCAGGTGAAAAATCAACCAGAAACACACCTGGTGAACAAAATGCGTTATCAATCTAAAAAAAAAATACCATCTTGCATTTTTAAAAACCTCTAACATGACTAAAAAGTAATGAAATCAGCCTCATCAAGTGGTTTGTGAACTAGCTCTAAACTAGGTTTGAAGACAAGCACATGTCAGTGTCTTTTTTAAAAATGTGGTTAACTTGGCTGGGAAGATGCTCATTTAGATTTATACTTTGTGTCAGTTATTTATTCAGTTTGTTTATCTAGCTCATATTTCATCCAACAAATGCTACACAAGTGCACACCATGTACCAACCATGATCTAGTCACTGGGACTACAACAGTAAACAAAGTTGGTGTACTCAGGGAACTGATCATCTGGTGTATGGAGACAGGGATCGGAGTACAAAACAAGGATGTGATTTGAAAAACGGTTGTAATTGCAAATCAAGGCAAGGGGAAAGAGAGTGATTAGAGGACCTCTGTGATCAGATGGCACTAGGGGGTCTGGGTGAAGGAGCCAGCTCTGTGGACTTCCGGAGGAAGAGTCTTCTAGGCAGAAGGAATATTAAGAACCAGGGAGCTAGTCAGGAGTCAGCTTGGGGTATAGGAGCAAGAAGGCCTTTGTGACTAGAGTAAAGTGTTTGAAGGGAAGGAGTAGGAAATGAGGAACCGCAGGGGTCTGATTATGCGGTGTCTCATTTTGGATTCTTTTCTGAGTGAAGGGGGAAGTCATTGGAGGGTTTTTAGTAGAGAATTGACATGACCTGACTTCTGTTCCAAGCATCACCATGGCTGCTGTGTGCCTAATAGATGGTGGAGGAGGGGCTAAAAATGTCCAGGAGGAGTCCCCACTAGGGAGGGTCCACGAAATGCCATGCTAAACTGTGCACACACCTGTATGTGTGAAAACGCATGGATCTTTATTTTCATGGAGGGCAAAGGTTATTTGTAATGCCAGCTTCTCAGAAGTATCTGTGGCCCTAAAGCACTGCGGCTGTAAAGGAACGGTGGCAGCCACATTCAGTTGAGAAATGATGGTGGTTCCAACTAGAGAGGGAGCAACAATGTAGGTGACAACATGTAGTTGGATTTATTCAGGATATACTTAATTTATAGTCATCCTTAATGTGTATAGGCAATGGGTCCCACTAAAAGAAGCATTTATTTCCCAGTTGGATTTAGTTAGTTTAATTTCTTAATAATTTGGAGTGACTTGAAGTGAAAGTTGGACTTGGGTCCACCTTTGCCACTGGCAACCTGCGTGACCTTAACATCTATCGACATAAACTTGCTTATCTATAAACTAGATTGCTATGAGGATCATATGTAACTTGCGGGTAAGTGTGCTTTGTAGGTTACAGATGTTGTTTAGTACAGAGGCTGAATGCACTGCTGAAAGCACTGGAATCACACAGTTCCTCCTTCTTTGTAGTAGTGCCTCCAATATTTACTATGTGTGCAACCTTTTGAAAGTTATTTAACAACCCTCTGGGCTTTATTTCCTCATTTTTTTAAATTAAAGTATAGTTGACTTACAAGGTTTTGTTAATTTCTGCTGTACAGCAAAGTGATTCCGTTATACACATAAATACATTCTTATTTTAATATCCTTTTCCATTATGGTTTATCATAGGATACTGAATATCGTTCTCTGTGCTATACAGTAGGACCGTGTTGTTTATCCATTCTATATATCATAGCTTACATATGCTAACCCCAACTTCCCACTCCATCCTTCCCCTAACCCCCTCCCCCTTGGCAACCACAAATCTGTTCTCTATGCCCGAAAGTCTGTTTCTGTTTCATAGATAGGTTCTATTTCTTCATTTAAAATAAGGATATTAATTTACCTCAGAGGGATTCTGTGAGAATGCAATAAGATAATCCTGTTTTTTAATAGTGTCTGGCATATAGCAAGCATTCAATAAAGTCTAGTTTTTTGTTTTGTTTTGTTTTTGTTTTTTTGCGGTACGCGGGCCCCCCACCACTGTGGCCTCTCCCGTCGCGGAGCACAGGCTCTGGACACGCAGTCCCAGCAGCCACGGTTCACGGGCCCAGCCGCTCCGCGGCACATGGGATCCTCCCGGACCGGGGCACGAACCCGCGCCCCCTGCATCAGCAGGCGGACCCCCAACCACTGCGCCACCAGGGAAGCCCAATAAAGTCTAGTATTTTATTCAATTGTTAGCTACTATGGTTTCATAGTTTGGATAAAGCATCTCTAAGAGCTAATCAACAACAATGCTAAAAGTGTCTCTCTAATAAGGGGACTTGCTATAAGTAATATAATGGAATTAATATTGTCTTATTTATTTGAAGATGTTATTGCTTAGTAGGATGTTACATTTAAATTATTTTTCCATGATAGATAATTTCTGAGCTCCATGGTTATTGTCTGTGCACAACTGTCACTTTGGGATAGGTGGGGTCTCTTAAATATTCAGAAGAGTAACTTGGTTAGAAACATGCATAATTTCAAGAGACCTCCAAAATGCCCAGACCACTTCCATTGATGCTTTTTGTTACTAGACACGAGACCCCCTGAATTGTTAGGAATGCTTTTCAACTACATTTGAGACCACCCAAAAGTTTTCAGACAAATTTCCTGAATAAAATAACCTTTTTAATTTTAGCCAAATTAAAAATTACAAAGATGGACCTTTCTGTGATTTGGGGTCCATGTTCTGCTGGTGTGCTCAGGATACACTTACTGACTTTCTGACAGACCACTGAACCGTCATTTAGGCACAGTGATTACAAGGGAGAACTCAGGGCTTACTCCCCAGGTTTACTTGAGTGATGTATGTTTTGAAACACTCTACCCACCAATTATTTCCTTGACTTTGTAAAACTGAAGGCACAGTCAGGAAATCTTGGTCAAAAATTCTATTGTTGGAATAGAATTTAACGCCGTTTTGACATTTTGAGAGATGTGCTCAGTGTTGGTGCAATATTACGGATTCATGAGGTATTTGAGAAGACATTCAATTAAGCACTTTGGGGACCTTCTGGAAAAAGTTATATATAAGCCAGTGATGACCAGTTGACGCTTTCCCTTGGTTAAGTATAGCATAGCCACACATGGTGCTCTTCCCTGGGACATCTGAGCAGAAGGACCACGTTTCAAAGAGATCAGCAAGCTACTGCTGTCAGCTCTCAGGGATTCTGCCCCAGCGCTGAAGAGCTGGGATTTGCAGGCCTATTTTTGATCACTGTTTTCATCCCTTGAATTTTTTAAAAAGGGGCTTGAAAACTACCATGTATTGAACTCTTACTAGCTGCCAGATGCTTTACATACAATGATACATAATATAAAATCTTGTGAGTTGGTGTTATTAGCATCCTCAGATGAGGAAACTGAAATGCTGGGAGAATGAATACAGGTCTCCCCTGCTTTTCCAAAGTTCATTTTATGCCACTTCACTTTTATGAAAGACCTATCTCAGTTCCCATTTTTGCTAACTGAAAGAAATCCGAAGAGGATTTTTGCTTTTACAAAAAAAAAGGCGAAGAAACAAAAATAGCATTCAGCGAAGGTTCTGCAGCAGCCTATAAAGCCAGCCACATCTGAGTAGAGACAGAGGTACCATCAAGCCCCTGGCCTGGGAACTACACTCAGCATCTCAGCATCAGGCCACCATCGCTTTGAACTGTGTCTGTGAGCATCTGAGCTTTATCTCGATTGATTTTGTGCATCTGTTAGCAAGACGTGTCCTAAGGTAATTGCTTCCTAGCTTACGAGAGATTTCATAGGAACACTCTACTTTCAGAGAGCAGGGAAACCTGTACTCTGAAGTTTTGCAGGTAATAAGAAGAATTAGAACTTGAACACAGTTTTGTGTGATTCTATCACAGTGTTTAATAATACAACACACCATTTTTACACCAAGGAGAGTGAGTAGTGAATGATTCCATTTATATATCCACATATTATCAGGAAGTTTTAATGTTGACCTTTAGATTTGAGGCTGAAATTTAATTCATTCCTTTATATGGCTGATTTCACATAAGCTGTGACCTTTTACTCCATGGTGGAATGGTGGTACAAACATTTTCTAAGAAGCAGTAGTCTTAGTTTCTTCTAGGACACTATTTAGGAAGGAACAAGATTAAGAGAAGGAAGGTCACCTTTTTCTTGCAAGAACTGGAGGAGCTCTGCAGTGATCTTACCTCCTGTGAATAATCTTGTGAGGAAGTGTGCCCAGTGGAAAAATGGAAGGATTTTGTTAACTTTTATGTTCTACGGACTGGTCATTATTATAAAAGCACAGAGATGAGCATTAAGAAAATGACTCCTTGGGCTTCCCCGGTGGCGCAGTGGTTGAGAGTCCGCCTGCCGATGCAGGGGACACGGGTTCGTGCCCCGGTCCGGGAAGATCCCACATGCTGCGGAGCGGCTGGGTCCGTGAGCCATGGCCGCTGAGCCTGCGCCTCCGGAGCCTGTGCTCCGCAACGGGAGAGGCCACAACAGTGAGAGGCCCGCGTACCGCAAAAAAAAAAAAAAAAAAAGGAAAATGACTCGTCGGCAAAAGAAAATTTTGAACATGAGCAGAACATTCTTTTAGACACCATGTAAATAAGCCAAAGTAAAAATAAATCTAATGCCTATTTTAGAGGAATAAAAGCAGGTATGTTAGGCCTGATGCCTTGTAACCCAAGCCATGGCTCAGGAAGAAACAAAAAGTGAAACACGTAATCACAGTACAGCAAAGTAATTATTTTGTAGTAACAAGATGGATCTCCAAGTCCTAACCTGCTCTCCAACTACACTGCCTAAGACATGTAATATTAAAAAACCCTGCATGTCTGGGATTCTCTGGTCTCATGATTCCCTCCTATATGAAGGACTACCGAGGCCACCCAACTTTAGGTATAGCATCATAAAGGCTGAGGGAGGCACCTGGGAGCCATGGTCACTCATGCCATCCTGTATCCTTAAGGTTAGCTGATCGAGGAGCAAAACCAGGTCAAAGTAACCTCAGCTGAGTACAGTTTATCATTCTGACACTTGAACTTGGATTGGCTTCTTTTGTCTGATCTAGTTCACGGGAGTAAAACCAAAGTTGTTAAAAGTATGTCAATTAAACTGGGGAAAAGACTAAGCTGAGCACAGCTTGACATCGCTTCCATGCAGTGCTAAAAGCTGTTCTACCACTACTGTGCGTGACTCACAGTGAGGTGGAAGTAAGATTAGGTGGAATACCAAAGTTCTTATTGTTTTGGGGGAAAATCCAATTTTTCCTCTCTCCATCCAACCATTCATTCATCCATGTTGCCATTCATTCATTCATTTATTGATTAAAAACAAGATTACATATTTAAATATACCAATTCTTGGAGATAGAGAAATGTATAGAGTCTTTGCTCTCAATAACCTGGATAATACAGTTGGAAATGTAACACATACTCACAAGACTGATGAAAGAAAAGTCATTGATTGTGTTAGTTATGAGATAACTAATGACTAAAAGAATTGCTGTTTTGGTAGAGTGGTGGAGTTATAGAAAAAAGTGGACGATAAAGAGTGGTTTCCTCCAATGCTGTTCTGGTGTCTAGGAATGGAAACAAAAGAGTAAATTATAGAATAACCAAGGGTGGCCACTAGCTTTCTGGAGAGGGTGGAAAATTTTTAAATGTAGTGGAGAATTATGGCATCCTGACTGAATATGAGTGTAATGTAGGCAAATTGGGAAGGGGCCAAGAACTGGAGTAACTATTAAGGCAGAACTTCCAGTTGAGGGCTTGTGAAAAACTGAATGAAGAGGCTAAAGTTACAAAGCATGTAGTCCAATCGTAGACTTTCTGGAATGTTTTTGATATGGATTGAGGTGGAGGTCAATGAACTGAAAAGTTAAATGGTCCATAGTATTATCTTTTTGGATGTAGAATCCATTGGATTGAAGGCAGAATAGAATGAAAAATCATAACTGTGAGTTATGTGAGTTGTTTTGGAAGGTATCTATAACTTCATGGGGATATAGGGCAACACTAGTAAGGGTTGAAAAAAGGTGGTGTAGACAGATCCAGAAAGAGAGGATCCATTTAATTGTTTAGAAGCAGCAACTGGGAAAAAGGAAAATATCTACATGGCCCTCCACTTCCAAAGTTTAGTAGAATGAGGAAAGGTTGGGGTTCCATGGAAGAAATGAATGGATACATCATGCTTTTAGAGGAGTAGCAGATCATGGGTCCAGAAGACAGAAGGAAAGGTGATTACTTGCTGTGTCAAATAATGTTCCCTGTGCTCAAAAGAAGTAAAATTTCTTTCTTCTTAAATATCAACAGAAGTCTATAACATGGTTGTTACCACTTGGTAAACATGAGATTCTATGGCATCATTTGCTCGTCAATTAAAATCATTAGAAAATATTTCTGATTCTTTATTTGAAAATCTGAATGCCATGATTTATTTTCTGTAGTGTGAATCCATGACTCTCTGCTTCTCATGCTTTTCTGTAACATACCATCCTGAAGTTTAAATGGCATTGCATTAATAGCATTCAGTAGCATACCTGATTATCACCCCCCCCCAAACAAAAATTGCCCCAGAAATCTCACAATTTTCTGGGATATTCTAGGAAATGTCTCCAATGTTCCCACTGACAAGTTCTTTTAGCCTCCAACACAAGGTCACTCACTTGTGGGTGGAAAATTATCAGTGCCCTTAACCATAGGATCTAAGAAACTATGGGGGATCAAACCATGCCTTCAGTGATACCAAGAATTATGTCTGGGTTGAGTTTTTGTTCTGGTTGGGGCCACCATCCTAGACCACATTTTACTGTAGAGACAAGGGAAGGGCTGGAAACTTGGCCATCCTATCAGGCTCAGAGCCCTGAACTAATAAGTAGCTGTAAGCAAGATATGGTTATAGTCAATCTCCTGTATAAGTTTGGGGCTGAAGCTTCCACATGAGTCCCCTTCTGTGAGGTCATTAAAAGCCAGGATGCTTGCCGTAGCACTCTCCCATGGAAGATGAACTAATAAGCAAAATTTACCAAAAACACTGAGATAATAAATACTATGAGTAAATAGTATAAATAGCTTACACTTGAGGATATAGTAACCATAACCATAATGACAACAATAGCAGCTAGTTATGAGCACTAATTATGTACCAAGCATAATTAGTGTGTATATCTATCTCTCTCTCTATATATATATCTCATTATTGTCCTAACAACCTTATGAGATAGATACTATTACTATTACTTTCACTCTCTTATGAGTGAGGAAACTGAAAGACAGAGATATTAAGTAACTACTCAAGAGGGGAAAAGTTCTAATCTATGGAACCAGAATTAGAAATCAGCATCCATGTCCAGTATTCATATTTTAGCCACTGTGTTCTATTGCAATCTGAAAGGCTTTCGGTTTACATACAATTAGTATACATATTATTACATATATTATTATCCTAAATAGATAAAAGAGTAAGAGAACAAATAAAATAATAAAAATTATTTAGGTTGTTATAGAAAAGAATAATTAGAAAACATGGACATTAAAAATATGGTTTTTGAAATAAAAGTTCCAAATAATGAGCCAAATGGAGCATTGAATACAACTGAGGTCTGAATTATTGAACTGAAAAATTAAGTTGAGGAAATGCCCCAGAATTCAGTATAAAAAAATAAAAGTATAGAAAGAATAAAAATATTAAGAGAAACATAAACAGAATAGATCCAGAAGCACCATCATAAGCCTGATAAGAGCTATAGAAGGAGAGAATAAGGAGAGTGGTGGTAAAGTAATATTTTGAGATATGATAACTGAAACCTTACTAGAATTAATAAAATATGAGTCTTCAACTTGAATAAAATATCTTAGAATGCTGAATATGCTTAAAAAGAAAAAAAATAACCACTAAAAACCCTCACACCAAGGCACATTATAGTCAAAGCAAGTGTAGAATTGATGACAGAGAGAAAATTCTAAAGCATAATAGAAAGAATGAGTTTTTCTTTTTTTTTTAATTAGTAGTAATACAATTCAGAAGACAGTGAAAATGAACTTCCGAAGTTCCAAGTAAAAATATCTTTAAAAGTAGAATTTTACACTCAAAATCGAATTCAAGAACCCAGATGAAATGAAGACATTTTCTGATGTATAAACCAGACTCTTGCTGCTTATACTCCAGCAAGAAGGAAAGTAAAATGAAAAGTAAGTTGGGGGTTGAAAGAAGCAAGTGTGAACAACAAAAATTAGTAACACCTGTTGGTAAATACCAGTGGGTATTGATTCTTAAAATACCACAGTAATAATAAGTTTATGTGCTCAAAAATAAGCTGTAAACAAAATTCCTGACAGTAAATATTGGAAAAAATACAGAGGACAGTTAAAGCAGAGGAACTTGTCATATTTGTGAAAGGACCAGAGATGGAGATTAATTTTCAACTTTTCTAGAAAAGGATAAATTTAAATATGGTGTTCAAGCATCATTTGTATAATTAAAAAATATAAATGTGTGTGTACGTCCATCTAAAAGGATATCATTTCTCTTAATCTTTTAAAATTCCTCGTAAGATTAAAAAAAGCAAAAGCAAAACAATAACAAAGATAAAATAACACACCAGTGATTGGTTATTAGGTCTGAAACTAGGCCAAACTTAGCATCTCATATATAGTCTATATAAAATTTAGAGGCATTCATTATCACTTTACCCTGACATGGCCAGATTCTTGTTCTGGCTAATAAAATTATAACTTTGAAAAAAAAAAAAACCAAATCCTGGGTTAGAGACTATATCAATAAATTAACTCAGTAGATGATTTATAATTATGCTTTGACCATTAGATATCTAGGAAATATCTATCATTTATTGACTTAGAAATATCCTATACCTAGGAAAAGTTAAATATTTCCTTTAATTATTTGATTATTTTGACTGTTTCATTTGCTTGGGTGATTTACTTTTTGTAAGTTTTGTTTTCCATTGTCCCCATTACTGCTGAGATTGGAAGAGAAGAGATTCTAAGCACATAGGAAACCTGTATTATGAACATTGTTGACAAGTCATTCTGGATCAGATGATCAAATAAATGAATTTCGTTTAATTCTAGGAGATTATTTGGGGGTCTTGGATTGAGATGTCACAAGTTTAAAAGTGAAAAAATCATGTCTATTTTTATCCAAGGTTTATATACAAATTAGAGTCCAATGATAACAAAAATATGTATGGTCCTAGATCAGGGCAGTTGCCATGCCAGTATCTCATTCACAGATATTTACAAAATGAACATTAGAAAACTCTATTTCCATAAGTTTTCCTAAAATCAAAAAAACTTTGGATTGCCAGAGTATTGAGAGCTTGACACACAGCATATGCTGCCTTTTTTGAACACTCCATAGTTTTAGATGATTTAATTCAGGATTATGAACTAAAGGAATAAGCTGAAGAAACAGCACCACACAAATGTATGACTAGAATCATTTGGAGTGATTGATCACAGACAAATTCTACAAGCTGGCTAATGTCCTTCAATGAAATGAACATTGCTCAGATTAATAAATAATGTGCAAAGTCTCAACAACCCCTGATGAAAATATTAGTCAATAGTTTAATAATTAAACTAGAAAGAGAGCAGATGATATGGACACAATAAATAATTTGTCTGTAGTCTTTCAGACAGATACTAGCTCATAGCCAGGTAATGATACTTTCACAGACAATGGGATGAACCTCCAATACAATGCCAGGTACTGTTCTGGTAAAGTTCACAGGCATTGTAGAAAAGTGTCCTTGGATAAGTTATCTAACCTCTTTGCACTCTAGTTTCCTCATTTGTTGTAAGAGGAAGTATATCGCCTCCTGGAACTGTTGCAAGTCTTAATGAAATCATAATTGTGCTTTGAAATTAATATCACTTGATAAATAGTAGCTGTTACTATTGCAATAGTTATTAGTTCCCATCCAAAACTATACAGGACTTACTCAATAAGATATTTAGAAAGAAATCATAAAGCTCAAGTGAAGAGAAATCTCAGAAAGATAAACACGTTTAACTGTAAACTTACAAATGCTAAGCTGATTCAAAAAGAATTTAAAAGGTAGCAAAATAACTATTTGGAGGTTTGCCTTCTCTAGAATAGAAAGAGTATGAAAGGCATTATGAAGCAAATGACTACTTTTTAGAGGGTATTTGGTATTATTTTTGTCTTGTGATGTGAATACCTTATGACATTCTTATTATTTTTTAACATTTATGTTATTTTATCAGAAATATTTCTCTCCATTTAAACATACAACATCTTAATGTTTTGCTTCAATTTTTTTTTTTTTTTTTTTTGCGGTACGCGGGCCTCTCACTGTTGTGGCCTCTCCCGTTGCGGAGCACAGGCTCTGGACGCGCAGGCTCAGCGGCCATGGCTCACGGGCCCAGCTGCTCCGCGGCATGTGGGATCTTCCCGGACCGGGGCACGAACCCGTGCCCCCTGCATCGGCAGGTGGACTCTCAACCACTGCGCCACCAGGGAAGCCCTGCTTCAATTTTTAACACGACTCTTACTACACCCAAAAAACAGTATTTCCAGCCAAGTAAGTCAATGAGAAAATAGAGTATGCACAGTACAAATTTACTTTGGAACAGATTTTGCTAGACTACATCTCTTCCACTAGGTGAGCAGCTCTGTGACTACAAAAGTACTTGTACAAAAGTACATTCCCTATATCAGGGAGTCTCTTCCTTTGCATAAGAAGTTTTAGACAGAAAAAAGGACTGTGACTTAACACCTGTGCTACTGTCTATTGTTTTGTGCGTCTGTGAAAGGGGACACTTTTAAAATGTATGTTAGCCATTCTTTGTCAGCACCTGAACTCTCAAGAAAAAAATAAATAAAATAAAAGCCCCTGCCCTCTACTACATGGGTTGGAATAGAGTGTCTGCTCAGAGCATCAGTGCTGTTAGTGCCAGTCTTAGGATTTCGATTCGTTTTCTACATGGGGAAGAGATGATTTAACCTTGAAGAGCATGTCTCCTATGCTGGTGGGTGATGGATGAAGAGGGACCCTAGAAACAAGATGCCTCACTCTTTTCTCCCAAATGGTGGCAGCTTCCTCTTCTTTTTGTTTAATGATCTTGAAACATTTTGTTACAACAGACTTAGTACAGTACCTTGTATGTGGTGATTTCTCAACAGTATCTGGAGAGTGAAGTATTAATTAAATGCATAGGCTAATTGATTAGCTAATGGATAAACCATATCTCTTATTTCCACTGAATAATCTTAGGATGGAAATAATAAACTAGCTAATAGTAATGACAGTACTTATTTGTTGAATTTTTACTAATGTTCTAGGCTCTATACTAAGTGTTTCAAGTGCATTTTCACCTTTAATTCTCCGCAGAACCCTATGAAGTTGCTACTATTTTTAACTTCCACATTTCAAAGGAGAAAGCTGAGATTCATAAAGTTTAAGAATACTGCCAAAGACTGATCATCTAGCTTGCGGCAAGGCCAGGTTAAACCTTGCTGCGTCTTACTGCCAAGTGTTTGATTGTAACCAATGCCTAATGCTGCCCTCCCAGCTCTTGAAATCAGGCATAGAGCAATAAGCAGGGCATGGCCACCTCAGAGGCTCAGATAACTTAATTAGAATCACCTCTGACTGTTTGCCATACTTGTTGACTTAGCCTGGTATTATAAGTCCAGAAGAAATCACACTGCTAGTACTGTTACCTGTGATTTTGTTCCTAAAGCCCTGGTAGAACAATAAGGAGCTTCAATTCTGTTTCTACAACATTTGGAGTGGAAGGAAAATACAGGATATACAACAGGGAGGGAATACAGTTTGTTATGTTCCAGATGCTCATCAGTGGCTCTGGCTTATAGAGGAGGATTAAGCTCACCTTAAATTAAAAACTTTAACCTTATCTTAATGGATGGATCCCAAAGTCCTAGCAGGTAGGTGCACCATGATTCAGAGTCTAGGCTTGTTTGATCTCAATGCCAATTCTTGATTCCCTTAATAGAGTTAGGGAAAGGGAAGACAACCAGGGAATAGAGTCAGTGCACAGACTGGTGAGCACGCAGGTAGCTCTTCCCAAATTCATTCTTGTAGCTACTGAAGGTCAGAAGGGAAAGATTTCTCCAAAATAATTTCAGACCCTGGGGTATTCCGCAGATGGCCTTGTTAGCACTACACCTATTTGACTGAACATTAGTTGTCTATTTTCCTTAGAGCACACCATATAGGCTAATTATTTTGCTGTTGTTTCCTTTTGATTCTTCTCAGACACTGAAAACAAGTAAAACATCCATTTAAGAAAAAGTAAATGACTTAAGAGTGTGGCCCATCATTCTCATAGTTACGAAGTAGTAATATTTTAAATTTCTTGAAAATAAAGATGGAGATAAAAACAGAACATGGAAGTGGAACCTGGAACAAAGCAACTTATTATACTACATTTTCTCTATATTAAACCATAAATGCTACTTTCAACCTTGGTCCCTAATTTTCTTAAGCTTCTTAGCAGAAACCAAATCTCTTGGCATCTCATTTGGCATGTGTATTTCTAGATAAAAGACACAAAGAAGGCTGATCTTCAAAGACTCTATCTTTTTCTAAAAATGGCCTCCTTCATTGCCCTTTTTACATGGGGTGAATAAAAGTGACTATATTTTCGGCACATACGGTTTCCTTGGTACAGAATTATCCTGTGACACAAAAGACGAAAGAATATAATACTTGAAAATAATGAGCAATAACAGACTTTCTGGCACGAAGTTAATGGCCTCATTCTTCTGTGGCTCCACTAATCCAACGACTCAAAAAACTCAGAGCATAGAAAAGAATGAAATCCCTCTGTTGTCCGGTTTGAACAAACCCAGCTTCTAAAGGGCTAGGAGCAGATAGCATCAAAGGTAATCCAAATGATTCTATAAGGACCATGAAAGAGCCTTCCATTTAACCTTGAAAACAGCAGCACCTCCCAAGGAAGTGGGACAACACTTGAAAGAGATAGGCTCTTAACCCACAGAGAAGTCCCTAAGGATAGGAACAGCTACCATTTATTGAGTGCTCACTATATGACAGGCCCTTTGCTATGCATTTTAAATGCACTTCTCATTTCATTATATCAGCAATCATGCCCCATTGGACTATTATGATCCTGTTAAAGAAACTGTGGCATAGACAAGTTAATTGACATGTCCAAGGTCATATACCTGACATATTGGAGAATTACATGATCATATCCAAGGACTGCCTGCCTTCAAAATCCATGCTTTTAATCTCTATGAATAATGTTTCCCTTAGCTCTATAGTAATGTGGAGCTATAATGAACCTAATAATCCACTTAATCAACCTCATACTCAGGGCTGGAATCCCATTTGTAGCATCTTTGACGTGTATTTGTACTCATCCAACCTCTGTCTAAACATTTTTAGTAATGGAGAGGCTGGTGTGAGAGAAGAACAAGAGAGAAACAAAACAAAACAAGCAAATAAATAAAGAACACTGTTCATCTCACTTCACACACATTCATTCATACACAAATCTGAAAGATGTACCACTACAGACATTTTATAAATGAGGAAGTTGAGAGGTTCAGAGAGGTTGGGTAACAGGTCCTAAGGCATGCAATCAGTAAATGGTGGCATTGTTCTTCTGATTCTAAAGCTCAAGTTCTTTTTCCACCAGCCTACTTATTTTTGGAGAGATACTAGTAACAAGGCATTAATTCCATTTTTGAATGTAAGATAAATGTTTATGGTGAACTTTTTTCACATTAGGTTCACAAAAGTAGGCAAATGGAACTGATATGTTCCTTGAAAGTTTCGCATGTTGGCCCTTGATCTTCTGTTGGAAGCAACACAGTGTAAATCTAAGCTTTCTTTGAAATAGCAGATTTTCAAATACTTCAGGTGTGTTATCATATTTCTCCCCTATCTAGGCTTGGTTTCAGCCTAGGTAAAATGATATCCCTCCCTAGCTCCTTCTACATTTTCCTCCTGTTGTTCTTCAAATATTATTTAAAACCATAGTTTCTGTGGTCTTACATTTTAAAACACAAGCAAGTATATTGGCATCTCATCTGTGGTTTTAAAGATAAAAAGGTCTAAGAGTGATAATCTTCAGAGTGTTATTTAGAAGCTCATTATCTGCATAAGGACAGAGTTCCAAGCCCTTTGCCATCCTAGTAGTGTTTCTCTGGATTGTTAATATTGTTCTCAAAGTGAGTTATCCGGGACTGAGAAAAATAGTCTAGATGAGATCTCACCTTGTGCAGAACCCTGTATTTCTGTTAGAATAGTAGCTAAGCATTTAGGCCGTGAAGTTAGCTTGCTTGGCTTCAAATTTTGTCTCAGTTACTTTCCAGCTCTACAATCTTAAGTAAGTTATTTAACTTGTTGGGGCTTCAGTTTCTCCATTTTAAAAGGGAGAAAATGGGACCACCTATCTTAAGAACTTATTGCGGTAATTATATGCTACCACCACATGGATCTATCTATTGAGTTTGTACCCACAGACTCTGCCTTCTCTCCTACTACAATGAATGAACGGTTCATGTTCCCATCTAAAGCTAAGCTTCCAATTTTACAGTAGATGCTGTACCTTCTTGCCTATTTAAGGACATTGCCTGAGGATCTCTTTACTCTCTGTCCTGAATTATCAAATTTCCCTTCTCAAATGTATCTTTCTCAACAGCACACTGATACGTCCATTGTTTACAGTTCCACTCTTCCCTTTCTCTCCTGAATCTATCCCAATTAGACTGCTTCCTCTACCATTGCTCCCAATTCGGTCATGACAGTCACCAATAACCCTCAGGTTACTCGACTGATTAGCAACACTTGACACAATTGATTACTCTCACCTTCTTAAAACACTCTCTTCATTCAGCTTCAAGGAAACCATTCTTTCCCGGCTTCCCTCCTACTTTCACAGGCTGCTTCTTTTTAGTTTTCTTTTCTATTTTTCCTTTTCTTCCTTGCTCTAACTCTTGGGGGACTTCTCCTTTTTCCTGACAGTGGGTCTCATCTCTGTTCCCTCTATGCTCATTCCCTTGGTGATATCATCGAGACACATGACTCTAAAGGCCATCTATATACTAATGACTCTGAATCCAGATCTTCCTCCTGGATCTCAAGTTTTGCATCTAACTGCCAAGCAACCTCTTCACTTGCATGTCTACAGGCATTTCAAATATAACATCCTGCAAACAGAGCTTAGCTTCTCCCCAGAAGTATTTTGTCTACAGTTCCTCCAACTCTGTTATTTCAGTTCCTAGGTCAAAAACCACAGAATCATCACTGACTATTTTTTTCATAACCTAGATCCAAACTATGAGTAAATCTATCAGTGCACTGATTTCTACTCCTATGAGTAACTAAATGACTCTGTATGATTTGCTAATTGTCTTCTCTTTAACAATTCCTAAATCATGTTCACTTTAACCATTCCAGATGGAATGTAAGTCTTCTTACCTGACTGGATAGAAGTCAGATAGAAGTTGAATAGTTCTTCTATCTTACTCTGGTCTATTAATATTACATCATCTGAGCTAAACAATGGGTATGATAAATACAAATAAGTTTGGACTCTTGAATTGATCCCATTAATGAGATACAATATTATTTCACTTGTGTGCTTCCTTAGCTAAAAGCTTTCTACAACTCTCACTTGGAATATACATTTATAGCTATTTAATGAAATAGAGAAAAATTAGTTATGTGTGTGTGTTACACCCAGTTTTTTTTACCTTTTTTTTTTTTTTTTTTTTCAGTATGTGGGCGTCTCACTGTTGTGGCCTCTCCCGTTGCAGAGCACAGGCTCCAGACATGCAGGCCCAGCGGCCATGGCTCACGGGCCCAGCCGCTCCGCGGCATGTGGGATCTTCCCGGACCGGGGCACGAACCCGTGTCCCCTGCATCGGCAGGCGGACTCTCAACCACTGCACCACCAGGGAAGCCCTGTTAAACATTTCTTGAATCTTCTTGATCTTTGCCTCCATTCTTTTTCTGAGGTCCTGGATCATCTTCAGTATCATTATTCTGAATTCTTTTTCTGGAAGGTTGCCTATCTCCACTTCACTTAGTTGTTTTTCTGGGGTTTTATCTTGTTCCTTCATCTGGTACCTAGTCCTCTGCCTTTTCATTTTGTCTGTCTTTCTGTGAATATGGTTTTTGTTCCACAGGCTGCAGGATTGTAGTTCTTCTTGCTTCCGCTGTCTGGTCAACTTATTTAACATTAGTAATACTCCATAAGATGGTTAATATTGTTACCTCATTTCTATAAATGAGGAAAAAATCATTGTAGATGGAACATGGATAAGCATTTTTAAATTATAATAAAATTCTTACCTGAGATGTATTTTAATGTCTATTAAAAAATAGTTGTCTACATACAGAGGTAATAAAAGTTTTCTTTAAGGGCTTCCCTGGTAGTGCAGTGGTTAAGAATCCACCTGCCAATGCAGGGGACATGGGTTCGAACCTAGGTCTGGAAAGATTCGACATGCCATGGAGCAACTAAGCCTGTGTGCCACAACTACTGAGCCCAGCCGTCACAACTACTGAAGCCCACGCACCTAGAGCCCGTGCTCCACAAGAGAGACCACCTCAATGAGAAGCCAGTGCACTGCAACAAAGGGTAGCCCCCACTCGCCGCAACCAGAGAAAGCTGGCGTGCAGCAACAAAGACCCAACGCAGGCAAAAATAAATAAAAAATAATAAAATAAAATAAAAACTGAATACTAAATAATTAGAAAAATTTAAAAATAAAATATATATGTATATACATATATGTATATATGTATATACACATGCATACGTACCTAAGTAAAAAGTGATTCAATGTTTTTAGATGATATGTGGTTGTGGCAAAAATCATGGAAGTGGTACTAAAATACTGTAGTTGGAAATGATGGTTTAATGGAATAAATTGAATTCATAGAGAAGATTAAACATTTCACAAATAAGTGGTGTTGTTTGTAATATTATAACTAGGATCTAAAATTCATAAGATGTTTCTAAGATATTTGGTTTTGTTTTCCTTTTTTTGTCTCCCTTTCCTTCCTCCCTCCTTCCCTTCCTACCTTTCTTCCTTTCTTTCCTCCTCTTTTCTTCATTCTTTCTTTCATGCGCTTTATCATTTTTCCTTCTTTCCTGAGTGTTCACATTAGATATTATTCCACAAGAGATTCAATCAAGTTAAGAATTTGAGGAGATGTAATTCTTTTGTAGCTAATTTATGGTCACTGTTTTTACTTAATCTTCTACATTAATTTAATTATGGAGGTTTAATCATAATGACCCATCCACAGGGCACATGACCGCATAAAAGCTACCGTAACTGCATAGTTATTTAAATTTCTCATTTAGTATTTGAATTAGTCACAATACTGTAGTTATGAAAAAGGAGACCCTAACAAAAATAAATGAATCATAAAGTTTTTCATATATATAAAGATGAATAAAGAACATTAAAAATAAAAACTTTGAGAGGGAAAATAGCAACCTGTTCACTGGAGAACATTTTAAATATCTCTCTGTACTCCACTGATGAAACTCTGAAATAGAAGTGTGAGGGGAATAACAATACTGTGCTCTTTGGCAGGAATTATAAAAAGAGTCCCCAGGGGCTTCCCTGGTGGCGCAGTGGTTGAGAGTCCGCCTGCCGATGCAGGGGACACGGGTTCGTGCCCCGGTCCGGGAAGATCCCACATGCTGCGGAGTGGCTGGGCCCGTGAGCCATGGCCGCTGAGCCTGCGCGTCCGGAGCCTGTGCTCCACAACGGGAGAGGCCACAGCAGTGAGAGGACCGCGTACCACAAAAAAAAAAAAAAAAAAAAAAAAGAGTCCCCACGGCATTCTGTCTATTAATAAAGTGAGCTACCTATTCTTTATGCATGCCCTGTTTTTTCTCTCTTCCATTTGAAGTAACAAGTTTCTCTTAACAGGATGCATTTATCAATTTCCGCCAGTCCTCCTCTGCAAACACTGCATCTGCCCATATATTTATTCTCTGCAATCGACTCAACAATATTTTTTGCCCAGCCTGTCTCACAGTAAACCCTGTGTGATCTTCCCAGGACTCTTGAATGTAATCATAACTGCCTCTACACAGAAAGTCTGTAAGAAAGAGAAGTCTTTTTTTCAGGGTGTACAATCAATATAGAAAGCTAATATGAAACATTGAGGGGCCCCAAACTGCTTTAAAAATCAATAATGGTGGGGTTTTGTTGTATCTGTACTATGGAGATAATTGCCTCTACTTTTTACTTGGCTTTATCATGAAGAACAAGGCAATAATCCTCCAAGGAATAGTGGGAAACTCTGTTTTTCTTTTATATTCAATAAATGTAACCATTGATTTTATTCTCATGCACAACCCATGGTCAGGCAGTGTCAAGAACATCCAAAAAATCAATTCAGAGTGGAGCTAGGTAAGCAAATACAGTAAGGGAGTTCTCAAAACCCCCATCAGGCCACAAGTTTCTGGTAAACATTTGATTCACTTCTGAAACCTAAAGCTTAGAAGCTTCTCTTTGGGATTTGGAGTCATTGGTATGTGTTAGAGAACCTGACAAAGTTGTGCGCATTTCATAAAGTGCACACACTTGGCAGAGCTATTCCCATTTATGCTGTGTGCCCTCCCTAATTATTTTCATTTCTACAATGGTAAGCAACAAAAGCATCTTACTTGGACAACTGTCTTCCTAGAAATGATCTGCAGGGAAAAAATGGCTTAACACAGGACAGTAACAATAATGTTGGTATTTTTATTTAAAAACTATTATGTACACTATTAGATATATACATACATACACACATATATACATATATATTACACATGACAGGACAAAGTGAATAAATAGTCACGTTAATACATGAAGAATCAATGTTTTCAATGAAGAGGAAAGAAACAAAGTGTAAAATCAAAGAAGTTGAATAAAAGCCCTGCAATTCTAAATTTGAGTTAGAAATATCAATATGAACTCATGATGTATTTTATCCTCCTCTAGGACAGAGAATTTACAAGTTGATGCGTCAGAAGGCAAGGATGCTATCAGCGACTATTGAGGTCATGTTGAAAGAACTCAGGCGTCAATTTAAAGGGTCTGCCACTGGCCAAAGATAAGACAAACAAGATCAAAAATAACAATAGCTGCAGTGGACTGAAACAGACATACCTGTTATAACCTGTGACTTCATAATGCTAAACACACAAAAAATAACAAAATGGCAAACCTCAGTGGTCATATTTGGGGGGTTCTAGAGAAACAACTTGTTGTTTTGAAAACTACTAAATAAAAGGAAACAGTCAAGCATTTATCCTGCCTTTACTGTCCTAACTTGACCTCCAGATTAACATTTGGTGAGGGAAAATTCTTTAGAGAATAATCTAGTTAATAAATAAGGAAAGATTGATAGAATATTGTCATTATGTAAACTCTAAATAAGTTTAGGCAAAGATTATCAGTGGCTGCTATAATTGTTACTATTTGGGCTGAATTGTGTCCCCCTAAATTCATGTCGAAATCCTAACCTTTAGTACCTCAGAATGTGACCTTATTTGAGATAGGGTCTGTATGGAGATAATCAAATTAATGTGAGATCATTAGGGTAAACCCTAATCCAATATGACTGGTGGCCTTATGAAAAAGGGACACACAGATACACCTGGAAGGAAGGTGACACAGGGAGAAATCGGTCATCTATATGCCAAGGAGAGGGGCCTGGAATAGCTCCTTCCTTCACAGCCCTTGATAGGAACCAACCTTGCTGACTCCAAAACTGTGAGACAATAAATTTCTGTTAAGTCACCGATTTTGTTACAGGAGCCCTAGCAAACAAATACTGTTACATAAAAATTAATGGAATTATTATAATGTATAGGTCAGGTTGTCAATGCCTAAATCAGCATATCAATGTTCACATCACAAAAACAGAGACAGGCAGGCATTTTGGGTCTCTAGATAAAAGTACATAATACAACTGGTTTATGAAGCACACTCACCAAAGCACAACAAAATAATTCAAATCTGTTTAAGTCTCAAATATGGGGCATAAAAGAACACATTTACAACAAATGGATGTAATCACAAAAAACAGCATGGTTTCCTAAGAAAAAAAAGTTCTAGGGGTAAAATAAAGGAAAAGGAAACATTTAGAGTAAAAGAAATTTCAGATAACTTTACCAGCCAAATGCAATGTGTGTACCTGTTTGGACCTGCTTTTAAAAAGTTAATAATAAGTTATGAGACAGGAAAAATTACTTTAGCTCTCCTAGTGTTGGTATCTGTCAAATTAGCATAATAACAGTACAAAGTTCATAGTGTTGTGGTAACGATTAAATATGACAATATAGGTAGATCACTTAGCATAGTGCTTGGTGTATAGTATAATTTCAATTATTTATATACTTGGGTATTGGTTGAATTCCTGATACAATTGGTATCAATATTAGTTAGAATGATGTGAGAGGTACATCTTACTCTGTATGTGCTTACGGTGTGTGTACACAATCCCACATACACACTCTGCAACACACCTATGGAATCCCAATGTGAGCCAGTACTGAGCTGGAAGCCTTTTCCTTACACTACCCATTCCATTCCCCATTCTCATGTAGCCCTGCAAAACCAACTGGCCCTGGCCTCACCTTTGGTAAGAGATGCAGGAAAATAACATTGTGGAAGTTTGAAAGAAAAGCCAAGGCAAGGGTTAGGAGAGGAAGGCAAAAGGAAGAACAGTTAAAGGAGGTTAAATATACCACTACATGTCTTCACAGAATTAGGTTGTTCCATGCCTGCCATTTTTAAGGAAAGATAAACACAGTCTTTCAGCACCCACAGGGCTAAGCCTCAGAGACAATCAGTGTTTTCAGCCAGCTGGATCATGTTTGGACAAGAGGCAGAACACATCTGGTCATTAATAGTGATAATGGATCTCTGGTTAAAAGCCATCATTTAGATATATGAAATGTTGCAGCTGACAACTATCATGAGTCAGGTGACTGCATCTTACAAATTTTCATTTCAATTTTTCAAACATTTATTTGGTTTGAGAAAGTATATACAAAGGTGAAAGAAATACAGTTCATATTTTCAACAAATATACAATCTTGTTTGCATCACAGGAAAATAACTCCAAGACACAGAAAGATAAAACATCTTAAGAGAGTTACAAGTCTCATGGGCCTTTAGGAGATTAAAATGAAGTAAGGTATCAAATGAGAATGAGTTTTTATCTGGTTGGGAATACTGTAAAAGTCCTCACGGAGAAAGTGGGATTTGAGAGAGGCTTTTAAGAAAAGAAGAGAGATGGGAGAAAGTGGTGAAGTGGGGAAACCGTCAGGGGATAGAGAAGGGAGGGAATTTTAGCAGGGCTGGAGGGTTGCCAGATGAAATACAGGATGCCCAGTTAAATGTGAATTTCAGATAACAACTAACAGTTTTTTGGTATAAATATGATCTTGGCAAATTTGGGACATATTTGAATTTGAAATGCCCTAGGTTTGTTTAGAGAAATAAGTAAATGGTTTCATAAAAGTTTAGGCTTCATGGAGGAAGGAAATGTTTGAAAGACATTTTGGTCATATGCAGAGGGTCTCAGATTTCATACAGGAGAAGGAAAACTTAATTTTATGGGGACTATAGAGGCATTGTTAGGGGTGTGTGTGTGTGTGTGTGTGTGTGTGTGTGTGTGTGTGTGTGTGTGATTGATATGATGCACTATAGAAAGAATACTATGACAGTGATGAGAACAAGTAAAATTAAGATAGGAAGCTGGCCAGGAAGTGACCAATAGTGGTGATGTTAATTGAGGTGATGGAAGTAGCTTGGGAACGGAGATGGTCGAGATAGAGTGGAGTAGAAGCAACAGATTGCATCTTGGGACAAAAGAGATATAGAGTCAAAGATGCCTACAAGTTTATGCTTACTGACTGGGAGGATGATGACTTTTGTTAGCAGCTGTGTAAGGAGGAAGAGCTGGTTTTAGGAAAAACAGATAATATGAAACAGGGATTATGTCAGGAATAACGGGCAGGGCAAGCATCCACATACAGATGCTCAGTAAGTGATTACAAATATTTTTCTGAGCTCAGTGATTTCATATTCTAGATATTTGATCTGTTAAATTCAATGAGTTGTTCAAAATTCAAGGAACCCCTCTAGTTCACAATTAGAGGCAAAAGAAGAAACAGTGATAGAACAACAAAAAGAGAGAACAAGAATAATGAAAAACTTGTGCTGAATCTTGGAAATCCTACAGTCAAAGTCAATAATCACTCTCAAATCATTCAGAGAGGGACTTCCCTGGTGGTGCAGTGGTTAAGAATATGCCTCCCATGCAGTGGTTAGGAGTCTGCCTGCCAATGCAGGGGACTTGGGTTTGATCCCTGGTCCAGAAAGATCCCACATGCCGTGGAACAGCTAAGCCCATGCACCACAAATACTGAGCCTGAGCTCTAGGGCCCGCGAGCCACAACTACTGAGCCCGTGAGCCACAACTACTGAAGCCCATGTGCCTAGAGCCTGTGCTCCACAATAAGAGAAGCCACCGCAATGAGAAGCCTGTGCACCGCAACGAAGAGTAGCCCCTGCTCGCCCCAACTAGAGAAAGCCCGTGTGCAACAATGAAGACCCAACGCAGCCAAAAATAAAATAAAATAAATTAATTAATTAATTTAAAAAAATCGTTCGGAGAAGTCAAGACTATAAACAGAACCAGCAATGGCTCTGGTAAATTTTGACAGAGCTGTTTTAGGAAAGGAGCATGGCTGGGAGCCATGTTTTTGGAGCCTAAGGAGTAAATGGGTGGTGAGGAAGCAGAGGAAACCAAAGCTATTATGAGGACTGGTGCTTGAAGAGAAAATCAAAGAGAAGGAGCCAGCAGAGGAAAGACTGAAGATTTAATTAAAAAGAGGAGCAAATTCTGAAGGGCATCCAGCAATAAGATAAATGTGTATATGGCAAGATTAGCCTTAGAAAGAAGAGAAAATCTTCCTCAGAGTTAAATGGAAGGAAGGGAGGAAAGACAGAAGAATTTTAAGTATTTGAACTGTGACATTGAGGGAGTTGATATTTAGTCTCCACTTTTGAGTAAGAAAGAAAGTGACATTATATGCCTTGAGAGGAGCAGGGTGGAGGGCTCGTGTACCATGGATGTAAGTCCCATCTCCTGCCACATCTTACAGCACATCTCAGACATCCATCCTTTATTTAGATCCCTGGCAAAGTGGAATAGGAAGTAATCATGATTGCAGGGTTATTCCTTGGTGTGACACATTTTGTCGCAGCAACGGAAATCTGAGAGTAAGAAGCACAATGGGATGTAGTTTCTTCTATGTACTGAATGCCTGTTGCACAGTACCCTGGCTCTTCTAGAAGCACCAGACCCCCATCAGACACCACTCTGTCATTTTAGAGTGTTTACACAACCATGTGCCATCTCTGGGGTATAAAATATGATTTGACATAGTTCACAAAAATAGCAAACAGCTAACTCTATTCTTGTGCCTTTATATAAACTAGATTATAACATTTCATATTGAGTTTGAATATAGCAAAATTTGATTCAATTTATTGATATGGTCTTATGATTATGGAGTTCCTAGTTAAAGAGGCTTTCAGGTGCGTTCAGAAAATCCCATTGACCCCATAATTGCTAAAAACAACCCATTAATGCATGGTATCATTTCATGATGACTATATCTGGACTTATGGATGAGGCAGGAAGTTTCATTCTCCTGATCCCTTGTCTACAATAAGTACAGCCATAAATATGTCAGCACCTATGTTATACTATAAGGATTTTCTAGTGCCTGTGTTTAGGAAGTGATATATGGTGGTTATTCCTGAAAAGACAACTACAAAGACAAAAGTACAGATTGTCCTTTCTAAGCCTAGAAAATGTTATATCAGAGGAATGAAAATGAACAGCCATAATATAGGATCATAGAAGCACTGAAATTTAGATTTGACAGAGAATTTAGGGATGATTTTGTCTAATTCCTTTCTCTTTAAGGCTGAGTAATCTAAAGCCAAGAGAGAGGAAATAGCTTACTGTAGGGCACAAACTAGTCAGGCCACATGTCTCTTTGACTCAAAGTCCCAGGTGCTTCCACTCTGTCACAATGATAAATTTCTACCAGGCTTCTGGAGAATTATTCCCAGGGCCAGAATAGTGGGTGTATTGTACACACTGGCACTCAGTGAATGTTTTCTTAATTGGACAGCTGTATCTCTGTTTTGGTCACTGACACACCTGGGAGTTAGAGAACCACCCTCAGCACACAGCTTTTCCAGTACCTAGTAAGGCAATATCAAGCACAACAACTTTACAAAAATATAACTTAGAATTTATATGTATTAACATATTCATTATTTCACTAGAACTTCCTTAGTCCATTGTTGCACATGATAAAACTAAGGGTCAGTAAATTTATATAACTTATTTAAGGTCAAGCAATCAGAAAATGGTATAGAGTTTGAGCCCAACTTTGGTCCTCTGACTCCAGTTATCATACCAGTTGTTATACCTCATGGTTTCTCCAGGATATTTATAACCTCTAGGGTAAAGAAAACCAAATCTGTGAGGGAAGAGATAGAGAGGAATATGGGAAGGAGGGGAGAGATATCAGACTGGTGAGGCTCTTATGAAAAAAGCCAATGCCAGAAACAGATCAGAGTCCAATAATAGATGAAGCATTTGTGTTTTTCTTGGAGAGATCTGTTGGCGGGATCCTAGCTACAAAGGCCTGGGTTGGCTCCAAAAAGGAGAAAGCAATGCTATGCAACTTGGAAGAAGGTATTGACTTTAAATTCATCTGAAAGACAGTGGGGTGAGAAAAGCACAGGTATGGGAATCAGGAGACCTGGATTTTAGTCCTAATTCTATCATTTGTTGTGCCCTTAGATCAGGCCCCTCCCCCTTTTATGCCTCAGTTTTCTCATTTTAAAATGAGGTGTATTCAAATTCATCGTTCTCAGATATTTTTCTTCCTTTGCATCGTTGCCATTGGTAGAGGCTGCCAATAATTCAGAAAATGCCTGAAGTGAGACTCTATAAACTGAGAATGCAACCCACACTCTTGCTTGCAAAAAGTCGAGGTGTCTTTTTTTTTTTTTAACAAAACAATTTTTTATACACTTTTGAGTAATCACATACAGTGAATATACATGTAGTCGATAGGCCTGCTAAGTTGGGTCACAGAATTATTCTCTTAGAAAACTTCAGAAGGATAATTCATCACTTTATACCTTAGTTATATGTGATAGAAGCTACATAGGTAATAGAAAAATTACAACTGATTTCCATTGTATGAACCATCACTAATGACCACCACTGCTCTTGGATGAGTAGATTTCATCTGTAGAAATATCAATACACTCAAGGGACTTGTTAGTTTATTTCACCATTTTTCTGAGAAGATTTTAGGTCAGAGATTTTTAACTAGAGTTGACAGCTCCTGGGGTACTGAAGGAGTGGGAAAATTCCAAAGATCATTTTGCCAGCATCAACTGAAGCTATTTTACTGTGCAAATGAAGACCAAAGCTATCAACTAAATAGCCAACCATTAGTATAAATTCAAAACTTATATCACAGGGAGGACCTTCAAGATGGCAGAGGAGTAAGATGTGGAGATCACCTTCCTCCCCACAAATACATGAAAAATACATCTACATGTGGAACAACTCCTACAGAACACCTACTGAACGCTGGCAGAAGACCTCAGACCTCCCAAAAGGCAAGAAACTCCCCACGTACTGGGGTAGGGCAAAAGAAAAAATGAAAAACAGAGACAAAAGAATAGGGATGGAACCTGCACCAGTGGGAGGGAGCTGTGAAGGGGGAAAGGTTTCCACACACTAGGAAGCCCCTTCGCGGGCGGAGACTGTGGGTGGCGGAGGTGGGCGCTTTGGAGCCGCGGAGGAGAGCACAGCAACAGGGGTGCGGAGGGCAAAGCGCAGAGATTCCCGCACAGAGGATCGGTGCCGAGCAGCACTCAACAGCCTGAGAGGCTTGTCTGCTCACCACCAGGGTGGATGGGCGATGGGAGCTGAGGCTCAGGATTCAGAAGTCAGATCCCAGGGAGAGGACTGGGGTTGGATGGGTGAACACAGCCTGAAGGGGGCTAGTGCGCCACAGCTAGTCGGGAGGGGGTCTGGGAAAAAGTCTGGAACTGCCTAAGAGGCAAGAGACCATTGTTTCGGGGTGTGTGAGGAGAGGGGATTCAGAGCACCACCTAAACGAGCTCCAGAGATGGGCGCAAGCCACAGCTATCAGCGCGGGCACCAGAGATGGACATGAAATGTTAAGGCTGCTACTGCAGCCACCAAGAAGCCTGTGTGTGAGCACAGGTCACTATCCACACCTCCCCTCCTGGGAGCCTGTGCAGCCCGCCATTGCCAGGGTCCCATGATCCAGGGACAATGTCCCCGGGAGAACACATGGCATGCCTCAGGCTGTTGCAACATCACGCTGGCCTCTACCCCGCAGGCTTGCCCTGCATTCTGCACCCATCCATCCCTCCCGGACTGAGTGAACCAGAGCTCCCTAATCAGCCACTCCTTTAACCCCCTCTTGACTGGGCAAAGAACAGATGCCAGAGGGTGACCTACATGCAGAGGCAGGGCCAAATCCAAAGTTGGACCCCAGGAACTGTGCGAACAAAGAAGAGAAAGGGAAATTTCTCCGTGCAGCCTCAGGAACAGCAGAATAAATCTCCACAATCAACTTGATGTACCCTGCATCTGTGGGATACCTGAATAGGCAATGATCATTCCAAAATTGAGGCTGTGGACTTTAGGAGCAACTGCAGACTTGGGATTTGCTGTATGCAACTGACCAGTTTCTGATTTTCATGTTTATCTTAGTTCAGTTTTTAGTGCCTGTTATCATTGGTATATTTGTTTATTGGTTTCGTTGCTCACTTCTATTATTTTATTACTTTAAAAAAATTTTTATTTTAATAAGTTCTTAAAACTTTTTATTCTAATGACGTTATTTTATATTATTTTATTTTTCTTTCTTTCTTTTTTTTTTCTCCCTTTTCTTCTGAGCCGTGTGGCTGACAGAGTCTTGGTGCTCCGGCTGGCTGTCACGCCTGAGCCTCTGGGGTGGAAGAGCCGAGTTCAGGACATTGGATCACCAGAGACCTCCTGGCCCCACGTAATATCAATTGGCAAGAGCTCTCCCAGAGATCTCTGTCTCAACACTAAGATCCAGCTCCACTCAACAACCAGCAAGCTCCAGTGCTGGACACCCCAGGCCAAAAAATTAGCAAGACAGGAACACAACCCCACCCTTTAGCAGAGAGGCTGACTAAAATCATAATAAGTTCACAGATACCCCCAAAACACACCACCGGACACAGTCCTTCCCACCAGAAAGACAAGATCCAGACACACCCACCAGAACACAGGCACCAGTCCCCTCCACCAGGAAGCCTACACAGCTCACTGAACCAACCTTACCCCATGGGGGCAAACACCATAAACAACGGGAACTATGAACCTGCAGCGTGTGAAAAAGGAGACCACAAACACAGTAAGTTAAGCAAAATGAGAAGACAGAGAAATATGCAACAGATGAAGGAGCAAAGTTAAAACCCACCAGACCAAATAAATGAAGAGGAAATAGGCAGTCTACCCGAAAAAGAATTTAGAGTAATGATAGTAAAGATGATCCAAAATCTTGGAAATAGAATGGAGAAAATAGAAGAAACGTTTACTAAGGACCTAGAAGAACTAAAGAGCAAACAAACAACGATGAACAACACAATAAATGAAATTAAAAATTCTCTAGAAGGAATCAATAGCAGAATACCTGAGGCAGAAGAACGTATAAGTGACCTAGAAGATAAAATAGTGGAAATGACTACCACAGAGCAGAATAAAGAAAAAAGAATGAAAAGAATTGAGGACAGTCTCAGAGACTTCTGGGACAATATTAAATGCACCAACATTTGAATTATAGGGTTTCCAGAAGAAGAAGAGAAAAAGAAAGGGTCTGAGAAAATATTTGAAGAGATGTTAGTCGAAAACATCCTTAACACGGGAAGGAAACAGTCGATCAAGTCCAGGAAGAGCAGAGAGTTCCAAACAGGGTAAACCCAAAGAGAAACATACCAAGACACATATTAATAAAACTATCAAAAATTAAACACAAAGAAAACATATTAAAAGCAGCAAGGGAAAAGCAACAAATAACATACAAGGGAATCCCCATAAGGTTAACAGCTGATTTTTCAGCAGAAACTCTGCAAACCAGAAGGGAGTGGCAGGACAAATTTAAAGCAATGAAAGGGAAAAACCTACAACCAAGATTACTCTACCCAGCAAGGATCTCATTCAGATTTGACAGAGAAATTAAAAGCTTTACAGACAAGCAAAAGGTAAGAGAATTCAGCACCACCAAACCAGCGTTACAACAAATGCTAAAGAAACTTCTCTACGCATGAAACACAAGAGAGGGGAAAAACCTACAAAAGTAAACCCAAAACAATTAAGAAAATGGTAATAGGAACATACATTTTGATAATTACCTTAAATGTAAATGGATTAAATGCTCCAACCAAAAGACATAGATTGGCTGAATGAATATAAAAACAAGACCTGTATATATGCTGTCTAAGAGACCCACTTAAGACCTAGGGACACATACAGACTGAAAGTGAGGGGAGGGAAAGAGATATTGCATGCAATTGGAAATCAAAAGAAAGCTGGAGTAGCAATTCTCATATCAGATAAAATAGACTTTATAATAAAGACTATTACAAGACACAATAAAGGACACTAAAAAATGATCAAGGGATCAATCCAAGAAGAAGATATAACAACTGTAAATATTTATGCACCCAACATAGCAGCACCTCAATACATAAGGCAAATGCTAACAAACATAAGGCAAATGCTAACAAATACATAAGGCAAATGGAAATCGACAGTAACACAATAATATTAGGGGACTTTAACACCCCAATTTCTCCAATGGACAGATCAACCAAAATGAAAATTAATAAGGAAACACAAGCTTTAAATGACACATTAAACAGGATGCACTTAATTCATATTTATAGGATATTCCACCCCGAAACAACAGAATACACTTTCTTCTCAAGTGCTCATGGAACATACTCCAGCAGGATAGACCATATCTTGGGTCACAAATCAAGCCTTGGTAAATTTAAGAAAATAGTAATCATATCAAGTATCTTTTTCAAAACGCAATGTTATGAGGCTAGATATCAATTACGGGAAAACAACTGCAAAAAATACAAACACATGGAGGCTAAACAATACACTACTAAATAACTAAGAGATCACTGAAGAAATCAAGGAGGAAATCAAAAAATACCTAGAAACAAAGGACAATGAAAACACAATGACCCAAAACCTATGGAATGCAGCAAAAGCAGTTCTAAGAGGGAAGTTTATAGCAATACAATCCTACCTCAAGAAACAAGAAACATCTCAAATAAACAACCTATCCTTACACCTAAAGCAATTAGACAAAGAAGAACAAAAAACCCTAAAGTTAGCAGAAGGAAAGAAACCATAAGGATCAGATCAGAAATAAGTGAAAATAAATGAAGGAAACAATAGTAAAGCTCAATAAAACTAAAAGCTGGTTCTTAGAGAAGATAAACAAAATTAATATACCATTAGCCAGGCTCATCAAAAAAATTAATAAAGGGAGAAGACTCAAATCAACAGAATTCGAAATGAAAAAGGAGAAGTAACAAGTGACACTGCAGAAATGCAAAGGATCATGAGAGATGACTACAAGCAGCTATATGTCAATAAAATGGACAACCAGGAAGAAATGGACACATTCTTAGAAAAGCACAACCTTCCGAGACTGAACCAGGAAGAAATAGAAAATATAAACAGACCAATCACAAGCACTGAAATTGAGACTGTGATTAAAAATCTTCTAACAAACAAAAGACCGGGACCAGATGGCTTCACAGGCAAATTCTAACAAACATTTAGAGAAGAACTGATACCTATCATTCTCAAACTCTTCCAAAATATAGCAGAGGTTTTGATACCAAAATATAGCAGAGGTTTTGATACCAAAACCAGATAAAGATGTCACAAGAAAAGAAAACTACAGGCCAATATCACTGATGAACATTGATGCAAAAATCCTCAACAGAATACTAGCAAACATAATCCAACAGCACATTAAAAGGATCATTCACCATCATCAAGTGGTGTTTATCTCAGGATTCAAGAATTCTTCAATATACGCAAATCAATCAATGTGATACACCATATTAACAAACTGAAGGATAAAAAACATATGATAATCTCAATAGATGCAGAAAAGTCTTGAGACAAAATTCAACACCCATTTATGAAAAAAAAACTCCAGAAAGTAGGCATAGTGAGAACTTACGTCAACATAATAAAGGCCATGTAAGACAAATCCATAGCCAACATCGTTCTCAATGATGAGATTGAGTTGATGAAAAACTGAAACCATTTCCACTAAGATCAAGAGCAAGACAAGGTTTCCCACTCTCACCACTATTATTCAACATAGTTTGGAAGTTTTAGCCACAGCAATCAGAATAAAAAGAAATAAAAGGAATCCAAATCAGAAAAGAAGAAGTAAACTGTCACTGTTTGCAGATGACATGATACTATGCATAGAGAATCCTAAAGATGCTACCAGAAAACTACAAGAGCTAATCAATGAATTTGTTAAAGTAGCAGGATACAAAATTAATGCACAGAAATCTCTTGCATTCCTATACACTAATGATGAAAAATCTGAAAGAGAAATTAAGGAAACACTCCCATTTAGCATTGCAATGAAAAGAATAAAATACCTAGGAATAAACCTACCTAAGGAGACAAAAGGCCAGTATGCAGAAAACTATAAGACACTGAAAGAATTTAAAGATGATACAGACAGATGGAGAGATATACCATGTTCTTGGATTGGAAGAATCAACATTGTGAAAATGACTATACTACCCAAAGCAATCTACAGATTCAATGAAATCCCTATCAAACTACCAAGGGCATTTTTCACAGAAGTAGAACAAAACATTTCACAATTTGTATGGAAACACAAAAACCCCAAATAACCAAAGCAATCTTGAGAAAGAAAAACGGAGCTGGATGAATCACACTCCATGACTTCAGACTATACTACAAAACTACAGTAATCAACACAGTATGGTACTGGCAGAAAAACAGAAATATAGACCAATGGAAGAGGAAAGAACCAGAGATAAACCCACACACATATGGCCACCTTATCTTTGATAAAGGAGGCAAGAATATACAATGGAGAAAAGACAACCTCTTCAATAAGTGGTGCTGGGAAAACTTGACAGCTACTTGTAAAAGAATGAAATTAGAACACTCCCTAACACCATACACAAAAATAAACTCAAAATGTATTAAAGACCTAAATGTAAGTTCAGACACTATAAAACTCTTAGAGGAAAACATAAATGACATAAATCACAGCAAAATCCTTTTTGACCTACCTCCTAGAGAAATGGAAATAAAAACAAAAATAAACAAATGGGATCTAATGAAACTTAAAAGCTTTGGCACAACAAAGGAAACCATAAACAAGATGAAAAGGCGGCCCTCAGAATGGGAGAAAATATTTGCAAGTGAAGCAAGTGACAATGGATTAATCTCCAAAATATACAAGCAGCTCATGCAGCTCAATATCAAAAAAACAAACAACCCAATCCAAAAATGGGCAGAAGACCTAAATAAACATTTCTCCAAAGAAGATATATAGATTGCCAACAAACACATGAAAGGATGCTCAACATCACTAATCAGTAGAGAAATGCAAATCAAGACTACAATGAGGTATCACCTCACACCCGTCAGAATGGCCATCATCAAAGCATCTACAAAGAATAAATGCTGGAGAGGGTGTGGAGAAAAGGGAACCTTCTTGCACTGTTGTTGGGAATGTAAATTGATACAGCCACTGTGGAGAACAGTATGGGGGTTCCTTAAAAAACTAAAAATAGAGCTACCATACGACCCAGCAATCCCACTACTGGGTATATATCTTGAGAAAACCATAATTCTAAAAGAGTCATGTACCACAATGTTCACTGCAGTTCTTTTTACAATAGCCAGGACATGGAAGCAACCTAAGCGTCAGTCGACAGATGAATGGATAAAGAAGACGTGGCACATATATACAATGGAATATTACTCAGCCATGAAAAGAAACGAAGTTGAGTTATTTGTAGTGAGGTGGATGGACCTTGAGTGTGTCATACAGAGTGAAGTAAGTCAGAAAGAGAAAAACAAATACCGTATGCGAACACATATATATGGAATCTACAAAAAAAAAGGTTCTGATGAACCTAGGGGCAGGACAGGAATAACGACGCAGATGTAGAGAATGGACTCGAACACATGGGGGGGGAAGGGTAAGCTGGGACGAAATGAGAGAGTGGCATGTACATATATACACTACCAAATGTAGAATAGATACCTAGTGGGAAGATTCTGCCTAGCACAGGGAGATCAGCTCGGTGCTTTGTGACCACCTAGAGGGTGGGACAGGATGGGTGGGAGGGAGACACAAGAGGGAGGGGATATGGGGCTATACGTATGCATATAGCTGATTCATTTTGTTATATCCAGATAACTAATGCAACAACGTTAAGCAATTATACTCCATTAAAGATGTTTTAAAAAAAAGTTTTATCATAGATAAATTCTTTTCACTTGCATTTTGTTTTCGGATATTGGACACACATTAATTCTAGACTGTTGGTCCTTAACCACAGTTTTAGCTTGGCATTGATGCCATATAAAGGATTTTAGGGCACTTATGAATACTGTAAAATAATAGGAAAATTTCATCAGCTTCTCAAAGGGATCACAAAGATTAACAAAGGTTAAAGAACCACCACTCTACACATCCTACAATAACATGTTACAATTCAAATATTTCTTTCGTAAAACTGGTAGCTGATTTGAACTGTAGCCTAAAAGTTTTAATCAACCCTTAACTACCTGAGTGTTAGTAACAGACCTCTATAAGTGTATAATACCTCTTTTACACTTGATTCTTTAAAAAAAATAAATGAAACAAAACACTCTGTGGTGCAAAACATTGTTGATAGAAATTAAAGGTAACATAAACATATAAAGATATATTCATGGTTAGAAAACCTGATAATTTTAAATTATCAATTCTCCCCAAACTGATCTATAGATTCAATGCACTTAATTATAAGCGCAGCAGACTTTTTTGGGTAGAAATCAACAAGTTGATCCTAAAAGTTATAGGGAGGTGCAAAGAACCTAGAATTTCCAAAGCAATTTTTAAACAGTCAGTATAAAGTTGAAGGACTTACATTATGGGACTTCATAACTTAACAAATCGCTATGCTAATTAAATAGTGTGATACTGTCTAAGGACGGACCAAAAGAACAGTGGAACAAAATAAATCCTAGAAATAGACCCACAATTATTCAGTCAAAGGTACCAACACTATCTGAAGGGAAAAGCAAAGTCTTTTCAATAAACAGTACTAGAATAACTGTAAAGCCATATGGAAAAAAATGAACCTCAATCCCTACCTCATAAGAAACACAAAAATTAATTTAATGTGGATCACATACATGAAAATAAAAATGAAAACATAAGAGATTTAAGGGAATAAAATCACTTTGCATCTTCTAAAAGTCACCACAAAATATTTTCCTATTTCTTCAAAATGTTGTTTCTCAATTCCATTTCATAATTAAGTAGCTATAGAGAATACCTAGAACACATTGTAATTGAGTCTGGGTGGAACGAAGATAATCAAACAATTGGCTAAAAAAAATTTAACTTCTAGAATAAGCTGGATGTGAAATCTGTCTAACAAAAACACATATTATTACTATGTTTATTATTTGAGGATCACGGCAAAAAAATTCACTTTCCTTTGATGGACAAAGTTGTCTAGATTTAGCTCGAATTGTTCTAAAGAGATTTTCTGAACTTTAATACAATTTTATTATAAAGATTAAAGAGTCTATATATTCACCTACTTGCCTTTCTCCTCCTCTGTCCATTTCCAAGAGTAAAAATTAAACAACGTGAACAACAACAGTAAAACACGCAACACAAAGCTGCTTACCGGAGTCCGTAGAGAACTGTTCCATCAGGATGCAGTCGGATCATTCGATTTTTCACTGTAACCCCATGCACAAATGATTTCTTGTCATTCAGAAAGTAGGTGTCTGGTACCCAGAGTTGGTCAGCTACCCTGTTGTCTAGCGTGAGGTTTAGTGGGATTCCAGAATAAGAAAGCCTTTTGTCTTTCCAAGACTGCTGGAAATACATGGTGAGTGTATAATCCTGCAAAAAAAGGAAACCGAACAAAGAATTTTACCATCATCACCACCATCATCATCATCATCATCATCATCAACATCATCACCATCTAAAAGCCTTTTTGGTAAGAATGTGATAGCATGTGGTACTGTGGATACCTAGAGACTCACCATTCTGTGGTCACAAAGCACTGAGCTGATCTCCCTGTGCTAGGTTGACTCACCAACCTCCCCTACAAGGTTATATTTGAATATATTGAAATTTGCACCTCCAAGTATAGGGCAACCGATAGGTTAGAAGTACTAGTGCAATAATTGAATGCATGCAGAAGCATTTGCACCAATATAGAGTAAATCCATTTAATTGAAATTTAAGGTTTGATGTTAGGGTAATGATATCATGGGGAAGGCTGTAAAGGGAAGTTGTACCTGTAGATTCATGTTCACAAAAATCTACCTCTGGATATTGTATTTATAGTACTGCTTGATTCAGGAATTGGTTTGAGTTCAGAGATGGGTTTGTACTCGAGTTTGTTTCCCCATCTCCTGTAAAAGGTTACACTAAGGACATACCTTTGCACTTTTCTTTCTGCCCAGGTTTCCCCTGGCAGTGAGAGACAGGAAGATTGGGGCTCAATAAATGTGTCAAGCTCACAGGAGAGGAATGGTGAAGATTATCTTAGAGCTTTAGTTGTATGTTTTTAAAGAACTCTATTAATACAAAGTGTAATTGTCCATTAAAAGGATAAGAGGTAGCAGTAAAATCATAAAGACTTAAGATGCGGTCCCAATATTATAAAAACAGAAGGTTCACTTTTTCTTTTAAACGATATTTATCTGTCAACAGCTTTAGCTGGATGCTTTAGCAACAATTAAGAAAACACATCATAATTCCTTCATAACTCTGTGTACTGCCATTGTTATATATACCACTGTTTGGGAAGCATTGGCTCCGATCATGTCTTACATCTGGGCAAACTGCACTTCATCTAGATACCTATATGGATATTTATGAATTTCTGAAATATCTTAAATGATAAAACAATATTTGTTCTAGATAATGAGTTCCAATGTCCTTTAACCACTACATTCAAGAATGCTTACACTGTTTACTCAGAAATAATCTTGCAATAATTCAAAGCCATTCTTTCTTGTTCAGTGACAAGGACATTTGCTCTTCGCTACTAATCATACAATATCCTTTTTATAGGTCTGAAACCTCCTTCCACCTTACCTTCATTTAACAGAAAAAGAGAACCCACAGGGTTATACACAATTCTCTTCTCAACTGCTAACATCTGCATTTGCATCCTCTTCAAGTTCTTTACATCAATACCTTTTTGGAGGACAATGAATTGAACAGATTCTGGGCCTTAGATTCTAAAACACCTCCATTCCAAAATCTACCACATGTAGAGCTATGTAACCATGAGCAACTAACTTAACCCCTTATATGTCAGATGTCTCATTTCTAAAATAAAAATAGCATTTTACTAGCTTATTGAAAGCATTACTTGGGAGAATCATGGTGCAAGTACTTTAGAAACTAACATGCTAAACAAATATATTATCTTCAAAAATTGTTCCTATTTAAAGATTAATATCATACTTCCAAATTATTTGGAGTGTACGTATTCGTTTTCATAAGCATTTCCACTTTTAAAGAGATGTTTATAAAAGAACCTGCAGGAAGAAGGACCCTGGTAACCATGAAAGTAAGCAACTGTCTGTCTTGTAAGTCTTGTTGTTGGGGTCTTGTTTGTAATTCAGACAATGTAAGAAAATGAATGACTAGCTCAGCACAATCTGCAATGGGTTACATGTTTCACTACTCACGCTGAATACACATTAGCCTCCAACTCTCGTGAGCGCTACAGAGGATTTCCTCACAATGAGACCATGAGGCAAAATCCTTACTCCACATTCTCCTCAACAAAGAAAGTTTTAATGTGTGATGAGTAAAAACTTATTATAAAATACAAATGAGAGTCTTGGAGGAAGATGGCGGAAGAGTAGGACGCGGAGATCACCTTCCTCCACAAGATACATCAGAAATACATCTACACGTGGAAAACTCCTACAGAACACCTACTGAACGCTGGCAGAAGACCTCAGACCGCCCAAAAGGCAAGAAACCCCCCCACGTACCTGGGTGGGGCAAAAGAAAAAAGAATAAACAGAGACAAAAGAATAGGGACAGGACCTGCACCAGTGGGAGGGAGCCGTGAAGGAGGAAAGGTTTCCAAACACTAGAAGCCCCTTCGTGGGCGGAGACTGCAGGTGGCTGAGGGGGGGAGCTTCGAGGCCACGGAGGAGAGCACAGCAACAGGGGTGAGGAGGGCAAAGCGGAGAGATTCCCACACAGAGGACCGGTGCCGACCGGCACTCACCAGCATGAGAGGCTTCGCTGCTCACCCGCCGGGGCGGGCGGGGCTGGAAGCTGAGGCTCCGGTTTCGATTTCGGACGGAGCGCAGGGAGAGGACTGGGGTTGGCGGCGTGAATACAGCCTGAAGGGGGCTAGTGCTCCACGGCTAGCCGGGAGGGAGTCCAGGGAAAAGTCTGGAGCTGCCGAAGAGGCAAGAGACTTTTTCTTCCCTCTTTGTTTCCTGGTGCGCGAGGAGAGGGGATTAAGAGCGCCGCTTAAAGGAGCTCCAGAGACGGGCCCGAGCCGCGGGCTAAAAGCGCGGACCCCAGAGACGGGCATGAGACGCTAAGGCTGCTGCTGCTGCCGCCACCAAGAAGCCTGTGTGCGAACACAGGTCACTCTCCACACCTCCTTTCCGGGGAGACTGTGCAGCCCGCCACTGCCAGGGTCCCGGGATCCAGGGACAACTTTCCCGGGAGAACGCACGGCGCGCCTCAGGCTGGTGCGACGTCAGAGAGGCCTCTGCCGCCGCAGGCCCGCCCCGCAGGCCACGCCCCTCCCTCCCCCAACCCCCGGCCTGAGTGAGCCAGAGCCCGCGAATCAGCGACTCCTTTAAGCCTGTCCTGTCTGAGCGAAGAACAGACGCCTTCCGGCGACCTAAACGCAGAGGCGGGGCTAAATCCAAAGCTGAACCCTGGGAGCTGTGTGAACAAAGAAGAAAAAGGGAAATCTCTCCCAGCAGCCTCAGGAGCAGCGGATTAAATCTCCACAATCAACTTGATGTACCCTGCATCTGTGGAATACCTGAATAGGCAATGAATCATCCCAACTTGAGGAGGTGGACTTTGAGAGCAAGATTTATGATTTTTTCCCCCGTTTCCTCTTTTTGAGTGTGTATGTGTATGCTTCTGTGTGAGATTTTGTCTGTATAGCTTTGCTTCCACCATTTGTCCTAGGGTTCTATCCGTCCGTTTTTTTGTTTGTTTGTTTTTTTACTTTTTAAAAACATTTTTAATAATTATTTTTATTTTAATAACTATTTTATTTTACCTTACTTTATTTTTTTTCTTTTATCCTCTTTCTTTCTTTCCTTCTACTTTTTCTCCCTTTTATTCTGAGTCGTGTGGCTGAAAGGCTCTTGGTGCTGCAGCCAGGAGCCACTGCTGTGCCTCTGAGGTGGGAGAGCCAGCTTCAGGACACTGGTCCACAAGGGACCTCCCAGCTCCACGTAATATCAAACGGCGAAAAATTCCTAGAGATCTCAATCTCAACACCAACACCCAGCTTCACTCAACGACCAGCAAGCTACAGTGCTGGACACCCTATGCCAAACAACTAGCAACACAGGAACACAACCCCACCATTAGACAGGCGGCCTAAAATCATAATAAGTTCACAGACACCCCAAAACACACCACCAGACGTGGACCTGCCCACCAGAAAGACAAGATCCAGCCTCATCCACCAGAATACAGGCACTAGTCCCCTCCATGAGGAAGCCTACACAACCCACTGAACCAACTTTAGCCACTGGGGACAGACACCAAAAACAACGGGAACTACGAACCTGCAGCCTGCAAAAAGGAAACCCCCAAACACAGTAAGATAAGCAAAATGAGAAGACAGAAAAACACACAGCAGATGAAGGAGCAAGATAAAAACTCACACAACCTAACAAATGAAGAGGAAATAGGCAGTCTACTTGAAAAAGAATTCAGAATAATGATAGTAAAGATGATCCAAAATCTTGGAAACAGAATAGAGAAAATGCAAGAAACATTTAACAAGGACCTAGAAGAACTAAAGATGAAACAAGCAACGATGAACAACACAATAACCGAAATTAAAAATACTCTAGAAGGGATCAATACCAGAATAACTGAGGCAGAAGAACGGATAAGTGACCTGGAAGATAAAGTAGTGGAAATAACTACTGCAGAGCAGAATAAAGAAAAAAGAATGAAAAGAACTGAGGACAGTCTCAGAGACCTCTGGGACAACATTAAACGCACCAACATTCAAATTATAGGGGTTCCAGAAGAAGAGAAAGAGAAAGGGACTGAGAAAATATTTGAAGAGATTATAGTTGAAAACTTCCCTAATATGGGAAAGGAAATAGTTAATCAAGTCCAGGAAGCACAGAGAGTCCCATACAGAATAAATCCAAGGAGAAACATGCCAAGACACATATTAATCAAAGTGTCAAAAATTAAATACAAAGAAAACATATTAAAAGCAGCAAGGGAAAAACAACAAGTAACACACAAAGTTAACAGCTGATCTTTCAGCAGAAACTCTGCAAGCCAGAAGGGACTGGCAGGATATATTTAAAGTGATGAAGGACAAAAACCTACAACCAAGATTACCCAGCAAGGATCTCATTCAGATTTGATGGAGAAATTAAAACCTTTAGAGAAAAGCAAAAGCTGAGAGAGTTCAGCACCACCAAACCAGCTTTACAACACATGCTAAAGGATCTTCTCTAGGCAAGAAACTAATAACAAACCCAAAACAATTAAGAAAATGGGAATAGGAACATACATATTGATAATTACCTTAAATGTAAATGGATTAAATGCTCCCACCAAAAGACACAGACTGGCTGAATGGATACAAAAACAAGACCCATGTATATGCTGTCTACAAGAGACCCACTTCAGACCTAGAGACACATACAGACTGAAAGTGAGGCGATGGAAAAAGATAGTCCATGCAACTGGAAACCAAAAGAAAGCTGGAGTAACAATTCTCATATCAGACAAAATAGACTTCAAAATAAACACTATTAGAAGAGACAAAGAAGGACACTACATAATGATCAAGGGATCGATCCAAGAAGAAGATATAACAATTGTAAATATTTATGCACCCAACATAGGAGCACCTCAATACATAAGGCAAATACTAACAGCCATAAAAGGGGAAATTGGCAGTAACACAATCATAGTAGGGGACTTTAACACCCCACTTTCACCAATGGACAGATCATCCAAAATGAAAATAAATAAGGAAACACAAGCTTTAAATGATACATTAAACAAGATGGACTTAATTGAAATTTATAGGACATTCCATCCAAAAACAACAGAATACATATTTTTCTCAAGTGCTCATGGAACATTCTCCAGGATAGATCATATCTTGGGTCACAAATCAAGCCTTGGTAAATTTAAGAAAATTGAAATTGTATCAAGTATCTTTTCCGACCAGCAGCTCATGCAGCTTAATAACAATAAAACAAACAACCCAATCCAAAAATGCGCAGAAGACCTAAATAGACATTTCTCCAAAGAAGATATACAGTTTGCCAACAAACACATGAAAGAATGCTCAACATCATTAATCATTAGAGAAATGCAAATCAAAACTACAATGAGATATCATCTCACACCGGTCAGAATGCCCATCTTCAAAAAATCTAGAAACAATAAATGCTGGAGAGGGTGTGGAGAAAAGGGAACACTCTTGCACTGCTGGTGGGAATGTGAATTGGTACAGCCACTATGGAGAACAGTATGGAGGTTCCTTAAAAAACTACAAATAGAACTACCATATGACCCAGCAATCCCACTACTGGGCATATACCCTGAGAAACCCATAATTCAAAAAGAGTCATCGGGCTTCCCTGGTGGCGCAGTGGTTGGGAGTCCGCCTGCTGATGCAGGGGACACGGGTTCGTGCCCCGGTCCGGGAGGATCCCACATGCCGCGGAGCAGCTGGGCCTGTGAGCCATGGCCGCTGAGCCTGTGCGTGCAGAGCCTGTGCTCTGCAGCGGGAGAGGCCACAGCAGTGAGAGGCCCACATAGCGCAAAAAAAAAAAAAAAAGAGTCATGTACCAAAATGTTCATTGCAGCTCTATTTACAATAGCCAGGAGATGGAAACAACCTAAGTGTCCATAATCGGATGAATGGATAAAGAAGATGTGGCACATATATACAATGGAATATTACTCAGCCATAAAAAGAAATGAAATTGAGCTATTTGTGATGAGGTGGATGGACCTAGATTGTGTCATACAGAGTGAAATAAGTCAGAAAGAGAAAGACAAATAGCGTATGCTAACACATATATATGGAATTTAAGAAAAGAAAATGTCAAGAAGAACCTAGGGGTAAGAAAGGAATAAAGACACAGACCCACTAGAGAATGAACTTGAGGATATTGGGAGGGGGAAGGGTAAGCTGTGACAAAGTGAGAGAGTGGCATGGACATATATACACTACCAAACGTAAAATAGATAGCTAGTGGGAAGCAGCCGCATTGCACAGGGAGATCAGCTCGGTGCTTTGTGACCACCTAGAGGGGTGGGATAGGGAGGGTGGGAGGGAGGGAGACGCAAGAGGGAAGAATATGGGAACATATGTATATGTATAACTGATTCACTTTGTTATAAAGCAGAAACTAACACACCATTGTAAAGCAATTATACTCCAATAAAGATATAAAAAAATACAAATGATTATAATGACAAATAATACTCTAACAACTAATGTTATAATTAAAATATGTTTGTGGTAAGTAAATAATGGAGAATGGGAGGAGAAAATAATGTAAACATGAATGATCTCTGCATAGATTAAGTGTGTGTGTGTGTGTGTGTGTGTGTGTGTGTAGACTTTCCCCTTCCCTTTCTGGAAACCATTTTGTTTCCTGTAAAGAGAGAACTATACACAAGTAGTGAGATCTTTGCTCTACACAGCTCACTCTATTTTCAGTAAATATTGACTAAACATCACACCATATTTCTCAGTTAAAGCAGTAACTTACCCTGTTTGCAATAAGAAGTCATTCAGTGGAAATTTCTGGATACTAGTATTTTACATTGGGAAGTGGGTGATGTGGAATAAGTATCTTTCGGGACTTTTCTTCTTATTCATTGCTATCTTAATCTGGGACCTGATTCTATGATAAATGTTTATATGGACCCATGAGTTTGATAACCTTAAAAAAACTTTTTGAAGCTAATGATAATTGTGATGATAATGATGCAAAATATGGAAAGACCTGAAACAGAGCAATATATCCTTACTATGTATATTTTACCACATGCATGACAATAATTTCCTTCTAGAAAGTGCTCTGTGCTCTGTGGTTTTCACAACCTTGTGAGATAGGCAAATTCTCCCTGAGAGAATTTATGATCTATATCTCTGGGAAACTACTTACTGAATTTTAAATAAATTATTTTTTCTATCTGCACCTTAAATATTAATAGTCACATCTGCATATGATAAAGCCTACGGTATCGTTTTGGTGTATTCTATTCTTAGATGGAAAAGAAAGGCTTAAAATTACTGTATTTTGCTCTCTGTTACAACAGGTTTTTTATTAATCCTTCATTAGTCTAAAGTACAAGCACTCCAGGGAGGATGGAAAGTTTTTGGAAAGAAATAAAAGGTATTAATACTTTGGCCAAGAATGCTGAAATCATTTTTCTTCAAGGTGTGTTTTAAGTGTTCAACCAGCTTTCTCAAGTGTGCAGTCTACTCCTTGAGAGAAAGTGTGACGTATTTAGAAACTATGGGCCATAGGGGACTCGACACTGAGGCAAATTAATGGGATTAACTGGTATGAGATTGCTAATGAAATTCGTCAGGCTAACTCAGGTATGAGAGAATTTGATTCATTGAGGAAAAGCAGGTTAGACGATACCAAATTAGTAGGGCACAATTAAACTCCAAAACCCATACTTTTTAAATCTAAAATTTAAAAAAAAATAAAAATATTTCTAATAAATCAAAGCAATTCTTTGGAGAATAAAGGAAACATTATTTTTATTTATTTATTCACTTATTTTTATTGAAGTATAGTTGATATACAATATTATATTAGTTTCAGGTGTACAACATAGTGATTCAAAATTTTTGTAGATTATACTCCATTTAAGGTTATTACAAAATATTGGCTATATTCCCTATGTTGTACAGTATATCCTTGTAGCTTATTTATTTTATACATAGTAGTTTGTACCTCTTAATCCCATACCCCTAACTTTCCCCTCCCCCTTTCTCCCTCCCAGCTTGTAACCACTAATTTATTCTTTATATCTGTGAGTCTGTTTCTGTTTTGTTATAGTCATTCATTTGTTTTACTTTTTAGATTACACATATAAGTGATAGCATACACTTAGCATTCCAAGATATGGAATCAACTTAAATGTCCATCAACAGATGAATGGATAAAGATGTGGTATGTGTGTGTGTGTGTGTGTATATATATATATATATATATATATATATATATATATATATATTCAATGGAATATTACTCAGCCATAAAAAGAATGGAATTTTGCCATTTGTAACATGGATGGAACTGGAGGGTACTATGCTTAGTGAAATAAGTCAGATAGAGAAAGGTAACATTCTTTTCAGATCAGTAGTTTTAAAATCTGGGTGATTTTTGTCTCCCAGAGGACATTTAGCAATGTCTGGAGACAGTTTTGCTTGTTACAACTGTGAGTATCATGTGTGCAACTAACATCACAGAGAAGAACAAACCTGACTCCATATTGGATCTATTCTTTTAGTTTTAACCTTTGTGCTCTATTGCCTGTCTTAGCATGCTAGCTCTGCACCTTTGTAAAAGAATGTCTCCTATAGCCTGTAATATACATAATAGCCCTTTCTTCATGTTCTGCCTCCCAGGCTTGACCTTTAAAGGTTTAACACTCTTCCGTTCATATAGACGTAAAAAGTTGGATTGTAACTCGAGTAAGATGGTTCTTTGAGACACTAGTCCACCATCTTCTCAGTTTTCTGTCTTTCTAAACGAAGTAGCTACTCCTTGCCCCAACACCTCATCTCTCAATTTGTTGGCCTGTCGTGTGGTGAGCAGTAAGAGCTTGGACTTGGTAACACTAGCATCTGTGGGTAAAGGCCAGGGATGCTCCCCAACCTAATATACTGAACAGTGCATCCCCTACAACAAAGAATTATCTGGCTCCAAATGTCAGTAATGTCAAGGTTATGAAACCCTGCCTTAAATGAAAATATCTTCCTTTTTAGTATCAGTCAAATATTTCAAAATCCTTTATCATCAACAACATGTCTACTTGAACTTTTATATATTCCTCAAAACTTTGTGTAAGGGATGCCAGCATTAGATGGTTTACAATTTGCCACTTCAACATAATAAATCATTTGATAAAAATCCATTAATTATCTAGCATCAGAGGAGGGAGAAAGAGTTATATGGTTTAGGTATGCATTTTATCAGAATGAGCTCTAAGAAGACTTCATAGTGGACTGGAAAAGTGAAGTCTCTTATTAGCTGCCTCCATAGTCAGTACACATCTCAAACTAACTTGATAGTGAAGAGACAAAATATTGCTTTAACATCTAGTAACATTGCATCTGCTCAGAAGGATCATGTGAGGAATCCCTCCTTTTCAACTATTCCCAAGAAAAGGGAGAACTTTCATATATATATATATATATATATATATATATATATATATATATATATATATATATATGAAAGAACCAAGGCCCCTGCACACATTTGCATTTTATCTTTCACTGATTTGATTGTACATTATACATCATAAGGAGTCCCAAGCACAAATCCCTGTTCCTTATAAAACATTTATGCCAGTTCATTGAACTCTGAGATCCACTCTTTCCAAAGGTAAGGCTGCTTTCCCCAAAGGCTGATGTAGTAGAGCTGTGCATCCCTTCTACAGAACCTTCTGTGATGGAAATTGCCATGCCTACAGTCCATGCTGATTGAGCATGACCACGTTCTATATCACATAATTCTGCCCTCCTCACACCTTGGGAATGAAGAGTAGATGTCTAAGTTAAGACCAGCTGGCCCACAGGCAGGTGATAAAACTGTGCCTGGCTCAAAAAGATGAGATGGACCAAACAAAGTCCTCTCCCTGAAATTTGCTATTGGATAAAGGATCTGATACAGGAGCTGTGGGACCAAGTGCAAAGGTCATGACATAGAACTAGTGCTGCACTGCTATTATGAATTTATAAGAGAGGAGAGACTATGAATAAAAAGAGGAAGCCAGCTTGCAAAGGAAGAAACAAATGGAGAAAGATGCAGAAAATAGCCATAGGAGAAACAGCATCATTAGAGAATGAGTGACCAAGTTCATAAAGACTTTCTGCTTCCTATTTCTAGTTCTCCTGAGGTCTGGACATGTTTAATACTTCAACCTCTAATGAACCCTCTTTGTATTATTACAACAAACTTCACTTTCCTTGTGCTAATTTGATTCCATCTTTATTTCCTTCGACCAAAAAAACCCCATAATAATTATGCTGATTGATGTCCATACCAGAATCTCATTAAGCAATAATTATACATATTAAGAAACCCAGAAAACCTCAATCATCTGGCCCATCTCTCTAATTTCAAAAAGGGAGGTATTATGAAAATCTGAGACTCGGAGATGTTAAATGACTGGAAAAAAGTGGAGGGAGATATATTTGATCTGGTTTATTAACCAAGAGAGCAAGGAGAGAGAAGGAAAACATATTTACTTCTATGGAGAAAATTCCCTGTCAAACACAATGACAATTATCAAGAAAAGTAACCTGGAAACTAATGTATATGCTGGCAATAGGTAGTATTTCTTATAAGGATAGGAAAACAAAACAAACAAATCTCACACAACTTGCATCTCATGAAAACAAACTTTAGTGAAAAATTGCCTGATGAATACACCAATTTAGGTTGTAATTAAAATGAACCACACCACACCTGTTTCTAATGCAACCTCTTGTTTAAATGAATGCTTTGTGTATCAGTGTCACCATTAAGTATATTCTGCAGCAGAAATGCATCACTGCATCTCCAGATTTTCTGTTAATTTTTAATCTTTTATCTATCACCTAATATCATGCTATTAATATATATTTGTTGTGCTTACTCCCTAGCCATGTTTTGTTACAATATCTTTAAACTACATGCATTCTCATTTTGCCAAAGCCCATGTTCTTATTTTTATTGATTTTTTTTTCACTAACTGTAGCCTGTACTATGCCTCAGAGAACATAATCTTCTTTTACATTTGTCTCATCCTAAATAGCCCCATTTGGTTTATCCATCTGTGTAGTCAGACTTTTTGTCAGTCTGTGTTTTGTTCTGAACTATTCTGGAATGAATCAATCTTGTGGATGAACAAAAACATTGAGAGTTATGGGCTTATACCAATGAGAGTCATCTATGGAAATCGCATGGGCTCATATGACACTGACATGACAACTGGAGTACAAACTTGTGTTCTGATGCAATGAACTTCAGGAGAGTCTCAATATTTAAAACTGAGACTATACAATATAAAAATTTTAGCATTTGTGATCTGATATCTACTTTAGAAGCTGTAAAGATTTATTTTCTTTAAAAATAGGAAAACACTTTTTTCTATACAATGAATCCAATTTCTTGAAAAGGATATGATAAAATTTGTGTTTCATACTGTGACAGTTTAAATGTCTTATAATCTAAAACCTAAATAATCAGAAGTGCAAATAATTAAAGTTGTTTCCATGGTAAGATATATTGAAATGTTGGGCCTGAAGCAGGGAAAATTTTCTAGAAACTTCTAGGTCAAAAGATCTTAGGTTATTAGAATGACTAATTCATTCTGTCAACATTTCATGGTTGTTGACTAGATTGAAAAAATTGTATTATGCCAGAGGCTGAGGAGAGAACGTTGGGTAATACATCTTCTCTTCCTGCCTCCTAGGAGCCCCAAGGCTAGGAGGTGAAACTGAGCATTGTTCATTTCCAAGCTGTCCCCCTGGCCTCCATAGGTTTCTCAGTCCTTCCATTACCTTTGTAACCAGCTCCCTGTGTGAAATTTCCCCCACCTGAAATACTCAGAGAACTCAGAGTAATTCCACTTTTCTTCATTGGTGGCTGCCTACTGCAAGAGACAAGATTATTGAGTAGGAGGTTAGCAGCTTAACAAGCTCTGGCATTCACCTAGAGTATAGAGAAGGTAGAGTTAACACAGCACTAAAGGGGAGGTAGAGGAGAGAAAACAGAAATAGTTAAGGCAGAATTTGGGGTGACCTTTAGATCTGGGAGGGTAGAGAGAAGGGGTCATCAAGGATGACTACAGGATTTCTGACCCAAGTGAGTAGATGGATAACAATAGTAAGAATTGAAGATTTGGGACTGAAAATGACTCATTTATTTCGGGCTACTTTGAGTTGTGGGCGTCAGTGGCACTTGCAGATAAAGGTGCCAAGTAAGTAGTTATGTGCCAGAATATAGGAAGGCAGGGCTTAGGGAGAAACAAAGCTAAGTGAGTCATGAGGGATATATGCAGCCGTGGGAATGGAGTAGCTCACCATGGAGACAGTAGACGGTAAGAAGAGGATAGCACCCCTGGGGAAATTTGATTCTGGGATTAGTCACTCTTTTGAGTTTTCAGAACTCTCCTCTTCTACTTTGATTGTAGTACTTATTTTGTAATTATTTCTCAGTCCCACTAGACTTGGAGCTTCCCAAGGGCAAACGTTTATATTTTTAGGCCCTAGCTTAGTGCACCAGTGATAGCAAGTGCTCAAATATGTTAACTGAATGTGAAATAAGTAGTGCTGTGTGTTTGGGGCACCTGATATCAGCACTAAGTATGTTAGTGCCAACTCATCTTAAACTTTGAAATATTGGTTATCCTTAGGTAACGTACATGGGAACTCTCAGTTAGCTAAAATAATTAATAATCCAGGATTTCCATTCTCTAACAACTCACGATTAATGAGTTCATAATTCCCACGAATATAGGAAATTGATAAATTTCTGGGAGATGATAAAAGCACATGGCGTTTAAAGAAACTTACTCATTAGGAATGAATTAATAGTGACTTTCTACAAAGTATTAATAGATATATTTTGAATTATATCAAATGAAATTTCATTGATAGTTCTAGTAATAACTTGTCATTTTGGAAGTATTAGCCTATTTTTACTAAAGCTTTAAAAATAGATCTCTATGTAGAGAAACTTTCAAGCTCATTTACATGTGAGTCAATATTCAAAAATTTCAATAAAATATTAGATTGATGATTAATTTATCAGGAGAATGATTCATAAACTACTGACATTTAAAACCACATAATTAATTATCTATGACACACTAAAGTTTTTTCAAAATTCCTTAGTTCCAGAGGTTCATAGAAAATTAGTTTCCATTTTCCCCAATATCTAAGTAAGAATAGAAATAAAATCAATTTCATGGAGGATCTAATGCAGAATGTGGTGGTTTTGGCTGACTATCCTGAGTTGGACTATGAATGACCAGAATGAAAACCAACATGTGGTATGCATGGCAACTTGCAAAATCCAAGCTATAGACTGAGCTAAACTGGGAAAGGATATGAGAATCAGAATTAAACCAAGATTCTATCAAAACACACACTACTTAGAAGAGATGAAAAAAAAAATCTGTGATCATTTTCCTGTGCAGGAAGGCAGTATTCTCTTGTGATTTGTGATCTTGTAATGTGTACAGAGCTTAAAAGGGAGCAGTCAATAGCAAAAATTCTAGGTCTGGTATTGCATTCTTGGAGGAGAATGAGATCTTAGGAACTCTTAACTAAAATTAATAGGGTGAAAAAATAAAATTAAATTAAATTAATAGGGTGGAATAAGAGGGATTGTTAAGGGCTACAGGAATATCTCTCTCCAGAATCAAGCACTTTCTGATATCTCTTAGAGCTTTAACTTGCCTTCCCAGGAAGGTATCCTTAGGACACTTTCAAAACGCTTATTCTCAAACTTCCTAACGGGAAGATGGATTTCCTTCAAATTATCATCCTAAAGAGACAGTAGGTAATGATCTCTGGGGAGACCCTGGGGAACTCTCAAAATAGAATAGGCAGCAAATTATAATGCCCAAATATCAAATTTATTACATTCACTCTCTTGTTCCATCCTCTCTTTTCTGTACCGTCTTGCATTTTGTTTTTGTTTGTTTGTTTTAATTTTCCATTCAGAGATAATCACCATCAACATTTGGTATCCAATTTTTTTCTATCTACTTTAAAAGAAATAAAATCATTCTATATATACTACTTTTTATCATAAGCATTGTTACTTTTTTCCACAGATATTTGTTTGTTTGCTTGCCTATTTATTCATTGTTCAGCAATCTCTCTTCCTGCATTGTACTTTCTTTCACTAGTTAGTAACTTGGTGAGCAACCTTTTTTTTTTTTAAATTAATTCATTTATTTGTTTATATTTTTGGCTGTGTTGGGTCTTCGTTTCTGTGCGAGGGCTTTCTCTAGTTGCGGCGAGCGGGGGCCACTCTTCATCGCGGTGCGCGGGCCTCTCACCGTCGTGGCCTCTCTTGTTGCGGAGCACAGGCTCCAGACACACAGGCTCAGTAGTTGTGGCTCACGGGCCCAGTCGCTCCGTTGCATGTGGGATCTTCCCAGACCAGGGCTCGAACCCGTGTCCCCTGAATTGGCAGGTAGATTCTCAACCACTGCACCACCAGGGAAGCCCGGTGAGCAACTTTTTATATGTTTGCTTATGCTTATGCAATTATCTAGGAACATATATACATATAGATAGAACTTTTGTGATTATTTTTTGAAAATAGCATCATATCATATTCACTTCTGTGAATCTCTCTTTTTTAACATTTATTGTGTTTACACAACACACTGAAAATCTTTGGACAGCATGTTCTGTGACTTCCATATTTTGAACTTTAGAAGTTCAGGAAGGAGTTTTCAGTAACGGTTCTATATAAATAATGAATGGAAGAAGATATCAAGGGAAAATTCTCCCGAGATTTAGATTTCTTATTTGTGCAGCAATCGTAGAAAATGGCATACTTCAAACCAGATAAAACTGGTTACTTTTTGAGAAAGGAAGATTTTGGAACCAGGAGACACGTTTTTTTCTTTCACATTAAAAACACATTACATGGCAGCTTATTGAATAGCTTAAAACAATGGCTACAATAATAAAATATTTAATTTTCAGGAAGAATAATATATCAGACAAGATGTGATTTTAGGGCCAATCTCCTTTTAGCAAACCTTCATTCCTTCCTAACATTTTAGTCTCTTTTTAAATAGGGTGTTTGTTCATTTAGGGTCTACTTTCTCAACCTCAGCACTATGAACATTTTGGATTGAATACGTATTTGATGTAGGAAGCTGCATCTGTGCATTCTGGGATGCTTAGCATCACCCCTGGCCTTTATTCACTAGATTCCAGTAGCAGCCCCTCAGTCATGGCAATTAGTGATGGCTGCAGACATTGCCACATGTGCCCGGGATGGGGGGGAGGGGAGCGAAATTCTCCCTGGTTGATAACCACTGATTTAAGGTCACCATAGTCTGTACCTGCCCCTTCTCATGGAAGCAGAGATTTTCCTTTTGTCTTCTTTCCCGATTACCTTGTCCCTATTCCTTGGGCCCCAATTATACTTTGATACATTTCTCTACCTTTATGGGGAGTGCAAAAAAAAAAATCTATTTATAAGAATTACACAATAGCTTTTCTTCCTCCTGCTACCTCAGCCCCACAGTAGGACACAGAGCTTGTGCGGGTGAGGAACAGAGACTAGATTTCCACATCATTCACCCGATGGACAAGGTGTGTCTGTGCAGTGCACTAACTGTATAAATTTCCCTGGTGCTCTGCTTATAATATTATAACATGGCATTTGTGAATGGATTGTGGAGACCTCAGACATTAATGTCTCCATAGTGACAACACAGAAATGGTTGGTTGTGTTCCCAGGCCAGTCTTCAAAAGTCAATTTACCCATAAATCAGTCAAGATCTCTGAATGGTAATTTCTTAAATTCTGGGACCTGGTAATTGGAAACCATGCAGTACAGTTTTAAATGAGGAGATAAAACAGAAAGCAAGCTGGCTTTCCTTCCCCTGGTCCAGTTTGATAAAAACAATTTTAAATCAAAATGGCTTACCTTTTATATCTATGCCATTAATTCAACTCCCTAAAACCTATATTTATGGAAGTTCCCTGAAATCATTCCATCCTTATTGAATCTTTCTTTTCTTAGTAACTCAGAAATTCCTCCAAATCAATGGGTAGAGATATAACTCATTCCATTTAATGGCTACACAGTATCCTGTAACATGGAAATTAGTCATTATTTTGTTAATGGTCATTGAAGTTGTTTCAGGTTCTTTTTTTTTCTTTTTATTGGGGTATAGTTGCTTTACAATGTTGTGTTAGTTTCTGCTGTACAGTGAAGTGAATCAGCTATATGTATATATATATCCCCTCTTTTTTGGATTTCCTTCCCATTTAGGTCACAACAGAGTGGTGAGTAGAGTTCCCTGTGCTGTACAGTAGGTTCTCATTAGTTATCTATTTTATACCTATTAGTGTATATATGTCAATCCCAATTTCTCAATTCATCCAACCCCTTGGTCGTCCATACATTTGTTCTCTACGTCTATGTCTCTATTTCTGCCTTGCAAACAGTATGGAGTTTCCTTAAAAAACTAAAAATAGAATTACCATATGACCCAGCAATCCCACTACTGGACATATAACCTGAGAAAACCATAATTCAAAAAGACACATGCACCCCAATGTTCACTGCAACACTATTTACAGTAGCCAGGTCATGGAAGCAACCTAAATGTCCACTGACAGATGAATGGATAAAGAAGATGTGATACATATATACAATGGAATATTACTCAGGTTCTTTTACAACTTAAAATAATGCTGCAATAAATCTCTCCTCTCTCTGTAGATCGGTAGATAGATGATAGATGATAGATAGATAGATAGATAGATATAAATACCACAAGTACTGGTGTTTTATTGCATCTTTTGTCTTATATGATGCCATATTCTGGAGCTTAATATAATAACTTGCTAAAGTAAGTAAAAATAAAACCACAGGCTGCTCCTTTGGTACAACCGTTTTCTAAATATTGAACTAAATTCAAACTTATAGAAAGCATCAACTAAGGCCTTAAAGTCAAGTTTACAGAATCAAAGAGCTACATAAATATCCATATTGGCCACCTCCAGTGGCTTAAACTTATTGAGCATCTGTTCAAACTTCTGTTAACCTTTGACCAGATCTGGCACATATCACTGCACAGAAGGACTTGGCAAACCTATACCACGCAGTGACCAAAAAAAAACCCCAAAAACCCAAAAAAGCACTTTGAGAATTCCTTTGGCAGTGTAGAAAAACTGGTTTGTGAATTTTAAAGCTAGTAATTCTGGTAAACTTAATTTTCCTCTGATACAGTTTCACAGCCATCCTTGGACCTATACCAAACATGCATATCTTAGTAGATTTGCATTAAGGATATAGACTAGACCCAACTAGGAATAAAACTTCCAGGCTAACACTATGCTAAAACAAACTGAGCGATCAACTAAGTCTTTGGCTAAAACAGAATTGGGAGAGTTGGAATCTAGTTAAAGATTCAGTGTTCATTAATCCTGGGATCTTAGAGCAAACTTGTCAGCTAGCCTGATAATCGCCTTACCTGTGTGATGGGAGGCAAAAATGTCAACACGATTGTTGAAATGATGAAATGATTGAAATAATGTATATAATAGTCTTAAAAAACTGTAAAACTATAATTGAATAAATAAGGAACATCAAGTAGCTTCAAGCATGTTACAGAACAACACAATGCCTAACATGTATTTTCATTCTCTTTGAATTATTAATTTTTTCTCCACTAAATACTGAACAATAAGAGCTGTCTACTACTAAATGTGTTTAGGTATATGACTGGTAATTTACTAGGTACTTTCTACATGTTACATTGTTTAAACCTCATTAACAACCCTATGAAGTTGAAATTAATATTCCCTTTTTATAGAAGAGACTCTGAGTTTAATTAATATTACCTAATGCTCCCTTTTTATAGAAGAGACTCTGCTAGAAAAAGTTAAAGCTGCAATTTGAACCCAAGTCTGTCTGACTTTAAATTCCTAGTTCTTTCCACTGTACCACATAACAAGCAATAGCTTAAACATGTATCACAAGCACAAAAGATTTTCCTCCTAGGACGAGACTTTTATCTCTTGCCTAAGGCTGACTTCTGCCTTGCTTTTTTATGGATGCCAATTAATCATTAACATTCAGTTCTAATGTAGACTTTTCAGCCCTCTCTGATGTTTTATCCATGAACTCCGTTCATCAGCTGGTGACGGTAATGAACGCGGCTGCCATGCTCTTATCTGTGTGCTGTTGACAACCCCACGGAATGCTAAATACAGTCCGTCGTTCATCACTGCCCTGATGATTCTTCAGATGTTAGCTGAGGGAAAGACAACATTTTTGTTCCATAATAATCTTCGAGGAGTACAGGAAATAGAGTAATTTTCTTTTAGTGGGATGCCGTTCACATTCAAAAGCCTGCCAAAGTATTTTACCACTTTCAAATAAAAGCCTCTTTAGTCATGAGTTATAGTAGCAGCTATATTTCCCTTGTTAAAAATGATTTCTAAGTGACAGTAAGACGAAAGGCAAACATGGTAAGTACCTACAGGTTAAGGATCTTTTAATTAAGATTGTGTGTGCATGACAACATTCTAGTAGAAGTGGGGGAGCATAAACTCGTTGAGGGTAGGGGTACTGTGGTTTACTTCTATGCCTCGAGCACCAAGATAATGGGATGCTGAATGAAAGAACCATCCATGGCCCAAAACAGTATCGTGCCCACCCACACTTAGATCTGGTCCTCCGTCTCCACCTCTATTCTCAGTGAATGGTACAGTCATCTACCTTGTGGATCAAATCAGAAACTAGGAGTCTTGACTCCTCTCTGCCTCGCTTTCCACATTAAATAAATCAATAAAACCTGACCTTTCTATTTCATAAAATATATACATACATATCTTTATTTTGTTTACAGTTGCTATGCTCTAGTTTGGCCTTCATCATTTCTCACCTGATTTATTGCAATAGGCTCCTGACTAGTCATCTGCCTTTATGCTTGCTCTTCTCTAATTCATTTGTTGTGTGGCAGGTAAAGTGGTATTTCAATTGTTTAAAATTGCAATTATAAGCCTGCTGCTCCCAAGGTTAAACTTTAATGGCTCCTCGATGTTATGAGGATAAAAATACAAATACCCTAAAGGCAAATGATGTGCTTCCTCTATTCCTCTCTCTCTAGCCACACTTTTGACTTGCTTCCTCTTTGACTCCATCATCCAATTCTTCAAACACATGCTGTTTTCTCTTGCTATGAAGACTTCTGGGCTTGGAACACTCATTCTTCCTCTCTTGCCTCTTTGCCTGGTTATCCCCAACTGATGTAGGCCTCAGACTGGAGGCCCCTCTCATCTGCTCCGTAGCCCCTTCTCATTGTAACTTGCATCATTGCACAGGAAATTGGTTCATGCCCTTCTGTTTCCTCCACTAGACTGTGACCCCTATGAGAGTGTATCTACCTGGTGATCCCTCAGTGCTGAGTACAGGGCCTGCAGGTTAGTGGGTGCCCAACAAATATTTGTTGAATGAATCAATACATGATTAGAGTGAGGAAGAATCCTGAAGCAGGTAGCTAAGTCACAAACAATTAAATTTTGTAATACAAATGAAACATACTATGAGTCTGAATGGGGATAGAAAAAGTAGGGGAGGAGTAGAGATAAAACACTGAAGGGAAAGAGAATGGATTTAAACTGCTGCTGTGGATATGGGAGATGAAGCCAAAAATGCAAGAAAAGTATCAGAATTTAGGGAAAAATTGATGTATTTGGGTTGGATATTACTTTAAAGTGCTTGAAGTGGAGATTTAAATATATTAGTTGACATAAAGGTGTAGAAAGATATCAAGGGTACAGATTAATAAGTCCTCACCAGCACTGTGGCTATGAGATTAAATGAGGTCATCAAAGTGAATGTAGAGACTGAGGCAAGACAAGGGCCTAGGACAGAAGCTTCATGCATATCAGTCTTTCTTCTGCTGGCTGAGAGCCAAAACGCTCTTTCAGTGTTTGAATCCAAGGCAATTGATCCCTCATCACTCAAGGGTGGGGATGGGATATTAGTGATGATGAATACTCTCAGTATCAAAATCTATAGATAAACCCCCAAACCCATAGTAATGAACTTTCAATCTTTTGCTGAGGAAACCGTTTTCTCATGTAAAGTACAAGATGTAAATGACTAGTAATACTCACTTTTTAAACTATATTATTTTATTCATTTTTAGTGTGCCTTATCCATCCCCAGGGGACATATGTGTTTCAAAGTTAGGGTTCAGCAACAAAAATGACCCAGAAAAAAGAAATTGCCTTGAATAATTTACTACCCAGTCAATCAAATTTCTAATTAAATTGTGGTGTCACATTCCAAAACATTCATTTTAAGGATATTTAAAGGATATTAGTCATATTCTAAGCTTTATATAATTTTTTTAAATTAATACATTACCTTAAAAAAATTCACGTGGGAAACTCGGTTTGCTAATGAGAATGAATTTGAGGATTTGGAGAAGTGGGTTTTAGACCTAAGGATAATCTTTGGCAAATCAAATTCCCAGACAAGGAGCTCTTACATCCAGTAAAATGAGTAGGTTGGCTACATCAACTATTCTTGCACTCAATGTACGTAATTACCATCACGACTGCTTGGACTACTGAGTTTGATTCTGAGGCGTACAGTCCTGAAATCTACATGTTTTGATGGATTCTTTCAAGGAGATTATTATGTTATTAGTTTTCAGGTCTTAATTTGAGAAACAGTGACCTGGGTATTCCCTCAGGGTTCTTCAGAATCCTAAATGAGCTATGTCTATTTTTTCATTAGTCCTATGAAATCTGTTCCTGTCTCCATTTATATCATTTTCTATTTGGTCAATTTCCATTTCTACTCTCTTTGCACTGTAGCAAAAGGAATGTAAACCTGGAAAATTCTCTTAGTGTTTCCTGTAAAAACATTTTCATGAATACTAAAGGAGGAAAGGGGGAGATCAAGAGAAAGAGAGTTCTATTATCTTTAATTTCTGGTACTGGGTGTTTTCCTATCCCTCCAACTTACTTACTTCTGGTTTTGCACATTTGTTTCTAAAGCATGTAACTCTGAAGCACACTGGAAATTGGATCCCCAGCTCAGATGTGAGTGGAAATCAAGGATCAGCAAGTGGTGTGGCCTCTAAAGTGATATCTGCAAGCATAATGCAGAATTTTATTTCTGAAGAGCAGTGTGAGTTCCCTTCAGTTTTCCACACCTCCTCTGGAGCCATTTCCCCAACCCAAACACGGGAGAGACTGAAGGACAAGAGAGATCTTGTCTAGAAACGTCACAGAAAGACTTAGAGGGGAAAAAGGCTATGCTGATGTATTTTCTCATCTGCATGGAGCAATGTGTATTTTGGTACAGTGTTAAAAATCCTCAAGCAATTTCTCTCATGTCACAAGTTTAAGGCGTTATCTATGAATGAGTCAGCCTGGGAGTTGCCATGGTAACGAATCTCATCCCTTTGGAGTCAGTCCCTCTGATGTTGCCACTGAATTACTTTAGTTTCAGGAGGATCTAAAGTTCCCATTACATTTCAATACTCATTATGTTATACATGCAAGATTACCTGACTAGAAGTCACTTTTAGAGATCTATAAATAGACATGCTACATCAAACTTGTTTCTTCTGCAAGATGAAAGAAAAGTCCACAAAAATCCTTCCTGTGCTCACAGCACATCTCTTTCTCTCTCCCTCTCTTTTTCCATCCCCTTTCTTGGGTATAAGTGTGTGCATATATGTGTGTAATCAATGGCCTTCATATTTAAAATATTTGAAGAGGACACTATGGACAGCAGTCATGAGCCCCAATTTTCAGGGGAGCGGTTGAAAATACTAGTGGGTTGACACACTGCAACTGTACAAGAAGGCAAATGATGCTGTAGTTTAGTGTGGCTTCACCATGGGCAGCATTTGTGAGGTTTCCTGATTCATATTCCAGGGAAGATCTGCTTGGCAGAAGAAATTTGCTTACAGTTGCCATACCTCCAAAAAACAGAAGTCCAGACTCTTCCTTGTCAAGCAAGGTTCTCAGTAATCTGTCTCAACCTACTTTTCCAATATTGTTTGCCCCTTGACTACCTGCCCACTCAAGTGTACCCTCCTGCTGACACAAAAGGCTATTTCCTTAACATTCTAGTCTTTTTGCATATCTCTGTCTTTGGTTGTATTTTCTTCCTCTTCTTAAAACTCAAAATCCTACTTACCTCCAAGGCCCAAGTTGGTACCAGTTTCTACAAAGAATTCCCCAGTCCCCACTCCAAGCCAAATTAATCTTCCCCTCTGCTCTTTGTTACTTTGTTCACTTCTCTGCTACAGCATTTACCCATTCTACTCAGTATGGTCATGACTTGGCTTTTTCACCTGTATCCCCACTCTATGCTTTCAAAGTTGTGGCCCATGTCTCATTCATCTTTGTCTGCCCACAGTATCTAGCGCATAGACACCAGTAGATGCTTACTAGAATTAACTATATTAATATGAACTGAATAAATAATGAATAAATAATGCTCACTCCATAATGTACAGCCAGCTGAGGAGCTTTGGCATTCTGGTTGTTCATGACATGATAGACCAGGCATAATGCACACAGTCTGGTCTCTAATACAGTGTATGAGTACTCCACTTCTGAGTTACGCATGATGTGCTGTCAGCTGTGATAGTTTCTCTAAAATCCACTGCTGAGCTGCACTTTTAGAAACTGTAGTCTCATGTAGTATCATAATTAGAGTATAGGATTTGGAGTCAAATAGATCTGAATTCAATTCCAGCTTTGTCTTTTACTAACTCTGTTACCAATTCACTTAACCTTTCTGAGGTCCAGTTTCCTGACCATTAGTTTGGAATTAATCAAGATACTAAGATGAAAAGCTTAGGATAGCACTTAATATACAGTTAGGTATTCAACAAATAGTAACTACTGCAAGTGTAACTTAGAGATACCCCAAGAGGTTGCTTTATTTCAGTTGTTTCCACGATACCACTGGGCGTCCCTTTGTGATTGTTATATACTGCACGTAAAATAGTCCTCTGAGGGTGTGCCACGTCCACGGCCATTATTTTTTGTATGTATTTGACCCTGCTCTTACCACACGACTTCTCTAGGCTAGCCACAACTCTCCGATGGAAAGAAAGAACTTGAAAAGACTGGGCGGTGGGCTATGAATTGTCCTTGAATATTCATTCTGCATATTATGTATGTTCTGTACTGGATAAAGACTCTTGACTTTGAAGGTAGGGACACAGGTAGTAGTATGGAGTGGAAACAAAGACACACAGAGACATGCAGAAAAAAGAAAAAAAAAAAACAAACTAGCAAGAATTGCTGGTGAAAGGGGAACCAGAAGTGCTTACAGATAAGGTAGAGAAAACAAGCTGCTGAGTCCCTTGAATGGTGTTGCTGGGGATCTCTGGAACTAATTGTGGATCCTGAGCTGGGTCTTATTTTCCAGCAAAGCTCAACTATGTGGGTACTAAGACTGTTATAAATTCTTATAGATGCCTCCACATATTATCACCTCAAATAACAGGAACCCAACTCTTCTCTTTACAGCCTGAAAGTGCCTAGCTTGGGATCTCAATCGTTTTGATTTAGACATGTCTACTGTTTGAAACTTATCCCAAGGCAATCACTTATTCACCTATGAACTATTTTTTGAATAGTTACTATGGGCCAGGCATCCCGCTAGGCACTAGAACCCCAGGGGAGTCACTCCCTCCCTCCTCTATGTTATTCTTATGCCTTAGTATTAAACTTAATATACTAAATGGCACTTATCTATTTACATGTCTGTACACTTCCTAGACTCTGCCTTCAAGGAAGGCAGTGTTCATGTCTTTTTTTTTTTTTACCATGTCATGCATGATGTCCAGAACATAATAGGTATTCATTAATAATCTTGGATATTTGCTTTGATGAATAAACTGATCAAACGATGCTAAGAGTGATTTCTTGGTGACACTGATATGAGTTTTTGAAGACAGTGTATAATATAGAGATTCAACCTTATCTTATTTCTAGCTATGAAGTTGTGAACATGCACCCTTCCCCCACCACCCAAGCTTTTATGTTAATTGATTTGGCATATAAATAAGGAATTTTGAAGTTCTATGTGTCCTAGAGTTCTCTTATGTCCCTTTATTGAAGTCTTTAATCAATTAATTTTGTTCTAAGTAAAGTCTGTCTCATGAGATTCTTGGCATCATCAGAATAAGGACTTGAGGCAAGCATCTCAGGTATTTCACAGAAACTATTTTTTTGATATAGTGCCATTGAAGACACATGATGTACTTATGATCCGTTTAACTTTTCCCACTCAGCAACACCAAGGAACAACGGCCCATCCCCATCGCTTGTAATTCCCCCTCCAGATATTAAAAAATGAATGTTGATTTCAAACTCTTAAGGACAGAAGCCTAATTGTAATTTCTAAAGGGCTTCTGTTGTACATCATTGTAAGACTATAGTATTTGACAAATTTGATTATAAGATTCAACAGTGAGAGGATTTCTGAGAAAATTTTGACAAGAGAAATATCCAATAAAATACTGTAAAAGTTACAACTGGTATTCAGAAGAAAGCCTTGAACCAGGTAAGTACTTTTGGTCACGGTGCTTACAAAGTGAGAAGAAATGGGAACATTTCTTGAGCATTTACAATGGACCAGATACTTATCTATTCACTTTTTATACGTCATCTCACGTAGTAGTCTTAGCAACTAATAAAAGCAGATATAATGTTAATAAAAACTGAGGTTCAGAGACATTTAAAAGGCTAGTTGTAAATGTCCGAGCTGGGTTTTGAATCCAGGTATGCCTGACTCCAATGTTGTACATTTTCTACTACACCATGCCTCCTATAGTGGGCTGAATGGTGGCCTCCCAAAAGATATGTCCATTTCCTAACTCCCAGAACCTGAGAATGTAATCTTATTTGGAAAAGGACATTGCAGATATAATTAAGTTAAAGATCTTGAGATGAGGTCATTCTGGATTATTCACATGGTCCTTAAAGCCAATCACGAGTGTCCTTGTAAGAGACATGCATGGGAGAGACATAAGGGAGAAGAGGAAAAGGTGATGTGAGGATGAAAACCAAGCTTGGAGCGATGCAGCCACAAGCCAAGGAATGCCCGAAGCCACTAGAAGTTGGAAGAGACAAAAAAGAATTCTCCCCCAGAATTTTCAGAGGGAGCACAGCTCTGCTGACATCTTGATTTCAAGCTTCTGGCCATTAGAACTCTGAGAGAAAAAAATATTCTGTTGTTTGAAACCACCTGGCTTGTGGTCATTTATTATGGCAGGAGTAGGAAACTAACACACCTTCTAAATCTGTTCTTTTGAATTTTGTATATTTTTTGGATATTTACTAACATAAGTAATCACTCAGTCAGGCTTATCAGTAATATTTTACTACTTAGAATTTTAGGTTCTAGAATTTTAGCTCCTATGTGGAATATAGAATTTATCATGTCCCTACCTTCAGTGTGGTCAGGGAGAAAAGATGAATACACATAAAACAATTAATGAACAGTATTTATTTATATACTAAGGGATATTTATTCAGTGAATATTATGAAGCAAAGATAAGTTTTAGGTGCTAAACATGCAACAATGAATAAGATAGAAAACTTTTCCATTCAATGAGGTTCCAGGAGAAACAATGGCTAGTTCCGGATTCTAAGACAGGAACAAGCTTGGTGGGTTAGAGGAACAAAAGGAGACCTACCTTGTATTAAGTTTTTCAATGGATGTGAGCTGACATTATTATTGTTATTATTCTTTACCCAACTAGCACCCAAGCAATATATTTAGAATTTCCTGACCAAAAAACAATGTTAGTGTTTTTAAAATATATAAATGCAAACACGAAGATACAGGGTCAGTTTGATCCAGCAATGAATGAGGCAATTGCTTATGGGGTCCAATATAGCAAGCATCTCCAAAATGTTTTCTCCATCTATGTGTCATGCACATGTATACATGTGTATATTTGCCCTATATGTAGTATTCTAGGGGAAAAATCATACTAAAAATGAATGTACTGTATTACATTGTTTTGTCCCTACGGTTTACTCTAAAATCTTTACCTAAGATGGTTTACCTAAAATCTTTACAGACTTCTTGCTATTGTAGACTAAGATTTAGCTCACATATATGCTCCCTTCCTCACAATATAATTGTGAAATTATTTTTAGTAATCTTTGAAATTGAAATGTTTTCTTATATTTCGGTTACTAATTTTCTACACTGTCTCTTGACTCCACTTTGTAAAATAAGGATATTTACATACTGTGTCTATCTCCGTGTCTCCTCCAAGCCACCTCCCAATCTCTGTCAGCTGTAGTTTTGCTCTCCCTAGACAGGGTTGATCTCATAATATTTACATTACATTCAATAGGCATAGTTAAATCTCTTGTACTTTGTCTATGTATTTAGCCTAAAAATTAAAAATTGAGAAACAGTATCTTTTTTCTCCTATGAGAAAAAGCAGAGCCAAGTAGTGTACTATGGTTATGTTTCCCTACCTCATGTTCAAATATCTAATCTCCAGAGCTCAGAAGAATGCCCAAAAATTCTCCTTTCCAGCACAGCACCAGGAATTCAAAATTGTGCCAAATTTCACTTTAGCATTATACTTTTTTGTATGGTCTTTATCCCCAGATTGCCTTTCTGTGTGGGGTGGGTGGGTGTGTGTTTGAAAGACGGGACAAGAAAACCATATTCCTAGTGTCTCATAGCTTCTGACTCATTGGTGGCTTGGAATCCATTCCTTTTTCTAAAGAACACTGGCTTTTAGCTTAATTGTTCTTAGAGTCTTTAGTTTTCTTTCTTTTTAATTATATTCTGTGCTTTTAACCTAATCTTGAATTCTTTCTAAGTTTCAATAATATTTTCTTTTCTCTAACTCCATCCCTCTTTTTCACCTCTTTTCTGGAGTCTTCCATCAGCTTGATCCTATGTGGTTGGTTCCACTTTAGATTACTACAGAGATGTCTTTATGAGATTTCCCTTCACTGCTTTTACTAATCCATGGATCCCAAATACTTCTTTCCCTTTTAAAATTTACTTCGTCAATTTTCTGATGAACATTCTCAAGTGATTTTCTAAGTAAGGGTTTCTTTGCATGAGATAGATCAATTTTAAGCATTGAAAATCTTGAAATGTCTTTATTCTCTTAATTTACTGATAGTATTTCTGGCCATCCAATTTTAGATTTCAAACTATTTTCTCTCAAGACTGAACTCAATTATCTATGTATGCTAGCATCTTGTGTTGCTGAAAAGAAATTTATGATTTTTTTTATGATTCTCATTCTCTAGTGGTGACCATTTTTAATGTTGTTTTGTTTTGTTTTGTTTTTTCACTTCACTGGGGGCTTTCAAGATTTTTTTCTTTATTCTTAGTGTTTTCCAGTTTCACAGTGATGTTCCACATGCTACTTTTAGCACACAATACTTTTGTCATTTATTCTTCTTTATATATACTAAAGATCTTGAATTTAAAGATCCATGCTTTTCTTCATTTCTAGAATGTTATTTAGTTTTTTAAATTAAGAATCTCGTTTCTTTCATTTTCTTTTTCTGGAATCTCTAATAGTTGAAACTTGAATCTCCTGGGCTAATGTTCTTTATCTTTTTTTTTTTTTTTTTTTTTTTCCGGTACGCGGGCCACTCACTGTCGTGGCCTCTCCCGTTGCGGAGCACAGGCTCCGGACACGCAGGCTCAGCGGCCACGGCTCACGGGCCCAGCCGCTCCGCGGCATGTGGGATCTTCCCGAACCGGGCCACGAACCCGCGTCCCCTGCATCAGCAGGCGGACTCCCAACCACTGTGCCATCAGGGAAGCCCTGTTCTTTATCTTTTATTCTCTTTTTTTTAAACTATATTTTGGGGAATTCCCTTGATTTTATTTTTTCCTTGTTTTGGCTTTCTTTTTAAATTTCAGCTGGTATATTTTTAATTATCAAGGGCTTTTTATTGTTTTTGTTCCTTGCTCATAGCATCTTGTCCTAGTTCTAAGAATGTAATATCTTCTCAAACCTCTCTAAGGGTGTGAATTAGATTTTGTTAAACTTTTTTATTATTATTTTCTTTGTTTCTCTTTGTTTACTCTAGAGAGTAAGCTGTTTCTGTTTATTCTACTTGATCATTGTTATTTCACATGATTTCTTCAATTATACGGCAAATTTTAACTGACTATTGTGTTTAAGAATGAAGTAAATAAACTGACTGGAAGTTTGTGGACTTGCGTAAATTGATGGGAAGGTAGGCATCATGTTGGGAAACCCTCAGACACACAAAGCACAAACATCAACACTACAGTAGTGGCTACAGTGTGTTTTTGACCATTTATTCATTCTTTAGAGAACTCCCTTTCTTCACACAACCAAATTGGGAATAAACATCTGGCTACTAGATACTCTAAATATTGTAGTGGGAAAGTATGAAGTTGGGGTGAAGATCACAACAGAAGTTTATATTCACAGTTCAATCATTCATTCATTTAATCAAACCCCAAACTGTTATTAATGGTCTACAAATTGGTTAACCAAACAGACAAATTGCTCTTATGAACGTGATTATTTTTTGTAAAAGAGGCATCGAACAAGAACATAAAAATATAATATACTAGGTACTGTGAAGAAAATTAAAGCAGAGTAGAGGAGATACAGAGTGATGGGTTTGAAGGAAAGGCAAGAGATAGTTGTTGTTTAGATAAAGCGGTTAAGGAATATCTTTGATAGAATGGTATTTGAATAGGGACTTGAGAGAAATGAGGTAGAAAGACATGGAGATATTAAAGGAAGCATGTGGTAAACAGAGAGATTAGGAATGCAAAGCAAGATGGGATTTTTCCTGAAGGAATTAAAGATACTTCTCATTCTTGCCTTGGAGTTTCTCTGTGGTTCTGCAGGCATGCTGACTTCCTACTCAGTGGCAGGGTCCTCAGAAAATATTCTAGATGGTGGTTATTTCCATCTAGCTTCATCAGCTACCCTTATTCATGTACTTTCTTTCATTCCAGAACTTTGTTGAGATTTTTAGTTCATTAATGACTCCATTCTCTGTTCATTGCCATGAAATTTTAGTTTATAAAAACTTTTTAAGGAACTCTTTAGGAATAGATTGGGCTCAGATTGCCATATTGAACTAAATTAAAAACCAAAAAAACCTCTCTTAAAATGGTCTCTTATCCCCTTTTTAAAGCTATTTCAAAACAAACCAAAAAAAAAAAAGTTATCATTTTCATGAGGTTCTAAACCAGCCTAAGGGCATTGGAGGATTTGAATAGTAATGCTAAGATGAGGATATGTGTCATTATGCTATCTCTCACATCAATGGGGAAATATCAAGAGAGAAAGTTAGTATATAATGTATAAACAGTGATTCATATTGTCAAAAAGGACATAAAACAAAACTGTTTTAAAAAAGCAAGAAATTAAAACTGAATGGTACTTTCCCAATGAAATCAACCCAATGCCATGTTTTATGAATTGATTTTTACCCTTATTCGATATCACCATAGTTAAAGATCCAATAAATATATGACTTAATGAATCAAAGCAAATAAAATAAACCTAAGTTCCAAATATATGAGAACTCATTAAACTTCTATTTCTGAGGCAGTAGTCCAGAGGCTGGTTGTCAAATTAAACTGGAAATTTTAAAAAAAGGAAAAGAAAAACATTACATCTAAGTGTGGAATGCTGATTCTATAAGCTATAAAAAATTGTTTTGCTCTGCCAGAGAAATCAGTGATGGTTTTCAGGTACTGTACTTGTCAGCTATAAGACAACCAGTGTCCTGAAATCCCTCATGATAGTCAACCTTATCTGAAAGTTCAGTAGTTTACACAGGTTCCTGGAGATTTGGTAGCATAATGGAAATATAAACTGGGCTATCAAACCCCAGGTATTTGTTCTTTCATTGTTTCATAACACCACATGGCTCATTTGAAAATAATAAATAGTTTCTATATCCATACTCTGGCAAATTTACCTACTCCCTCTCTAGCATTGCAGAAACAGGTAATGATGAAATCTAAAGTAATGTATACATTACGTAAAACTGACTTGCACTCAAAAATAACAAGACTCTCCAGAAGGAACACTAGACTCAAGCAATCAGAAAACAGTCTCCGTTGTTTTTTTTTTTTTTTTTTTAGCATCTCTATTGGGGTATAATTGCTTTACAATGTTGTGTTAGTTTCTGCTGTATAACCAAGTGAGTCAGCTATAGGTATCCCCATATCCCCTCCCTCTTGTGTCTCCCTCCTACCCTCCCTATCCCACCCCTCTAGGTGGTCACAAAGCACCAAGCTGATCTCCCTGTGCTATGTGGCTGTTTCCCACTAGCTATCTATTTTATATTTGGTAGTGTGTATATGTCAATGCTACTCTCTTACTTCATCCCAGCTTACCCTTCCCCCTCTCGTGTCCTCAAGTCCATTCTCTACATCTGCATCTTTATTCCTGCCCTGCCCCTAGGTTCTTCAGAACCATTTTTTTTTTTTTAGATTCCATATATATGTGTTAGCATACGGTATTTGTTTTTCTCTTTCTGACTTACTTCATTCTGTATGACAGACTCTAGGTACATCCACCTCAATACAAATAACTCAATTTCATTTCTTTTCATGGCTGAGTAATATTCCATTGTATATATGTGCCACATCTTCTTCATGCATTCATCTGTCGATGGACACTTAGGTTGCTTCCATGTCCTGGCTATTGTAAATAGTGCTGCAATGAACATTGTGGTACATGACTCTTTTTGAATTATGGTTCAGAAAATAGTCTCTTTAGTTCTCTTCCAGGGCCAAGAACAACAGAGTTTTTGTGTGAATGTGAGCACACAGAGGCTTTTAACCATGAGAGTGGAGGTGGTTTTGCAAAATCATAGACAGACCTTCAGCTTTGCTTTTAAGCCACTTGTTAGTCTGATCACTGGTCAATCTTCAGTAGGCTTGTTTCCTGTAATTTCTCCTAAAGGACATTAAAAACTTGACTTGAAACTAGCTTTCTTGACTATGACACTAATTTCTTCAGTCAAGAAATATTTATTGAGCCCCAACGATGTACTTCGACCGAAAAAAAATGCACAACCTAAAAGTTGAGAATTATGCCTTATTCGGCAGACAAAACTGAGGACTTCAGCCTGGGACACAGCCTCTCAGATATATCACTCTGGGGGCCTGCTCTGAAGAGGTAAGGGAGGAGTCAGAATATACAGAAATTTTTGCAACAAAGACCAGGTAGTTGGAACATCAAAAGATTATTGTTAATTAAAGAAAACCAGATATCTCAAGTTAAGGAATTTAGTGCTTTTCTATGTATGGGAAGATGCAAGAGTCTGGGCTCACTGAAATCATCCCTTTGATATGCACCTCAGCTATCTGGGGCCAGTATCCTGAGCTTTCTCATCCTGAGTCCCCGCAGGGTGCACAGTGGTGAGGTGAGGTGGGGTGGCGTGGTGACTGCAGCAGTTGAGTGCAGGATGGCAGGCATCCTGTTTCTATCCTGAGTGCCCTCAGGGCTCACCATCCAGGCAGCTGTACTGTGATGGCTGATAGCTGCAACATCCTTTGTTTACTGAAAAGACCAGGCAACATTTTTTTTCATTGACAGTACCAAGCACAGTGCTGAGAGCTGGGGATACAGTAATGAGTAAAACACAAAAGAATCCCTGTCCTTTTGGCCCTTAGAGCATATGGAGTCCCTGCCCTCATTTCATGTATGACCTACTGCAGGAGACAAGCACTAATTAATAATTACACAGCTAAATATGTAAATTAAATGGTAACTAGTGTCATAAAAGAGAAGGCATATGCCTCTATAAGAACATGTAATAGGAGGATTTGACCATTCCTGGTTGGGGATGTGAGTGAGTAGTGAGGAAGATTTCATAAAGAGGGCATATTTGACAGGAGCCAGAGTAAATAAAAGTAAGGCAGAAGAAGGCTTTGGGGTGAAAGGACAAGTTGTGCAAAGGCCATGTTGCAGTCGGGAACATTATATTTTCCAAGAACTGAAAGAAAAGCCATGGTAGCTAGAGCCAGACATCATGGGGAAAGGAGCATGCAATGACTTGAGGCTGCAGAGATGAGCAGGGGCCAGCCCACGTGGAGCTGGTGAAGGTTTGTGGTCTTTATCCTGAGGGCATGGCTTCTTTTAAGCCGTGAAGTGATGTGATCCAAGTTGCATTTTGGAAAGGAAACCTGTGGCTTGGTGTAGGGGAGAGACTGAGGGTAGAACAAGAGGTGTACAGATCAGTTAAGAGATTATGCAGAAAACAATCATCCAGGCAAGCGATGTGAAATTTTAGCAGGCTTTTCAATACACTTCTCAAAAAGCAGATGCTTAAAAATGAGACAGTGATTTATACACTTGGAAAGTAAAGCTAGACTACCTATATCGATCTATCTGTCCACCTATTTCTACATTTATCTTCCTGTTTTAATTATTTTTTTCCTCTGAGCTGACCTCTTTTCCATTCCTGGAAGGTTGATTATCTCTTCTTGCCTGGAGTCTTTGAACACTTGGTGTATCCTTTTCCAGGGAAAGCTTTTCCTTCTAATCACCCTTTGGCCTTAGTTAAGTATCTCTTTCTCCAGGAAGCCTTAAATTGACCCGCAAAATCCAAGATAGCTACATTTATGATGACTCCCATTGCACCAAATAGGTTGTGGTACTTAATTATTTATAACTGTTCATCTAATTCTAGTTTCTCTCTTTCAGCTCTAAGTGCCTTGAAGGCAGGAACTATGTCTATTGTATCACTATTTTATATTATGAACCTATAGCACCTGGCACATCATAGAAAAAGTATTTACCAGTTAAATAAATGCAATACAATATACTTACTTGACAAGACTAAATCTGCATTTATCTTTGAAATATCTGGAGTTTTTTAGGGTGACAGTGCTAAAAATATTAGTATTTGGTTTATGTTTTTTGGTGAGAGGGGCATCTAATTTACTTCAGTTTTGCATCTGCTTTGCTAGTGAATGTCCATCATGCTTCTTTTATGATGAATACTCTAGAGAGCAGACTGGCATGGACCTGCAGTTAATTGAAGAGGATATTTAATTTCTGTAACTTTGGGTAGGAGAGGAGAGAGAAAGGTAGGTGGATAGGTGGGAAGGAATGAAGTATTTGGAAAGAAATGATGTTGGAAATTCACTGCCTATGGAACGATTTTGACATTGTGCACCTGTGATCTGTCTTTTGGCAAAAATATCCTCATGGAAAATCCAAGCACTACCAATAGCGCTGCTTAAACCTCAAGGTTTATGAGACATATTAGCTCACCTGGAGATATTCCATTTTTAATTGTCACACACTAGGGCTGTTGCTATGCTGTGGTTACTTTGCAGAAACCAATGATTGTGCCAAGAGTTGAAATTTAGCTACAGACCCCCAGAGTCACCCGCTGTTGGAGTGAGGCAGATTTCAACCATATGAATATGACTTTCCTCTTAAAAATATGAGAAACCAGTCTTTTTTTGGCTATAAAATCCATCACAACAATATTGAATAAATATTTATGAGATGAGAGAAATATACTATGATGTTTTAGTCTATTAAAGCATATTCTATGCCTGGGGAAATTCATGACCAGCATCAGGAAATCATTAATTCTATGGCTGGTCTAAGAAGGGTTGCCCCAATCTCTTTTCCCAAATGCTAGGAAAAATTTACAGCAGCATTATTTTGGTGCATTAGAAGTCTTGGTTAATTAAGTATATTTATATTGCTGATGCTATTTTATTTTTCTGTAATACCTTTAGCTTCTATCACAACACGTAGGTTACCAGTAGGCTACTATTATTCACCAATATACAGTTCAGTACTCAAGCAATTTACCTAATCAAGTGAATATAATCAAACCCGCACTGGTGTGACACAGACCGAAAGCAGTAGAAGAGACGGCCAGCGGCTGGCAAGATCAACAGAGAAAGAAAAGTCAGGAGTCCCACATAGTGATATAAAGAACTAATTTGTGGCACTGCTCCCCTTCCCAGGAAATAAAGGTTTTGCCCCTCCCCCATCTGGTATGTCTGAACATTCCAGAAGGAGGAAAGCACTAAAATATGATAACTCTCTGAAATATGACAAAACAAGAAACCTATTCATGAAATCAGCTCCATGATATGTTTTCTATACACTAGATTAGACTTGCCTATTCTAGAATTTCATATAAATGGAATTATACAATACCCAGGTTTTGCATCGTTTCTTCTGCCCAGCATGTTTTTTGAGACAAATTAATGGCTCTTCTTTTACTAATGATATTGATAATGTGTGTCTTATATATTGTTTTGATTAATTTAGGTAGATTAGTCTAGGTACAGGTTTTTCTGATTCATTGATTTTCTCTTTATTATTTCCTTTCTTATACTTTATTTGGTTTAATTTTCTCTTCTCTTCTTAGCTTCTTAAGATAGAAGCTTAGACCATTGATGTAAGATCTTCCTTCTTTTTCAGTACAAGCATTTAAAGCTTTAAATTTCCCTCTCAGCTCTACTTCAGCTAATTCAATATTTTTGATTTGTGGAATTTTCTTTTTCATTTAGTCTAAACTATAACTACTTTGGATTTCTTGCTTTTAGAGTTTAAAGGTTGCATCTTTTTTCCATTACTCCACTTTAACCTATCTGCATCTTTATACCTAAAATAGATTTCTCATAGAGATTTTTCTGAAACTCTCTGCCTTTTCATTGGTGTGCTTATATATGGTTTATATTTAATATAATTAATTATATGGTTAAGTTAAAAATCTATCTTATTGCTATTTGTTTCCTCCTCTTTGTTTTTTTTTTCTTTTCCTGCCTTCTTTTAGATTAATTAAATGTTCAGTATTCTATTTTATTTATTCCATTATTGGGTTACTAACTATTCATCTTCATTTAACTTTTTTCGTGGTTGCTCTAAAGATGCTCTGTAGTATGATATGCATCTTTAATTGATCACAGCGAGAGGCAATATTTTAAATCTTATTTTACAGATGAAATGACTAGAGGCACAGAAAGCTTTATATGCTTGCTCGAGATCATGCAGCTTGTAAGAGTCAAAGAAGATGTTGAAAGAGAAATACGGAGTTTAGCCTAGATGGGGTTACTTATGTGCAGCACAGCATATAAGCAAAGGGATAGTGAAAAAACATGTATGAACAACAGTAGAAGAAAGAAAATACATAGCAAAATACTTTCATGGCTAATGAACTCATTTGTGAAGAAAAAGATAAGGTCTTAAAAACTGTGGTACCAGTGAAGAAAAGAAGAAATAATTTCCTTTAACATTTTTCTGTTTATTCTGTGGGCAATGTTGGCCATAGAAACTAGTTGATGCCAATTTAATTTGTATATCCAAGTGTTCTAATACTAAATGATCTCATATATATCTCCATATATATTTGTGTTATAGTCCTTTTCAGTCCTTTTTTTAGTCCAATTTTAGTCCTTTATAAAGGATGATCAAGATGCGCATATTGATATCATCTTTACATGCTTGACCTAAATAAAATTCTTCACTCTACTATTCTCATAATTAATATTATAACTTTTTAATCCATACAAGATACTATAATTAGGAAATGAGACTTAATATAAGAAGGCATTCCTGGTTTTTTTCCTAGTCAAACTGTATCTGATTTTGGCCTATTTTTATAATTCTTAAAAATATCATGGAAAGGGACAGCTGTATTCTGAACGTGGAAGCAGAGTCTAACCACCTACATAGAAAACATTTTTAGCACCTCATCTAGCTTATGCAGAAATGGAGGTTCACTGTAGAAAAAATAGCTGGGAAGAAATATGTATTTTGTTTAGATCCCTTATTCCCTCCTTTCTGCTGGTTCAGCTTCATTGCTGATCTTCCTGTAATATTTGCCAGTGTGTTCTTTCTCTGACTCAACCTGTGCACAGCCATTAGTTTAATCGAAGCTTTTCACCTATTTGCTCAAAAATTTCTGGGAGCTTATCCACTAAATAAATAACAAGCTTCCTAGCATAGCATTAAAAAGCTCCACAGTCTGATACTTAATTTCCTTTCCAGACTTCCCTCTCAATATTCTATTACATCAGCATCATAGTCAATGTGAATCCAGTGATTTTTGCCATTTTAAAATGTATATTTTGTTTTTCTGCAAGTCCAGATTTAACCTGCCATTCTGTCTGTCTATAAAGCTCTTCTAATGCCAACAGCCAATTTTAGAATCCTACCCATTCTTCAAGACCATGCAGTCTCTTCAACAAAGTCTTTTACAAATGGTCCCTCAGGTTTTTGATCTCTTCTATTAATAAGTTTAAAGAACTGATAGCTGAAGCCCTTATGACCTCAGGTTGTATAGTTAGGTTGTATAGCTTTTCATTCTCCTATTGATTTATTTATGCATATATATATATATTTTTTAATCTTGCTTTTCAGGTTTTAAATTCTTTGAAAAAAAGGAACTGAGTTTATTTCATCTTTAGTCCAGAATAATGTCTCTTATACAGTGGTTGTAAATAAATTTTATTTTAAAAAGTGAATTTAAAAATACTGGATTTGGGCTTCCCTAGTGGCGCAGTGGTTGAGAGTCCGCCTGCCGATGCAGGGGACACGGGTTCGTGCCCCGGTCCGGAAGATCCCACATGCCGCGGAGCGGCTGGGCCTGTGAGCCATGGCCTCTAAGCCTGCGCGTCCGGAGCCTGTGCTCCGCAACGGGAGAGGCCACAACAGTGAGAGGCCCGCGTACCGAGAAAAAAAAAAAAACAAAAAACACCTCGATTTACTGAATAAACAATCCCAAGGGATGTTTATGATGTCCAAACGTTGCAGGATTTGAAGAAGTCAGGAGAATTCTGGGTAATCGATCTATCAGCTCTCAGACCATTGTAGAATAACAGCCCCCTTCTTTGGTATGTTGATATGGACAGTATGGCAGCTAGTTAGCTACTGTTTCTCACTTCCCACCCCAACTTTCTGTACTCAGACTGGGACTCCATTAAACACTTTTCATGATTCCCAGCTCATTCATCTCTGGCTCTGCCAGGGGAGGGAGCTAGAAAGAGGTTGCCAGGCTAGAGGAAAGAGAAGGAATGTGCTCTTTCCCGTGGGTTTCCTGGGAGCTCCCTGTCCACTGTGGATCCTGTTAGCCTCACCTCAACAAGACTTCTTCACCCCAGCAGTGACAGTTTTGTCCTGTGACAGCAGCTCTTGCAGTCTTTCCAGCACTTGCTGAACCTGCCCCATTATGCTGTCCCTCTGAGACACCAACCCCACGGGGCCCCTCCTCCGAGTGTCTGAGTTTTAATAATTCCAACCTCTTCCCTTACTTCACCAACCATGGGGGTAGTAGCTGCCTTCGGAAATTATTACATTCATGATATCTTAGAATTCTCTTTTTACTCTTTCAGTTGCTTAGTGTATCAAATGCAAAAGGAAGACTTTTACTGCAAATAAAACGAAGAACCAAGCAGTCTGAAAGTTATTTCACTCAGAATGAATTCAGCAAATTGAGATTCAACACTGTCAACTAAAATTTTAAACCTCTCAGCAGAAGAGTGTTTCCTTGACCACTGACAATTCTGTTTTCAAGCATAAATCCAATTATTTGATTTTGGAGGTACAGCTCTGGGCAATATGATCGTGACAGGATGATCACATATTAAATGCTGACAGGGCTTCACCGGAAGCTCTGATTTAGGTTGTCTGTGGAGTCCAAGAGCCCAAACAGTAGTCAGGAATGGAATTAAATATAACAGACATCATGGAAATGGATTACAAAACCAGAGAATAGAAATGCCTATTTTTTTCAATTCACAAGAAGATCATGCTTAACAAATTTAGATTAATTGTTAAAAAATTAAATCTTTAAGAAATTAAATGTTTTGAAATGTATTCAAATCAAATGACATTGATTATATGTATTAGGTGTTTATTTAGCATAATTATTTATTTTATAAGTCCCTGCTATAAGGAAACCACTGCAAAATTCCAAACAAATGTTTTCTTTCCCTTACATAAAATAATTGAAATATGACTATACTTGAGGAAAATTGGTTTGTATATACATCCTTGGAGATGAAATCCATTTCTACATGCAAGATATATTTTCGTAAACAAATATCTAAGTACATCTTGTTTAATGGCATTTATATGTCTTGAGTTATTTTTATTCTAACTTCATTGATTTACATGCAAGTGTCCAGCTTTCCAAACACCACTTGCTGAAGAGACTCTCTTTTTTCCATTGTATATTCTTGCCTCCTTTGTTGAAGATTAATTGACCATAGGTGTGCGGGTTTATTTCTGGGCTCTCTATTCTATTCCCTTGATCCATATGTCTTTTTTTGTGCCAGTACCACACTGTTTAGATTACTGTAGCATTGTCTAAAGTCTGGGAGGATTATGCCTCCAGCTTTGTTCTTTTTCCTCAGGATTGCTTTGTTAATTCTGGGTCTTCGGTGGTTCCATACAAATTTTAGGATTATTTGTTCTAGTTCTGTGAAAAATGTCATGGGTAATTTGATAAGGATCACATTAAATCTGTAGATTGCTTTGGGTAGTCTGGACATTTTAACACTATTAATTCTTCCAGTCCAAGAGCATGATATATCTTTCCATTTCTTTGAATCACCTTCAGTTTTCTTTATCAACATTTTACAGTTCTCACTGTATAAGTGTTTCACCTCCTTGGTCAGGTTTATTCCTAAGTTGTTTTTTTTTAATGTGACTTTAACAGGGTTGTTTTTTTGTTGTTTTTTTTTCTTTACTTTCTCTTTCTGATATTTCGTTGTTAGTGTAAAGAAATGCAACATATAGCTGTATGCTGATCTTGTATTCTGCTACCTTGCTGAATTCATTTATTAGTTCTATTGGTTGGCCAAAAAGTTTGCTCGTGTTTTTCCATAAGCTGTTACGGAAAAACCCAAATGAACTTTTTGGCCACCCCAATAATAGTTTCTTTTTTTTAAAATAAATTTATTTACTTATTTATTTATGGCTGAGTTGGGTCTTCATTGCTGCGCGTGGGCTTTCTCTAGTTGCGGTGAGCGGGGGGCTACTCTTCTTTGCAGTGCACGGGCTCCTCATTGGGGTGGCTTCTCTTGTTGCAGAGCACAGGCTGTAGGCGTGTGGGCTTCAGTAGTTGTGGCTCACAGGCTCTAGAGAGCAGGCTCAGTAGTTGTGGAGCCCAGGCTTAGTTGCTCCGTGGCATGTTGGATCCTCCCCGACCAGGGCTCAAACCCGTGTCCCCTGCATATCTTAACCACTGTGCCACCAGGGAAGTGCCCCAATAATATTTTTTGTGTGGAGTATTTAGGTTTTTCTATATAGAGAACAATATCATCTGCATATAATGACAATTTTATCTCTTCCCTTCCAATTTGGATACTTTTTATTTTTTTAATTAATTTTTAATTATGAACTAATTTTTAAGAATTTTTTAAATTTATTTTTTATTTTTTTAATTGAAGTATAGTTGACGTACAACATCATATATTATGAACTATTTTTAAAGTTACAGAAAATTAGAGTGGATAAGGTACTCTGAGGACTGATCCAGTTTTATTAAATCTTAAGAGTTTGATATATTTGATTTTGAATATTTAGAGTAAATAATTACCAATTTAATTGAAGAACCTTGCATGCCCCAGAATCCATTTCCAAATTTCATTGCCAAAGCGACTGTAAGGTGATTTTCAAGTTTTTCTTTAACATGTATGCTCTTACACTATTACTTTATGTATTCTAAAAGTACATATAATTCTTTTGCAACTTTTCAAACATTATATAGGCTATGTCATACATTATATATCATTCTGCAACATATTTTTGCTCAAAATTTAATTCCTGAGATTTATATATGTTGATATAGGGTAGCTCTATCTCATACATTCTAACTGACTTCAAGTGTTTCATTATGAGTATGCCACAGTTTGTTAACCATTCTTCTATAAGGAGCATTACAGTTGTTTCAAAAATTTTCTTAAACAACAATGCTGCCATGAATGTTCTACCATAGGTCTCCTTGTGCTTCTGAGTTCAAGTTCTCTTGGGTACATAGTTGGAAGTGGGATCCCTTGGGTGGAATGTTATACACATCTTCAACTGTACTAGATATTGTCAGTACAAGGCTTGTACCAATGAACACTACTTCCTGCAGGTGTGAGCGCTCCTGTTTCTCCAGGTTCTCATCAGTATTGGTTGACTCCTTAATTTGTACCTACATGATGGATATTTAATGATGTCTCATTGTTTTCCTTTGCATGTCCTTGATTACTAGTTACACTGAACCTCTTTTCAGGTGCTTATTTTGGCCACAAGGGTTTTCTTTTCTGCAAATTACCCTTTTAAATATGTTACCTAATTTTCTACTGAGTAGTTTTATATATTATAGAGTAATGCTATGTGCTTGTACACACTTTGAAAATCTTCCCTCAGCTTGAATTTTGCTTTAACTTTATTCCTGGTGTCTTAGGTTGAAGTTAAAGGCTTAACTTTGGGGACTTCCCTGGTGGCACAGTGGTTAAGAATCCACCTGCCAATGCAGGGGACACAAGCTCAAGCCCTGGTCTGGGAAGATCCTACATGCCATGGAGCAACTAAGCCCATATGCCCCAACTACTGAGCCTGCGCTCTAGAGCCCACGAGCCACAACTACTGAGTCCATGCACCTAGAGCCTGTGCTCTGCAACAAGAGAAGCCACTGTGGTGAGAAGCCAGCGCACTGCAACGAAGAGTAGGCCCTGCTTGCCACAACTAGAGAAAGCCCAAGTGCAGCAACAAAGACCCAATGCAGCCAAAAATAAATAAATAAAATAAATAAATTTATTTTAAAAAAATGGTTTAACTTTGATGTGGTTAAATGTAGCAAACTTTTTATTTTATGGGGTTTTTTTTTTGTATTTTGTTTTAAAAACTATTTTCTCTTCCTGAAGTCATATATATTTGCCTCTATTTTCTTCAAAATTTAAATGTTTTGCTTTGGGTTTTATGTATATGAAACTTATTTAGGGTATAGTTTGAATAAAAATAGAATTTTAAACTATCTCATATTTATAATCATTTTTCTAGCACCTTTTATTGAATAGTCAATCTTTTCTCCTCTGATTTGTAAAGCTTTCTTTATTATACACCAAACATCCATGCGTGTATAGATAGATGTGTTTATATATAAAAATATTTTTGTTCCTTTGTTTGCTTCTTCCCATATCAGTATCATACTGTCTTAATTCAGTAAATTATAAGTTTTAAAATCTGGTATTTTTAAATCTGGTAGTTTTAAAATATGCCTGTACAGCTCGCAAGTGTTACTAAAAAGAAATGAAGGCTTACTTTCTATCAAACACTTATCCAGTCATTTCATCTCCAATCAGTTCCATGTCTATTTTAATTAACCCTCTCTCTATCTTATCTTTCAGTGTATATGACAACTGCCCAAATTGCAAGTTGTGGTTGGTAATATCTGAGGCAGGTGCTTGGCTTTGAAATGCATCATCCAGCTGGCATTTTTCTGTTTAGCTAGTCAGTTTGTTGGCACGAGTTTCTGATCTTATTTTTGGAGGTACTTGGAGATATAAATGTGTGTGTGCTTTCACGTATATATTAGGGTGTGTGAGTGTTTGAGTGTGAGTGTGTGCACATGAGTACGTGTGTGTTTATGCACATGCATTCTGAGGCTACTACTTCAATAATAACATCATATTTTTTCTTAAAAAGGGTTGAGAGAGTATTTCATTGGGGTCACAAATACATAACTAAGAGTCATGTATGGAATTCTGAATATTGCTTTTATTTCAGATGATTTATTTTTTATTACATCTGAGAGAACAGTATATAGTAACTGGCAGATCAACAGAACATTTGACAGGGTTTTAATTCATTTTGAAAAACAGTAACATAATTTTTATAAACATCAAATACCCATAAAAGGGGAAATTGACAGTAACACAATCATAGTAGGCAACTTTAACAACCCACTTTCACCAATGGACAGATCATCCAAAATGAAAATAAATAAGGAAACACAAGCTTTAAATGATACATTAAACAAGATGGACTTAATTGATATTTTTAGGACATTCCATGCAAAAACAATACTCTTTCTTCTCAAGTGCTCATGGAACATTCTCCAGGATAGATCATATCTTGGGTCACAAATCAAGCCTTGGTAAATTTAAGAAAATTGCTATCGCGTCAAGTATCTGATCTGACCACAACGCTATGAGACTAGATATCAACTACAGGGAAAAAAATCTGGAAAAAATACAAACACATGGAGGCTAAACAATACACTACTTAAAAACCAAGAGATAACTGAAGAAATCAAAGAGGAAATCAAAAAATACCTAGAAACAAATGACAATGAAAACACAATGACCAAAAACCTATGGAATGCAGCAAAAGCAGTTCTAAGAGGGAAGTTTATAGCAATACAATCCTACCTCAAGAAACAAGAAACATCTCAAATAAACAACCTATCCTTACACCTAAAGCAATTAGACAAAGAAGAACAAAAAACCCCGAAGTTAGCAGAAGGAAAGAAACCATAAAGATCAGATCAGAAATAAATGAAAAAGAAATGAAGGAAACGATAGCAAAGATCAATAAAACTAAAAGCTGGTTCTTTGAGAAGATAAACAAAATTGATAAATCATTAGCCAGACTCATCAAGAAAAAAGGGAGAAGACTCAAATAAATAGAATTAGAAATGAAAAAGGAGAAGTAACAACTGACAGTGCAGAAATACAAAGGATCATGAGAGATTACTACAAGCAATTATATGCCAATAAAATGGACAACCTGGAAGAAATGAACACATTCTTAGAAAAGCACAACCTTCCAAAACTGAACCAGGAAGAAATAGAAAATATAAACAGACCAATCACAATCACTGAAATGGAGACTGTGATTAAAAATCTTCCAACAAACAAAAGCCCGGGACCAGATGGCTTCACAGGCAAATTCTAACAAACATTTAGAGAAGAGCTAACACCTATCATTCTCAAACTCTTCCAAAATATATCAGAGGGAGGAACACTCCCACACTCATTCTAGGAGGCCACCATCACCCTGATACCAAAGCCAGACAAAGATGTCACAAAGAAAGAAAACTACAGGCCAATACACTGATGAACATAGATGCAAAAATCCTCAACAGAATACTAGCAAACAGAATCCAACAGCACATTAAAAGGATCATACACCATGATCAAGTGAGGTTTATCCTGAGAATGCCAGGATTCTTCAATATATGCAAATCAATCAATGTTATACACCACATTAACAAACTGAAGGATAAAAATCATATGATCATCTCAATAGATGCAGAAAAAGCTTTCAACGAAATTCAACACCCACTTATGATAAAAACCCTCCAGAACGTAGGCATAGAGGAAACTTACGTCAACATAATAAAGGCCATACATGACAAACCCACAGCCAACATTGGACTCAATGGTGAAAAACTGAAACCATTTCCACTAAGATCAGGAACGAGACAAGGTTGCGCACTCTCACCACTCTTATTCAACATAGTTTTCGAAGTTTCAGCCACATCAATCAGAGAAGAAAAAGAAATAAAAGGAATCCAAATCGGAAAAGAAGTAAAACTGTCACTGTTTGCAGATGACATGATACTACACATAGAGAATCCTAAAGATGCTACCAGAAAACTACTAGAGCTAATCAATGAATTTGGTAAAGTAGAAGGATACAAAATTAATGCACATAAATCTCTTGCATTCCTATACTCTAATGATGAACAATCTGAAAGAGAAATTAAGGAAACACTCCCATTTACCACTGCAACAAAAAGAATAAAATACCTAGGAATAAACCTACCCAAGGAGACAAAAGGTCTGTATGCAGAAAACTATAAGACACTGATGAAAGAAATTAAAGATGATACAAACAGATGGAGAGATATATCATGTTCTTGGATTGGAAGAATCAACATTGTGAAAATGATTCTACTACCCAAAGCAATCTATAGATTCAATGCAATCCCTATCAAACTACCACTGGCATTTTTCACAAAAGTAGAACAAAAACTTTCACAATTTGTATGGAAACACAAAAGACCCTGAATAGCCAAATCAGTCTTGAGAACGAGAAACGGAGCTGGAGGAATCAGGCTCCCTGACTTTGAACTATACTACAAAGCTACAGTAATCAAGACAGTATGGTACTGGCACAAAAACAGAAATACAGATCAATGGAACAGGATGGAAAGCCCAGAGATAAACCCAGGCACATATGGTCAACTTATCTTTGATAAAGGAGGCAAGAATATACAATGGAGGAAAGACAGCCTCTTCAATAAGTAGTGCTGGGAAAACTGGACAGCTACATGTAAAAGAATGAAATTAGAACACTCCCTAACACCATACACAAAAATAAACTCAAAATGGATTAAAGACCTCAATGTACAGCCAGACACTATAAAACTCTTAGAGGAAAACATAGGCAGAACACTCTATGACATAAATCACAGACAGATCCTTTTTGAACCACCTCTTACAGAAATAGAAATAAAAACAAAAATAAATACATGGGACCTAATGAAACTTAAAAGCTTTCTCACAGCAAAGGAAAAAATTAACAAGACAAAAAACCAACCCTTAGAATGGGAGAAAATATTTGCAAATGAAGCAACTGACAAAGGATTAATCTCAAAATTTACAAGCAGCTCATGCAGCTCAATATCAAAAAAACAAACAACCCAATCCAAAAATGGGCAGAAGACCTAAATAGACATTTCTCTAAAGAGGCTATGCAGTTTGCCAACAAACACATGAAAGAATGCTCAACATCACTAGTCATTAGAGAAATGCAAATCAAAACTACAATGAGGTATCACTTCACACCAGTCAGAATGGCCATCATCAAAAAATCTACCAACAATAAATGCTGAAGAGGGTGTGGAGAAAAGGGAACCCTCTTGCACTGTTTGTGGGAGTGTAAATTGATACAGCCACTATGGAGAACAGTGTGGATGTTCCTTAAAAAGCTAAAAATAGAGCTACCATACGACCCAGCAATCCCACTACTGGGCATATACCCTGAGAAAACAATATTTCAAAAAGAGTCATGTGTCACAGTGTTCACTGCTGCTCTATTTACAATAGCCAGGACATGGAAGCAACCTAAGTGTCCATCGACAGATGAATGCATAAAGAAGATGTGGCACATATATAATGGAGTATTACTCAGCCATAAACAGAAATGAAATTGAGTTATTTGTAGTGAGGTGGATGGACCTAGAGTCTATCATACAGAGTGAAGTAAGTCAGAAAGGGAAAAACAAATACCATATGCTAACACACATATATATGGAATCTAAAAAAAAAAAAAATTGTTCTGAAGAACCTAGGGACAGGACAGGAATAAAGAGGCACACATAGAGAATGAATTTGAGGACATGGGGTTGGGGCAGGGTAAGCTGGGACAAAGTGAGAGAGTGGCATGGACTTATATATACTACCAAGTGTAAAATATATAGTTAGTGGGAAGCAGCCCCATAGCACAGGGAGATCAGCTCAGTACTTTGTGACCACCTAGAGAGGTGGGATAGGGAAGGTGTCAGGGAAACACAAGAGGGAGGAGATATGGGGATATATGTATACGTATAGCTGATTCACTTTGTTATAAAGCAGAAACTAACATACCATTGTAAAGCAGTTATACTCCAATAAAGCTGTTAAGAAAAAAATAAGCCTCCAGAAGACTATGTGGTAGATAACCTTATAATAGTTAACATTCACTGATTGTCTCCTGCATGCTAGAAACTTTCTGATGTTTCTTAATCTAAAATATTCCTAATCTTATACATATCTTCCCTTTATCATACAAATGATGAATCTGGAATTTATGTAGTCTACATAAGTTTCTCCCAATATATTTCATAATTAAACCTTCTTATATAAAAAGGTATTTCATAATCCAAGAGTATTTCATAACCAACCCTAATTATTTAAGAAGAACTTTTAGGTGGTTCTTTAACAGGAATGTTTCCTGAGCCTAACACCAAAAAGTAGCCCTATAGCTACTATTGGTATAGTGGTAGTGCTATTAAGTGGTAGAACCAGAGATATCTCAAAACTATTGTCATTTCTTGAGCTGTAAGACAATACTAAATAGACTATAGGGTGGGAGTTTGAGAGTTGAAATGTGCAGATGATAAAAACATATTGATATTTGAAAGGATTTCATAGAAGAGAATGTATCTGAACTGAATCTTGACAAATGGCTCATCCAGTGGAAAACAGCATCCCTGCCAGCAATCAGAAAGGCTGAAGAAGACACCAAGGGCAGAAAGGCTTACTCATGCAAAGACCTGGAGACCTGATGGGCCATATCAAATGGGGACTCTAAGTACTTTTGTATGGCTGAACCCCATCTCTAATGTACATACTTTGAGGCCCATGGACTTTAATAACAACTCAGCCATTTTTCTAAAAAACTCAGAGAACTTGCTTCTCTCATAACATAAAAATATAAAAAATTTTATTGATCCTCCATTATACAAAAAAGTGATATTTTCTGAGCTTTCTAACAGCTTACATTTAATTCTACATGCCCAGAGAAAAGCTCTAAACCATCAGCATCATAACAGTAAGAAATATAGGACCAATAAGCCATAATATCTAATCAGAAATCCAAGGAAAAATTAGTAAATGTATATCTTTTAGTCTCCCAGCTTTAACAACCAAACTAATTTACCAGTACATGTTCCAAAATACTTAACAGTGGCAATTCTGCCAACTTAGGAGAACAGATAAGTAGAGTGAATGAAGACAAGTCAGAGCACTAACCATTAGGGTACAGTGATATTCTCTGCGTGTCCAAAGACATAATTTGAAATGATTTTTATACATCTTTGCTGCCAGGTTGAGCACTGGCAGATGTCTGTGGCAACTCTTTTGTAAGTGAATGATATTCCATATTAAGGGCTATCTGCAGGGAGCCAATTCAAATAATTGAGATGAATGTCTTGGGCTAGGAATGAACTTCTAAATACTTCACCAGCAGAACAGAAAAATAATACTTAGGAAAACAAAACAAACCTTTGTCTTTATGGAGACCATGAATACTGCCTTAAGTAACTAGCTGTAGAATATATCAACGCTGGCAATTTATTTTGTTAGAAAATGCTCAAATAAAACTAACAGTTAAAAATCACAGGCTATTTGCAAAAATATTTGCAAAGGTTGAAGCTTGCTTTTCCTCAAATTAGCAAGACAAACACCAACGCTGTGAATGGCTTATAGTGGTTAAATGTAGAAAATATTTTGAAGCTATCCTTGGCAAAATGACATATACCAACTATCATGGTCATTCACAGTAAGAATAAAATCAGGTAAACAAAACAGGAGGCTAGAAAATACAATACAAATAAAGGCATAGTACCATGTGGCTTGTTTCAGCATTAATGTGAAATTGGATCAAATTTTTAAGGAGATGAGAAATGATATTCCTATCTCAAGTAATCATAGAAATTTCCATTTGTTGTAACTTTGTTTTATGACATCCTGTCACCACAGTACTTTTGTTTGATTAAAAAATCTTGATATGTCAGAAAAAGTCTTTTCCAGTTTACTATTAATGCATTATAAAAAGTATCATTTTTTCTTTTCAACATTAAAAAAGCATCATGTGAAAATAATTTTCAGTTCATCTTTTTAACCGGGATGTTTCCTAGAATTTAATGCCAAAAGTGAAAATCAAGTGTACTAATCAAGATTTAAAGATGATGTAAGTTAAACATCTCTTTAAAAAAAAAAACAGTATTTTTATGTTTTAATCTACTTTTCCAACTCATTTTTGTCAAGGTCTTATTTATATGAAGTCTTACCCTCCTCTCCCTCAAAAGAAGAAGGGCGGGGGATTAAAAGTACTTAAAGCATCCAACAATGTGACAAATAAAATAAGTGAAAAAAAGTCTGGAAAATATATTTTGGCTAATACCCCAAATTTTTAAAACATCAAAGGTTGATTGTTACTTAGATTTGTGAAGCCAAGGAAAGGGAATAATCAAAGATTCAGAGTAGGGGCTTCCCTGGTGGCGCAGTGGTTGAGAGTCCGCCTGCCGTTGCGAGGGACGTGGGTTCGTGCCCCAGTCCGGGAGGATCCCATGTGCCGCGGAGCGGCTGGGCCCGTGAGCCATGGCCGCTGGGCCTGCGCGTCCAGAGCCTATGCTCCGCAGCGGGAGAGGCCACAGCAGTGAGAGGCCCGCGTACCGCAAAAAAGATTCAGAGTAAAGAAAACTCACATAAAAGAGTCAGGAGTTTGAGAGATAAGATGAAAGTTTCCATTGTAGGTATATCAGCTATTAGTGTAAATGTTTGCAATTAGAAATTTGTCCCTCAAACTGATGAGATCCATGAAAGCTGGAGATAGTAAGCTTAGAGCCATCATCAGAAAGGAATGACTGAGATCATTAGACCAGTTGGGATTTCTGAGAATTAATTACGTAATGGAAAAAGAATGTCTGAGAACTGAAGCATAATTGGATCCCCTCTTATTTAGAGGGCTTGAGAGAAGAAGATGTGAGAAGTCAGGCAAGGAATAGGAAAGCTCTAGGAGAGAGAAAAGGAACATCAGGAGACAGCAATGGTATCAAATATGAAGCTGGAGAGAGTTTCAATCATGGCCATGTGACCTGTGCAGTCACACAGGGCCTAGCACTTACAAGGTTGCCATGTTTGGTTTAACACTCTGTTTTCATGGTCTCTTGTCAAGAATTTTCGGATGAGGGGCCCTGAATTTTCACTTTACACAGGGCCTTGCAAATTATGTAGCTGGTCTGGTTTCAGAAATCAAAGCTGCTTCCCAGTCAGCAAGGAGAAGGACTAATAAATGTCTCCCAGGATTCTCATGAAAATACCTATGATTACATGAAAACAGGCAAAGAGCTGGCAATAATGCCATAAAATAATAGAGAAGAAAAGCCACATGCCAAAAATCTGGGCAGAAATTCAATTATCTGCCTCTTTGATGAAGATGAATAGAAAAGTACATTCTTGGACAACATAAGTAACATTGTATGCCCAGAATCACACTCAGGCAGATGGCCACAAAAAATATAGGTAGGGATAGAGATGAACATTTTGATTCACTGACACTTTTAGTACCTAACCTCGGTATGAAGAGACTGACAAGACCAGAGAGCAACAGGCCTTCTTTCCTTAAATATTTAGAAACTATATTTAAAATAATCCAATGCCAAGGCCCCACACCTTCTGAGCCAAATACTTTTTCCCAACCACTGCAGGTACTCCAGAAGTACTCTGAGAATGACCTGCGCAGGAAGTGAAGGGTGGCAAGAGAGATATGGACACGTCTCTTGGTATACCCTGGATTGCTTAATGGCCTGAGGAAACCATCACAGATAGGCGTAAAGACTGCAGATGGCAGGGAACACTGCATGCTGCTGGGGAGATGGGGTAGAGCATTTCAGAACAAAGGAACTGCAAACTGCATGTGCATCTCTAACTCAGGTAGACAACCCTAACCACTGGAGTAGAAGAGACTGAGGGCTGTCAGGCATAACAAATTGCCAAAAGGCTGTGGACCTTATTCTCTGGGCTAGAGAGTAGAGGAGGGTGGACCCTACTGACCACAGGAGGTCTAAGGACACTTTATGTATCCTGTCTGTTATTGAAAAACAAAACTGTAGGGATCTCTCTCCTCTATGGCTGAATAAATTAAGTAATCAAAACTGACACTTGGAATTATTAGAGAAATGCAAATCAAAACTACAATGAGGTATCACCTCACACCAGTTACAATGGGCATCATCAGAAAATCAACAAACAACAAATGCTGGAGAGGATGTGGAGAAAAGGGAACCCTCTTGCACTGTTGGTGGGAATGTAAATTGATGCAGCCACTATGGAGAACAGTACGGAGGTTCCTTACAAAACTAAAAATAGAATTACCATATGACCCAGCAATCCCACTACTCGGCATATATCCAGAGAAAACCATAATTCAAAAAGAAACATGCACCCCAATGTTCATTGCAGCACTATTTACAATAGCCAGGTCATGGAAGCAACCTAAATGCCCATCAACAGACGAATGGATAAAAAAGATGTTGTACATATATACAATGGAATATTACTCAGCCATTAAAAGGAACGAAATTGGGTCATTTGTTGAGGCGTGGATGGATCTAGAGACTGTCATACAGAGTGAAGTAAGTCAGAAAGAGAAAAACAAATATCGTATATTAACACATATATGTGGAATCTAGAAAAATGGTACAGATGAACTGGTTTGCAGGGCAGAAATTGAGACACAGATGTAGAGAACAAATGTGTGGACACCAAATGGGGAAAGCGGCGGGGGGTGGCGGTGGCGGTGGTGGGATGAATTGGGCGATTGGGATTGACATGTATACACTGATGTGTATAAAATGGATGACTAATAAGAACCTGCTGTCTAAAAAAATAAATAAAATAAAATTAAAAAAAAAAAAGGTACTTGGGAAGTTTGGATTTATTTAGTCAACAAAGAACTTTAATTTCCAGGTTTGTGCTTTGCTAAACTGACAAGCTTTTTCTTTTATTAATCTGAAATTTGGCACAACTAGTGTAATGATACTAGTTAAGGACTTGGGCATTGAATGTTGAGAGAAAAAAAAATGTTATCCTTTCATGAACATTTTCTCCTCTCATGTCTCTGAAATTTACCAATCCTTTGAAGTTGGCTTAATTTCCACCTCTTTTCTGAAGTTCATTTTGACTAATTCTGTTGACTTATTTCCCCCTTCCTTGAATTCTCATTAGCTATATTGCCATTCATCATTTCCCATGTGGTTACGTTTTATCATATGGATTGGGCTAGTCCTCATAACTTTAGGTTTTCTTTCCTTGCAGTGACATTCACCTTCTTCAGGAAAGGGGTTCTCTCTTCTGTATGCACTGCTCACCCAGACCTCCAGCTCCATCTAAGCTTAATTTAGAGGTAGCATCTGAAAACGTATTGTAGTTGAAGAGAGAACGGAAAGGGCTAAGTCTAGGAAAGGGAGTAAGAGATAAAAGAAAGCTGGATACAGAGATAGGATTTTTTTACCTTGGATAATTTTATAATTATATGTGTTTATAGATTCAGAGGCAAGCATGTGATTAACTTTCTTAATAAGAATGTAGCCACATTTTGCGAGTAAGAATAAAAGCTCCATATGGACAGGATTTTTAAAATTCACTGCTGCCTCCCCAGTACCTAATACAGTGTCTGGCATAGGGCACGTACTCAATATTCATTGATTAAATTGAATTCATTGGTTGAATGGTTAAATGGATGGATGAATCATGGATATTGGGTACATAATATAGAAAAGGAAAGGAACTGACAGGTGCTGTTACAGTCTATGCATTATTTCCTTTTCATCCTCAGGCTTATGAGTATTTTTTAAACAAATGAGGCTCCAAAAGTTTAAATAACTGGACCTAGATCACATAAGTATTATAGGGAGGACCTTACAAACCAAACAAGACCTGCCTGACCCCCTCCAAAGGTAATGTATTTTCTGCTATGTAGTAACAAAATAGTAGAATACTACTTTTTATTCACTGCAGAAAGCGAGAGAAAATAGGATATCCAATATTCCAAATGATTTTTCAAAATAGCTATAAGTAAAACACCCTCTGGGATTATTTGATTGCATCAGACTTCTAATAAGGATGTATCTATGACAGACAATGGAATGGCAGCCTAGGCACCAATTTCAAGTTTACAATTCTGCTGCCCCTTCCTTAAGTGAGATTCAGGAAGATTAATCCTAATTTGAAATCAACTCTTAAAAGCATGAGTCTGTGTCTCTCTGAAATTTACATTTCTGTTTTGGTCCTCACAACTGACTTTTTAAATGGACACATCTCACTTTGGACTGTTTCCCCCCAGAAGCTTAATAATGCCAAATTATTTGGGAGAAGTTGTGAAAAGTGCTCTTTAACTGCCAGTTATACCCTCACATTTTAAGTCACAGACTATAAGGTGCATAGTAAACTGAAACTAATTTTTACCTAGAAATTCTTATAGTTTAGTATTCCAAGCTACAATCTTTTGAGGGACAACTGAAAATAAATATATCACTTTTTTTCAAATCACAGTGAGAGATACATGTAACTAGATCCAATTTATTTTTGTTTTTATAGGAATAAAAGATTCTTGCTTCATGTTATAATACCTTTTATTGTAAACATTATTTGCATTTGTAATCTGAATTCATTTGCCTCAGAGTTGAAACTCACCCAGCTTCTTCAGAGAAATATAGGTTAAAAAGTCCCTGACATATGGTGAGAGCTCAGCAAATAATTGGTGACGAAACTGAAACTCATACACTTTCATACTTTGGCAATTGATTCTCTAAATAAGGAATTAATATTTTTTTCTTCTTCTAGATTCCACTAATAGAACTGACGATATTTAATAAACCATCACTCTACCAGTATCAAAGCAGGTATTTCCCAAACTTGTCTTTCATTAGTATTTAAAAATATTTTAATTGAATGAAAATCAAATCTAATCTTATTTACAATGAATAAAAATATTTCTCACTTATAAAACAGATTCCCTTCAATGCCTTTTGGAACAAAATATCACTATGTTTTCTTGCAACTGACTATAATAAACTTGTTTAATTAACACAATGTTTTTAAAAATTTTTTGATTAAGCAAAGATGACAAATATATATCAAAAATAGTATTATTTGAAATATGTACACTTAGGACTTTTGCATCTTTTCTGTTGTATAATAATTCGATTAACAAAAGAAAAGATAGCATTGTCTGTGTTCAGGAAAATGAAGTTACCACTACATAATGGGAAAAGACTTTATTTAGAGATAAGCATATGTAAGATTAGCAGTGTCTCTTGAGATTTATACATAGTTAAAAATATATTTAAGGGGCTTCCCTGGTGGCGCAGTGGTTGAGAGTCCGCCTGACGATGCAGGGGACACGGGTTCGTGCCCCGGTCCGGGAAGATCCCACATGCTGCGGAGCGGCTGGGTCCGTGAGCCATGGCCGCTGAGCCTGCACGTCCGGAGCCTCTGCTCCGCAACGGGAGAGGCCACAACAGTGAGAGGCCCGTGTACCGCAAAAAAAAAAAAAAAAAAAAAAAAATTATTTAAGAGGTACGCTGAAGAGAAATATAGTGAAGGTGGAAGAGTGGGTGATTATCTGGGTAAATATTTTATACTATTAGATTTGGCTCAATATCTTTAAAAAGTGATTCCTAGCAACTTGCTGTGTTCCCAGAAGTAGTCCATAAGCATTAGTCTCAACCCACTGACTGACCCCTTAGGTTACCATCTATTCCTGAACTAATTCATTTCATTTTTATACCTTAACTAACAGCCTTTTTCTTGACACTTAGTATCATGCAGTTAGTCCTTAACCTCTGATTTCTGGCTTCCTTCTTCCACTACAATGCTAACCCTTTCACTTTGTTGCTTCTGGCCACTCCATTTCAGCTCACAGGGCCTTACACATTGACACTAGTTTGAAAACTAGTGTGCCACTAATAATAAGGACCTACAAATGCACAACCAAAGCCCTGGTTTTATTCTTGGTTTTGAAAGAAATAAAATTCTCAAAAAATCAGACACGAACTACTGCAGGTTTCAAATCCCATCTTTCATCTTCTATATGCAGACAACTCCCAAAGTTAGAGTTAACTCTCTAAATCTACCACTCTCATGAGTTTCCGGATCTCAAGAAAGATGCCTGATAGATAGTTCCCCTTATATATTCTTTTAGCCTCTAAAATTAAAAATATCTGAAATATTATGTATCACATTTTCCCTATCTTCCACCCCAAGCCTTATGCATGCCCTCACCTGTAAGTCCCTATTTTTTTTAATTCTTATTTTTTTAATGAAGTAGAGTTGATGTACAATACTATCTAAGTTATAGGTGTACAATATAGTAATCCACAATTTTTAAAGGTTATACTCCATTTATAGTCATAAAATATTGGCTATATTCCCCATATATACAGTATATCCTTGTAGCTTATTTTATACATAATAATTTGTATCTCTTACTCCCCTACCCCAACATTGCCCCCCCTCCTTTCCTCTCCACACTGGTAACCACTAGTTTGTTCTCTATACCTGTGAGTCTGCTTCTTTTTTGTTATATTCACTAGTTTGTTGTATTTTTTAGATTCCCAATGTATTTGTCTTTCTCCATCTGACTTATTTCATGTAGTATAATACCCTCTAAGTTCATCCATCTTGCTGCAAATAGCAAAATTTCATTCTTTTTATGGCTGAGTAGTATTCCATTGTATATATATACCACATCTTCTTTATCCATTCATCTGTTGATAGACACTTAGGTTGCTTCCCTATCTTGGCAATTGTAAATAATGCTGCTATGAACATTGGGGTGCATGTATCTTTTCAAATTAGTGTTTTGGGGTTTTTTTTTGGATATATACCCAGAAGTGGAATTGCTGGATTATATAGTAGTTCTATTTTTAGTTTTTTGAGAAATGTCCCTATTTTTACTGAGACATCATTATTTTTCCAAAGCAACCTGCAATCAAACCTCTGGGTCATCTAGCATTTCCCTTTCTCTCCAATTCTACATGAAATTTAGGTGTTTGTAAGTTTCAGATAAAGTCATATAAAACTATGTGTATATGGATGGCAAGGCATAGTTTTTTGGTTTGCCTTTTTTTTTCTTACCAGATTCTAACTGAATGTTAAAAGGAACTTTAATGTTCACCTAAGTTACCTTCCTCCATATTATTTGTCCTGTCCTTTCCTTTCCCATTGACTCACTCACAAGCCAATAATTTTTATTAAAAATCACCTTCTATCTGGTCACCCAGCCTGTAGTCTTTCCTCACTGTAGGCCATCCTTCAGTCCACATTCACATTAATCCAAAAATAAATATGATTATATCACCACTTTGCTAAAAAAAAACCCCACCACATTTTAGAGTGTGTTAATGTTGACAAAGAACTTTCACATATTATATCATTGGAATCCTCACAGCAATCTTAATACTCAAAGTAGCTCAAAGTCATAAACAGTTTCTTCACTCCTTACACAACAGGAAGCAAATGCTTTTTAAAAAGTCCATCAGGCTTTACTCCAGCAGCTGAGTTAATCTCTCCAGACAACAGAGAAGGTAGATCATCTGAACTCTCTGAGAAAAGATGTTTATTTTTCCCATGATCCACTTTATTGTCCTAGCTATTAGGAATGCATCCATTTTCTCAGGAATTAATTTGTCAAAAAAGAACACCTATAATGAAATTTGCCATTGTTTCACTACTTCCTATAATAAAAATGAATACTTACTAAAGAGGGTCCTCATACAAGCCAAAAGCAATAACCACAATGATTATAACAGGTAACTAAACTAAACTGATTAATGTGACAGTATGGCTGAAGACCAATAGCTTGTTTTTTAAAATTTTATTAGATGGAAAATTCTCTTAGATTTTTCTTTGTGATTAATAGTTATTACTGTGGATGAACCTCTGAAATTCATAGCCAGAAATTTATGCTTTTTATTAAAGAAGTAAGGAAATGTCAAAAAATCCATAACCTACTATTTACATCAGTGTGATTCTTGTAATATGTGTATTTACCTGATGACTTTAGAATTATTTTAGCATAAAACCATGAGGCATCTACTCGAGAAGTTTTTTCAAAGTTTCTTCTCTATTGATCCTTTCCCGTTTCTTTCATGGATATACTTATTATTCAAAAAGTAGAAAATAAGCCTGGATATTAATTCAGATGACTACTGAGATCTAAGCTAAGTGTTCTTTAAAAAATTCAATGGTCTCCTCAACCTTTTTGCAGAAATAATTTTCAAGTGTCTGTGAAATTCATCTGAGGGGATTCTGATTGTCAGAGGTAGCAAGGCAAGTTCAGAGAAGATGAATAGCATGTCATGAATATAAAATTATAAAACCGTGCATGTGAAGTGGATTCAAAGTGGATTCATTTAAATTGGAAAAAAAGAGGAGATTTGGGTTATTGCAAGCACAAATGCTGCTTTTCAGATCATGGAAAATAAGAACAAAAAACAAAACATTGCCCATCAAAAATATCTTAACCTTTAACAGCTTTAATTCATTTTTTCTAGGTTCCCCTGCCATTTTCAAAGGTAAAACAATACCATCTAAAAGGTACTCTCTTATGAAATTTGGTGTCTTTCCAGTTTTTGGAAAATTCTAAGTTTTAAGAAAAATCTGTGGGTATTTGGAATCACTGATAGAAAGCTATTTTTGTTTTTTCTCTAGATTGATTTGCCTCCTATTCTACAAACATTAGCTGATTCTTACAGATCACTATGTGCCAAACATTGTTCTAAGGGCTTTATTTATGTTAACTCATTTATTTCCTACAACAACCCTAAAAGGTTATTATAGGAATTAAACTAATATTATTGGCTTATTTCACAGATGAGTGCAGAGAGGTTAAGTAACTTTCCTAATGTCACACAACTAGAAAGTACTGCACTCAAGGTGTCATTATTACTATGCTGAAAACAATGATACCCAGTGAAAATATTATTCCTTATTAATTTTCCCAACTCTAATGACTGCAATCAATATTTTGATAATCTCAGTGGGACAAACTAGAATTTGTCCAGAGGCAGGTAATCAAGTTGGTGAGTAGTTGAGAGAGGCATCAAGTAGAGGCTAGATATCAACCCATGAGAATTAGTGTAGTAAGGGTCCTACAGGCTCTATCCAATTCTAAGAATCTAAGATTCCAAGTACATCACTAAATTTTGATGATGATCAGTTGCATAAAGAAGTCATCATAAGAAAAAGAAATAGGGAATATTCTGTATTTCCACTGAGCTGATGTCCTTGGGCCAAATTTTGTGGAGTACATTCAATGGCTGCCTTGAAAAGCTTACAATTCTTCCAATGCTCTTTAGTCGGTAAACAATAGTTAGAATTTATTTTCCTGCCCCAAAGAAGGATTTTTCACAATAATATTCCAGTGGGAAGTCTTCTGTGTACTACAAAGCAACAAATCACCATTGTGTGATAGAGAATAGAAGACACAGCAATAAGTAGGATGACCACTAATCAGAAGTTTGCTTGGCTTATTTCTCTATAGATGTATTACATGGTATAGTTGCAAAGGTGATTATGTACAATTCTTTCAATCTTTCTCTTACACCCCAACAAATTATATTCTTTAACACTTTCATTATTATTCCAATTTAATCACTATGATTCATTTGGTCTTAGCCATTGACTAGTTTCTATATAGAAATATAAAATATGATTTGAATTCCACTGGAAATAACTTAACTATTCTAAACTTTCTTGTGTTGAATAAAAACAATATTGTAGGGGCTTCCCTGGTGGCACAGTGGTTAAGAATCCGCCTGCCAATGCAGGGGACATGGGTTCAAGCCCTGGTCCAGGAAGATCCCACATGCTGTGGAGCAACTACTGAGCCTGCGCTCTAGAGCTCGTGAACCACAATTACTGAGCCTGTGTGCTACAACTACTGAAGCCCGCGTGCCTAGAGCCCATGCTCCGCAACAAGAGAAGCCACTGCAGTGAGAAGCCTGTGCACTGCAATGAAGAGTAACCCCTGCTCGACGCAGCTAGAGAAAGCTTGTGTGCAGCAACGAAGACCCAACACAGCCAAAAATAAATAAAATTTTAAAAATGTATAAAAACAATATTGTAGAAAGATAATTCCTTTAACCATACATACAATGATATAGTTGAATAGAATAACATAATAAAATAATCTAATAAAATTATTTCTCAGTCTAAGTATTAAACTCACTCCACAACAGTTTTAACACAAAGAAATATGAGTTCAATAAAATAATCTGGGTTGCAATAGGGTTGCATTACAGTTTTTCAAGATATCTATAGAAAGCTACCACTTTGGAAAAGATTTCCACCAAAACACTATAAAATATCTTTTTAATATTTCTGGAGGCCATAGGTTTGTTTCTCCCATTTGGCACTGAGAAATAAGTAATAATAATGACTCTAGAATATCAAGTACAGAAAAGACTGTTTCCCTCCTTGGCTTCTACTGATTCATAGCTAGTATATAAACTACTTGCTTTAAACTCAATGTCTTGAACTTCTTCATTGGATTTCTCACAGATGCAAATTATCCCCTCACTCCTCACCTCCATCTACTCCACACACCAGCCTCCAGGCTCATCTGCCTTCCTCCAGATCTCAAAGAACATACAACAACTCACCCAGGTGTCCACAGGGGAAATTAGAAGTCATCCTCTAATTATTGCAATAATCTCTTGACCCTCCTTGATGCCAGTCTTAGCCTTCTTCAATCCAGACTTCAATCCAGTCTAACACTCTGATGTTTTAAGTTTCTTGTCCCCCATGTACGGGCCCCTGCTTTTTCCTCCACACTCATCTCTTAGCACTTTCTGGCCCTTTATGTTTCTGCTACATTATACGGTTTGAAGTTCTCAGAGTGTGCCATTTTGTCACTCATCTCTGCCATTCTGTTGTTTCCCTCCTTCAAATGGATAACCCCAACCTGTCTTTAGGATTCAACTTGGACCTCACTTCTCTGGAATCTTCCCCTGACTCCTTAACCCTAGATCAGCTGAGATAACTTCACTCTTCATAGCTACTCCTATATGGTTCTCTATACTCTTCCATTTTATTGTAATTCACACTGCATTCTCATTTACCTATTTGTTTGTCTCCACAAAAATCTCTTAAACTTCTTGAGGGTGGCTGCAAGATCATGTTCATTCTCAGATCTACATCTCTTGGAAGAGTGTCCTTGAGGGTAGATACCATGCGGTTAGCTGTTACTAAAGGTTTGTTGTTGAATAACGTTTAAAAAAGCAAAATATTATACCTTGACTTTAAATCCCAACTTCCCTCCCTATTTGTTTCCCTTAGCTGCCAACCCTATTTGTAAATGCAGATCAGCAAGACTGGTGAAACTGCAGTTCTTTCATCATGTACCTTCATAGCCAAGTCCTGATGACAACTTGCCAAGTGTTGGTTGACTCCTGAGCATTTTGTTTTTCTCAATTTCTGGAGTAAAAACTAGCTTCTCTGTTAATTAAGATGGCAGACTGGAGTTTATCTGCAGTTCCTACAAAGAACAGCACCCTCCCTCTTCCTATCTAGAAATACACTTCATAGATGAAGGAGGTGCTTTTGTAAAAATGCCTTCCTAACTTCAAAGAAAAAATGGGCACCCATCTGCCATTTCACTCTCTTTCTGAAATAAGCATTCCACATCTAAGGACCAAGTTTTCAAAACCAGAATATAAAACACTCTATACTTGTACATTTTCTCATCATTTGATTGGTTGCTTTGGCTCTTAAAATAGAAATGTGCTTTCATCTTTCTGTGATGTTTACTGCCATGACATCTGCATGGTTTTTCACACACAGCACTCTGCTGCTAAACATCATGGGATGCGGGTCAGCAGAGATGCTCTCAGGCAAAAGTGATTTTTTTTTTCCTCTTTAGTTCTACCGTTAAAAGAAGCTGTTGGTTGCAGTGGTAGTGAGGAATTTAGCCCAGAGAAAGAAGGTTAAAATAAAGATACTATGCATCTTAATAAAATGCAGCTTACAGAAATTGTATATTGTACATATTCCATCAGAATGGAACAAAGTAATGGTAATTTCCACTTAGAGTTCTTTTTCTAATAGTCCTCTTTTTTCACATTTAAAAATCTTCCACAAGGCAAAGCTGCTTTTAACTCTGCATTTCTATTCCTCTTATTCTGAGGCTACTGCATGACACATTCCTCTCCTGCAATCCTAGCTTTTGATTCTATGGCAATAATCTGGTTTCATGCACGATTCGTGCATTCATACATGAATTCAACAAATATTTACAGGGCGTTAATCATGTACTGTGCATTGAGACATATGCTGGGGCATGGAGTTAAGCTCAAAAACACGTGAGTGCAGACAGTCCCTGCCCTGAGGGAGCCCACTCTAGCGAAGCTGGACACCACGTAAAACTTTCCTTATATGGAAGACTAAATCCAACCTTTTTAGCACAGCATAAGAAATTGTTCACAATTTCACTGCAACCTAACTTCCGAGCCTCACATATATCCAGCCCCCATATGTATCTATGTTACAGACAGTGTCCTATGTTCAGATCCCCTTCATATGCATATGCTTCTACACCTTCCTGACTTCATGCAAACTTACCTCTCTTTCAGAAATACTTGCAAGTCCTCTCTACTATAGTTTAATACCTACTTCTTTATGTTAACTCTTTTACGGTTGCTTTGACTCTGATCTTTGGGTAGAGTTGGCCTCTCATGGTTGAGTATTCCCATAGCTAAGAGTAGATACTTTCTACTTTTTACTTTTATTGTAATATACATATATATTACATATGTATTGTTTTTTATATATATATATATTTGGTTCTCTCCCTACCCTTTACTACACTATACTTTAAGTACTCTAATATATATACATATATATACATATTTTTATGTATATATATATATATACATATTTTTTAATGGGTTCTCTCACTTACCCTTCCCATCCCTGCTTTCCACAACCGGTAGTGGCAAAAGTACAGTGCAGAGCTGACTAAAATGTTACTTAAATCAATGAAATGCTGTGGGAGCACAGAAATGAATAATTGATTCTAGATGAGGAATCAGGAAAGCCTTCCAAGAGGAAGGGACCTTTTCACTTAAAATTGCACCAAAATTTAAAAGTAAGTGCAAAATTATTTGTATACAAAGATAATCAAAAGACTCATAATACTAATTAAAAGTCCAGGAAAATGACACTGTATTGACACTATATTGCTCCTTTTCCTCAAGAACCAGCTTTTCTTTGCTGACCTTTTTTTCTGCTCAGACCCTGTATCTTAAAGAGCCAAACAGAGAGGTGGAGGGGAAGATGGCGGAAGAGTAAGACGCGGAGATCACCTTCCTCCCCACAGATACACCAGAAATACATCTACACGTGGAAAACTCCTACAGAACACCTACTGAACGCTGGCAGAAGACCTCAGACCGCCCAAAAGGCAAGAAACCCCCCACGTACCTGGGTAGGGTAAAAGAAAAAAGAATAAACAGAGACGAAAGCATAGGGACGGGGCCTGCACCAGTGGGAGGGAGCTGTGAAGGAAGAATGGTTTCCACACACTAGGAAGCCCCTTCGCGGGCGGAGACTGCGGGTGGCGGAGGGGGGAAGCTTCGGCGCTGCGGAGGAGAGCACAGCAACAGGGGTGCGGAGGGCAAAGCGGAGAGATTCCCGCACAGAGGATCAGGGCCGACCAGCACTCACCAGCCCGAGAGGCTTGTCTGCTCACCCGCCGGGGCGGGCGGGGCTGGGAGCTGAGGCTCGGGCTTCGGTCAGAGCACAGGGACAGGACTGGGGTTGGTGGCGAGAACACAGCCTGCAGGGGGTTAGTGCACCACGGCTAGCCGGGAGGGAGTTCGGGGAAAAGTCTGGAGCTGCCGAAGAGGCAAGAGACTTTTTCTTCCCTCTTTGTTTCCTGGTGCGCGAGGAGAGGGGATTAAGAGCGCTGCTTAAAGGAGCTCCAGAGACGGGCGCGAGCCGCGGCTAAAAGCGCGGACCCCAGAGACGGGCATGAGACGCTACGGCTGCTGCTGCCGCCACCAAGAAGCCTGTGTGCGAGCACAGGTTACCATCCACACCCCCCTTCCGGGGAGCCTGTGCAGCCCACCACTGCCAGGGTCCCGGGATCCAGGGACAACTTACCCGGTAGAATGCAAGGTGCGCCTCAGGCTGGTGCAACGTCACGCCGGCCTCTGCCGCCGCAGGCTTGCCGCGCACTCCGTGTCCCTCCCTCCCACCCCCCTCCCGGCGTGAGTGAGCCAGAGCCTGCGAATCAGCGGCTCCTTTAACCCCGTTCTGTCAGAGCGAAGAGCAGACGCCCTCCAGCGACCTACACGCAGAGGCGGGGCTAAATCAGAAGCTGAGCCCCTGGGAGCTGTGAGAACAAAGAACAGAAAGGGAAATCTCTCCCAACAGCCTCAGGAGCAGCGGATTAAAGCTCCACAATCAACTTGATATACCCTGCATCTGTGGAATACCGGAATAGACAACGAATCTTCCCATATTGAGGAGGTGGACTTTGAGACCAAGATTTATGATTTTTTTCCCCTTTTCCTCTTTTTGTGAGTGTGTATGTGTATGCTTCTGTGTGAGACTTTGTCTGTATAGCTTTGCTTCCACCATTTGTCCTAGGGTTCTATCCGTCCGTTTTTTTAAATTATTTTTTGCTTAATAATAATAATTTATTTATTTATTTTTTTGGTACGTGTGCCTCTCACTGTTGTGGCCTCTCCCGTTGTGGAGCACAGGCTCCGGACGCTCAGGCTCAGCGGCCATGGCTCACAGGCCCAGCCGCTCCGCGGCATGTGGGATCTTCCCGGACCGGGGCACAAACCCGTGTCCCCTGCATCGGCAGGCAGACTCTCAACCACTGCGCCACCAGGGAAGCCCTATTTTTTATTTTAATAACTTTATTTTACTTTATCTTCTTTCTTTCTTTCCTTCCTTCCCTCCTTTAGACAACAAATCATCCCAAATTGAGGTGGACTTTGAGAGCAAGATTTATGATTTTTTCCCCTTTTCCTCTTTTTGTGAGTGTGTATGTGTATGCTTCTGTGTGAGATTTTGTCTGTTTAGCTTTGCTTCCACCATTTGTCCCAGGGTTCTATCCGTCCGTTTTTGTTTTTGTTTTTTTCAATTTTTTTCTTAATAATTATTATTTATTTTAATAACTTTATATTTTATTTTACTTTATCTTCTTTCTTTCTTTCTTTTTTCCTTCTTTCCCTCCTTCCTTCCTCCCTACCTCCCTCTCTCCTTTATTTCTTTCTTTCCTTCTTTCTTTCTTTCTTTCTTTCCTTCTACTTCTACTAATTCTTTCTTTCTACTTTTTCTCCCTTCTATTCTGAGACGTGTGGATGAAAGGCTCTTGGTGCTGCAGCCAGGAGTCAGTGCTGTGCCTCTGAGGTGGGAGAGCCAACTTCAGGACACTGGTCCACAAGAGACCTCCCAGCTCCACATAATATCAAATGGCGAAAATCGCCCAGAGATCTCCATCTCAACAACAGCACCCAGCTTCACTCAACGACCAGCAAGCTACAGTGCTGGACACCCTATGCCAAACAACTAGCAACACAGGAACACAACCCCACCCATTAGCAGAGAGGCTGCCTAAAATCATAATAAGTCCACAGACACCCCAAAACACACCACCAGACTTGGACCTGCCCACCAGAAAGACAAGATCCAGACTCATCCATCAGAACACAGGAACTAGTCCCCTCCACCAGGAAGCCTACACAACCCACTGAACCAACATTAGCCACTGGGGACAGACACCAAACACAACGGGAACTACGAACCTGCAGCCTGCAAAAAGGAGACCCCCAAACACAGTAAGATAAGCAAAATCAGAAGACAGAAAAACACACAGCAGATGAAGGAGCAAGATAAAAACCCACCAGGCCTAACAAATGAAGAGGAAATAGGCAGTCTACCTGAAAAAGAATTCAGAATAATGACAGTAAAGATGATCCAAAATCTTGGAAATAGAATAGAGAAAATGCAAGAAACATTTAACAAGGACCTAGAAGAACTAAAGATGAAACAAGCAATGATGAACAACACAATAAATGAAATTAAAAATACTCTAGATGGGATCAATAGCAGAATAACTGAGGCAGAAGAACAGATAAGTGACCTGGAAGATAAAATAGTGGAAATAACTACTGCAGAGCAGAATAAAGAAAAAAGAATGAAAAGAACTGAGGACAGTCTCAGAGACCTCTGAGACAACATTAAACGCACCAACATTCAAATTATAGGAGTTTCAGAAGAAGAAGAGAAAAAGAAAGGGACTGAGAAAATATTTGAAGAGATTATAGTTGAAAACTTCCCTAATTTGGGAAAGGAAATAATTGATCAAGTCCAGGAAGCACAGAGAGTACCATACAGGATAAATCCAAGGAGAAATATGCCAAGACACATATTAATCAAACTGTCAAACATTAAATACAAAGAAAACATATTAAAAGCAGCAAGGGAAAAACAGCAAATAACACACAAGGGAATCTCCATAAGGTTAACAGCTGATCTTTCAGCAGAAACTATGCAAGCCAGAAGGGACTGGCAGGACATATATAAACTGATGAAGGATAAAAACCTGCAACCAAGATTACTCTACCCAGCAAGGATCTCATTCAGATTTGATGGAGAAATCAAAACCTTTATAGACAAGCAAAAGCTGAGAGAGTTCAGCACCACCAAACCAGTTTTACAACAAATGCTAAAAGAACTTCTCTAGGCAGGAAACACAAGAGAAGGAAAAGACCTACAATAAAGAACCCAAAACACTTGAGAAAATGGAAATAGGAACATACATATCAATAATTACCTTAAATGTCAATGGACTAAATGCTCCCAACAAAAGACACAGATTGGCTGAATGGATACAAAAACAAGACCCATATATATGCTGAGTACAAGAGACCCACTTCAGACCTAGAGATGCATATAGACTGAAAGTAAGGGGATGGAAAAAGATATTCCATGCAAATGGAAACCAAAAGAAAGCTGGAGTAGCAATTCTCATATCAGACAAAATAGACTTTAAAATAAAGACTATTAGAAGAGATAAAGAAGGACACTACATAATGATCAAGGGATCAATCCAAGAAGAAGATATAACAATTGTAAATATTTATGCACCCAACATAGGAGCACCTCAATATATAAGGCAAATACTAACAGCCATAAAAGGGGAAGTCGACAGTAACACATTCGTAGTAGGGGACTTTAACACCCCACTCTCACCAATGGACAGATCATCCAAAATGAAAATAAATAAGGAAACACAAGCTTTAAATGATACATTAAACAAGATGGACTTAATTGATATTTATAGCACATTCCATCCAAAAACAACAGAATACACATTCTTCTCAAGTGCTCATGGAACATTCTCCAGGATAGATCATATCTTGGGTCACAAATCAAGCCTTGGTAAATTTAAGAAAATTGAAATTGTATCAAATATCTTCTGACCACAATGCTACGAGACTAGATATCAATTACAGGAAAAGGTCTGTAAAAAATACAAACACATGGAGGCTAAACAATACACTACTTAATAACGAAGTGATCACTGAAGAAATCAAAGAGGAAATCAAAAACTACCTAGAAACAAATGACAATGGAGACACAACGACCCAAAACCTATGGGATGCAGCAAAAGCAGTTCTAAGAGGGAAGTTTATAGCAATACAAGCCTACCTTAAGAAACAGGAAACATCTCGAATAAACAACCTGACCTTGCACCTAAAGCAATTAGAGAAAGAAGAACAAAAAAAAACCCCAAGGTTAGCAGAAGGAAAGAAAACATAAAAATCAGATCAGAAATAAATGAAAAAGAAATGAAGGAAATGATAGCAAAGATCAATAAAACTAAAAGCTGGTTCTTTGAGAAGATAAACAAAATTGATAAACCATTAGCCAGACTCATCAAGAAAAAAAGGGAGAAGACTCAAATCAATAGAATTAGAAATGAAAAAGGAGAAGTAACAACTGACACTGCAGAAATACAAAAGATCATGAGAGATTACTACAAGCAACTCTATGCCAATAAAATGGACAACCTGGAAGAAATGGACAAATTCTTAGAAAGGCACAACCTGCCAAGACTGAATCAGGAAGAAATAGAAAAAATGAACAGACCAATCACAAGCACTGAAATTGAAACTGTGATTTAAAATCTTTCAACAAACAGTCCAGGACCAAATGGCTTCACAGGCAAATTCTATCAAACATTTAGAGAAGACACCTATCCTTCTCAAACTCTTCCAAAATATAGCAGAGGGAGGAACACTCCCAAACTCATTGTACGAGAGCACCATCACCTTGATACCAAAACCAGACAAGGATGTCACAAAGAAAGAAAACTACAGGCCAATATCACTGATGAACATAGACGCAAAAATCCTCAACAAAATACTAGCAAACAGAATCCAACAGCACATTAAAAGGATCATACACCATGATCAAGTGGGGTTTATTCCAGGAATGCAAGGATTCTTCAATATACGCAAATCAATCAATGTGATAAACCATATTAACAAACTGAAGGAGAAAAACCATATGATCATCTCAGTAGATGCAGAGAAAGCTTTCGACAAAATTCAACACCAATTTATGATAAAAACCCTGCAGAAAGTAGGCATAGAGGGAACTTTCCTCAACTATAATAAAGGGCATATATGACAAACCCACAGCCAACATCATCCTCAATGCTGTAAAACTGAAACCATTTCCACTAAGATCAGGAGCAAGACAAGGTTGCCCACTCTCACCACTCTTATTCAACATAGTTTTGGAAGTTTTAGCAACAGCAATCAGAGAAGAAAAAGAAATAAAAGGAATCCAAATCAGAAAAGAAGAAGTAAAGCTGTCACTGTTTGCAGATGACATGATACTATACATAGAGGATCCTAAAGATGCTACTAGAAAACTACTAGAGCTAATCAATGAATTTGGTAAACTAGCAGGATACAAAATTAATGCACAGAAACCTCTGGCATTCCTATACACTAATGATGAAAAATCTGAAAGTGAAATCAAGAAAACAGTCCGATTTACCATTGCAAGAAAAAGAACAAAATATCTAGGATAAACCTACCTAAGGAAACAAAAGACCTGTATGCAGAAAATTATAAGACACTGATGAAAGAAATTAAGATGATACATATAGATGGAGAGATATACCATGTTCTTGGATTGGAAGAATCAACATTGTGAAAATGACTCTACAACCCAAAGCAATCTACAGATTCAATGCAATCCCTATCAAACTACCACTGGCATTTTTCACAGAACTAGAACAACAAATTTCACAATTTTTATGGAAACACAAAAGACCCCGAATAGCCAAAGCAATCTTGAGAACGAGAAATAGAGCTGGAGGAATCAGGCTCCCTGACTTCAGACTATACTACAAAGCTACAGTAATCAAGACAGTATGGTTCTGGCACAAAAACAGAAAGATAGATCAATGCAACAGGATAGAAAGCCCAGAGATAAACCCACGCACATATGGTCACCTTATCTTTGATAAAGGATGCAGGAATATACAGTGGAGAAAGGACAGCCTCTTCAATAAATGGTGCTGGGAAAACTGCACAGGTACATGTAAAAGTATGAGATTAGATCACTCCCTAACACCATGCACAAAAATAAGCTCAAAATGGATTAAAGACCTAAATGTGAGGCCAGAAACTATCAAACTCTTAGAGGAAAACATAGGCAGAATACTCTATGACATAAATCACAGCAAGATCCTTTTTGACCCACCTCCTAGAGAAATGGAAATAAAAACAAAAATAAACAAATGGGACCTAATGAAACTTCAAAGCTTTTTCACAGCGAAGGAAACCATAAACAAGACCAAAAGACAACCCTAAGAATGGGAGAAAATGTTTGCAAATGAAGCAACTGTCAAAGGATTAATCTCCAAAATTATAAGCAGCTCATGCAGCTCAATAACAAAAAAAAACCCAATCCATAAATGGGCAGAAGACCTAAATAGACATTTCTCCAAAGAAGATATACAGATTGCCAACAAACACATGAAAGAATGCTCAACATCACTAGTCATTAGAGAAATGCAAATCAAAACTACAATGAGATATCATCTCACACCAGTCAGAATGGCCATCATCAAAAAATCTAGAAACAATAAATGCTGGAGAGGGTGTGGAGAAAAGGGAACACTCTTGCACTGCTGGTGGGAATGTGAATTGGTTCAGCCACTATGGAGAACAGTATGGAGGTTCCTTAAAAAACTACAAATAGAACTACCATATGACCCAGCAATCCCACTAGTGGGCATATACCCTGAGAAAACAATATTTCAAAAAGAGTCATGTATCACAGTGTTCACTGCAGCTCTATTTACAATAGCCAGGAGATGGAAACAACCTAAGTGTCCATCATTGGATGAATGGATAAAGAAGATGTGGCACATATATACAATGGAATATTACTCAGCCCTAAAAAGAAACGAAATTGAGCTATTTGTAATGAGGTGGATGGACCTAGAGTCTGTCATACAGAGAGAAGTCAGAAAGAGAAAGACAAATACCATATGCTAACACATATATATATGGAATTTAAGAGAAAAAAATGTCATGAAGAACCTAGGGGTAAGACAGGAATAAAGACACAGACCTACTAGAGAATGGACTTGAGGATATGGGGAGGGGAAAGGGTAAGTTGTGACAAAGAGACAGAGAGGCATGGACATATATACACTACCAAACGTAAGGTAGATAGCTAGTGGGAAGCAGCCGCATAGCACAGGGAGATCAGCTCGGTGCTTTGTGACCGCCTGGAGGGGTGGGATAGGGAGGGTGGGAGGGAGGGAGACGCAAGAGGGAAGAGATATGGGAACATATGTATATGTATAACTGATTCACTTTGTTTTAAAGCACAAACTAACACACCTTTGTAAAGCAATTATACTGCAATAAAGATGTAAAAAAAAAAAAAAAAGCCAAACAGCCTCCTGAAATAAAGACACATTTGAAATCTGTTATCAGTGGTTTTACTCTCTTAGATATAATTTTATAAATTAATAATAGACAAACATGATCCTGCATGAGTTATTATCTTTAAAGTGTTATTAAATAGGGCTTCCCTGGTGACGCAGTGGTTGAGAGTCTGCCTTTCGATGCAGGGGACACGGTTTCGTGCCCCGGTCCGGGAAGATCCCACATGCCGCGGAGCGGCTGGGCCCGTGAGCCATGGCCGCTGAGCCTGCGCGTCCGGAGCCTGTGCTCCGCAACGGGAGAGGCCAGAACAGTGAGAGGCCCATGTACCGCAAAAAAAAAAAAAAAAAAAAGTAAAATGTTATTAAATAAATATTCCTTAACAAAATTTCCTCCAGAAATAATTATATAGTTATTTGATTTTTCTTGCACTTTAATTAGAAATAGGTCCCCATTCTCTGAAAATGTAAAACAAAATAGCATTCTCTTGAATTGTCTCTTAAGTCTTTGAAACTCTGAGCATATAATTTTAATATAAAAAATAACTGAAATAAGTCTACATAATCTGATTGCTTTATTATTTTTCTCTTCTGATAATCTCTAAACGTGGTTTCCAGTGTAAAATAGAACATAAATATTCTTAATTCAAACCATGTAGGCAAATTTACAACTAAATGCCTCTTTTGTAATCACTAAATAAGGCATTTAACTAAGAATGTTGTTTACAGAAAAGTGTTTGGTTGACTTTTTTAAAGTGAATTTAACGCTCATTAAAGCAGAGTATTGACAGCCCTAGATATCTCTTGGACATACTTGTAGAAGCGAGCACAATTCGTCCTTCATCCTATAGTGATTTCCCCCAGTTTCTTGCTCAAAAACTACCCGGAAACCCTAGAGAAATGTCCCTGCAGGTGTGCTGAGTGAAGATTTTTTTAAAATCCCAGCTGAAATATATCTTGCTTCTGTAGCATCTAAAGGACAGCATGGGGTTCTGAGGCCTGCAGACAATGAGCAATCCATTCACTCAGAAAAACTTTTTAGTATATTTTTTAGCATGAACTTTATTTGTATTTAAGAGGAGAGGTACAGTTTTAATGATCACTATGAACTTCCATCAGCAGGTAGACATCTTTGTCTAGCTCAAGGGAAGGGCAAGGAACTGCGTAGAGATACCTTGCCATTGGGGTAATTCATAAGATATGTTCCACTACAGTTCATATTCTGTCCTTGGAGAGATGAAAATCAATCACTATAACAGTGACTCTCAGTCTTTCTTTTATTTAATACACCTGAGGAATATGACCAAACTCCTATTTCCCACCAGGTACAGTGGCCTGAGGTCATGATGTTCCTACTATTTGAGAAACACTGCTCTGTAATTTATTTAAATGTTTTCTCCTTTGATGGAATTGTCACACCAAGATGGAGATTATTTACCATGGCTGTACCTATACAGTCTTGTTACCTATATTGTCAAATGTGAAAGAGAGTAGAAAGTACTTTGTCCTGCCCCAGAAGCCAGAACTATAACCAATGGAGGGAAATCACTGAAACTTAGCTTTCTTTTCCCTTGAGTGTACAGAGCGGCTCAACAATAAGACACGACCAATAATGTAAAGGATTGCTTCTATAGAGCTGCATTGTCTTTCAATGAAAATTTTAAGAAGATACTAAGTGATATCTACCTGGGGTTATTATAGAAAAAAGAACATGTTCCATTGGGAAAATCCTGATGGGTATCACAATACTAAGTGTCACAATACAGTAGTACAACATCACAGTACCTCACCTCACTCACTAGCACATCAATTTCTTAAACAATTATTTAACCTTAGGCAATTTATAGAAACCTGACTCACGGTGAGTTAGTCAATTTTTTTTTCTTTGTGGTACGCAGGCCTCTCACTGTTGTGGCCTCTCCCGTTGCAGAGCACAGGCTCCGGACGCGCAGGCTCAGCGGCCATGGCTCACGGGCCTAGCTGCTCCGAGGCATGTGGGATCTTCCCGGACCGGGGCACGAACCGGCGTCCCCTGCATCGGCTGGCAGACTCTCAACCACTGCGGCACCAGGGAAGCTGGAGTCAGTCAATTTTTAACCTACACATGTGTCTATAGTGTTGTGAGATTAACATGATATAATGAATATTAATGCTCATTTTGGAACCTAGTCCTATTGGATGCTATGAAATATAACGCATCTTCAGCCTTATGTTATAAATCAGTCTCAATACATTACCCTGTTAGGACTGTCATTTGGAAAAACTTAAACAAAACAATAAAATAACATTTGGTAGAAACCCTAATTAGGGAAAGAAATAGTTCCAAATGACAGATAGCAGAAGGGTTTGGAGTTCTTCCTCTGTGAAAATGACAACATTCACTTATAAAGTTTTATAATAAAATGCCAACCCAGTAATGAGCTCTTTGAACTAGGTACAGTAAATCAATACCCCCCCAAAGTAAATGATGCCTATATTGATTTGGGGTGAGACAGGGAGACAACTCCAGGGAAGCCTTGGCAAATTTTAATGAAGCTGAAATGGAAATAAAGGTAGAAGAAAGAAAAAATTTAACTGAAAAACACTTCTGTGTGTGTGTGTGCTGACAAACTACATTCCATATTACCATGCTAATTTTTAGTAACAGAGAAATGAATGACAGCAGTTGTGTCCAATGCACTTTAAGAAGAGGCTGTGGAAAGACAGGTCATGTGCCACTAAGTATTGAATATATCCCAATTTGACAAGACCAGATGAGTGCTACAGTGTGTCAAGTTTCATAATCACAGATACTACTGCATTGCTAAGTTTTTGAGAAATAAGCTGGAAGTACTGAGAGATCTTGGATTAGAGAAAGACTAATCATAAATCTAAGTAACACAAGATTAACTATAAAATTCCTGGTTTGTGCAGAAATTCATATGTTGTTTTAAAAATCTTTTACCTGGGATCCATTGAATATAAATGTCATGAGATCAAGAAGAGAATAAACATTTAAGGTTATTCCCTCTTTTAATTCTAATATCATTTTTATTCATTTATTCAATAAATATGTATTAAGCACCAATTACATGCCAGACAACATTCTAGGTACAGGAGAATCAGCAATGAATAAAACAGAAAAACTCCATGTACTAATGAGCCTTACATCCTAATGGAAAGAGAAAGATAATGAACAACAGAAATAAGTAAAATATATGTAAAATGGTTTTGTATATTTTATGTAAAAGTGACGTGAAAAAAAAATAAAGCAAAAAAAATTGAAATTGGGTGGAAGTGGGAGGTTTCAATTCCAATTTATTTGTGGTCATGGAATATTCTCTTAACGGGAGTCACTGGAACAAAGACCCATATAAGGTATACAGGCAAGTCCCCAGCTATCAAAGTAAAGAGATTTTTAGTCACAGGGACACCAAACCCCAAGTCCTGAAGCAGAAGCCTGCCAGGTGAGTTCTAGGAAGAGCAAGGTGGTCAGTGTGGCTGGAGAAGGGGAAGTGAGAGGAAGAAGAGTAGGGGATAAAGTCACAGGAAATGATGGGACAGATGGCATGGGGCCTTGAAGGCCATAATGAGTTTCGTTTTCACTCCGTTTGAGATTGAAGCCACTGGAGGATTCTGAGCAGAAATGAGACATGATCTTTTTTTTTTTTTTTTGTAATAGGGTCACTCTGGATGCTATTTTGAGAAGAGAATGTAAGCAATCACGGGCAGAAGAAGGGAGACCCAACCTTATTAGTCACATTGGTTTTCTCTTGCTGCTGTAACGAGTGACAAGAAACTTAGGAGCTTAAAATAGTACAATTTTGTTATCTTACAGTTCTGTAGGTTAGAAGTCTGCACACGTTTCTCTGGGCTAAACTCAAGGTGTCAGGAGGGCTGGTTCCTTTCTGAAAGCTCTAGGGCAGAATCCATTTCCTGGCTTTTTCCAGTTTCGAGTGGCTGCCCATATTTCTTGGCTTGTGACCTTTCCTCCACATTCAGAACCTGCAAAGCTGCATCTCTCTTAATGTCCTTTCAGTGGAACGGCTCACTCTGACTCTGATCATTCTTCTTTCTTACCACATGCTGGAAATGTTCTCCATTTTTAAGGACCCAGTGATTAGATTGCATTTACCTGGGTAATTCAGGATAATGTCCCCATCTCAAGATCCTTAACTTAATCTTCTCTGCAAAGTCCCTTTTGCCATCTAAGGTACCATATTCACAGGGTCTAAGGACTAGGACATGTGCATCTTTAGGAAATGGGATGGAGAGACATGATTCTGCCTACCACACACATTTACCACAATCTACTTTTTACTTATATTATTCTTATTTGTGCATGTACCTTGTTCCCTTTACAAAACCACTTATTCTCTGCAGGGTTCGACTTGGTGGGTCTATTTCACCTCGGTAGCCATGTCTCGTTTCCAGTACCTAGTCCTTTCTTGGCTAGCCTGTATCACTGCCTACTTAGCTTGCAGTTTCCATTCTAATCAGCAAAAGGTAAGGCAAAATAGAGTAATAATAGAATCCCAAAGACTTCTAGGATCTAAAATCAATTACAGGGTATAGGAGGTTGTATTTACTCTCCATGCATAGGAATTTTTATATTCACACTGGCATGGTCATAAAAAGGGATCCCTGAAGATATATAAAAGTACGAGACCACCATCAGTGTGAAGGCAGGAGGACAGACTATATGACATATGGAGTTGTGTTTCCAGCTCTAGGACTCCATGACAAAAGTCCCTTAAATGAATAAAAATGGGCTCACTAAAAGCAAAGTGAAATATTTGTCATTAGTCTACTCTAAGCACTTTATATTTTCAAAGATTTTTCATTGTTCCTCAAACATATGGTTAGTCTATCAGATGTTTCCCCCCCCACGATAAAGTTTAATATAAAGTAATGATTCTCATTTAAATTCCAGGTAAGGATGATCTATGGCTTATGGAATCTGATGCATGCGACTGATCTTTGGAATGAAAGTCCTCATTAAGTTATCAAAGATAATAGTCACTTCCATTGAAGAATAAGCACAATTTGCAAAGAATACATTAATATCCACATCTGTGATATTTCGAGAGAGAGTAACTCAGCAGTGACAGCTAGTGAAAGTGACTGACAAATGTGAAGATTAAAAGATTAGTATGAATCAAGAATCAGTTTATGAATTTCATGAGTCATAAGTGTTCACAGTGTTTCTGCCAGGCCTCACCAGCCTGCAGGTACAAATGGCATGGGGTTCAGAGTTGTCATTGTGTTCCAACAGCCCTTGCTCCCCATTTGCACATACATGACACCTCCTCCTTATAAACTTCTCAAACAGGCACTTGAACCAGGCTTCTCAGCTGTAGTCTTTATTTGCTAAGCAGAGTACCTTTCCTCTTTTCTTGTCCTTGACCTCTTTTCTGGGAACTGCAGAATTGTTCATGTGTTGTCTCATGAACACAGACCACTGTCACCCTTGCCAGGTACGGCCACTGGGGGCTTGTGGTACTCCTGTTGGTCTGTCATGTCTGCTGGCACCTGCCTAACCCCACCATCGCTTCTGGGACATTCAAGTTGCCAGAGTTGTTTAGAGTTCTATCAAAATGAGAAAGTGCATTTATTCCTCCTTTCTGCGTAAACTCTGTTAAATATTCTTTTGAAGGGGTTCCAAAGCATTGTGCCCCACGTCTTACTACGTTTAGTGAATGAGTGAATGGCTTTTAAGTTTGCATTTAGCAGTCCCATTCGTTACCAAACCCTCAGACAAATACTGTATCAGGGATTTTTTTTTCTACGCTAGGTTTTTCTGCCTTGACATTTTTTTCCTTTGCATCTTCTCAAATTCTCATTCAAGTTGGCCCCTAGCAGGTGTGGTTTACCAGTTCAACAGACACACTCCAGACTTTCAATCCTAATAGGAAATATAGCTTAAGCTAAAGCTTGGGCCCTCTACACATGTAAAAGACTTAGATTAATTAAACAGTGAAGTCTGAAAAATTATGTGATTAGAATAAAACTTTTTTCATTCCTACTTTTTCAAAACTGTGTTTAAAAAATTTTTGTTTCCTAGCATGTTTTTTTCAACTGCTGCCCAAAGAGCTGTTCTGGTTCAAAGAGGATAATTCTCTATAAAACCAGTTGTTTAAGATAATGGTAAGACCTGTGGTGGGGCACTGATCTCCATCATTATTTGAAATAACAGAGCAATGACTACAGTTAAACTGTGAATAAAGTCAGAAACTAGTCGTGCCAACTGATATCTATAACATGACCTCAGATTCATATATTCCTTCCTTTAGTTATTTGTTCATTCAGCAACTGTTTAATAAATTCTGAAGACGTTCCAGGCTCTTCTGAATTTCTGCAGAGTAATGGTGAGCAAAAGCAAATGTAATCATACAAATTAAGGCATAATTACAGTGACAAATGCTATAAAGAAAGGGGTTATGAGGGACCGTGGGGAGAACAGACCCACAGTGTGGCCAGAGGAAATCTCTGAGGCAGAAATAATTGAACAGAGATAGGTGGGATGAGTGGGATTTAATCAGGGGAAAAAGGGAAAGGAAACATAGCTCAGACAGAGACCCCAGTGTATAAGAAGGCCCAGACCAAGACTCCGAAAGGAGGCTACATAGATGGAGGGCAGAAAGGGACCAGGGAGGGGCATCGTGTTCAGTGAAGCTAGTGGAGAAGCCGGGGAAGAGCATGAAAAGAACATGAAAAGACTTGGAAGAATTTAGTCTTTATCCTAAATGCAGCTGAAAGTCAGAGGAAAAATTTATGTCTGGTAGGTAGGATGTGGGGAGGGCAGGAAAAATCTGCAGGACTTGGTAATGAACTGGAAATAGGGAGGAGAGAAGACCACGGTGACTCCTAGCCTTGAGGAACAGAATGAATGGACGGTTGTGGCACTCATTGGGCCAAGAGGCTGATTGGAGGGGAGAGTCACGAGAAAAGTTTCTTTTTTTTTTTTAATTTTTGTTTTCTATTGGAATATAGTTGATTTACAGTGTTGTGTTAGTTTCAGGTGTACGGCAAAGTGATTCAGTTACACATATACGTATATCCATTCTTTTTCAGATTCTTTTCCCATATATGTTATTACAGAGTATTGAGTAGAGTTCCCTGTGCTATACAGTAGGTCCTTGTTGGTGATCTATTTTATATACAGTAGTGTATATATGTTAATCCCAAACTCGTAATTTATCCCTCCGCCTGCCTTTCCCCTTTGGTAACCGTAAGTTTGTTTTCAACGTCTGTCAGGTTGTTTCTGTTTTGTAAGCTCAGAATGTCACCACTTTAATACAGGGAGGAAGACTGTCATGTAAAGAAATAACTTGACCCTGTTATCTTGATATTTATCTCTCCCTTCTGAACCTAACACAGGTTCTGATATTCAGTGAGAGCTTAACAATGAGCTATTACAAGGTTTCTCAAGCTTAGCACTGCAGACTTTTCAAGCAGGACAATTCTTTGTTGTGGGAGCTGTCCTGCGAATTGCAGGATGTTTAGCAGCGTCCCTGGTCCCTACCCACTAGGTGCCAGTAGCAAGCAGCCTTCTCCTTAGATGTCACAACCAAAAATATTCCAGACACAGCCCAGGGTCCCCTGGGGGACAAAATTGCCCTGTGGGATAAATGAACTGATCATATTAAAATATGATTAGTGCTATTATTGAGCTGTACGCAGTGGGACCAGACTATAAGAAATCTATACTGTTTGAGGAGATAGGAGACACTGCCTGGAAAAGTCTCATAGAAGAAGTGATGCTTTGGGTGGCCCATGATGAAAGAGTAGAAAAGAACTACATAGAAAAAAACCATTCCTGGCAGGCACACATGTATGCCTCCCGCTGTAAGACATGTGCAGGCTTGACTGCTCACCCCTATGCTACACTGGTCCATACTTTCTTGTCCATGCACTCCTATCTTTTTGAGGTCTTTGGGTAACGTTTGCTTATATCCACACCTGTATTGTATTAGGTTCTCTAATCTTTAGTAGTTAGAGACACAGAACTTCTTTTTATTTCCCTGAAGGCTTGAGATCAATAGAAAGGGTCAGCATAAGCCAGGGTTCCTGTCCTTAATTCTTGAGGGAGAGAAAAGATAATCAAGGTGAGAGCACACCAACTCCAAAATATTCCAATATGCTATGGCTAATACCTCAATAATTTGCCCAATGTTGTGTCTGTCAGGTCAGCTGCCAGGAAAATATCCATCAGTGTGATTTTCACCCAACTTCTTCACTTTACCTTGTCTTCCTACCATCAGATTCCAGTTCTGCACAATTCTTGGATTTGAATGTTTCAGATGACTCAGAGGAAACACTGTAAAATGGCTTTATATGACAAATTTTATGCAATTTTGTAATCTAAAATAGATGAGAATCTATTGTGGGAAAGGCTGCTTACAATTGATTGTATTAGACATTTTCTATTTCATGAAATTAATAGCATGTCATTCAAACTTCTTTGCTAACAGCTTACTTTCAATTTCCTACCCCTTAGATGGGTCATGTATGGCATTAATAACTTTCCCAATCATAGCAGTAATTGTTTTTACATTCAACTAAAATGTCTGATAACATTAGCAGTTTCCTGATTAAAAAATGTACTGAAGGAAGAATAGTCACAAATGTGATAGAACTAAAATGACATTAGGCAGAAATTATTCTCTAGAATTATCAAAGGAAGACATGTGGTTTCTGCCCTAAATCTGCTACTTGCAAATAATTTGATAACAATTGGGATATTTTTACTACCTACTTCCATGTAGTTTCTGTTATTCTCCCAGATTTTAATAGTATAAAATGTAACCATAGTATATAGAGTAATAATTCTTGTTTATCCATCAGACAAAACTGACCATATATCTTATTACTGACTATCTGATTATGTGATTACAAGTAATATTAGAATCCTTAAACAATTTATTATTTTCTCCTTTATTTATAAAACATTATATGTTTCATACCTTCTATTTAAAGCCTCTTGATGCTATATGTTTTTTTAACATATATATATTTGATTTTCATATATTCTCCACTCAAACTCTGTGAAAGAGTAGGAATTAGTATTCTCAATTTCCTATTTCTCAATTTCCTATTTCTCAACCATTGAGAAAATAGTCTCAAATGGTTACACATAACCCACTTCAGATTGGCACTTTGAGGTGAACTGGATTAGAACACAGCTCTTTGTTTCCCAAAGTCAAGGCTTTCCCCCATAAGCTCACGTACTATTGAGAAAAGGCAGATTATGGGGACTTGCTGAGGCAGAAAGGGAGAATGATGAGCTGCACTTTTAGGAATAAAATCTAAGGACACAGTCCACTGAATCACATTAGAACCTCAGAAGTACAAAAATGGCTGGAGAACAGAGATCCCCAAAGGGAAAAACATCTAAGTTTTTAAAGATCTTTCCTTTACCTCTTTCCCCAGTCCAATGTTTGTGCTTGTGATTAATAGTGAAACACATGAAAATTTCTTTGTGCTTCAAAAAGAAAAGCTGGAGTATTAAAGACAAATATAAGATTAAAGACTTAAATGTAAGACATGACACCATAAAACTCCTAGAAGAGAACATAGGCAAAATATTCTGTGACATAAGTGATAGCAATATTCTTTTAGGTCAGTCTCCCAAGGCAAAAGAAATAAAAGCAGAAATAAACAAAGGAACCTAATCATATTTATAAGCTTTTTCACAACAAAGGAAACCATAAACAAAACAAAAAGACAACCTACGGACTGGGAGAAAATATTTGCAAACAATGTCACAGCCAAGGGATTAATTTCTAAAATATACAAACAGTTCATACAGCTCAATATCAAAAAAGCAACCCAACCAAAAATAGGACAGAAGACCTAAACAGACATGTCTCCAAAGAAGACATGCAGATTGGCTAGTGGGCACATGAAAAAATGATCAACAACTGCTCATTATCAGAGAAACGTGAATCAAAACTACAATGAGGTATCACCTCACACCAGTCAGAATCACCATCACCAAAAAGTCTACAAATAATAAATGCTGGAGAGGGTGTGGAGAAAAGGGAACCCTCCCACATTGTTGGCAGGAGTGGAAATTGGTGCAGCCACTGTGGAAAACATATGAACCAGCAATACCAATTCTAGGTATTCATCTAATTTGAAAAGATGCATGCACCCCAATGTTCATAAAAGCACTCTTTACAATAGCTAAGACATGGAAGCAAACTAAAAGTCCATCAACAGATGAATGGATAAAGAAAATGTGGTACACACACACACACACACACACACACACACACACACACAATGGAGTATTACTCAGCCATTAAAAAAGAATGAATTAATGCCATTTTCAGCAACATGGATGGACCTGGAAATTATCATACTAAGTGAAGAAAGTTAGACAGAGAAAGGCAAATATTATATGATATCACTTATATGTGGAATCTAAAAAATAGTACAGATAAATTTATTTACAAGACAGAAACAGACTACAAACATAGAAAACAAACTTATGGTTACCAAAGGGGAAGGGAGGGAGGGATAACTTAGGAGTATGAGATTAACATATATACACTACTATATATAAATACATAAACAGTAAGGACCTACTGTGTAACACAGGGAACTATATTCAATATCTTGTAATAACGTATAATGGAAAATAATCTGAAAAATTATATATATAATAGTATATATATATAAAAGTGTATGTACATATAAAAAACTGAAACTAACAATATGGCTGTATACCTGAAACTAACAGTATTGTAAATCAGCTATTTAATCAGTCTCTATTTCTGCTTTGCAAATAAGATCATCTATACCATTTTTTTAGATTCCACATACATACAATGTAATATTACTCAGCCATTAAAAGGAACAAAATTGGGTCATCTGTAGAGATGTGGATGGACCTAGAGAGTGTCATACAGAGTGCATTAACTCAGAAAGAGAAAAACAAATATTGTATATTAACGCATATATGTGGAATCCAAAAATCTTATTTTTACAGAGACAGGCCCTGCAAACATTGGCTACAGCTAGGAAATATTACAGTTAATAGATCTCTTTGTGAAGTCATGCAGGCTGATGGAACGATGGTCAGCAGCTTAGTCTTTGGATGGGCAGTAGCAGCTGCTGGTTCAGTGGTTAATGCATCATTTCTTAAATATTTAATACAATAAGAATTCCATGCTTATGGGTCCTTGTAACGTCTGCTGGACTTCTCAATGACACAGCTGCAAAGTAAAGAAACCAACCCTTCTTCAGGGTTCCAGGCTGGAGCCCACGTGGTTCTTCCATAGGTGCTTCCTGCTTCTCCAGCCTCATTCCTACCACTTTTCTTCCTCTTCCTAAGCCTGGCCATGCAAACATGCCAGGCTCTTCCACTAGGATTCATCACTGGCTTTTCTTCCACTAGGATTCATCACTGGCTTTTCTCCCAGCCTAGTACTCCTGGTCTTTACATTTCTAGGTGCTTCTCCTTCTCCAGGTCTCAGTTTAGAGTCACTTCCTTAGACAGGCCTCCCTCGTCTCCCCATTTAAAGTCATTTTTCTTTGACCCAGATGTTTCCTATCTCAGCCTCTTATATGCAGTATTGCATTTGTTTATTGTTTGCCCCCTTCCATGAGGGCAGTAATTATGCTCTCTTAGTGTTCAATAAACATCTGCTGAAGGAATTCTAATGCCTCACATTTTTCTGAAAGTAGGAAAAGCAGTCAACTTTCTAATTTTCCAGTGCATTCACGGAGTGGATATCTTATACAATTTCATGTTTCTTGCCCTCCATCACTTCCGCTAAACACCATAGTAAATAAGAATTAAAATAATTCCCAGATTAACATTTCCATGTAATATCATGACATATAGAAATTACCATTTTAATATATGTATAATTAAGAAGGAACTATTTCTCCCAGGCCCTAAGTAGGTTCCTAGGCTGCAAAAGCAACGCTAGCTTCTTTGTATCCAAAGTTTGCTACCTCCTATTGAATGGTATGCTAAGTGCTTTACACACATTTTCTTCCTCAGTTCCTCAAATAATCCTACATTAAGTTTTATTATCTTAATTTTTCAAATGAGGAAAACAAACCTTAAAACATGATGCTAATTTGAGAGAGTGCTTGTTTGTTAAGATCTGTCTGACTGCAAGCTCTTTTCACCATACTATGCTGTTTCCCCAAGGTACTTTCAAAAAGTTTATTCAAAGGAAATTTTTATAATATTATGGGATCATGTAGGATTAATAATCACAGGGCTTTAAACTAGATATTCTAGGATTTGACCTTCCTGTCTGGGAAACCCTGAAAATCAGGTATTAAGGCTAACATATTTTATTATGTCATATGTCTGGCGTTCTAGCTGAGCCTAAATTGAACTTCAGATACATCCTGGCATGTCTCATGGGTTGGTGAGGTCAAAAGATTATCATCTTTCCCCAATGTCTCTTTGCTTGTAGGGATTTATACCTGCTTATTTCCAGTAGAGAAACGTGCTTGTGGGAAGGGGAAGTCCTTGTGTGCTTGCTTGAATAGAGAGAAAAATGGTCAATAGGAACAATAGCCTGGTTTCATTACTGTGATGATTAATTTTGTGTGTTGAGCTGACTGGTCTCATGGATGCCTGTAGAGCTAGTAAAACAATATATCTTGATGTGTCTGTCAAGGTGCTTCTGGAAGAGATTAGCATTTGATTCAGTAGACTGAGTAAAGAGATTTGCTCATTCAAATGCGGGCAGGCATTATCCAATCCATTGAGGGCCCCAAGAGAACATAAAAGCAAAGGAAGGGCGAATTCTCTCTCTTCTTGAGCTGAGCGGTCCATCTCCTACCCCTGGACATCTGAGCTCCTAGATCTTGGGATTTGCAGCTGTGGGACTCACACAAGCAGCTCCTGGTGTGCAGGCTTTCAAAGTAGGACTGAATTACACCACCAGCTTTCTTGGGTCTCCAGTTTGCAGACAGCAGATCGTGGGACTTCTTGGCCTCCATAGCTGTGCAAGGCAATTCCTATAATAAATCTCCTCTAACTTACATCTGCGTACATCCTCTTTCTTCTGTTTCTCTGGAGTTCCGTGACTAATACAATGACCCTATGCCATCCTCATGGATTAAGTAAAAACCCTTTGGAGAGAATTAATTCAGACAAAGGTTGAAGGCACTTCGAAAATCAATAAAGTGTTTTATGAGATATGAAAACAGCATTTCCCCACTTCCACATGGGATCAAGCTTGGTCCCAGCACCCTAAGGACAAAAGGAAACCTAGGAACATTTCAGCGCTTTGAATATGGCAGTCATGGAGACATCAGAAACAGGACTGAGGCTGTTCCAATAGCCCCCCAGGCACTAAAGACTGTAGGGCCCAGAGCAGGCTGCCCCAAAATGTGCCTCAATGGCTACTGATTACTTTGAATTAGTTACTTAAGAAAGAATCAGTGCAAGAGGGACACTCTGACCCTCCTCCCTGGCTCCTTAAAGCAGCAAATAGATCTGTCACATGAGAGGGCATTCCCTGCATCTGGAGGCAGGAAGACACTCTTATCACCACAGACAGGGAATTTGGGGCTGAATTTGTTACTTATTAAATTTACTACCCTAAGCCCAAACTCTGTATAGATTCTTCACTAATGAACCCCCTCCGAACCCAGGCTTCTTTGTCCTATCAAGTCCTCACAAATTTATTGTTTCTTTGAAAAATGTAAGAGCTGCCCGCTTTGTTCACTTCTTAGGTCCCATTTCTATGAGACCGCCATGGACATGTATCAAAATTTGTTTCTTAAATCTGTCATGTGTCAATTCTATCATTAGTGCAGCCACAAAGAACTGGAGAGAGGTAGAGGGGAAATTTTTCCCTTCCTGACAAGACCACTAAGAGGACTGTCTTGGAAGAAATGAGAACCTATTTGAGTGATGACGTTAGACACCCCTGTGGACCGCAAGCCATCCTACAGCACAGATGTGGGTAATGAGCCAGTGAATTAAGAGTAGTATAATCTGACAAGTACAGGAGCATTTGTATTCACTTCATGTATCCGCGCTGTGATTTTTTGCCCTAGTTTTCAGCTCGGTTTAGCAGGTCCATTATTGATACTTCAATGACTTTTGACTTCTTCATTGATGAAGTTCTGAGTTCTGATTAGCTGAGTGATTGCAATTTCCCTTTATAAACTAATAATTTTCAACAATACTATCCTTTATCTAGCATTTGCCTTTTTTGTGTGTGTAAAAAATCTTCTAATACAAAAGAATGTATTAAAGATTTGGTTTTCTTTTTAAAATATGGGTTGTTTTATAAAATATGTCTTAAGAACTATGTAACCAATGACTTTCCTGAAGGAAACTGAAAAGATTTTTGGTAAGGAAAATTCCATTTACAATACAAAAGAACCATTAACCAATTCCCATAGACCACAAATTTATCTTTAAACAATTAAATGTTTGACTAAGAATCCTCAACATTGGAAAAGTGGAAGTGGTTATCTTTAAAAATGTCACTGTACTATTCTCTGAATACTTTGAGTTCAGCTAATTATAAGAACTCTTCTTCATTTAACATAGTTTAAGTGTTAATAATTTAAAATACTTAAATCAAAGCTGTTAAGACCATGGGGATAAAAGAGTTCTCTCCAAATTGTCTTTATGGAAACAGTATACTGGCATGAGAGATTGTTACAGTAAATCACTCCTGTCTGTCACATCCTTTGGCAAAGTGACATGCTACTCCTGCCATCAAGACCTGGAGTCTATTTCTTCACCTTCTTGTATCTGGGGTAGTCTTGTGACTTGCTTTGACCAATAGAATGTGGCAAAAGCAAGGCTTTGAACTCTCCCGGGCCTTAAGAGACCTTGCAACATCTGTTCTAGCCCTCTTGGAACCTTGGTTTACCAGGCTGTGGAGGTGACAGGCCAGTTGGAGGTGACAGGTAGAGCAAGCCCGAAATGCATATGTGAATAAAACCATCTCCATCATATAAAGCCTTCAATTGAGTCATCAGATGACTGCAGCCACAGGAGTGACTCCAGATTAGACCAGCAAGAGACTTGCCCAACCCAGAGAATCATGAGGGAAAAAATTATTGTTTTAAGACACAAGATTTTGGACTGATTTGTTATACAGCAACAATAACTAAAATAATTCAAAATAATCTTTCCTTCCCTTGAAAAATAAAATCTCCTGAGAAGTGAGATTTTTTTTTTCGTTTTTGCAAACAGCCTGCTGTTCTAAATTTGTTATTTACTCTAGTGCAATATACTGTTTCAATCTCTGTCAAGTGACAATATGGTAAGTCAGAAGCAATCTGTGAACTGATGAACACAGAAAATTGTGTTGCATTAATACAAAGTGAATGTTGTTTACTTGTGAATCATTTTCACTTGTTTTAGAAGCAAAAAAAAGTGTTTTAAAGGTTAAAATATAGACATAGCCACAAAAAATCTAATATAGAATATTACCATAGATTCTTTTTTTTTTTTTTTTGCGGTACGCGGGCCTCTCACTGCTGTGGCCTCTCCCGTTGCGGAGCACAGGCTCCGGACGCGCAGGCTCAGCGGCCATGGCTCACGGGCCCAGCCACTCCGCGGCATGTGGGATCTTCCCGGACCGAGGCACAAACCCGCGTCCCCTGCATCGGCAGGTGGACTCTCAACCACTGCGCCACCAGGGAAGCCCCTACCATAGATTCTTTTCATTAAACTTCCAATATCAAGAGGGGGAAAATATTATATAATTGGTTGACACACATTTATTGTTTTAATCATTTATTTTATTTTTTAATCACCTGTCAATGAATAAAAATATCAGATCTAGATGGAATTTTAGTGATTATCTAATAGTGACAAGTCCAACTTCTTCATTTTAGCGGTGAGGAAACTGAGGGAATGTGAGTTAGGCATCTTACCCCAAATCATGTAATAAGTTACTGATAGCTATCTCAAATGAAGAGAAACAGAGACTCACAGGTTTCTAACTTGCCCACCGTCCCACAGCTAGTAAGTGGCAGTTCTCGCTGAAACTGGTTTTGTTGATGTAGATCCCAAGAGCACAGGCCAGTTTAACGGTGAAATGGAATGTCAATATCCCTGCCTCATCTGGAAGGGGACTTTTCCTGGCTCTGCCAGGGAACACTCTGGCTGCCTGAGCTATGTTATTTATGACTCATTCTAAATCCCTTAGCACCAGAAACAGAGTTAAGCCTGAGGGATGAGAAGCTCAGAATCAGGCAGTGTGAGAAGCCCCAAACTAATCATAGGTACCATTACAAAATTCTATTTTGTGCCAAGTGCTATACTAAATCCTTCTATGAATTGTGTAAACTGACTCTAGGGAAAGGTTATTGATGTCAGAGCTGCTTATTCAGTGCATCCAAACACACACACACACACACATAGAGAGAGGGAGAGATCCTGCATCAGAGATGCTTTGGTATCTATCTTGCATTTACCTTTATTGGGTGTTGACCTTGAAATGAGAGCCGGGTAAGCCTAGTTTGAAGGCATATGTGAGTATAGATAGTAATCAGGTTTAGCTAGTTCAGTGGTGCTAGGTTATACTGATTACCACTTAAAATCTAGAAGTCAAAAAAAGCAGCTTCCCTGTGTTTGCCTTACAAAGCCAAAACCACATATTGGCAGAAGCATTCCCACAGAAGGCTGAAATAGAAATGGCATGACATTTGAGTACAACACATTCTATTTATTTAAGCTGTAATTGATATTTGTCCTTGAGACTTTTAATTTAATTTGTCCACCATGAAAGAAACCATAGCTACTTTACATTCATATTGATGACTTACTCCAAGAATTCCTTTTGATTAAAAAATGATCAGTTTTAATTTAAAGGAATCAACCTGTATTCCTTTTCTAATTTTTTTCTCCTTTACTGCTGAGATTTTTTTCCTCTGAGGCAATACAATGTTACAGCCCATACCCAGGGCTTGGGAGACAGAGTGAGCTGTCTGAGGGCCTAAGGCAGGTGGGTGATTGTAACAGACTCTCTAGTGAGATATGTCTTTGATCAGAAAATGAGACTAGGTGAGCAGAGGCTTGGGGAAATCCAGAACAATTATTGAGTGGTGAGTAGTAAAAGTGAGTCAGGGAGGTATCTTTAACAGGTCCTAGGTTCCCAGGGCAGGAACCAAAATTCCAAAGGACAAGTAAGCCAGGTCTTAGTCAGCTCTGGTGCGGGGCAAGGAGATGAAGAGTTTTAGAGTGGGGTGAGGTAGCTAGCAATGTGATGCAGCAGTACTGACCCACACTGGAGTGCCTGACCGAAGACACAGCGAAGATCTGAGAGAGGCCGGCCGGCCCTGTTTTCACCACTGATCAGTTCGCCTGGAGGAGCCTCTAACCCCAGGACTTAAATGTGAAGCTTTTGATGCACATTTTTTACTTTATTCTGATAATCAGTGGGAACGTTGGGTGGCATACATAACCATCAGCTTTAGAAGAGCACACATTTCACAAAATAAGATATTAAGAAAAGCTGCCGGTTACTACAAATTAAAAGGAACTCAAGTTTTGCCTCCCTTGTAGTAATATATAATACATGTGTGTGCATTCACGTGTGTAACTAACAATAGTCTCAAGAATGTAAAGTCTAAAACATGCAGTGGGAAGCATGAGTCGCTGTCTCCCACCAACAGAAATGACCTGCTTTGTAGAGCGGAGGACATTATCAAGGCCTGCGTTTCAAGTCATCATTAAATCACTGAGCATTCATCTATTACAAGACGAATGGTCTCCTAAATTCATCTAGTGCTGTATTTATTCAGGTGTGCTTGCCAAAGGCTTGTTGGAAGTAGGGTAATCTATCCTTTTTTCTTTTCCTTTGTAAAAGCGTACTATCAATCAGGACATTTCTGTAGCAGTTTAGCAGGAGAGATCAGGGTAGCCTATTATTCATGAATATCTGATAATTTCACACACCCTATTGCATCTAATCTCTCATTACAGGCAGTATTAAAGTGAATTCCCTGATTTCCCCATAAGCTTGGCCATCTATTGAATTGGTGATGTCAATAGAAGTTCAGAATGACCTATTTATAAAGACAGAACATTGTGATGAACAAGATCGTTCCTTTAGAAATGAGAATCTGGACATTCTCAGATATTTATGAAATGAGGTGCTAACTATTCTGCATGTATCAATGAAATACACTGCACAGTATTTTAGGTACGAGAGACCTTAGAAATAATATATCTCAACACCCGTATTTGAAATTAAGAAACTAAGACTCACAGACATCAGTGATGTGCCAAGGTATGGGGCAGAGCACAGAATCCTAACCCATTACACTTCCTGCTGTGCTGCTTTCCCTCCAGATGAGGGACATGTCCTACATATGTGAGGCAAGATAATTTTAAGTCATGTAAGAAATAGCAGAGAATGACACAGTGAACAAATTACTCTTTTTAAATATCTTGCTATATTTCTGGTTTACATCTGGTAGAAAGCCTAGGTATAAAACTAGTGTAATTTTCGATGCTCTGTAATAGCTACTAGTCTCTGATTTTAACAGAGAGTAGGTCAGAGACATAGCAGGCAGCAGCATCTAGCTAGAATTTAATGGCATTATTTTTATTGAATTTATTTTTGAAGTTATCTTCTATTTCTCAAAGTATTTTCCATTTACAGCAGTGATAGAAAGTTTCATTTTAAAAATAAATTAATTTTGGTAACAGAATAGAGTTGATATAAAATATTATATAAATAATAATTCAAGTTATCCTCAGCTTTTGCAAAAATCATGAAAGTGACATCAGATGACTAGAGTTGCATGAAAGCATATATGTCAATATCATTTATACCACTAACTCTAAATTTATAAATTCTTATTTATATTTTTAGAACTCCATGTATTATCTAAAGTTATTTGCATCTACTTAATAATTTTGTAAAATAAGCAAGCATTACGCTCTCTATTTTACAGTGGAAGAGAAATAAAACAACTTATATATGATTACAAAACAAACAAATGAGAGAGCCCCAAGAAAAGTTAAATTCATTTTCTCCTGAGGTTATTCTGCCTGGTACACAGCCCACTCTTGTAGACAGAAGGAATCTTGTCCCACAAGTCAATGAAAATGGAAAGTTTGCTATACAAAACAGCCAGTAGGTATTGAATGGATTTTCGTGGGTTCTAATGTCTAATGCTAGGTAAAGCCATTGTAGTACCTCCTGTCTAAAACATTCAATTCATTGAAATTGGATAAATTGAGATTCATTAACCATTGAGTAAGAGGGAGACGAAGGAAGAGATATACTTTTTAAAATATAACATTACGTTTCTTTTCTTTTTTACCGTGACATCATGGGCAGGTTTATTTGGGTTTGTTTATTTGCTTGTTGGCTTCCAGAAGGTGAATATACCCCACACAGGAGAAGTTTGATGTTGACAAACTTCTGGTGGCAGCAAGACCGCGTCAGCACAACTTCCCAGATAATAAGAGTTGCTTTAACACTATGACTGTTGAACACAAAATCATGCACCTTATTGGAATGTTTATAGAACTGCACAGAGAAAATATATTGCATAAAACTACATAGAAACAAATAGAGTAATAACTGTGTGAATTGGACTAATCACCTGCCTTGTGTCAAGTTTTCTCAAGCTACTTTATTATTCATTATCTCATTGAAGGTTATCTTAATTCTGTAAATGAAGGAAATGAATTTAAACGTCAGGCCTAAGGTCTATTGAATAGTGCCTCAATATCTGCATAAACGTGCCTCCAATGCTATATCCCCATAATGATCTGAGGAAAGAAAACTCTGATTTTTTGGCTATAGCTGATCTATTAAATACTTTGGGTTTTAGTTCTGGACAGTTTTCAAAGGTATCAAAGGTATCAAAGGCTGCATTATGTCATCTTAAGCTGGGATGATTTTTAATTCACAATATTTCATTCCTCAGGATCACCATTCATTGCAAAACATAATCTTAAGGATTAGACTTAAGTCCTCTTCTGTTTCATCCCGGCTTTTGGATACTGTTTAAACTATAACAATACATCCACCTGATGTGCTGATCTTGCATATTGAGTGGGTTTCACACTATCATTAAGTATAGATAGAGCAGTTTGATCCGTAAAGACAGACATCTAGGCAAATCCCCTTTGTGCGTAACCACAAAGCTGTAAATGGGAGTGTGATTGGAGAGGTGCCATCCAGCTCCTCTTGTAGCCTAAACATCTCCCCCACCAGACTGGTAGAGTGTTCACAAGACCTTTAGGGTCATTGTTTTGATTAAGAAATTTGTCTCTTGAAGGTTTTATTAAAAAGAACAAGAGTTACCTAGGAGAGATTACATGGCAGTCCATGCTAATGTGTTCATTTATCATAATACACTACATTTATATGACACTTAATACTTCACAGACTTCTCTCTCTCATCTTCCGAACTCCTAACATTTCAAAACTGACAGAATACTATTATTAGTTCCATTTCACACATGAGGAGAAGGACGTGTCTGCCATTTGCCATGTATGTAGCACTAATTACTGACAAGACAGGGCCCTAGATCTTTATTGAGCGGCCACGTCTCTTTCTGTGCAGAGAGTAAGATCCTGAAGAAATAGGACTCTGGACACTTAGGATGGAAAAGATGAACTGGAGGATAAAAACGTTTGGAGACTATGGGCCAGAGGGAGTGACTGATAATAAGTCATTGCCAAAGAAAAGCTGGATATAGGATGACAAGGAGGAGGGGCCTGGAGATGAAATTATAGTATTCTAGGGTGTTAGAGCTGAAAGATATTCTCAGACTCGCTGATCTCACAAACTAATTTTACAGACGATCAAAGTGAGGGCTGTAAAAAAAGACTAAGAAGCAAACCAGATGACACACAGGAAGGAAAAAAACGGAGCTGAAATAAAAGTCAGGCCCCCCAGCTTCATATACCGTGCTTTTTCACGCACCTTACAATTTTGTTTAAGGATGGTATTTTAGAAAAGAGTTAAATTAGGTTATGATCTTTTTCAATGTAAATAGTGAAAAGTTAGAGTGTGGAAGTGGCAACTGGTAGGAAAGGGTAAGCATGTTAGGCAAGAGAAAAATGTGAAAGGGAAAAAAAATGGTAACGAGCCACCTATACCTGCAAGTAGCCCTGCGTCCCTTAAATTTTTCCAGTGACTGATAATACAGCAATATCTCTAATCATTGATAAAAACATGAGCTAATGAGACTTTGAGAAAACTGACCTGCAGGTCTTCAATAAGCTAATTTTTAGCAAAAGGCAAAAGTGGAGCAAAGTATCTCGTGCGGTTTCCATAAACATTTATTTCGAAGCGTGTGCTATTCTGTAAGCAAACTCTTCTATGACTGATTGTGTTTTTCTCAGCATGACTGAGAGAATGTGAAGTATTTTTAGTGAGTGTTTTGACAGTATATACTCAGCAATTTCTAAATAATAGAAAACTTGCTGATTGTACATTCTACTCAAAATATATTTGCCTCAAAGGAACATAATACAGATGACATGGAATAAGAAAAATGGTTATTCTATAGATATTTCACGTTCCACTTTAGTTCATTATTTTTGTTCCCTGCTCCAGGTAGATGGTAAGGAGGTCACCCTTGTCATGTGGACTGCTTAATGCATATTGTGTGTAAAACTTCTTAGAACAGTTTGTGGCCTAAAGTCTTTAAAGGACCAGTCTATTCAAAAAACAAATCTAGCTCCCAACAAGCTAGAGTAAATGAGTAAGTGAGTAACTATTAACCTTCTCCAGAAACTCAGTTCTTTAAATCGGGATCCAGTGATGCCTATGGTAAGATGTACCAACTTTTGGGACTTGAGTACATTTCAGTTCTGATAGAATTCCATTGTACTTCCAGGTTTATGCAACAAGCTTTGCGTTGTGCAAGGTTTGCTTGGGGAGAGAGTAGAAAGGAGGTGATACTTAGGGACTGGCTATGGAAGTTAGGGAGAAAAAGAACAGGCTCAGTTGGCTTGACAGATGGTATGTCACACTGAGATGATTTTATAGCCTAACTTATGACCTGAGAGATAGTTAACTCATGATTTGGTCTCAAGCGTGGGATCCCAGCACTGGGCCAAGTAGAAAAGAAAGTTGTGTTTGGTCTGCTTCCAAAGCGGAGCCTAAAACGGGGCTTCTTGGAAAAACCATTTTCAAGAGAAGGCACTCAGAAGAGAAGCAAGAGAAGCAGGGATAGGATAAGAGAAATAGCTAAGCAAGTATGTCATCCCTGGTGGAGAAAAGCCTTAGTCTGTCCCACACCATGGAACACAAATTGCACCAGGGAGTTGGTCCCACCTTGAGGCCAGGAAGCTACATCTTTAAAAATCATTGACTGTTGGATGCTGGGACGGTGGTGGGTAACCTCCCAGTTAAGAATCCTATTGGACCAAGGGCAATTCCCCAGAGAAGGGGGCTGCTGGGAGGCTTTGCAGCAACATCCGTGGCTGCTTGGGAATGAATCCATGAGCCCCCTGAAAAGGGGTCTAGGCTGGACACCAACAGCCCAGACTGGGGCTGGTAGACCAATCCAGTTGTAGGAATGACTCACAAATGGAGCCGCCTGGACTCCATATTAAGAGAACATATGCAACTCCTGTTTGATCTAAGCTGGTTTGTACTCAAGGGACATCTAGCTGGTCTAGTTATGAGACAAAGCAGTGGGAATTTCCAGGCAAGTGGGTCATTGGGTCAAGAGCTTCATGGGAGCAAGACTTCTACCAATGGCTGAAGGAACAAGACAGACACCAGCCTTTGAGTAGGAAAGGGAGGACCAGGCCCAGATAGGAGGTCAGGGCTCTACATTGCTGGAATCAGTCAAAGGAGACAGTCAGTCCCACGTGGGAAACTGGAATGCAAACCAAGAAACAAGACAAGATGACATCTCACCGGGGAAACAGAGTGGAGATTAAGGAAAGTTTATGGTTTGGTGAACACTCAAGAACATGGAGTTAGCTCCTCCATCCACACAAAGATTACAGAAGTAAAACTCCTTCCAGACCCTACTGGCTGGTAGATTTTCATCTACAGCTATAGAATCATTTCTGGATTGACCCAGGCAGGCTCCATGGGGTATAGGTTGCCAGGTTTTAGTGACTCCTGCATTTTTGGAAAAGAGAGATGACAAACTCTTGGAAATCCCAATTCCAATATTATTAATTATCCACTGCCAGCAGATGCCTTCATAGATGTGCTGTATTTCCCCTCCATTTTTCTTATGCTGTTTTCACATATTTTCTAATATTTTATAGGACCCCATATTGATGTGGCAAGTAGGGATTTCTGTGAAGAACAAACATATTTTAAAAGATAAACTCCCTTGTTACTGAAATAGGCATAAAAATATACCACCTAAAAGAATTCTCTATATATCACAAACATGCTGGCCGGAGGATGGGGTACAAGCTTAATTCCTTCTTTGACTATTTTGGAGAGATTTAACACTTGATTCACTTGATTCACCAGTTGTGACAGACAGAAAGACCAAGCATAGCCTGCTTATTCACCTCTGGCATTCACAAAAACAACTCTACTTGGACTACAGGCTTGATTGCTAATTGCCCCACTAAATTAATGACTATCACAGCATCACGTATGTGTCTCCAATTTCTGTATATTTCAGAATTAAGTTTAAATTCTCATAACATTTGCAAAATCTAATTCAGCTGGTACCTGTGGAATCGGGTGTTTCTTCGGTTGGGTCAGCAACTGAATGGAAAAAAAAAATCACAGAATGCTTCTGATTTGCTGCCACAAGAACATTCCCAGTAGCTTTCCCTGCTCTCTGATTTCAACCGTTTCATTCTATGCGCTAGTGGCTCTTCGATGAAACAGAAACGACTTAGCCTCATATTGGCAGCAAAAATCCTCATGGAGGCCATTTTTAATTCTGGAAGAAACTTGCTCTAAAAACAGCTCTTCCTTACCAGACCTTGGCAAGAGAGGAAGGAAATTCCTCCATTTCAGTAACATAGCTATTTTAAGTGATTTGCCCTTAACTGCTGAGATAATCCTGAGATCTTGCTAGTGCCACATCTGCCATTTAGTTACTTTTGGTATGGTGCACAGAAAAGATAAGTGGTTTAAAATTCAATTAACAATTGCATCCTCACTGGTAATTGTAATTCTTCCAGCTTTAGCTCCTTTCCATCTTTATATGACAACTATATATCCGTGTTCTCTATAAGACTCAAATATTAACTCTTCTGAAGTTTTCCTTGTGTTAGTTACTCCTGCCTCTGAACGCTTTTTGCATGTTGTGTATGCCCTGGTAATAGTAGTAATAACGACAATAGTTAACATCTATTGAGCACTTCTTATGCACCATACTAAGCACTTTATAGCCATGATATGGCTTAATCTTCAAAAGAATTCTATGAGAAATGCAATATCAGTAGCCTTATTTTACAGAAAGCGCCCTGCTTCCCACATCTCTGCCCTGGCAGTCCCTACCTCCTTATTTGGTATCTTAGAGCAAGTATCTTACAAAGTTTAATGTGAGGAAATCCAACATCAGCCTTGCATGCTACAAGGAGGATTTATTTTTCAGGAGCTACAAAATACCTTAAGCTTTTTAATTTGTGCCACTTTCAGTCACAAGCTTCAAAGATATATTTGAGCACATTGTATATGTTCTTTAATTTGGTTCTTTTTTATACAGGCATTTTAAAAAATATACTATTGTTTAGCCTATTTGCTTGTAATGATGCATTTCTATATGAAATGCATTCATTGTCTGATTTTTGCAGAAAAACTATTGTTAAAGTGCCACTAAAAATCTTTGACTAGAACAATGTTGTTTATAAAATTATATCTGAAGAAAATTTTATTTATCTTACACATATTCTATGTAATTTAGAAATAATCCAATGATAGCTTGAAATTAATGATAATCCCAAAATAAAAGAGGTCAGAGATACCTATTAATTTTCAAAGCAAATAAGGGTAAGAGAAGCAGTCTAGGTGGTTAAAACAGCTGTTGCCATTAAGAGTCTGTATTTAGTTCAATTCTGGGTACTCTTTGAGATTAACTGTATTTATCTGTGCTTTAGTAGCCATTCTGATAAGTCACAGTGTATAGGTGTATAATAAGAACTGTCTAAATTAAAGACAAAAATGTTGTAAGTGTGCTAAACAACAGAAATGTTTAGTAAATACTCAATAATGGTGTCATGTCAGCATTTAAAATCACATTAACAATGCCAGATAAATTGTTACATTAACTTAAAGTACTGCCAAATTGGCCGTATAATTTCTGAATGTTATTTAATTAAATTGGTGACAACACATAAATAACACAGATTTCAAGAAACCTATCACAAGAGAAAACAGAAACCAACTTACTACATCCATCTGTATTTTTTATGTGATACAGTATACAGCCAAGTGCTGTAGAAATACCATTCCTAGAAACCAAGAATAGATGAGTAGGTTAAAATTTACAGCATTGCCTAATCATTATGCAAACTTACATTGTCAGGTAGACATTAGAGAGATATTATCAACTATGATATGACATCATAAAGGTTGCATTTAGCTAAATATTATAGGAATAAAATAGCATATTCCTTTATGATGCTGCTTATATAGGATAAACTGCTGGGAGCCATAGTAGCAAACTAACATTTCCTTTTTCTCTGGTAGCTATGGCCTTTGGTAGCTTGAAGCATGGCTACTAAAACTTATTTAGCTTGAATGTGTAACCTGCTGTGAGTTATAAAATATTAAACTCTTAACTTTTTCCCTTAGACTGTGATACCAAAGGAAATCCTCAACAACGTATTTTCCAGAATTGTAAGCCATGCGTAACCTCTATGGTAAATGTCATCAGTTGCTTAAAATGGTAAACCCACACCACCTTTAAGAACTGCAATGTAATAATAATCTTCTTGATTGAATAAATATACTTGAGAGTCAAAGTTTGCTTGAGAGGGCACAACTTAAAAAAGAAATCGGAAGCTTTTTCAAAGCAGGAATGTATGCGCTGTTTCTACCCAGTCAAGATGACTGTGCATTGTATCATTTCAACTTGTTTTTTTTTTTTACTGATGACAAAGACATTATGACTTCACTTCCTGCATGAATTGTAGAGCTGTTTAAGGTAATGTACAATTACATGATGGTTGTCAAGATATTCTAACCTCAGCTTCATCATTCATCCCCATCCCCATCATCACCCAATTAAAATAGAACAGGAATTTTATGCTTTGCTGAAAAATAGGTTATATATGTATTATGTGTCTACTAGTTGGCTTGACAGTTAAGAATTTTAAAATGGAAAAGAGTTCATTCAATACATATCTATTGAATGCCTTCCATATGCTTGGCACTGTTCTAGGCACTGGGAATACAGCAAAGAACAAAATAGATACAAATTCCTGCCCTCTTGGAACTAGCATTGTCTATTGAGGAGAGATGGGAAAAGAAAACAGATAAATGAGAAAATATATAATCTTTCAGGTGATGGAAGGTTCTACTGATAAACTAAAAACGAGATAATGAGGATAAGAAGTGCTGGGTGGGGACAGAGAATGCTGGTTGGGGAGCGTGTGCTGTTTTATACAGGGTAGTCAGGGAAAGCCTCACTGAGAAAATGATATTTGAGCAGAAACCTGAAGGAAAGGAGAGAGAAAATCATTCAGGAATCTGGGTACACACATTCCTGACAGAGAAAACTAGTACAAAGGCCTTGTGAAGGGAGTGCATGGAATGTCTGAGGAACAGGAAGGAAGCAGGTATGACTGGGGCCACAGGAGTACCGAGGAGAGTGGGAGAAGGTGAGATCAGAAAAGTAGCTAAGGCCAGAATGATTCTGTTGGCTAAATTAAAGTTTGGAATTTTATTTTGAGTGAAAAGGGAAACCATTGAAATGTGGAAACAAAAGAGGAACATGACCTGACTTGGGGTTTAAGAGGACCTCTCTGGCTGCTTTGTTGAGTATTAGGGATTGTGGAGGTTTGGTACAGAAGCAGAGAAATTAGTCCAAAAGTTTTTGCCATAATCCAGGACTCACAATAACAGTAGATGTGAGAAGTGTTCAGACTCTGAACATAGCAGGCAGGCAGAGCATTTAGGACTTGCTGAATGATCTGATATGGGGTATGGAAGAAAGGATGATCCCATGCAATGGATGATCTGAGCAACTAGAAGAATGGCATTGTTTCTTTCTGAGATTACATATATATATATATATATATATATATATATATATATATATATATGGGAGTAAAAGTCTAGGTCACAATGGGGGTTGGGAGTCTGGATTTGTTTTTGGACATGTTAAATTTGAGATGCACACAGACTTCTACATGGAGATATCAAGTGGTAGTTGGGTCATGAGTCTGGAATTCATGCTTGAGATCTCTGATTTTGAGAGTCCTTAGAGTGAAGTTGTTATTTAACGCCATTAGACTAGGTGAAGTCACTCAAGGAGTAGGTTGAAGGAGCAAAGATCTGAAAAGTGGCCCCTGAGATAATCCAAAGTTTAAAAGTTGGGAGATAATGAATAACAGCAAAGGGAACTGGGAAGGAGTGGTTGACAACGTAGGGAGAAACCTAGATTAATTGGTATCCTGGAAGGCAAATGGACAAAATATTTCAAGAAGAAAGGAAAATGCAATATTCTTGCTAAGATGACTGGGAATTGACCATTAGGTACAGAAACATGGAAGTTTTGTTGATCCAGATATGAATTGCCTTGGTGGAGTTAGTCATTTCAGTGGGTTCAAAAGGAAATATGTGGAGAGAAATTGAAGGTACTGGGTATAGACAATATATTTAAGAATTTTTGTTGTAAAGAGAGAGAGAGGTGGGACCATATTAAAGATAAAATTTACCATGGAAAATAGGAAAAGGGAAGTTTTGTTTTTTTTTTTCCTGAATGGGGAAATGGAAAATTCTAAAGAGGTGGCAATGTGAAGGATTATGATGGGCAGGCTTGGAAAGAAGACATTTCTAGTCAGAAGAGCATATTTAAAGCACAGAAGTATTTTAGGAACAGCACCGATAGACGCGGCTGGACAGTGTGGTTCCTGGGGGTATAAACTGGAGTGAAGAAAAAAATACAACCAGAAAAGTAGGTGAGGGTCAAGTTGTAGAAACGATTGCATATTGGCTGAGGAAGTTAAATTTAAGTGATGTAAAAAGAATCTGCAGAGGTTTTTCAACAGGTATGTGTTTTTAATGGTAACTCTGGAAGACTGTTTGGATTGGAGTGTACATTGGGGGATTGAATAGAATGGGTGAAATAATTAGAAAATAATTTCATTTTTGAAGAGGAGGAACGGAGGCCTCAATTAGGAGGTAGAAATAGGACAGATCTGAGAAACATTTTGAAAATAGATAATCAGGGATTAAGGGGAAAAGGAGTTGGATGACAACACCAAGGTTTCTGGAGGGTTTAGGAAGACTGATAATGCTTTTACCAAGAGGAAAATATGGGTTTGGGAAGAGTGGAGTTCTATTTCATGCCTGGTTTCCTGGTTCAAAGCTGATCTAAATTAATCCTACATAGGGAGATTCTATGCATAAAAATAGGGATGGGAGGAAAGAAGGCAAAACTTAGAGAACAGATTAGATTGGAACAAAAATCCAGAGTGATAAAAAGGCAAACTTGGAGAAATCTTCGTTTTTTGTAGAAAGCCAGGGCTCACCATCTCTCCCTGTTGTTCATTGTTTCACCTTCCCAAATTCAGGGCTTCTTTGTTCTGGGAACCTGAGCAATGGCTCTCAGAGCCTTGACAGCTGATCCATACATCTTAGAGCTGATTTATTAAATTGGGTGACTCAAAATAGAAGGCACTTTGTTGAGCTACAAGCCTCTAACACAGAGTAGAGATACACGACTAACAAATAATTGGGAACCTATTGTGTCTCCCTTTCCCACCAAAAACCTTTTTTAAGGTAACTACATGTTATTTAACGAATAACTTTTTCAATGTCGATTTTTACTAAGGTTAACCTGGTTTTTCAAAGCTTAAATAATTCTGAGATCCCAGATTAATCAATGGTTTCATTCTTTTGCATATTTCAGATGGGGCCATCCTCTCCTCGCTCATTTCTAGCCTAGAGATAACAAAGCAGAAGAACCATCTGTCTGCAGGAGTTACTCAGTGTTTGGCTAAGCAGAAGCCTGGCAAACTTTGATTGCACCCAACAATTTTGAGTTCTCATATCAAGAGGAATTTAAAACAAGGGAATCTCAAGACACTGCCATTCACCACACACTGGGATTCTATTCTGAAATATCCAAAGGGTTTATTTTTCTCTTGTCTTAAAGTTCTTTACACAATACTTTCTTTATCTTCCTTCATGTTTTTATGATGTCAGTTTGTGAATGGAACTATCATTGTGAGTGACGAGCTGCCCGGTTATCCTGGGAGAACTGAGAAATTGCATAGCTTCAACAAGGAGGCAGTTTTCCAAGTTTTGCTAAAGGGAAAAAAAAAAATCACACGTCTGCATGAAATAGTGCCCATTTGAGTGCAAGGGAAAAAAAAAAAAACCTTCATTATGCAAGAGATGAAACATTGTTTTTATTAAGAAGGGTTGTTATTGGTTTGAGGCAGCACTGCATGCTGGTGTGTGGGTTTTAATGTGCCATTTTTCTTTCTAACATCTACTGCCATTTAAAATGTCACCAGTTTTTCCCGGTGGTGAGGTAAAACCATGGGAACGGCATTCAAACCCCTTCACAGAGTACAGGCCAATTTTAACAAATTCATAATTAAAACCCAGCCAAATCTCCTCTTGCACTGCCAAAGTCCTTCCTGTGTATTTCCCAATTAAATATCCTTTCTGGGAGGAAGCAAGCTTCTGGAGATGCCAAAACTGAATCACTAACGTCTTTATAGAAATGAGACCTTTCTGTTCTCATACCATTTTCAAATACCCTAATCCCAGTGGCCTTCACAAACATTTTGAAAGATAAAGCACCCATTATTTCATTCAGTAGATATTTACTAAACACCTACTACATACCAAACACTGTTCTAGACTCTGGGGATGCATCTGTGAGCAAAAAAAGAAATGTCTTTGCAGTCACGGTGCTGCCATTCTAGCAGGGGAAGCAAACTATAAGTGAATAAGTAAGTAGGTACATACTCTAATAGTAGGTTGATAAATGCTATGAAGAAAAGTAAGGAAGAGGAAGAGAAGAGAGAGTGACAAGGCTTGCTGTTTTAGTTAGAAGACACAGAAAGGCTTCCTTGAACTAGGAACATTTAAATGGAGAACTAAATGAGGGCATAACATTCCAGGAAAGGAAAAAGCAAATGCAGAGGCCAGAGGCAGACCCACCTTCAAGCTAATGAGCTGAAGTTTTAAGATCCCTCATTTGATCAGATCCTGCCAAGGCCCTGGGAAGCACCCTAGCCTAGTGTTCCACAGGGTCATATATTCCTTATGAGATTTGCACAGTATGGAATGTTGACCACATTGGTTATGTTCACTGCCTCTTTTTATTTTTATTTTTATTTTTTGCGGTACGCGGGCCTCTCACCGCTGTTGCCTCTCCCGTTGCCGAGCACAGGCTCCGGACGCGCAGGCTCAGCGGCCATGGCTCACGGGCCCAGCCGCTCCGCGGCATGTGGGATCTTCCCGGACCGGGGCACGAACCCGTGTCCCCTGCATCGGCAGGCGGACTCTCAACCACTGCGCCACCAGGGAAGCCCTCACTGTCTCTTTTGCTTCCTACCCCTCCTTCCACCATTCTTCCCTCCTTTCCGTCAGGTAGTGTTGGAGTAGCTAGTAGCATTGTTGGGATCACGAGGAGACTAATTTAATTCGGTTTTAGTGAGTTCATGTGGTTTGCAGTCACTTTTGATTTAAGCTATTGCTAGCTTCCCACTGTAGGAATCCAAGTATACGTCTACATCCATTGTACTGAGGTGTAGCAGCCAGTTACTTAACAAAAATACTGTTAGGATGTTTGTCAGATTATCCAAATTTGTACATTGCAGTGATTTATTTTTCATTCTAAATATTCATTTTTATATCTGATTGTTGTATTTTCTTACCTGAAAAGCATCCCGCAAATTGTATGTGTCAGGCTCGCAGAACCTGTTAGACCCTGAATGGGAAGTGTGCTTGGCATGTTCAACACCCATATGGATGGAGGTCAACAGGGCTTGAGAAAAGTGAGTAATGGGGAAATAGATGAGAGACGAGACAGGTTGCCAGGGAAATTCCTTTTAGGGTCTTAGACACTAGTATAAAATCTCTGGGTTTTGGTTTAAGTAAGAGAGGGACCCATTAGAGGGTTTTAAATAGGGAAGTGATATTGTTTAGATTCCACATGTAAGTGATATCATACAGTATTTGTCTTTCTCTGTCTGACTTATTTCACCTAGCATAATGCCCACGAAGTGCATCCATGTTGCTGCAAAAGGCAAAATTTCTTTCTTTTTTATAATAAAACAAAAAAGAAGCAGACACAGATATAGAGAACAAGCGAGTGGTTACCAGTGGGGAGAGGGAAGGGGGGGTGCAATATAGGGGAAGGGGAAAAAAAGGGTTACCATGGAATTATATGAAATCATGTTGTGTGAAATTTTTGAAATTTGTAAAGCACTATAGGATTAAAAGAATGTTTCATTCAATTACAAAAAAGGTTTCCCAAAAAAATAGAGAAGGGATATAATATGAGTGGTGTTTTGGAAAGAGCCCTCTGATTCCGTATAGAGAATGGATTTGAGGATGGCAAGATTGGCAGCTGGGAGACCAGTTAGGAGGCTTTGCAATGATTCAGGAAAGAGATGATTTGACTTGGATGTGGGTGGTAGTCATGAATGTGGTGGGAGTGGTCAAATCTGGGACACATATGAGGGTATACCTGACAGAATTTGTTGACGGGTGGGATGTGAAGTGTGAGAGAGTCATAGATGACTCCAAGATTTTTGGCCTAGTTCACTGAGCCAATGGCGGCGCCATATTGTTGAAATCAAAAACACTGAGGGAAGAACAGGTTTGGAGTAAACTCAAGATTTTGTGTGTATAAAAATGGAAATGTTCTCCATACATCCAGTTGGAGATACTGATTTCATAAATTTCAGTCATCAGTGTACTACTGTTGGTATTTGAAGACATGGGCTGGATAAGACTACCAGTAGGTGAGGAAACCGAGACAGAAAGAGTTGAAGAGATATGGTCAAAGACTCATTGTTTTTCTTTTTTTTTTTTTTTTGCGGTATGCGGGCCTCTCACTGTTGTGGCCTCTCCCGTTGCGGAGCACAGGCTCCGGACGCGCAGGCTCAGCGGCCATGGCTCACGGGCCCAGCCACTCCGCGGCATGTGGGATCTTCCCGGACTGGGGCACGAACCCGTGTCCCCTGCATCGGCAAGCGGACTCTCAACCACTGCGCCACCAGGGAAGCCCAAGACTCATTGTTTACTACGAGAACACCAAGTCTCTTGACTTCACAGGGTTCCTTCCATACACAATTTCTATGAGAGTTAAAAAGATAATAAGGAAATCTCCTTAATGTTATGGAAACAGAAAATTCTGCTTTAGAGGAAGAAAAGTAAAATATTATAATCTTCCTAGGATATACTTAACTATTTAAATCAAGTCATGTCACATAACTAATTTAAAATAAATTGTCTCATCTGTTTCAATGAGTTTTCGCAAACTGGCATTTAAAATATACATACCATCAAAGAACATTCTAGGTAGGCCAAATTTCCAAAGAAAGTCATAGTATTTTTCTTGTGGAAACAGGTTTCCAATGTGCCAGCAAAAACACCAAGCAATAAATTAATCTCTGGCTTGTCAGAAAAAGACATTGCTTCAAGCTTGACCTGAAGGAGTCACTGGAAATCTGATGGGAATAGCTCAGAATTGGAAATATCCTTTTGAGAAAATGACCCTGTCTGGTTTGTGCTCTGTTCTTAGTGGAATTTGGTATAAATGGCTTACAAGTGCCTGTTAATGTGATGCAGTTCAAATGCTATCAGCTGTGTCACATCAGATTGGAGCAGACTCGCCAGGACTTCGAGACCCAATAAGGTGCAAATGGCATACATGAAAAAACCTCATAATTCTAAATAATGCAGTAAGGTCTCCAAGGAGAAGATAAATATGACTCTGATCTACCCTGGCAGCATCATATCTGTCACTATTACAGAACGCAGAATTCAACTTGCGAATGAAAAATAAGAATGGCTATTACCATTTGAGAGTTGAGAGGGGATACACTGAAACCAGTTGCATGTGACAAATTCTGCTGAGGGAAAACAGCACACATTACACAATGAATCAAAAGAAAGTATTCGCAACATAGCCACAGAGTGATGAGCATTTGGGGGAGACACCATGGGTTGATAAATTTGATTCTAAGAAGACCACCTCCCCAGAGGAATTACTCTGAAGATGAGACATTTTCCTGCACTGAGTTAAATGCTTTCTATGTAGCTCCTGCATGAGTAAAGAAAAGGCATTTTGGATTGGCCTTGCTCAAGACATGACTCATTTCTTTTAGTTCAGTTTATTCCTCAAAACTCTGTTTGAGCAACTGCAGATAATCCAACCGGCTAGTAACAGAAAAGCAAGTTATTTTCTTGGAAGGCTCTACTAAGAAAGCCTAACTGCTTCCAAATTCCAGCCTGTTCCCTTTTCCCTCACCGTTTGAGTCTAGCAAGCAAAACGTAACAATTTTAGTCAACTCTTTATCTTGCCTGCACGACTCCTCAAACCTTTGACTGAATTATTTTCATAGAAGAGACTGATAATCCAACAACAAAGCTCTATACACGTACTTCATTTGTGTTAGTTTCCTTAGAATGAATGGTATAGGGAAAAATAAGGAAAAAGTCATTTTTTTCAGAATCAAGTTTTACCCTGGGAAAGTTGACAATTCAATTACAGATATACAGATTTCCAACCCAAAGGGAAATTCAAATCACATGTCAAAGCCTTTGGAAAAATAGGCACCTATAAAGCATTATTACATTACTAGCAAAACATTTTTTAATAAATGGATTTGATAGCCATTTTTTAGTAATCCTGTGTTTCATAATGTTGGGATAGAAGATTAAATATGTTTATTGTAGATTCACCATGGGGCATTAATTCTTCAATTGAAACCATAAAATCCTGGAATTGGATATTTACTTTTAACAGTAAAATGAATACTTAAGGTGAATAATAGTACGATTTATCCAACCAACTATGAATAATGTAATGACGAACAAATGGGGCAACAGTGAGGGCCAACGCTGTACGTTCATTTTAAAGTGACATCTTTCTTGTGCAGCTTACAGGACTTACTCTAAGCCGTTTCCATATTGGAAATTAATTGAAGCTGCTGAATCCACTAACACCAGCCTGGCAGTCTGGCCCCTGTAGAGATGAGTGTCAAGGCGGGAAATTCTGAGGGGTCACAATCATGCCACTGGCTTCAGGAGACACGTAAAAGTTAAAAGAAGAAATGCTTTCTACCAAACTGCAAACTCACTTTATAATTCTTTACTTGTATTTACTATAACTGAAAATGACATATGGAAGTTAATTCCACTGAGAGAAAAACACACAATCCTCACCAATGTAAATGCAGAAAAGTTCAAAGGGTTGACTTCATTCTGTAGTTATAAGGCAAATCCCTGGAAGCTGAGATATTTCTGTGGGTTTTTTTCCTTTCACTCATGGATGACAAAACAACAGTTTACTTGCTCTGAGATTCAGCATGTGATGATGACATTACACTCAGAGCCTGGTGGGCCTGTATTTATATACAGCTCCCTTATTTTCTGTGTAATGTTGTATTTGGTTTACAGATTGTCACCTATGTAGAATATATGTTTACCATTGGAGGTCATATTTCTTTCTTTTTTTTTAACATCTTTATTGAGGTATAATTGCTTTACATTGTTGTGTTAGTTGCTGATTCCTATTTGGGGTAGTCCTAAACCTTCCATAATGTAGAGAACTTTTTCTAAGACCAAATTAGCTCATAGTACTCTTCCTCAATTTTGCTTAGCATAAATATTAAAGTGGTATTTGGGCCAACTGAACTGACACTTTTCTCCAAGATAAATTAAACTCAGCTTCAAAACTGAATATTGCAATCTTCTCATTGAATACAAGTTAATTAATTAATCAATTAATAAGATGGATCTCAGCATTGGTCTTTAGAAGACACCACCATTTTATTTATTTTCTAACTAGAAAATGTGCCATTTATTACTATGCTTTGTTTCCTGCTTTAAATACAGTTTTCTGTTTCAAAAAAATTATCCAAGTTCCTTAGTGAATAAAAATGTATATTCACTGGGGTAGATTAAAAATGACAATTACAGATTCTTCATAAAAGTAGAAGAGATTTCAAAGATAATCTAATAGAGTTGTTTTCAAGCCATTGGAATGAAAGCTTAGGAGAAATTGCAATATACAATAAGTATGGAACTGCCTGATTGAAGTAGCATCCACCATTAGCTTCCTTGGCCATGCATGGCCCTCACGGCATATCCGTGAAAATCCAAGGGACATAGTTTGAACATTCCTAGGTCATCTAACCTTCTACTGGACATGTGAATCATCTCCCAGCGCGGATGCATGAATATCTAACATTTTGAAAGTCCCTCTAGTGGCGTATCTCACAAGGTCTACCTTGTCAAAGGCTTTCTACATTTCAAATTACTTCTACCGGTGGTTCCTTGTCTACAAGGCATCTGTTTATTTTTTAAAAGATCTGTTTATATCTGAGAGAATTAGTTTAGTCAGGTGTGATTTCCACTGGTGGAAACCATATAGACTTTTCCCCAACCGATTATTTGCTTATTTGTTCAATGACCTGCTTCTATGTACAGGTCAGTGATTAATAAGAGCTTCCTGAGTGATGATGGACCTTTCTGCACGGAAATGAACATTTTGTTCTCTAAATGGAAACTCTAGGTCCTATCAGCAACTCACGTCTCATGAATCCTTGGCCTTCTTTAACCTCACAGGCTATGTAAAACTATGTCCTAAATGAGTTACCTGCCTGACCTGTGCAGCTTTTTCAGGTGGTAGTTTTCACTATAGCCTATTTTCACGGAACATCTGTGCTGTGCATTGTGTGGGTTCCAGACTCCTGTCTCTTGCTCAGATTTTTGCCCTTGATCATTATTTCATCACTTTCCCACCATAGCTAGTCATTCTCATCAGGAAGCTAATACTTCTGTCCTTGGTATTCTGTATATGATCTCCAGCAGGTGACACACTTGTATAGAAAAGCCGTGCATAGCAGTCATAGTGATTGTACTTGCTGGGTGAGACCATTGCCAAATTGCTGACCTTATTTGCACAAAGGGTACACACTCCTCTCAGGAGTGGTCTCAAACTCACAGCTTATCACAAGAGATGAGGAGAAAATGTGGATTGATTCTGGAAAGTGCATTATGATGTAGTTCGCCAGGCTGGGTGTGTGAGATGGTGACGGATTACCTAACTAAGGTTATTGTGTATTGGACTTCAGTTGTACTGGATGTGCACTGTATATGCTACATTCTCAGAAAAAAAATTCCAGTTGTGTTAATATGCAAAATATGCACATCTTTAGTCTAAGCATTAAATGTGCTAGAATCGTCCTATCCAGGCTCTTTCCTTATGGTTTCAAATTTATGTGAGATGTTCATATTTAATCCTCTGTTTTGCATCTAACCTCAACACTCTGGAGAAATTATTTTAAATGATAATAATCATCATCTTAATAATAATGCAATGGACCGCATGGTATTAAAAAAGCTCACAAATGTCTGCTTTTTAATAGAAAAATCTATGGGCTAGAATCATTAAGGAATCATATCTTTTCTTTCCAGATTGAACACTCATTAGAGACACACTGAGAGAGATCTAGGTTCCTCAGTTCATTTTGTCTCTCTCTTATTGTGACTGGCGATGTAAAAGTAGAACAAACGACTATATTTGCGACCACGCCTTATGGTCTTATGAACCATTTCTCAGTCTCTATCTCTCTCTCCCTTTTTCTCCTTTCCCTAGTTCATTTCAGCCAGTTCGGAGTTGGTAAAGACCCCATCAGGATACCAGTACAAATCCTTTTCTTTCCTTTCAGTCCTTCTATGAATTATTTTAAGCAGCAACCTTCCCTCTTATAAGTTTATACCCAGGCTTGAGTCATCTGGGCACCGATCCCAACTAGTTTGTCCATTTTGAATATGAGTTCCTCTGGGTTTCTTTCTCACCATGTTTGACTTGGCTGATCAAAGTGAAGGGAAAGGGATTGGCTGGCATGTCTATCTTCATATGTCACCAGAAACTCCACCCTTCTTCATCCAGTCCCCTGACATGTTAGGGTCTCAGGAGTCCTTGCACAAACCCAGATGTGAAAAGTTGGGAAATACAGTATCTATTAGTACAACCGAACTCAAGTGAAGAAAAAACACTGATTTTGAAGAAATGTTTTCTAAGCTGAGTTAGACAGGGTGACTTCCCAAAAGAACATAATGAAAATAATGGATTTTAAATTTTCTTCACCAAAGAAAAAGGAGGCAGATTTTAACCATTCTCAGAGAGAATGGCTCTTCCTATGTTTCTATGGCTTTGTTTACAATCAATTTAAGCTCTATTTTTCAATAACGGTAGGAAGTAGTGGAATAGAAAATGCCACCATTGTTTCCCAGACTGGGTCATATACAGAATAAGAATTGGGATCTAGATGTATCCACAGGGCATAATCAATGCCATCCGCCTGGAAGATACTTAATACGTGTTCATCCATGATTTGAATTCCTTGGCCTAGGATTCACCAGCATTAGAAATTCCACTATTAAAAACCCATTCTTGGACTTCAGCCCTTGCATTTGTCAGAGCCAAATGCCCTTAAGCAGACTCAGAGAATAAGCTTTCTCAGTGGATTGAATATGGTTATAAATGAGTTTCATAACCAATCTTGAAGGCAGGCTTTTTTTTTTTCTTTAATAGAGGGCTAGGTATAAAAACATAAAAACTCTGAGTGTCCACAGAAGGATGAGAAGGGCAAAGCTTAGATCAGAGAAAGTAGGAATAAAAAGAGAATTGTGCTCAAGGGTCTCTTGATCTCTAGCTGGTAATTTTTCTCACTTGTGACGAACGGTATCTGTTTGGGTGCTAACAATGATTCCAGCTCTGCCACCTTGAGAATCTCACCTTCCACCCCACATCTCTGCCTCTGTGTGGTGTGTGTGTTGGGGGGGGGGGTGCTATTTAACTTAAGATCAGCAAAAAAAATAAGTCATTCCATTTTGGGAATGTAATTAGCATTCCAAACAACATTTAGACAAAGCGCATGCCTATGTAAGTGGTGTCTGCTTGGTTATCACTTGAGCGCCTTCTACACCAAAACAGGTCATTAAAAGCCCACTACTGAACTCCTTCAATCTCAACTCAATAGATAACTGCATTACTGGAGAACATTTAATTCCAACCCATAATTAAGTTTGGCAGCCTGAAATTATTTGAGGTTAACCTTTCTTCCCTGAACATTTTGAAATTCTTCCAAAACGTCTCTGTTCCAGATTCTATGCTCCATATTCATCTATATTACCTTTCTTCCCACAAACAAATCACTTTGTTAAGCAGACACAGGAAGTATCAATGTCTCATTTCCCCTGGTTGATGGGTGGGAATGTTGGTTTGGAAGATGCACGTTTATGAAATTTAGAAACCAAACATATATGAGCTCATCTTACTTACCCCACCCTTCACTTCAGAAATGAGGAATCTAGAAGGTTGACCCTGTAACAATTCAGGGTCTACAATTATGAATAAAGTATATTTCTTCTATTATAGTTACTGATTAAAAAAAACTTAAATCACCTTTTTATTACTATATACAACATGTGATGTAAATTTTAGAAATTTCATCCATAAACTTAATGATACAAATGAAACTCCTCCTGAACTGCCTTTTAGACCTCAAACCTACCAGGCAGGCATTATCTATTGATTCTCATCAAGTCCTTCAGTCCAACACCCACTGCTATTCAAGAAGGTAAAGCAAACAACATTATGCCTAATCATTACATGAAAAAAGAAGTGCATCTGAGAGAGTTCAACTGATTTTCTCAAGATCACGTGGTAAGGCACAAGACAGCAAGAAACAGAAGCCAGTCTCCAGACCCTGATCAACTGCTCTTTCCTCTGAAGTACCTAGACTCTTACTTTCACACCTATGTTCCGCAGGTCTCCCCTGCCTTGTCTTTTGAGTTTTCAAGATGTAGGACTGCCTGTAACTGTTACAGAGTATCATAACCAGTTCACCCAAGAGACATTTATATGCATGTATGACAGGACAAAAAATTGGTAAGTGAAAGGTCAATTTTATTTTCTCCAAAATATGGAGGAAAGAATTTTTTATTATTTCAGTATCCTATTACCATAGGCCATGGGCTTGTTTTTCCATCAATCTTAGATTACTCTGCTAAAATAATTACTCAGGGATAGAAAAAGTATGTGAAATGTGATACTGGTAGTCAGAATGTTTGGAGTAAGAGAGAAGACCAACACACATGAAACAATCAGTGAAGGGTATGAGACTAAATTGCATAGAACCTCTGAGGGAAATTCACTTCAGGGCAGCCTTTTTGGTTGTGTTCTGACTCTAGGGCTGTGAGAGAGATACTGTGAGGCTCAGCCCAGATCTCACATCCCTTTCAGGACTGAAACACTCATTCCTCCAGCTGCCAGGAGTGGTGGCTGACGTCTCTCAGCTGAGCCTCTCTCCAGCAACATCCCAGCTGGAGACTGTCCCCACTCACGGTCAGTCACACCTCTTTTTCAGGGACAGCCCATATCATATGGCTGGTTGATGTTGGAGTGAGTGGATGGGGGTGCGGTATGAAGACCCAGACCACATACCTCAATTCTAGATCATTCTGAAGGGTCATTCTAGCTCCCAAGTTCTCCTTGGGGTTAGTTATGCACTTGTAGCATCCACATCGTAATTCAACTTCACTAAGGTTTCGCCTCTCCCTTTGATCAGTGAATGCTGCTGCCCTCACTCCCCAACAGGAGTTGTTCCTGACAGCATTCTCTAATACATCCCTTTAAACAGAAATTTCTATACCTTGTTTCAGAAGTACCCAACCTGCACCAGGGTCACATCCCACTCTTCCCTTTTCTCTCATTCCATATTCAAATTTCTTCTCTGATTTCCACTGGAGTTAACTGCACCCACTAAACTCACCCTGGTCCCAAATTTCTCTCTCCCCCTCCTCTTCTGCCTTCTCTGGACATCTCAGTTTAGTCCACATAGGAAAGTGTTCTGTCTAGCTTTCTCATTTACCTCCCTGGATTTATCTTAACATTATGAATCTTCCTGTCAACATGCCTATCCCCTAATGGATGACCCAAAATGTTTTATCCTAAACACTGCAAAATAGAGTCTGTCTTGCTAGGGGCCTCAATGCTCAGGAACAAAGGTGGCACAGGGCTGCTGCTTTCTGTTTCCACCAGGATAGCTGGTTTCAATCACATAGTATTTAAGTTCACTGAATGTTTTGGAAGCTAATCCACAAAGGATAGATACGTTGACAGGAAGATTCATAATGCTACAATAAAGTCAGGGAGGAAAATGAAAGAACTGAGCAGAAAGTTAGAAAGCATGGTATACACAGAAGGATCAGCAGAGCCAGAAAGAGGCCAGGAACAGGACATGTGTCTTTGATGAATTCAAAGCATTGGTTCAGAATTTGTAGGCTTCACCGTCTCTGGTACTTAAAAGGCCACAGCACAAACTGGGTCTTAAGGCACACTGTGGCAATAGAAGCTCTGAGCTTCTGAGACTGTATGCAAAACAGTTTTAAATTGATGGTCCATATGGTTTTAATTAATTGCACATATGCTACAGGGTTTGAATTGCTAGATGGCCCCTCTCCCCACCCCTTCAGCCCCATATCTGAATAGGCACATCCGTATCCACCCATGAGTTTGCAGCCTCCGTGGGAGGTCAGGTAGGAAATTGGGGAAGAAACAATGATCATGCCTGACTACCACACTCTTGTCTTTCTGTGCCCTCAGTTCCAGTCTTCCCATATTCCTTCCCCATAGTGGCATGGCCTCCATATTGTTTCTGTGAAAAGAAGGGGACTCAGGTTTATTCAGCACACACTAGATACCAGGTTTTCTTCTTCCTTTATGGTGGTTTTAATGACATTTTGTATACAGCTAGATGTCAGCTGGCATCCTTTGAGACTGGAATAAATTAACCCAAGCCCTTTATCCTTGTACTATTAAAAGTCCAATGTTTTCACTGGGATTTTTGTACACGTCCAGATACATCTTCACAGTCACCTCTGGCTCAGATTTCCAGTTTCTCTGAACTCTTATTATCATTCTGGTCTTAAGTATATGACTGTTTTCTTCCCTGTACTTCATGCTGACCCAGATATGGAACTCAGCACCCTCCAACAAAGTATTTCTACGAATAATAGACTTTTAAAAAAAGTGGAGAAACAATGACATTTTCTATCACAATAATAAAAAATAACATAATATTGAATAATAAAATCTCTGTTTTTGAGTCCCTCAGCCACTCAAAAAATCTCTTTTTGAGTCCCTCAGCCCTCTCAGAATTATTGGCTGAGAACTTCAGTTTTGTCTAGTTTTTCAACATTTTTGGTTCCAGTATTTCTCTTCATCCTGACCCTCCATTTTCTGTTCTGTCCTCAACTCCTCTTGTATTATTTATTACTCAGAGAATTTTAGCTCCTTTCCCCTTCTTAAATCTAGACATATATTATTTCCTAAAAGTCATTAACATTTCCCCTAAACAAAGAGCCAGTTATTCTGGGTCTCACCATTCAGCACCACAGAGTAATTGGTAGAGCCTTTGAAATCCCAGTCTCCTCTTTCTTCCCCTACTCCCCGCCATTCTCAGCAAGTGGAAAGGGCAGCCCAAAGACTTATTTCCTGCCAACATAAACTATGCCTCCCTACTTGAGAAAGAAGAAGTCTTGGTGAGTGTGAATGGCTTTTCTTTTTCTTACCGCAACATCAGAGACGAAGATATTAACAGAGAGAGCATTCACAAAGACAGAGCCAGAATCCAGGGCGGGCCAAGTAATGACCCATCCCTTTTCCACCATGCTGCTTTTCCAGAACAGATGGTGGCCAGAGGAGTCTCTATTAACTATTAAATTAAGGAAAAATAGGGGGAAAGAGGGTAGAAGGGAAGAAAAGATAGAAGCAGAAAGAGGAATTATTAATGATATTGAAATTGAGTTTGTCATGGAAGTGTTTATTTCTTTCCGTATTGTGAGAAGCAAAGAATGTGAAGAGTCAGGAAATAGAACGGCACATTGTTGTTAATTTGTTCCTGAAAGTAAAGGAGGCAATTTGGGGAAAAATGGTCTTTCTCGGGCTTCCCTGGGCCGCAGTGGTTAAGAATACACATGCCAATGCAGGGGACACAGGTTCGAGTCCTGGTCCGGGAAGATCCCACATGCCACGGAGCAACTAAGCCCGTGCGACACAACTACTGAGCCTGCGCTCTAGAGCCCACAAGCCACAACTACTGAAGCCCGTGCGCCTAGAGCCCGTGCTCCGCAACAAGAGAAGCCACCGCAATGAGAAGCCCGCACACCGCAACGAAGAGTAGCCCCCGCTCGCCGGAACTAGAGAAAAGCCCGTGTGGAGCAACGAAGACCCAACGCAGCCAAACATAAATAATTAAGTGATTTAAAAAAAAATTGTCTTTCTCCCAGTGCTGAATGTTTACCTATAGCAAGGCATTTCCAAAGCAACTGTCCAACAATGATGATAGGCACGTATCTCTAGACTCTTCTTGAATTTAAATTTCATCAAAATTATTCCTTGCTTCCCTGAACTGTTTGCATTGGCCTTTACTTTTCCCTTTGTATCTGGAATTTCCAAAATAAATAAACAAACAAACAAACACCTTCTTGGGGACTTCTAATCAGCGTCTCTTAAAACTACATGTGTTTACTGGCTGACATGAATCTCTCTTTTCTACTAACCCTCCAGTAAAATCAGAAGTTAAAGGTTACAAAATAATGTACTGGTCTTGTAATTTTGATTATGAAAGACATTCTGAAATTGTATATTTTCAGACCTCAGTAAAACCCCCAACACGTGATGCCTGAAACGGTAACTTTTCTTAAAGCCCACTTTGTGCTGCACCCATCCCCCTACATCAAGAACTTAGTATTATCCTCGAACTAAAAAGGGGAAAAGGGGGGGAGGGACAAATTAGGAGTTTGGGATTCATATATACACACTATTATATATAAAATACGTAACCAACAAGGACCTACTGTATAGCACAGGGAATTATACTCAATATCTTGTAATAAACTTAAAGAATCTGAAAAAAATAGATATATATGTATGTGTAACTGAATCACTTTGCTGTACCCCTGAAACTAACACAACATTGTAAATCAACTATACTTCAATTTAAAAAACAAAATAATTAAGTTTTAAATAAAGAAGATAGAAAATATTTACCTTGTTAAGCACTTAAAGAAAAAGGTAATTAAGTTCTGGCTTGACCTGACCTGTGTGTGCCTGAACCCGTGTGGGACCCAATCTTCAGTGACAGCACAGGCACAGTTAACTGTGTCCTTGCTAAACTCCCCACTTAGACATAAGAGCACAGGTTATTCTTTAGCTATGAGGGATGAACAAATACAGCAAGATCTACATTGGTGATAAGAGTACTATGCCTTATATAGTACAAAAAAAAAAAAAAGTAAACCTGAAAGCCTGTAATGGCTTTAGCAGAATTTAAACAGCCTAACTTTGCATTTTTGAAATACAGAAAAACAGTTTATTTCAAGCAAGTTGTTTCTCCCTAAACTATGTTCCATGAATGTCTTCTACTTTATAAATACACTGTCCTTCGGCAGTAAATCCTTTGCTTTTTATTTCTGTAGAAGCAAGCCAAGTGTTTGCTATATTGCCATCATTTCAACCAAGCCAGAAGAAACAGAGATTTAAAATTTTTCTAATACATGTCATTAATTTTTTAAATAAAAATATTTAAAATGTATATTTCTCCAGGAGACAGAAAAATGAAAAATCTCTCCTGTAAGCTATGCGGTAATAATAACTTGCTATTTTAACATCAAGATGCCAGCTGCATTTCATAATGTAATTTCCCAGTTCTGAAAGGACAGTGATGAAATGATCTGACCTTTACATATTCCTGTTTGATTTCTCTCTCAGTGTGCAGTCAGAAAAATAAGATGAGCTAAATATACCTGAGCCTTTTCTGTCTTTTCTACCCAGAAATGGGTTGTCTAATTAGCTTCCCTACTCTCCCCACCAAGAAACAACTGGCATGCTTCCCCCTTCTGTGGTTGATCCCTGCCCCCATTGGAGAGTCGTGAAGTGGAGGGCAATTCTTTCTTTCCACCGGCAGGAAAGCTTGTAAATTGAAAAATAACAGATTTTAGATTTTCTGAGTCTTCATCTTGGACTCAAACAAACAAATCACCCCTGCAAGCAAGCCTGACAGGAAAAATGCTGTGTTGCCTGTTTTATGGACAATAACAAGAATGGCAATAGAGAGAGAAACAAGAACCTGGGCTCCCACCAACCAACCCTCTCCTTTGGTGAGAGTCATTTTTTTTTAAGTCTTCCATCATGAGAAGATTAAGAGGTAAGGTTTTGTCCAGGGAAGTAATCCCGCTGAATTGGAGCAAGAATACCTACTAGCCAGCATGCTTATGCTTATTTTGAGGCCTGAAATTCAAAACTTGATTATTTTAGGTGGGATTCTGCCTGATCCTTCACTTAGAGAAGTACAATATCTGTTTATTAACGGCACAATTCATAATTCAGCATTTCAGAGTGAACTCTGAAATGGAAAGAAATGACTGTTGGATAAAATGATAAGAAGAGTGTGATTTTGTGATTTATAATAAGAAATCTATGTTTGGTCTTCTGCTCCCTACCCACCTGAGCTTTTGGTAAACATCTTGTAAAATTCCTTCAAATTACTAAGGGCTGAGAGCAAGAAAGGTATGTTTTGTTATGTTAATGAGGTGACGTTTGGAAAGCGCCAGATGAGGGAGGTTAATTCAAAACAGCCAACTGAGTGATTAGAGGATTGCAACTACTAGTCCCGTCCCCTGACCTCCAGGGATAGACAGGGGCTGGAGATTGAGTTCAATCTACAATGGCCAATGATTTAATCAATCATGCCTATGTAATGAAGCTTCCATAAAGACCCAAAAGGACAGGGGTTCAAAGCTTCCCAGTTGGTGAACACTTGGAAATTGAGGAGAGGAGTGGACCTGGAGAGGGCGTGGAAACTGTGCCCTTTCTCCATACCTTTGCCCCATGCATCTCTCCCATCTGGCTGTTCCTGAGTTATGTCATTTTATAATAAATGGTGCTCCCGTAAGTAAAATGTTTCTCTGAGTTCTGTGAGCTGCTCTAGCAAAAAATAATCAAACCCAACATGGAGATTGTGGGAATCTCTGATTTATAGCCAGTTGGTCATAAGTACAGGTAACAACCTGTTCCTGCAACTGCTGTCTGAAGTAGGGGAGGGGACAGTCTTGTAGGACTGAACCCTTAACCTGTGGAATCCGATACTATCCCTGGGTAGATAGTGCCAGAACTGAGTTGTTCTGTAGGACACCCAGCTGAAAGTGGGTGAAAATTGCTTGTTGTATGTGGGGAGCCTCTCAGCGCCCCCCTCCCCGACACACACACACAATGGAATTGGATCCCAGGACCCAAAAGAGGGGGTTAGATGTCTGGCTCTTAAGTCAAATAGGCTTGAGCTCTAAACACAACCCTATCACAAATCAGCTTTCCTGGTCTCTGTTCTTTATCTGTGAAATAGGGATAGTATATATTCCTATCTCAGGTGGCTCTTGTAAAAACTGATGTCAAGTATTTATTGTGGCACCCAATACATGGTACATTTCATTATATTTTAATAACGATTTCTATTCTTGACATTAAGGGTTGCCTTTTTTCCTGTACTAAGTACAGAGGTATACACAGACTTGAATTGAATGCATTATATTTATTTTTTAATTAATTAATTAATTAATTTTTGGCTGCATTGGGTCTTCGCTGTTACGCACGGGCTTTCTCTAGTTATGGCGAGCAGGGGCTACTCTTTGTTGCGGTGCGTGGGCTTCTCACTGCGGTGGCTTCTCTTGTCGCAGAGCACAGGCTCTAGGCACGCGGGCTTCAGTAGTTGTGGCACGGGCACTCAGTTTCTCTGTGGCATGTGGGATCTTCCCAGACCAGGGCTTGAACCTGTGTCCCCTGCATTGGCAGGCGGATTCTTAACCACCACGCCACAAGGGAAGTCCCTGAATGCATTATATTTAAATTCAATTCAACATGATTTTACTCCACCTGTCCTGTGCAAAAGGCACTTTTCAGGCACAGTCTTCAGGAAGTTCTTGAACACCCTTGGCATTTGAGGATTTAACGTCTTCTGAATCTCCTCTTCATTAACCACCATGAAGGTTAGTGACATGGCAACTTTTTCTGAGATATAAGTTTGAGTACTGTGCATTGTAAGGTCAATAAGTTATCTGCTCCAGAAAGAGCCACTGAATTAATGACAGCCCAGTCAAGTGCCCTGTCACTGCCTCTACGTGTGCGGTTGCAGTCTTCTTCTTGAGTTATACATACTCTAAAGGTGATCAAAATGTGAGGATTTTTGACGATCTTACAATAGATTGTTTGTAAACATCAAGTAAAAATCTTAGAAGTTCAAATTCCTCAACTGTGAAGGGTCTTAGAGAAGTGTTCTTTCTCTTGTCACCCTCTTGCCTTTGGATAGAAGAGCCATATAAGCCAACTAGGACAGATATAATTATCTTTTTTTATTCCGAAGCTTTCTAACGATGGACACTTCCCAGATACTCTTCGTAGCTGCTTCCCGCATCTTCTCACTCATTACAGTCAAGATGTTCTTCCTTATGTCCAATCTAAACTTTGCTTCTTTCCTCAAGTTAGTTCTCTCAGAGGGGCATAAAATCCATTCTCTCTTCCTATTTTCGATAAGTACCTAACACAGCGATTTAAGTAACATCTTGCATGCAAATAGGTCCAAGGTCATTTAAATAGGTGAATGGATCAAACATTTTTATAATCCTGAAAATATGACTCAAGCTACTCCTTAATCTTTACAAAGTTTAACTCTGGCCTAAATAATATTAATTGCTAATGCATTTCACCCTAGGACCTATTTTGCTAAGTATTGATAATGTTTCCTAATCTTTGAAACATATGTTTAAATGTTACCAGAAATAATGATGTTTTATGATCTAACTGATTTATGGCCTAACTACCACACGTAGACGCTAAAGCCAATCTACCTGGGTGCAAATCACAGCTCTGTCACTTATTAGTTGTGTAACTTTGGGCAAGTTTCTTAACTTTTCTATGCCTCAGTTTCCTTAGCTATAAAATAGAGATAATAATGATGCGTACTTCATATGGCTGCATTATGAATTAAGTGGGTTAATATTTTTAAAGTACTTAGAATTGTACCTGCTTTGTAGAAGTACACAATAAGTATTATTATTATTACTACAACTCCAAGATGATTTTCTAGGCCTTACGACTCATATCTGATTAGTCAGTAATCTTATCTCTACAAACTTTTTTTTTTTTTGCAGTACGCGGGCCTCTCACCGCTGTGGCCTCTCCCGCTGCGGAGCACAGGCTCTGGACGCGCAGGCTCAGCGGCCATGGCTCACGGGCCCAGCCACTCCACGGCATGTGGGATCTTCCTGGACCAGGGCACAAACCCGTGTCCCCTGCATCGGCAGGCGGACTCTCAACCACTGTGCCACCAGGGAAGCCCTCTACAAACTTCTTAGTCCTATTTTCTCTGCCTGGCATATCCATCACCTTCCTACCTAGATTACTCTCCTCTTGAACATCTCAGCTTGGTTGTACTTTCTCTGTCATGTTATGAGTTGAGATCTCATTTCTAGGGCCCTTTTTTTAGTGTTACTTGTGGTCAATTATGACCTCATGAAAATAGTTACCTTTTAATAACTTATCTTCTCAATGAGAGTCTTGGCTGTTCCTTGAAGGAATAAAGTAAATCCTACAATAGTTAATAATGCTTCCCAATTCCTAACAAGTCCCTTTGCTCTTATAAAACTATTGGTAAGTAAAGGTGAGCTGATACGTGATGTTTTTATTTGTTTGTTTATCTCAAACTTTAATATAAAAATTCTTACTAGGTTATCTCATCCACTCTACCTAATTCCACTGTTGATATTCATATAAAGCGCTCATAACAGTGCCTGGTACACAGTATGTGCTCAATAAAGAATAATAAGGAGAGGGTTTCCCTGGTGGCACAGTGGTTGAGAGTCCACCTGCCGATGCAGGGGACGCGGGTTCGTGCCCGGGTCCGGGAGGATCCCACATGTCGCGTAGCGGCTACGCTCGTGAGCCATGGCCCCTGAGCCTGCGCGACCGGAGCCTGTGAGAGGACGCAACAGGAGAGGCCACAACAGTGAGAGGCCTGCATACCAAAAAAAAAAAAAAAAAAAAAGAGGAGGAGGAAAAGAAGAAGAAGCAGGTTATAAATAACTTATATTTTCCCCAATCAGACAACACACTATCTCATTAAGCCTTCAATGACCTAAGAAGAAAATATAATTTATTCCCATTTTAAAGATGAAGAATTTCAGGCTTTAAGTGGCATAGGGTGATCATAAATCCTGACTTTCCCAGGACAGTGTTGGTTTACACTTCTTGACCCTGGTAATATTAATGGTGTTCCCTTTCATTCTCAAAATTCATGTTTGGACAGTAAATTATATGATTACTCTAAAGTTAACTAATGCCAAGGTAACAGAGCCTGTAAGTGGAGGGGTTATAATCAAAACTAGAAGTCATCTCCAGAGCCCTAATTCCTTGGCTAAGCCCATGGAAAACCACATATCCCATGTCTTTCACATACCAGGGAGTAGCACAAAATGTGAAATTTAAGAGAGGTATGGGGGACCATACACAGATTGAAACTTTAAAGTTTGAGATGTCTCAGAGTGACACCCAAGAGAAGATAATCGGGAGGAAAGGTGTGGGAAACTCTTTCCATTTTTTTCTATCAGATGTCACAGAAGAGTTTCACAATTAGAAGTAGTACTGTGAATTTCAACTGCCTGATGAAAATCCCAGTATTGAACAAAAATATTATCATATTTGATTATGCAAGATGTGAATTCATGTTATTCCTGATGTCCTGGCATTAAAGAGGGAGAAATTCATGACAAGCCTGGGAGATAATAGTAAAATAATTTTAAAAATAGCAGCATTTAACATTCATATAGTAATTTACAGTTTATACATCACATGTACAGACCGTATATTTGGTTATGATTTATCTCTTTTGATTCTCACCGCTCCTTGAAATAAGTAGAGCAGAAATTATTACTTCCATTTTACATGGAACTGAGAATCAAAGGCCTTAAGTAAGTCACGAGATTCATACTTGAGAGTATAAATTAGGATACAACATCATCCTGACATTTTAAAGTGATTTAAAATTATTCAAATATAACTCGACAGAAGAACATTCAAGGGGAATGTACTTAAGGAGAAAAACCAAAATTATATACAGCAGATGGGGAGTGTCTGGACTTAAAAAATTGCCAGTGTGCTTCCCACTAGACACTGATTTTATTTTATTTTTTATTTTTTTTAATTAATTTTTATTGGAGTATAGTTGCTTTACAATGTTGTGTTAGTTTCTACTGTACAGCAAAATGAATCCGCTGTGCATATACATCTATCCTCTCTTTTTTGGACTTCCTTCCCATTTAGGTCACCACAATGCATTAAGTAGAGTTCCCTGTGCTGTACAGTATGTTCTCATTAGTTATCTATTTCATACATAGTATCAATAGTGTATATGTGTCAATCCCAATCTCCCAATTCCTCCCACCCCACCCCCTTTCCCCCCTTGGTATCCATACATTTGTTCTCTACCAGACACTGATTTTAACTATAAGATTCATCAGGTTATTCAAACTACAAGATGTTATTGCCACCTGGCCCAGTCAGCATGGACACTATGCCTCCAGAGAATGGAGGTGAATTTGCTGATTTCACATTTTGGTCTACAAAGTATTGGGTATTGCTGTCAGATCAAGCAAAATGCTTTTCAAGTGCAAAGGATCGGTGTGGACAGAACAAATGCTGTCTCAGCACATCTCAGCCATTGTTTCGAGCTGTTTCATATTGGCTCCTGAAATCAGGAAAGTGCTGATTCTGGGGAAAGTATGAAATAAATCCTGTTTCCTCCCTTTCCTCCTTTCCTTTTCTAGTCTCTGTCTCTCTCTCTCTTTTTTTTTTTTAACTACACAAGATGTATTTATTATTATTTTTTTTGAGTCTCTGTCTCTTAAGCAAACCTGTTCTCTCATTCAACCATTCATTCACACACTGGTATTAATACAAGAAATAAAGACTAGCATTATTAGTGCCTCTCTCAGGTGTTATTTGCACTTCAGCAGGAAGAAAAGCAGAAGATATCAAAATCTGATGATTGCAGGACTTCCCTGGCGGTGCAGTGGTTAAGAAACCACCTGCCAATGCAGGGGAAACGGGTTCGGTCCCTGGTCCGGGAAGATCCCACATGCCGTGGATCAACTAAACCCGTGTGCCACAACTACGGAGCCTGAGCTCAAGACCCCTCGAGCTGCAACTATTGAGTCCACACGCTGCAACTACTGAAGCCCACACGCCTAGAGCCCATGCTCCACAAGAGAAGCCGCCATACCGCAACGGAGAGTAGCGCCCACTCGCTGCAACTAGAGAAAGCCCACGCAGCAACGAAGACCCAACGCAGCCAAAAAAAAAAAAAAAAAAATCTGATGATGGCATTTCAAGCAGGTAGCTTCTGAAATCACCTTCTGTAGGTGCTCCCTGCCTACAGTACTGAAAGGGTCCCACATTTCCACTCAAAAACAAACCTCCACTCAGTGAGACTGAATAGTATTGAAAAATAATAATGGCATTTGCTTTGTTTGAGTTTGGGCTCACATATCTCTGCCCATTTTGCAGAACCAAAAGTGCAAATCCTTTAAAATGTGTGAAAGCTGAATGGTAACTAGGCAAAAACATAATTCACCAAGATATGTTTATGTCCGTTGACTGTGATTTTGAACACAGTAGGGCATATGTCATCTGTAATCTGTCATGTGTCATGCTGAAAGTCATTCCCTTCCACAGTTGCAGAAAACCAGGTTATAAAGTCCCCTTCACACTTCATGACAACACAGCTTGCGGAGGTGTCTCCCAAAATGGGGTTGACATAGATATAGGAGATAGGCACCCATAACCCACCCAAAACGGGATACAATTTTTCAGTTATGTGAGTACCTTCTACTCCAAATTTTTCATCCTGTCCTCGTCCTCCCATTTCCAACTTCAAAACTTCTAAAAATCAGTTCCTGCCACATTTAGCCAAAAGGTTGCAACTGACTAACATTAACCTTCATACTGAATCTTCTTCGTCTCTTCTCATCAACCTCAACTCCGCAGTCGGTTTGAACCGGGATTTTCGTGCTCTAGGTTGTTCCTTTGGGATGTGCTGAATTGTGTGTGTGTGTGTGTGTGTGTGTGTGTGTGTGTGTGTGTTGGGAGGGGGGACAAACAGAGAGGTGGTGATGTCAGTGGAAAGAATCTCTTATCTCCGTTTAATGTGGTAGTTGATTTAACACATTTACTGGTTATGACAAATTACTGTGTGGGTGTGGAAGTTTCAGACAAAAGTTGATGTTTCAAAGCAAACATCCATGTTTAGGTAAGGATACAGTTACAGCAGAAATGACTAGATAGATAGATAGATGTAGATAGATATAATAGATATTATATACATATATAGTAAATATATATATTTCTGGATTAGATATATTATTTACTTTATATTTTCAAATTTGATAAACTTCCTTGGTTGTCTTTTAAAATCTAACTTACCTCATTCAAAATCACTCCAAATGGCTGAGGCCTTTTCATATGCTTCCCTTTATGTTTGATTTTCCTTCTTTTTAAATGTCATTCACTTTGTAGTCATCACTCCAGGTATTCTTTAGTAATTTCTTAAATGTTTCCAGAAATATTGAAAGTCCAGGTACCAGCATACAGATGACATTTTGAAAAATGAAAATAATTCACTAATTTTTAAAGATGATGAAAGTTATGCGTGTATACATATATATGCATGTATATATGTACGTTGATATTTGTCATGAAATGATTTTGTGTCTGTAAAACTGGCTGTGCCATGTGATAAAGTTGTTTCTATGGAAACGGCTCATGATTCATGATCAACATAAAAGAAAACTACATATGAAGGTATAAGGTAGATCTGACAGAGAAACTATTAATTTCTGAATTAGAAAATTTAAATGCCATTATTACTAACACTTTTTATGGCTAGAAAATTTCTTTTATAATCCTAATAAATGTTATTAAGTCCCTATAATATGCTAGGAGCTACATAGAGAGCATAAGGAATATAATCCTAAACTTCCTGTAGCTTTCATAGTGCTGGTGGTGAGGGGGTGGAAGACAAGGTTAATAAAAACCTTATACGAACTGAAAGAAGATCATTATGTTATATTGGGTCTTTTGTCTTTTCAGAGTCTTGATTTGTTTATATGCCCCACACATTCTTCCTCCAGCAGATTCCTCTTCCATGTGGTTACAGCAAATCTCTGTAGAAGAAAGATGACTTCGTGTGGGTGTTGAAGTAGATCTAGATGCATCTGGGTGGGAAAGAGATTGCAGGTGGGAGGAGGGAGAAATGATGGCCTCTGACATGAGAAAATGTTCTAGGCACAGGTAGGATTTCAAATAAATGTCATTGACCTGTCTCTATGGAAACCACAAAGCAGTTTCTCTTGACTAAAGAATTGTATATCATTGTCTTGAAAATAATAGATCAGAAGAAAAAAAACCTCCCGTGAGTCACAGAGGGCTAGAGTAGGCAGGGACCCTGAGCTTTCAACAAATCTATTCCTCCGCCTTCAGGAAGGATCCCAAATAAACTTTCTCATTCAAACAGGATTCACTCCTAGCAACTTCCCTGATTAATCCATTCAGCAACCAGAAAGAGACATCTGGCCTCTAACTTTCCTACTGCGTCCAGAGGACCTTAACCCACACTCTTTTTCTGCTGTGGTAGGGACTGCTAACAGCTACCTTCTGTTTGAACCCTCTTTTGTTTGAATCTACTTCTCTAGCTGCTTCTCTGCTTTCTTTCCCTAAACTTGATGACACACTCTATGAATATGCCTTTGCTAAAATAGGTATCCACTTTCCAGGAGACCATCTGTGGGGATAGGGCTCTGTTGAAATCTTGTTTAAAATCATCCCCACCAAGCCATTCAAATGTTTCAGCTCTTCTGCAAAGCTCCTGGGGGTCACTTTTGAATTTTCCTGGCAGTTAAGTTTCATTTCTGTTGGTCCCACCTGTGCTGTCTATTATACACCCCATCTCATTTCATTGCCAAATACACCTTCTACAAGAACACACACTGCTTTTAATGTGATTTCCCATGGAAACACGGTGTTCCAGAAGGACTCTGAACCATTTTAGGGATGTGATGGAGAAGAGAGCAGATGCTGTGTAAGTGGGTTCCACACACATCTTTTCTTCCCATCTATATGGTTTTATAAAAGCAACTGAAACAGTGTACAAAAGTCACTTCTCTGGGTGAATTTGAAAAGTAGGTTCTCAATCTTGTCAGGGTCTAGGTCCTCCTAGATAAAGAACAATGTTGCTACAGGTTAAAGTTGACTGCACTTCATTCTCTGTCTTTGGTCAGCACCCTTTCTCCATATCTCTAACTGGTTCATTTCAGCCACCACATTTATGCACCCAGGATTTCTCCCTGTAGAACCTGCTTTATATGTGAACAGAATTAGAAGGGTCACGAAGAAATTAATCTTTTTCAGGATAGGTCCAACCTCCAATATTCTACCACAATGTTCCCACAAGTACCTTGCAACAACATGCTCTGAATTTTTTTTTTTTTTAATTCTGAAAACATATCTACTTCAACGGTGAACAAGGTGGTTGGTGCTTCTTTTCCTGTTTCCCTCCCTGGGCAGATGGTGCCGTTATGTGCCCATCACTCAATATGGAACCCATAGGGCAACCTAGGCTCACTGCCTCTCTAACTTCCAACATCTAACCAGTCATGAAATCCTTCTGATTTGCCTCTGTTTGAATTTCTCTTTCTTCCCCTCTTCTTTTCTATTCTTAAGGGCACTGTTCTCCTTGAGGCATTTATCATCTCTCATCTGGACTCCGAAATACCCTGTAATGCTTCTTAACTAGGAAAGTTGGCCCCAGTTGTAGCCGTCTCTACTTCATCCTCCACGCAGCTATCAGAATGATCTATCTGAAATGCAAAACGTAGCACCTGTTAAAACCTGTAGCAGGTTTCCTGTATTTCAGGATTAGGATTCATTTCCTTAGCATACACATTCCAGCATCATTTCTTCTTTCTGTCTCTCTGTCTCTGTTTCTGTCTCTGTCTGTGTGTGTATGTGTGTGTGTGTGTGTGTGTGTGTGTGTGTGTCCTTTTAAAGTGAAAAATTTTAATGTTTAAGATTTTTAAAAAAATCAAACAATTCAAAAGGGCATATTAAGAACAGTAAGTATCCCTCTAAGTCTTACTCCTATAGTCCTGGTTCCACTTCCAAGAGACAACCACTGTTACTCATTTCTTGTATATTCTTCCAGAAGTGGTCTGTGCATATACAAAAAAATATGTATGTTTCTAGATAGGCTTCTTTTTAGACAAGTGAGAACATTCAATAACTCCGTCCTACATCTTGCTGTTAACATCCTGTCTTACTTCTTGACAATCTTCCCTGTGCCCTTTAAGTTCTCCCAATAGTGAATGACTTATAATTCCTAGAACACTCCATACTGTTTTCAGGCATACTTGCCAATGCTGATGCCTTTCCTTTTGCTTGGAAGTTTCTTCTTCTCATTTGCAGCCTACACATGGTGCTCACTACTATTCCTCTTTAGGAATTAACCTTTCACCGTGCCTTAGAAACTGCTCCTCTATGCTCCCATAGGACGCTGGGCATACATGTCTCTATCATAGCCACTACCACATTGTTTTAAATAACTTGGTCTCTGCATTCTCCTCTATGCTGTAAAATATTGGGCTGGCCAAAAAGTTCGCTCGGGTTCCCCCACAACATCTTACACCAAAAGCCAAACGAACTTTTTGGCCAACCCAATATCTGACAGTATGACACACGTCTTAGTCATTTTCCCATCCCTAGCACCCAGTTCAGGGCACGATAAAAGACTAAGTGTTCAGTAAGTACATGTTGAACCAAAACATCCCATGATCAAGGTAACTATGGATGTTTCAAAAATCTTCCAAAAGGGGGAAAAAAATCTTTACTTCAAGAATAGAGATTTTAAATACTTTTTTAAAAAAGACTATAAACCCCACAAGGACAGACACCCTATCTGCTTTATTCAGTAGAGTGGTTGAAAGCTCCTTGGAAAATGCCTTTAATCTTAAATATACAATACGATGACAGTTTTATTGGGGCTGTAAGAGGGAAAACACATTAGGCACTTAATGGAGTGGTAGAAGAAAAAAACTATTAGCGGAAAAACAATGAGGGCTATGAGGATTCTAAGAAGGGGATACTGGGCTCACTAAAGAAAACCCATTTATCTTTCATTCTTCTTATGACCAGCCTTTTTTTACTAAGTTATCACCACTAATGCGAATTAATTTTAAACCGTTTCTTGAGCATTTCTGTCAAGGGCTAAGTAATAGATTGTTATGTGCTACGACTATAACTTCCTTCAACAATCATCAGTCAAGAGATTTCATGAAATGCATGATCTTCTGAAAACAGAAGCATTCGAAAATGCAGAAGCTCAATCCTGGTATTACAAGAAATAGGATTCACTCTGCTGAAAAAGCTCATGGGGAAACTGTATTAACATTTAATCAACAGTAAGCATATACCATTCATCTTCCTATTATCCTCAAGTGTGATAATGTCATTTGAGTTATTGAAACTCAAATCATTTGGAAATACTTAATACCATTTTTTTCTTTTGGAATATTTTACCTTCCCTATAAGGCAAGATTTGATTCATGTGTGTTTTGAGGGGACCATCAAGACTTTGGGGGCCTGCCATGACAAAAAGCACCAAACATTTACAGAATTGATACTAAGTGACGGTCAGCGGAGATGAGCACTGTGCCTTCACCCCTTGCTCCCAGACCACCTGATGGAAAGATTTTAGGTGGGTTGGGCAAATCTTTGGGATACCCAGATCTTGAAAAATAAAGGTTTCCTTCTGTTTCACATTGTGTTGAAACATTTATTAGTTTGGCAATAGTTGAGCAATGTTCCCTGTTTGAATACAATGGACAGTACCAGATGGAAATACTTCAAATATGGTCCTGGCTCCAACGCTTAATACGATATAAACCAGGCATCATTCGTCTCATTTTAAAGACCATGGATTCAACATTTCTTGTTGCTGTCTTTGGGAATGTGTTTAGGAAAAAATGGATGATAATGCTATGACCAATTAAAATGGTAATCCAAGGGGCCCCAGACTGCACACAATCATTACTGCAACGTTCCCAGGAGATTACCAGAGTTTGCACTCAGCTGGAATTTAATAAATGCTTGTTGACTGACACACCTAAAAGGAGAACAAAATGGAATAAGATGGAATCTAACAGGAGAATATGATGAAGACGAAGAATCTTGATTTTAACAGAGTCTAAAATCTTTAATAGCCTAAGTTTATATGGTAGATATTTGAACTAGAAAGAGGTTTAGCAATTGCATCAATTACCTTCATTTTACAGAAGAGAACCCTGAGGCCTGGAGAAGTCAAGTGACTCACTTAAGGTCTCAAAGCTAAATGCCAGGAATATTTTTTTACTTGCCTCATAGATAGGAGTCAGACTCTTGCAGGCAGCCTGCCTGGGTTCAAATCCTTCTTCTGCTCTTTACTAGATCTATAACTTCTGAGCAAGTTATTTAACCTCTCTTAACATGTTTCTCCCTCTCTCCACCTCAGTTTCTCCATCTGTAATGGGGGATGATAATTCTATAGCCTTAAATGAGCTACTAATATAAAGCATTTGATAGCCATACCTTATACATAGGACATGTTCAATAAATGCTACTGTTTTCATTGTACTACACACTGTAATACCTAGTCTGGTCACGTAATCCTAAGAACACAGTCTTTCAAATGTGACTGCAAACTTTAAAAAACCTGGATAGGCTTGCTTTGATGTGGCTTGGAGTACAAAAAGATCTTTCTGTTATTTCCAAACAGAAAGGCAAAGGAGAAGCTCTCTTAGCTTCTCCAGATGGTACAATGTTGTAACCCAGCACCTAAAAGTGAGACCTGGTTGATTACTCATATAAGAGAAAAACGTATTTATATCTTTAACTGCTGATATCTGTTCATGCCTTTAAATGGTACTGACTTATTTGCTCTATTTGCAAAGGAATTCTGTTATAGCCTCAGGGAATTTACTGACAGCAGCAAGAGTATGTTTAGGATCTTTTACAAAGCTATTGCAAGCTCCTAGTGGGGTGAAAGCCAGTTTGCAATGTTCTTTATTCTGAAGAAGAAAAGTCATTGTAAAGCAGCAGGATAGTGTTGTCCGAATTACTGGGCTTGGCAACATTTTCATAGCCATCATTAAAGGCTGGTGGACTCATAAGTATTGGCACAGTTAGGAGGACTGCTTATTAGTTTAAGTCAAGCCCTATCAGCCTTGTCATCAACTGTTACACTCAATTTTCCCCTCTGAGCACAGCTACCTGTTTAACTACCTGGGAGTTAACTTGAAACTTAGTTTGAAAAATATCATCTTTAGAGAAATTTAAGAGGAAAAAAGGTTCATTTCTTAATAATGCTAGCCCTTAGAATAATGTACTACAATCTTGCTTCTCAAAGTGCTGTCCATATACCAGCAATCGGCATCACCTGGGAGTTGTTAAAAATGTAGGCTATCAGACCCCATCCCAAACCTCTGAATAAAAAACTGCATTTTAACATGTTGAGATCCCAGAGTGATTCAGATACACATTAAAGAATGGGAAACACTGGCTTAGAGAAAGTGGTGACAGGTAGTTATTGTTCGGTGTCACCAAGAGGATGATAATTAGACATAACTGAAGCATATACCAGAAACCTCTGGAATCAAATACTAAAATAACAGTGGGATTTAACAAGAGTGGACATTTCGTAAATAAAATTTCTTTTTCTTTTGCGTATTATTTAGAAAATTGGCTCATTTTAGTTTTTATTTTTTGGGGGGTGGGTGTTTTTATTGTTAATTTTAATGCCTATAAGAACATTCACTATGGCATCCATGTATGCATAAAGGAAGGAAACAATGAATACACAGTAGCTATCCATTCCTGGGAACAGCTTGGGTTGAGACCTACTTTGAGTTAGGACTCAATAGATTTCAAGTTTTCTGGGGGTGGCCACTCAGACCATCACGTCCTTAGATCAGAGGCAGAGAGCTCTGTGGCTGGAGCTCCTCCCTGATGACCAGGAGCTGCCTCTTTAATAAGACAGAAAGGCTAGTCATTGGACTCTGAAATACAAGGGTTCAACCTTTTGTTTTCAGGTAGTTAATATCTTGTTCCCCCAATCCACTACTCTGAGAGAAGACTTACTTACTATTATCTGTGTTTTATTGGGCTTATAGTAGCAGGTGTTAGTGGTTATTTTAAGGCAATTTCTGGGGGCTACTGTCTCCTTTTGTTCCAACTGCCTCTTATTCCTCTTCAGTCATCCGTGTGTGTGTGTGTGTGTGTGTGTGTGTGTGTGTGTGTGTGTGTGTAGGTATACAGCTTGGCAGAAATTGTTAAGAGAGAAGGTTTGAGGAATTTAATTTTAAATACATGGAAATCACAGTCATTTTTTTAAGATGATAGAAGATAATAGTATGTAGTCACTATCATAGGCACAATACATCCCATGATGCCAAAAGAAAAATCCTTCCTAATTTAATGAACAATATTATTGCCTGAAAAGAAAACTCTTGCTCTCAAGTATGGTTTTTTTCCCTGTGTCAGAATTATTCTTCAGCAGTTTTCCATTCAATGCTCAAAACCAACAATTATTGATTATAGAGATTCTATAAAAACTCTCTCTCTCTCTTTCAAATTTGGGAAAAATATTTTAAATCCTGAAGGACATGAATCAGAAAATACTCTTGATGTGACATTAGTCTTTAATAAAACAGACAATGTTAGAAACCAATCTGGAATTATATTTCACTTAGCGTAGCATAGGAAAAGAACAAAAATTAACAGTCTAGTTTTCAAACCCATTAATGTAATGTACAATTATGTGATTTTCCCACATGTGGAAATGAGTGGATAATAATGGTAATGAATAAAAATATAAAAATGAGCATTGTTTTAGCAATGGATTTTAATCTGAATTTTCTTTAAAACTATTTTATTATATTTGATGTTCATTTTTATTTGTTGTTAATTTTGTTGAAAATTTCCTATTAAATAATCTCAGAAGTTACTGCCTATCAGGGTTCTGAAACATGCTTAATATAAAAGCAATAAGTCTTATTTCTCATTGACATTTCAACTCTACTTTATGATCTAAAAATCAAAGCATACCATAGACAGTGCTCTTAACCAGGGCTTACTATCCAGATTTTGCTTATATAGAACCCTCAATCCTAAAATTCCTCTTTGTTTCCAATTTTTTTGGAGTTATTTCCAATCTATGTATTCCCATGCTTTGTTATAGATGATAGAAGAAAAAATAAACCTTGGGTCTTGTTGGTAGATTTCATTAAAAAGAGAAGCAAGGAAGAATAAGTAAATCAAGGTTTATTATTTTCCTATGTTCAGTGGTTTCTATTTTCCCATCATGTCTCTAACACTATTGTGGAAAGGTAATGGGTAATTTAGTAGAATATATTTTTTAAAGGTTTATCTGTTGGCTGAATATTTTAAAAACTCAAGTACATATACACACGGTACAGTGAGTAAATAGGTTATATTATTCCATCATCAAGAGCTATTTCCAGTGGTACAGCAATTAAATTAATAATTTTTTTTTCTGAGCTTCTGTATGAATTCAGTTGAACAACTGATTATACAGAGCTTTTTTGTTATGGTGGTTGTTTTAGTTAAACAGCAACTTCCCTATTCGATTCAGTTTTGGTTTTGTCTTTGGTTTTAAACTGAAAAGTTGTTTGTAAATATAGTCAACAGAATTATACATTTTAAAAATTCTGAAAAGCGTAGTACTCTAAAAGCAGACCACTGGCAAAGGCACTGTTTGCCTTTTGAGTCTTCTGAATCTTCTCCTATTTTATAAATTATCTGTGTGGGTACTTACAAGGTGCCAAAATAAATGACTGAAAAGGAAATTATTATCATCATTTATCTACATGATACAAACAACTTAAACTAATTCATTGCCTAATTTATCCAGTCGCAATGGCGTGGATTGGGTATGATTTGTATATGTGCCCATGTTATTACATTCCCCAGTGTTTGTCAATAGTTCATCTTGGGTGCTTTGTGGTAGTGACATGTATGTGACAGAATATTATAAATGAGTCTATTAAAAATCTTTTCCAAGTCAGAGAATATTCATTGTGCATTGATATTTCAAAATTGTTTTTCTAATACAGCCATCAGAGATATTAATTTAAAATAATATTTAAAATAAGCTATTTAAAGCAGGGGAAAGTGCAACTTTAAAATACAGAAATGTAATAGTCACACTTTTTATTCTAATCCCACTCAATATATTTTAAATATACGTATTTTTCCCTGACATACCTTAAAAAAAAAAAGAAAAATTCTTAAGCCTTAGCGTGTTAAAATAAAATGACTCACTAATAATGAAATGAAATGACAATTCAATAGCCTTTACAAATATAGAGTGATAAAACCCCCAGAGGCTTTAGTCTTTAAATTATTCAGCATGTCTAAATTTCTGCTGCCACAATATTTTTTTTCGCAAGTGGAATAAAAATGGCATTTTGCTCAGGTAGATCTAGCTGTTCCCTGGGTGGTTGGTTCTAGAAAAGCGACAGGCTTTTCCCCCTGCCTTACAAGAAGCAACAGTTGGAAACTCTAACTAGAAAACTGCTACCCCACAGTGGTTGGAAAGCGCCAACAGAGATAGTGACAGCTATGATTTCAATCCATTTTGCAACAGCTTCAGAAAGGCAGGAGGAAAAATGAAATAAAAGAATGTTAACTCTTAGCAATGAAAAGATTGCGCTCTGCTCCCTATGTTGCTATCGCCCTCTCCTCCCCCCTCCCTTTTCTAGTCTCTTTGATCATCAGGCTTTTTCGGCATGCTTGGGTTTATAAGGCAAAGCAAAGCAATAACTCCATCCATTCGGTTTGAACTTAAACTCGCAAGATGCAGCAAGACAAATTCATCAACCCTCACGTGGGAACAATACAAGCCTCTCCCCAGAATCTGGCTTGAGCACTTTGACACCGTTGTCTCAGCCTGTTGCTCCTGCCACTCGGTGTGCTAGAGCCTGGAAAGAGGGAGGGAACACTATGAAACCTCATCTGTGTGCTTGGGTGCTTTGTGGCGGGCCGTGGGTGGGTCCGCTTCACCGGCTGCCGGGACCGTGCCTGCGGAGTAGGCGGCCGCGGACCACCGTGCGGGGACCCTCTCGTGCAGGCTGCCCGGCCACCGGCAGGTGGTGCCCTACGCCTCTCAACACCGAAGGAAACCCAGCGAAAGTACCGCTGACTCCGCCCCACCGGCTCTGCCGGCGCCACAGTCACCGTCCTTCCCCAAATAGTGCGGAGCACGTTTCCTCCGGAACACCGCAGTAGCCCGTGTGTGTGTGTCGAAAATACAAACCAGGGCCAGCAGGGTGTGTGTGTGCCAGAGTGGGGAGCGGGCGCGGAGCGGGATCCATGGGCCGGGGCGAGGTGACCGCCAACGAAACGCAGAGGGCACGGGGACCGGTCCGTTTCGCATCTGCGTAAGCCCGGCTGCCGGGCCAGTAGCGAGGCCACTCACCATGTTCACTTCGGAGACCATGTCTATGCTGGCGACATCGATCCTCATCCCGACGTCCACGGGGGGCCCTACCGGGGAGGTGGGACACATTACGGGCATAATCTCAGAGTGGCCACAGGCTGGGGAGGGTCGGGGGGCTTCCCTGCGCTATCTACATTCTGAATGGGCTCCGCTACCCCCAGCCCTCCACCCCCTTGCCGGGGACAGCCTGGGAAAACAGGTGTGGGCACACGAATGATGCAGTGACTATGCAGAGGGTGTGTCGGGCCGGGGGAAGGTCGGCTCTGCCTGGGGTTCATCCACCTGCGACTGGGGCTCCGGCGTGGTGTGTGTGTGTGTGTGTGTGTGTGTGTGTGGCCAGAGCGTAGGGCGTAAGGCACGCTTACCAAAATGACATGTTTCTTCTTCTTCTTTTTTTTTGACATTTGTCTTTGACAAGAAAGGAGAACTAGATATGGGTTACAGGTTGAAAAAAAAGATGAAACATTACCTCCAAAGTCCGGCCGCAAGCGAATGTCATAACCTTTGAGCAATCTATCCACTGTCTCTTTCACGTATGACATGTTGCTGGGCTCATTGGCGCTGAAGGGAAGAAGTAGGGACCGGATTCAGAATGAGCACAAACTGCGAGCAGACATAAAAATAGACAGGCACACCTACCCCCCAAATAACGAGCTACATGATCCAGCAAGCATGTAAAAAGAAAAACACCAAGAAAAAAAGACATTCAACAACAGCAGCTCACCTGTGTGCACAACAGACCATGGCAATCATCACAGGGAAAGAGAGAAGCCCCAAACTCTCTCGGTTTTGTACTGTCCACATTACTAACTCTGATTAAAGAATTGTCTTTTCTGCGAAGATTCAAGGAATGCAACTTAGTCGGCGGCCGGGCAGTAATTCCCGAATGGACCTGCGCATGCGCAGAGGGTGCTCACTACCAAAAGACACCTTGTGCCTTGCAAACAATATTCCTAGTGGAACAGGCAACAGATTTCAATCCCTTTAAAGTTCCTGTTTGTGGTGCTCCGCGTCCTCCGTGTAGTAAAAGATACCCTGCTGTTTCCTTGCTCGTGCTTGTGTATACGGATCTTTCTTTGTGCACTGGAGGTTTCTACGTTCATTTCCTTTCTGCCTTCCACCTAATTTTTTTACTCAGTTTCCAGGGATATGGCTTAGGCTGCCTGTGATTGGCATATTTCGTTGACAGTCACGGTGGTCTTAGAACCGGGAGTCTAGAGGCGAGGCGGTTCTCTCTGGTTGCCTGTGTGTGTGTGTGTGTGTGTGTGTGAGAGAGAGAGAGAGAGAGAGAGAGAGAGATGGGTGAGGGGCAAAGTGAGTGGAGAGGGAGAGCCACAGAAGAAGGAAACTCAGGATGTATTTGAAGAGTCCAGGAATCAGGTCCGCTTGAGAGGAGTCTTAGCACGTCTGGCTTACTGCCGTCCTTCTCTATGGGAGGAGGAAGAGAAGAGGGTCGACTTTTGTGCTCGCTCCCCCGCTCTCCCACTTTTCTTCCCTCCGCCTTTCTTGTCTCACCAAGCGAGAGAGGTGGGGTGAAAGCAAGCCAGAGGCAGCATCTCGGGCAGGCAATCCTTTTCCTAGAGCCATTCGCCTCAAGTCCCACTTTTCTTCTAGGTTCTAGTGAGGAAAACCTCTTTTTTAATTGCCAGCGTGTTAGCATGTATTAATAACCCAAAACAGGACCCTGAAACACCCAAGCCTCTGTTTGCTCTTAGATTGGGGTTCTGTAGGAGAAAGAGTTGTTTGAATTAAATTAAATTCAGTCAATGCAATTCGATAGAAGCCATTGAGCACATGTGAGGTGGGAGGCCCTTTGCCAGGGGGTTGTTCATCTCTTTAATAGTATATATTAACTCTTGTCTATGTTCTGGGTATTTTGGGACTCAGGGATGACTTAAAAAGGGTTCCTGACCTAGAGAAATTCACAGACTGATAGGGGGGATGGACATAAACATAAGTAAATTCAATATTTCTCTATATAGTTTATATAGTGGCAGGTTGTTACTTCTACCGGAGAGAGGCAGATATGGTTTCTGGAGGAGAAAGGTTTTTGCCAGAGCAGGGAGGGAGGGGAACTCCAGAAGGAGGGAACAGCATGTGCCAAATGACTTGAAAGAGACTGACAAACTATGAGACTTCAAAGCCTATGGTCTGCTTAGATAGCTGAACCCTGAAATACTTGAGCAGAATATAAAAGGAGGGAGGTAGTGACGGAGGGTGGTGAGTGTGCAAAGGGAAGCTGAGGCCAGACTACAAGGAAAGTTACATACTCCACTATGCAAATTTAAGCTTCTGGGAATCACTGACAGTTTTAAGTAGGGTCAGGGTCAGATTTAGGTTTTAAAATGCTCTGATAGAATAATCATGATAAAAAGGATTAACATTCATCAGCTGTGGACTATTTGCTGGTTATCATGCACATTACATAGATGATCTCATTTAAACCTTGTAGCAATCCAAATATGGTAGATATTATTATGATTATTTATTATTATTATTTTATAGATGATGATACTGAGAACAAATCAAGGTAATGTAATTCATTTAATACCAAACAGCTAATAAATGGTGGAATCAACATTTCAACCCAGAATCTATCAACCTATCTGCTCTATGCTATTAAGCATAGACCCCAAGAGGAGGAACCAGAGAGAGTGAAAAGAACAAGGAAGAAGAAGGGATATCACAATACCCTAAGCAAAAGGAACTAAAGTCAGATAATGTATAGCATAGAGAGGAGGTGATAGACTAGTGCAAGATTTCAGAAATGTAATGGAGACATAAAATAGTTGGAAATATCAGGACTTGGAGACTTTTGAAAGGTGCCTAAAGAATTGTACATATGTTTACACATGTGTAGACCTTGACATTCTACATATACATCAATTTCATTTTCTCATTTGAGCCTCATGACAACCTTAAACACTATGGCCATGTCTTCTGGGACCGATGTTAATCATGTTTCTTAATTTTTTTTTATGTTTTCTAGGTGGTCATAAACCCCAATAATTCATTTTTAATAACTACCAGGATTTTATTTAGCAGTGTTTGCCAAAGGGTCAAGATTTTATTCTAGAATTAAGGAAGACTATTGGTGACTTTGCATACTTGAATTCTAATGTTTAGCATGCCCCAGTTGGGATCAGTTTCACTGAATTTCGCATTTAAATTATGCCTTCCACTTATATAGAAGGATACTACAAGAAGTCATAAAATACTCATGATCACATCTGTTATTGGGATACTATTGAGGATGGAGCCCACTGTACCACTCAGTATCATATGTGTGAAGACCTCTGGGAGAAAATTTTTCCCAGACCCTAGTACTCTGAAAAGTGTTTTGTTTCCTGAATCCTAAAATTCACTCACTTCCCTGTTTGCTTTGGTCACTGGGAATCTTAGAATTATTGGTACAATTCAGCTTTAATCATTATGTAAGATCTTAATGACCTGCATATTGATATATTATATTTCTCCCTGATGCCTTAGAATTCTAAATTTAATTTTCCTTTGTCACTAATTGAAAAACAGATATGTTGCACAAATATATATAGTGTGTAAGCTGCCTTGAATAATTTTCAGGACCAAATGGGAAAGAATAAATTCAAAATAATACCGAGAAATAACTAAAAAAATTTTTTAAATTTTAAACATCACAGATCCAGAAATAGTGCAGGATTTGCTATGGCTTGAAAAAGCCAGCACTTATTTCCTCTTATGAAGTTCCACTTATGAAGTTGCTTGTTTTATCCCCAAACCAATCCTCTTAAATAAGACCTTCACCCCTTCAAGAATCAATTCAATTTCCTTTTTTTTTTTTTCTGTGAAAGCTGCTCCTGAGAGCCATTGGTCATCCTATTATCCTCTCCTGCTAACTCTTACTGAAACAAAAAATTATCATCCAGCTAGGATGGAAGTGTCTCAAGATCAAGAAACATTACACATGTTACGAATATTCTTAGTGAATATGCTTACTGATAAGAATTTAGAGTAAGCAGCTTGGAATTGCTACTTTGAATTGGGATCAAACTTGAAAATGCTGGTTTCACTTAGTCTCGCTTGTTTATTTATTCTCGTAAATACTGAGTCCAGACAAATTATGTACAGGCTAAAGCTGGTTTTGATAAGCTGTATCAGAAATACTGTGTAGCTTTAATGTAGATGGCACACTTTAAGGGGAGGATTAATAGAAATTTTGTTAAAAATGATATAATAAACATTTTTATTTATTGTTTAAGAATATAACTAAAGTTTACCTTCATTCAGTCTTGCTTCAATCAAATTTATTGAGCATCTATTTTGTGCTCAACAAGTATGAGACTCTGCAGTCATAATTAATCTATTATTACCTGTCCTACAGTTGGCTTAAAATCTTATGTAAATGGATATATCAGGCTGGATATATGTGGAATGAAGGTGATAGTAATTGTTTGGAAATACTACAAAGCAGCTTCCTTCCCATGAGTGAGGATGAAATAAATGCCCACCCTAGCTATCTTCCATTCCCCAGAAATTGACTTCGGTATACAAAAATTAAGTATGTAATAAAATTAATGTTTCAAATTAGTGGATAAATGATAGTCTTTCCAATAAATATTAGCAAAATTATATCTTTGGAAAATAATAAATAGAAGAACTTTCTAACACTTTTGAGTTAAAGACTTAAAGGTACAAAATTAAACCATAGTCTTCCCTGGGTGGCGCAGTGGTTGAGAGTCCGCCTGCCGATGCAGGGGACGCGGGTTCATGCCCCGGTCTGGGAAGATCCCACATGCCGCGGAGCGGCTGGGCCCGTGAGCCATGGCCGCTGGGCCTGCGCGTCCGGAGCCTGTGCTCCGCGACGGGAGAGGCCACAGCAGTGAGAGGCCCGCGTACAGCAAAAAAAAAAAAAAAAAAAAAAAATTAAACCATAAAAATAAAAGATAGGTACCTATAATCTAACCATTCAGCATTTAATAAATGATTATTGAACATCTTTTCTCTTGGATGTATGCTTACAAAAGGAGAAAAATTAAGAGAAAATGTTGATAGAGGTGAATATATAATTTTAAAGTTATTTTTAAAACATATACTTGAAAAGTAAAGTAATTAATCATAATACTTGAGGTACTTCCATTAAAGTAGGAATAATTAACACTATAATAGAGGTATGATATTGCAATGAGACAATAAACTTTTTTAAAAAAATAGAAAAGGAAAAAGTTAAACTTTCCTTATTTCCACATGGTGAGTTTGTCTAGAGAGAAAATCCGATAAAGTCTCCAAATGTATAAGAATATAGTAAGAGAGTTAAACTAACCTTCTGACATCAAAATCAAATAACGTTTAAATACACGTTAGTAGTATTTTCATACACAGCAGTTACCAAAAAAAAAAAAAAACCCATAATAGGAAAACGTATTCTATTACAGTAATAAAAAAAATTCTAATGTATCTAGGAATAACTGAAAAAAGTGTAAGAGCTTTATAGAGAATCTGTATAACATTATTGAAGGACATAAAATAAGACTTAGATAAGTGAAAAATGTGTGGCTGGGAAGATTCAATATGATAAAGCCATCCAAAAAAAAAAAAGACAATAAAATCTGCAAGAAAAAAAGAGGGAGTATACGGGGGCACTTGTCTTTGAGATATCAAGACTTATTGAGCTATTGAAATTGAAAGAGTTTGTGTTTAGTTTGGGATTCATGTAGAGATAGTAAAAAACAAAATAGCACAACCAAATAAAGAGCATAAAAATATTCCTCTATTTTAGGAAAACTGGGAAAGAATGAGCTATTCAATAAATGCTATGGTGACAATTTATTGTCTATAAAAGGGAAAAAAGTAGGTTTTTACCTAATTTCATGCATGAAAATGTATTACAGGTGGATACATAATTCAAACATAAATCAAAACTTCAAAACTTTAGGAAACCTGTATAGGAAATATATTTATGATTTTGGTGTAGAGAAAGATTTAAAGATAAACGAAAGTATAAACTATGAAGGGAAAAGTTAATAGCGATAATCACATAAAAATGTAACCTTTAAATCAAAGACCCTATTAATATAGTGAAAAGTCAAGTCACACACTGAAAGAAGGTGTTTTCAGCAAATTTAACTGCCTAAAGATTAGTATGAAGAATTTATCAAAAAGGAAAAATCTCCCACAAGTAAATAAAAGAGAAAGAAAATAAAGACAAATAGCCACTCTAAATGAGGAATTGCAAATTGAAACAATGATATGCCATTTCAAAAGTATCAGATATGAACAATTTAAGAATGTCAAATATTGGTTAAAGATGCTCATATACTTTCAGGAGGCATATAAATGGATCTGAATACTTTGTAAAGCAATCTGTGCATATCTGATAAAGTCAAAGACGCACATGCCATTTGACCCAGAATTTCTACCACTAGGAACACACCATAAAGATATGCTCATGCAGTCTAAGAATGCTGATCGCAGCGTTGCTTTTAATAGTGTAAAACTGGCAACGACCTAAATATTTATTTATCGGTTGGGAATAAATAAATAAGCTATAGTTAACATAATGGAATGCAACACTCAAAATATATAAATATCTATATGCTTTTACACAGATAAATCTCAATATAAAACATTATGCAAAAACAAAACAATAAAAAGAGCTAGTATGGAATGAAATGAGTGTGATAACATTAAGTAAAGTTTAAAATATTTAAGTGCAAAAATCAGCATATATATTATTTTATGTGTATAGATACAGATTTGAGATAGGTAGATAATAGATAGATAGAAAAATAGACAGAGTTCTATTGTAAAAATAGACAACAATGATAGGAAGGGTACTAGGTTTTAGGATATAAAACATACTTCAACTGAATCTATAATACTTTATCCAAGAAAAAAAACATGGTATGTTTTGATTAATGGGTGTTATTATTCTACTCTCTCTACATTTCTAGGTATTTGAAATATTTTATAAAAGCTAATTAAAACTAATAAGTGACAAACTTGGAAGATATATTTATAATTTATATTTTTTAAAATATTGATACACATCAATAAGAGAAAGAAATAAACCTAATAAGTAAATGTGCAAATGATTGTAACAGGCATCTCACAAAAGAAAGTTTCCAAAAGTTATATTAAAAATTTTCAACCTCAGTAGTAATCAAATTAATACAATATTTTAAAAAATATGAAGTACCAGTTTTATTCACTAGTTTGTTATTTTAAAAGGATTTAAACTCAAGCATCATGAATGCTGTAGAGAAATATAATTTCATACACTTTGGAGGCAGGATAAATTACCACAATCTATCTTAAGGATAGTTTGTAATACTAACAGTCATACAATATGCAATTTTCTGAATCTGTGGAATTTGTATTCTGTTTAATTGATCAGGGTTTCTGATTTAACCTAATATTATATATATATATATATATAGTATCTTATATGAATGATATATGTATCATATATAATATATAAACTTAGTTATATATATATCACATTCAATTATATATAATAATTAATAATATATGTATACACTGTGAAATGCTTACCACAACCAAATTAACATATCCATCACCTCACATAGTTACTTTTGTGTGTATGTGTGTAAATTCCTCTAAATGAGGAATTGCAAATTAAAACAATGATATGCCATTTCAAACGTATCAGATATGAACAACTTAAGAATGTCAACTATTGGTTAGAGATGCTCATATACTTTCAGGAGGCATATAAATGGATCTGAATACTTTGTAAAGCACTGAAGATCACTTAAGAACACTTAAGATCTACTCTCTTAGCAGATTTCAAATATACAATACAATAATTATTAACTATAATCACCATGATATACATTAGATTCCCAGATCTTGCTCATCTTACAACTGGTGAAAGGGTACAAACTTTCATTCACTATATATTTTTATTACAATCACTATTAGTAAGGTTTGAATTTTGGTAAGGTAGCCACACTATTTTTGAAATACATATCCTTTGTTATGCTTTCACACTTTATTTTGTAGATTAAGTACTGTATTAATTTATTAAGAGTATAAAACCTGTGTAACTTTGTTATTACAGTAACTCTACTAATTAACTTTAGTATTTTTATCTGTGCTAATGGAAATAGTTTCATTTCATTTTTTTTTGCATATGTATTTATTCTCTAAAAGTTTATTATTTTCTTATAAAAAGGTCTTCTGTTTCAGGCTATATTAATAGCCAGTTATTTAACAGACCTTTAGCTGATAATATGAAAAATGTCTTTTTTTTTACTTTGTATTTTTCACCCTTCTTATTCATACATATATCATAATGTGGACTTCTGAGATTAAAATTGATATCATGTAATACAGCCAGGTACATTTTTATCTCTTTTTCATTTTACTTTTAATCATCATGCTATAACAATTTTAAAATTATTTTATCGAAAATAAATTCATATTTTATTCTTTTCTTATATTTATACTTCTTTTTAATTTCTTCTCAAATTACTATTTTCAATATTTCTACTATTTCCAATATTTCTTCTATTTCCAGTATTTTGAGTGACTACAAGGGTATTCTCTTCTTGTTTTAAACAGAATTCCTCCCAAATAAATATTAGATTTCTTGTTTAAAAATATACAATCTGGGGCTTCCCTGGTGGCGCAGTGGTTGAGAGTCCGCCTGCCGATGCAGGGGATGCGGGTTTGTGCCCCGGTCCGGGAAGATCCCACATGCCTCGGAGCGGCTGGGCCCGTGAGCCATGGCCGCTGAGCCTGCGCGTCCGGAGCCTGTGCTCCGCAACGGGAGAGGCCACAACAGTGAGAGGCCCGCGTACCGCAAAACAAAACAAAACAAAACAAAAAAAAGAATCTGTGCTTCCCTGGTGGCGCAGTGGTTGAGAGTCCGCCTGCCTATGCAGGGGACACGGGTTCGTGCCCCGGTTCGGGAGGATCCCACGTGCCGCGGAGCGGCTGGGCCCGTGAGTCATGGCTGCTGAGCCTGCACGTCCGGAGCCTGTGCTCCGCAACGGGAGAGACCGCGGCAGTGAGAGGCCCCCGTACCGCAAAAAAAGAAAAAAAAGAAAGAAAAAATATACAATCTTACTAATAAAGTTGTTCCAAGTTATTGCTTTTATTAAAAATACTAATTTTATATGTTTTAGTAAGAAGAGTTAACATTTCTATAGGCTTATTACTTACCAATCCTATTTTAAACACGACATTTTTAGTGTTTATAATACCTTATAAGGTAGTGATACTATAATTAGTTCTGTTTTACAGATGAAGTCACTGAGACACAGAAAGTTCATTAATACATCCAAGATCAAACAATGAAATGTTAAAGACAGAATTCAAATTTATGTAGTCTAAAGACAATCTATACTCTTTACCAGTACACTATTAATTATAAAAAATATTACCACTATAAAATACTTTTTTAACCTCTATTGATATAATTACATGATTTTTGCAAATTCTCGTATGTAATTAAGTGCATTTAGGGTTTATCCTATGACATGAGTGATTTACATTTTTAGAACAAGCCAGAATTAGGGATATTTTTTTCTTTAAGCACAACAGACCTATGCTCCCCAAGTGGAATGTTGTAAAGAGTCACTCTAAAAACTGGAAGTGCTTGGCATGTTGTGACATCTGGCTGACCAATGTGGACCTCTGGGTAGAAGAAAATCAAACAGAATGACTATTCAGGTTGCTACCAAGGAGATACTGCTTTAGACAGTCATTTAAAATGTTGCCATTCATAACTCTGTTAATATGTAGAGATTCTGTCGTTTTTTTTTAGTAGGAACTATTTATACTTTTCATCTTACTTATTTCATAGACTAAATTTTTAGTACCTGGAATTAACTGAAGGACAAAAGCCAGGCTATTACCCAGGTGAACAGTTTTCTATCTAAACATATAGCCTTAGGGCTCATTCATTTACTCAAAAATATTTTTAGAATTATAAAACAAGGGCTTCCCTGGTGGCGCAGTGGTTAAGAATCCGCCTGCCAATGCAGGGGACATGGGTTCGATTCCTGGTCCAGGAAGATCCCACATGCTGCAGATCAACTAAGCCCGTGCGCCACAACTACTGAACCTGCACTCTAGAGCCCGCGAGCCACAACTACTGAGCCCGTACGCCACAGCTACTGAAGCCCCCATGCCTACAGCCGGTGATCCACAACAAGAGAAGCCACCACAATGAGAAGCTTTTGCACCGTAATGAAGAGCAACCCCTGCTCACTGCAACTAGAGAAAGCCCATGTGCAGCAACGAAGACCCAACATAGCCAAAAATAAATAAGATTAAAAAAAATTATAAAACAATAAAAGATAAAAACTAACAAGGTAAACAAGGCTTCCCATGTGAATTACTATAAATGAGAAAAGAGCATTCCATACTACCCTGTAGTGTTAGAGAATTGAAACTTTCTGCTAGACCTTGAATTCACTGAGTTAAGCGCTTGGGAGAAGTTGGGGCAGGTGGAAAACACAAGCAAAGGCTTCAGGTTACACAGTTTATGGCAAGAAAGGAACTGGTGGTATTTCGGGGAAAACTGAACATTGTGGTGAGATGAGTGGAGTAACGGGAGGAAGAATGAAGGGAGGAAGGGGAGGAAGAACAGGAATGAGACCAGAAAAGGAAAGGAGATATAGTTGGGAAATAAAACTGTATTTTTCTGATCCGTATTAAATACACTCACCATTACTAAATGGAGATCAAAACATTACTAACATATTTTTATTTTGTTGTTATCAAAATTCTTCCAATTATTTTAAGAGGAATTTGAAGGAAAATTGGGAAAACCTAGACATTTGGACTGATCTTAGAATGATACAGAGACAGTGTAATTTGTTAATTAAAGAATTAATCATTTTCTGAGTGAAGAAGCCAAATTTACAAAACCACTCTCCCTCTTGGAGATAAAATCTAAATCATCCAACATTTTAAGCAACAAAATGTTTTCTTCAGTCAAAAGTCACTTGTACTCTCTGCTAAAGCTGAATAAATATGGGGTGGAATATCTGGAAGTTGCAGGGCTCCTTCACTTCCTATAATCAGAAATGTATTAACCATAGACATGGAATGGTTCTAATGTGGGTTTAAGAAATGAAATACTATTTAATATGGACCCTCACATATAACTGTGGCTAGATAATCAAAGGTCAGCCGATCTTTAAGGAAAGCAACATCATGAAGTAAAAGGAATAAATTCCACAAGCAGAAAACTAAATCCTAATGGAAAGTAAAACTACTTTAAAGTAAATATAATAGCTTGAAAAAGATTTAAGTATAGACAGAATACCCAATAAAATGAATAAACTGTTAGGCAAAAACAAAGGTCCATAATAACAACAAAAATAAAAAACTGGGGCTCTAGGCATTTGAAATGTAATTGCAAATTTTAAAAGAAAATTTGATAGACGAATGACACAACTGAAGATTTTATTAGTGAGTCAGATAATAGAATCAAGTAATTATCAAGATTGCATTGCAAAAAGACAAAGAGTCATTGAAAAGAGATTCAGAAGTTACATAAGGAAAGAACAGAGGGAAAGAAGAACAAATAGTAAAAGAAATAACAATGTCCCAGAAGTGACAAAAGTTACTAGTTTTATAATTGAACAAGCTCATTAAATGTTAAACAGCATTAATCAGTATATTCTGGTATATTTTCAGAGCATCTTGGATAAATTCAAGATTGTCTTAAGAAAAACCATATTATTTTCATGGAAAAGAAAATAATTTGTCATTCTTATCAGCATATTTAGTACCAGAAATTCTTTATTTAACAAGAGAAAAACAAAGTTTATTAACCTGTACATCTGAAATTATTATCAACAAATTTAGTACCAGAAATCAATGAAGCAATGTTTTTAAAATTCTGAGTGAAAATGATTTTCAAGTGCTAATTCTGTACTCTCACAAACTAGCATTCAGTTGTGTTGACAATATAAAGCCATTTTTAGACATAAAAGGACTGAGAAAAGTTTGCCCCCTACAGATCCTTTTGGCAAGCATTACCTAAGGAATACTACAGCAAAACAAAACATCAATACAAAAAAGAGGAAATTAAGACAAAATTAAGTGATATGCAAATAAACCAATAAACTAAGTTATTCCTTAATTTTTCAGTTAAATGCAGTGAAATTGAAAGCAATTGTTAAGCAATTATTCTGAAGCTATAGGCAAAAAGTACAGAAATTAAACATTTATGAGTTAGAGGAGGTGCCATGACGTTGACTGGTTGTGATGAAATAAGAAGGAACAGATATTTTGAATAAGCCATACTTCTTTTAAAAATTATGAATTGGGCTTCCCGTGTGGTGCAGTGGTTGGGAGTCTGCCTGCCGGTGCAGGGGACACGGGTTTGTGCCACGGTCGGGGGGGATCCCGCATGCCGCGGAGCGGCTGGGCCCGTGAGCCATGGCCGCTGGGCCTGCGCGTCCGGAGCCTGTGCTGCACGGCGGGAGAGGCTGCGGCAGTGGGAGGCCCGCATACCGCAAAAAAAAAAAAAAAAAAAAATTATGAATTAAAACAAGCTACAATTTATTTAACGCTTACTACATGTTTATCACTGCTGTAAGTCTTTTATTAAGTCATTTATACCTAACATCTTTAAACTCTAGCAACATTGTCTTCATTTCAGATTTCTTTAAAGGAAGAACAGATGCGAAAAGCAACTTGCTGTTCGTCACACAGCTTAGGTATGACAGAGCCAGGGTTCAAGCTCACAAAGTCAAAATCTAAAGCCAGTATTATCAACTACTATGCTACAGTGCTTCTGATGGAGAAAAGGTGGAGCATAGACAGTGAAATATCCAAAAGTTGGTGAACAGATAATGAAGAATTTCCCCAGAAGACAAGCAGTAACTAAGGTAGTAGTTGAGTAATAATGAGGGTAGGACATCTGAGATAAGACCGCATATGACTGAATATCTACGCACCTGCAGAGAAGCTAAAAATACAACCATACTGTGGGCTGCCATGAATGCCTTCCACTTCCAAGTTCATCATGATATCTGCTATCACTAGTGGTTTCAGCATTTCCTGTGTGTCCACATGACCCAGTATTGTGGCTGGGATTTCTGTGTTCATCACTATGATATCCATTCTTACAATAAAGCCACTCAATCAAAGCTCTATGAGGAAAAGAAGCTTTTTCTTTAATTCACCAATGCATATCCCTTATCTAGAATTTTGTCTGACACAAAGTATGTATACAATAAATATTTGCTGAATGAATGGATAAATAAATTCAACAATATTTATCTAATGTCTAATATGATCCAAGTACTATTCTAGATACTGAGTATACAGCTCTGAACAAAACAGATAAAAATACACCCTTGCCATCATGGAGTTTATATTCTGGTGAGGGAAATGGACCATAAGCAAATATGTAAAGTACACTGTATATTTAGACAGTTACAGGAGAAAAAAGTTGTAAACCAGGGAATGAAAACCTGAGAAGGGATGTGTTTGCTGAAATGTTAGAAATGGTCGGCAGGCAGACCGCATTGAAAAGATGACATTTGAGTAAAGAGCTACAGATAGAGACAGAGCGAGCCATGTAGATCTAGTGAGGACAACCCTTTCCAACAGAGAACAGAAAGTGTAAAGATCCTGAAGTGGAAGTGTGTCTGGTGTGTTTCAGGAGGCCAGTGTTGCTAGAGCACAGTGAGAGGCAGGAAAAGCAACCGGAGGTGGGTTAGTTACAGGATATATTCTGAGTAAGATGGAAAGCCTGTGGAAGAATATGATGTGGGGAATAACACAGTCCGACTTGCTTTTTAACAAAATCACTCTAGCTACTCTGGAATACAGGCTTCTGGAGAGTAGAGGGGGAAGGAGTTATATCACTAATCCAGGTGAAAAAATTATGATAGGGGTGGTGGTGATGAGAAGTGGTTATATTCTAGATACATTTTGAAGCTAGTGTTAACAGAACTTGCTGACTGGATATGGTGTGTGAGGGAAAGAGAGGAATTAAGGATGACTCCAAAGTCTCTGAGCTGAGCGGATAGAAGAGTTCTCATTGTCCGAGACAGGGACTGTGTTGAAGGACAGTTTGGGAATGGGGGTTTGTGTCCTAAGTCAGTTTGGGACAGGCTAACTTTCATCTATTTGGATGACTTCATGTCAAGGAAGAAGTCTTGGCTGGATGTGTAAAGTTGAAAGCCATCAACATGTAGACAATATTTGTTATGGACTTAATTGTGTGCTCCCCCAACATTTTTATGTTGTGGCCCTACCCTCAATGGGACTGTATTTGGAGATAGGCCCAGTACTTTAAGGAGTAAATCAACGTTAAATGAGTTTATAAAAGTGGGGCCCTAACCTTATAGGACTGGTGTCCTTATAAGAAGAGGAAGAGACACCAGGAGTTCACACACAAAGGCCAGGTGAGGACACAGTAAGGAGTCAGCCATCTGGAAGCCAAGGAGAGGGGCTTCAGGAGAAACTAAACTTGCAAACACCTTGATCTGGAACTTCCAGGTCCATAACCATGAAAAAATAAATTTCTGTTGTTTAAGTCACCCAGTCTGTGATATTTTGTTACGGCAATCTTAGCAAACTAAGATGACATTTAATGCCGTGGATTGCATAATTTCACCAACATTGTGAGTATAGTAGAAAAGGAAGAAATTCAAGGTCCCCTGGGGCTTTTCAATCTTTTGAGTTTGAGGTAGATGGAAAGGAACTAGAAAAAGAGACTAAGAAGGAACAGCAGGTAGGAAGAAAACCAGAAGAATTTGGTGTCCTGAGAGCCAAGGTAGGAAAGTATGTCAAGGAAAAAGAAATGATTAACAGTATCAGTTACTGCTAACCAACATGAGGCCACAACCAATCTTTCATTAGTCAGATGAGAAATGCATTTTTTTCCCAAAATTAGTGAATTTTGAGGTCTGTTTCAAATTATTTTGATTCAATCTAATTAATATTTTAAAGCTAAACCAATATCAGAATGGAAAGTCTTAAAATTTTCTTTTCAGAGAAAATAAATTTTCCTTTTTAAAAGTTAGTGATGTGTATAAATTTTATAAATTGACAGTAAAGAGCCAAAAGATGAAGAAAATTCATATTCTAAAATTGTAAATATCCAGTATTAGCACATTATCTTGTTGTGGCATTTGTTTCATTGCTAAAAGCTAGAAACAATAAAAATTCAATAATTGGGCTTCCCTGGTGGCACAGTGGTTGAGAGTCCGCCTGCCGATGCAGGAGACACGGGTTCGTGCCCCGGTCTGGGAGGATCCCACATACCGCAGAGCGGCTGGGCCCGTGAGCCGTGGCCGCTGGGCCTGCGCGTCCGGAGCCTGTGCTCCGCAACGGGAGAGGCCACAACAGTGAGAGGCCCGCGTACGGCAAAAAAAAAAAAAAAAAAAAATTCAATAATTGATTACATGAAAAGTGGTTCTTTGTTAAAGAGGAAAAGCCAACTTATATTTATAACAGGAAAAATAAAGGTATGGGTAAAAAATAGGGAAAGTGGTAAGAGATTCCATTTTGAAAAAGTCAATAATTAAAATCTGAACTTAACAACAAATTAATTACTTCAGTTCTGAGAGAGAATAAGTAGTTATTCCAACCTTATTTTAGCCTCTCATTAGCAATCTATGATGAATATACACAGGGCCCTAAAGCAGTGTTAATATAGCAGTGTGCAAACGTTTGATTTAGAGTTTAGTCAGGTGCTATGCATGAAATAATCACAAAGGTATTAAGTCATCAAGACGTTAAGTATCTTGCCAATATTCCACAGAGTTAATAGCCAAACAGAAGTCAGTGTGTATGTGTGTGCACGTGTGTGTGTCTGTGTAAGGAATACATTATTAGATTTTAAAGTTTTTTATTTTTGCTATTTATAGATACTCTTTCCTATTTTATTTATTCATATTCCTTTTTGCTTCCAGTTGTCTCTTATTTATTTCTTTGTATTTAGCCCTTATGTGGTTTCCTACAGTGGTTTTCAAAGTACAATTCTCCTAAAAGGCTATCTCATATCTCCTCAATATTTCCCTGAAGTAATACTGTATGCAGTATTCACTTAAGAAAATGTTCATTTTTTATTTTCCCAAGAGTTTGAGTAAATGCATGAATAATGCAACCATCAGCAAAGCATCATACTTATGAAAGTATTATGGAAGGTGTGCATAATATTAAGTAGTTGCCAGAGTCATGAAACTTTTCTCTGACAGTTATGTCATATTTAGAGCATGATGTCAAACACTCCTTTAGACTCGTTGGATGCTAACACCAGCAGGGAGTTTAACAATCCGACCCAAAACTCTGTTTTTAAGGTGAGAAATAGTAAGATATATAGCAACTATATGATATGCAGAAGGCATCTAGTAACTTACAGACCTAGAATTCCATTCCAGGTCATTTAACTCCAATCATCACTCTTTCCAAACATCTCATTATCCTTTCTTCAGTTAAAAAATAGTACTAATTTTGGTGCTACTCAAACTGCTTTTAAAACAGTCTATGCTGTTTACTAAGAATTAAATTTTCTAATAATAGCAAGTTGGATATTTTAGCACCTAGTTTAAAAACTGATTCTACTCTCACATCATATCGACCAAGGAACATCATTTTGTTCATTAAATTGTCTGCATAATAGAAATTTTGTCACCTAGGGGATGGTAAAGAACATTTCTGGATTTGATTTTCCTTTTTTTAAGAAAATTGTTAAGCAATTTTATAATTCACTATGTGTCATTATGTCATTTTAACGATCAATTCAAATGATCGTGGTTTTCCAAAAATTGCTATTAAGTCATTATTAAAAGAGCTTGAACATTTGTAATGATGTAGAAAAAATAATAGAGATAATAGGCTTGGCTTTTCACTCAATACCCAATAATATGAATTTTTATAGGGCAAAATATGAAGCATTTTAAAAGAATCTTGGCTTTTTCAGCCTGGTTCATATTTTATGGAAGGCAACATGCTACATTTGGGGACATAGGGAATCACAACCCTATCTTTTGCCTATATTATTTATATTGTTTTTTCCTTCATTGAACTCCTCCTCCATTACCATGTACTTGATATTTAATTAATGATGAACAGTTCCCATTTTCTGTATAAACAGCAGCAAGACTTTTACATGCTGGATTCTATCACTGCAGTGCTTTTCTGCCCATCTCATCCTGGAGAATAGCAAGATGTAATTCTCCCTAGTACTCCTCCAGCTGCTGTAGTATTTGGTTAAAACCTCTATTTGAATATTTTTGCCATAGCTCTATAGTTAGCTGGATATATTTTTTCCCTGCTAGGTTGTGTCCTCTAGGAAAAATATTGTGATAGTATATAGCAAGAAATCCTGGTATTGATACATTGTAGGAGATCAAAAATATGTCAAATAAATGAAGAATGGAATGAATGAAAAAGATAAGGGCCATATGAATGAATAGAAAAATCTTAATGAATTGTCTTGTTAATCAGAGAGAGTAAACATATTGCAAAACTAACCGATGCCTATTCCTGGCTTGTATAGTACACTGATAAACAGCAGACAAATCTCCACAAATTAAAGCAGACAATTAATGGCAGCACTTTCTAACTAATGCTCTGAAACCGTTTGTTGTTGTTTTTCGTAACTCAGGAGTGACTGTGACATGTCCCAAGCAATACAATGTCATGAAGAATGTTATGGGTTACTTTTTGGCCAAGATGATTAAATATCTAGTGTGCTTTCCTTTCTTTTCCTCTTCCTCCCGCTTCAAAGAAGCTAGAAAAACAGAAGTCTAAGATAGAGGAGCCACAGGATGGAAGAGGCTCAGATCCCTGAGTCAGTACCTGGAGGAAATCTACTCAGAATTTAAATGAGTAAACAACATTGGACCTTACATGAGGGAGAAGTAAACTTTTAGCTTATTATGCTGTGTATTGTTTGTTATAGAAGCTAGGGTTAATTACCATGACAATGTATAAAAATGAGTAATCTCAAAAACATAATGTTAGTATAAAAAGCGAATTGCAGGGGCTTCCCTGGTGGCGCAGTGGTTGAGAGTCTGCCTGCCGATGCAGGGGACACGGGTTTGTGCTCCCGTCTGGGAAGATCCCACATGCCGCGGAGCGGCTGGGCCCGTGAGCCATGGCTGCTGGGCCTGTGTGTCCGAAGCCTGTGCTCTGCCACAGGAGAGGCCGCAACAGTGAGAGGTCCGCGTACCGCAAAAAAAAAAAAAAAAAAAGCAAATTGCATACTATATATATAAAAATATTAAAAGCATGATAAATAATGTTATTTTGTATACATATGCAATAGTAATACACAAGTATGCATGGAAAGAGAACTACATTTAAGATGGAAGAACAGTTGTAGTGGCGTACTCAGGAAGTTTCAACTGTTTCTGTAATGTTTTGATTTTATCAAACAAGATCTGAATCAATTTTGACAAAATGTTAGAATTTAATAGAGCTGAGTGTGAAGCGGTGGATGTTTGTTATATGATTTTTTGATGATTTTTTTCCTGTATTTTGAAATATCCAAAAATCAACTTTTAATGATTGGGAGGAGTTCAGAGAGAAGTCTATAAATCATGAAGAGTTGGGGAGAAAATTTGTACATATTCATCAAGCATATAAAATTAGATGTAAGCACAAATCATAAAACTTGAAAAAAAGGATGTCTTTTCTCTTAATGGAGAAATATATTTTACTTAGAAAGTATAAACGTATGAGCTGTCCCAGAGTTGGAACAGTTTAAAGATACAAAGTGAAGCAGGGATTAATCCAATTCAGAAATCCCAGCACAAGTTGGAACATACTCACCACAGAGAAGAGGTATGCATGCCCCAAACAGATCTCCCTGGGAACAGCCTGGCCCTGGCGTCTGGGACATCTCTGCTTTCCAGTCAAGCATGATCATTTGGCCCCATCTACGACCTACTCTCACCATTCCTGCACCTAGTTTTTAGCCCCAGGCAAGCTGCACACAATGCAGATGTCCTTGGCTCAGCCCCACATCCGTCTTGCTGCCAGTTTTCTTAGTATTTGCTGCCCAGGCAGTTCACAGCTGGGCTGAGTGCCTATTGCAGCCCCCTCAGTCCAGGGCAGGACCACAGTTGCAGGCTTGGTGTGTGTCTGCACAAACAAGCAAGAAAAGAGGACCTCGATCACATCTCTGGGTTTATTCCTGCAGCAGCAATGGATAAAGCTGTGTTGGTTCACAAACTGGCCCCCTTACAAGGAGGGCAAGGAGAGGCTCAAGAAAAAGGCAGAGTGCTCCAGATTGGTAGGTGGCAGTGCTAATAAGCGAGGGAACTTACATGCGAGGCTCGTCTTGGGTGCTGCAAGATGAGTAGATCTCTGCACATGACCCCCAGAATCTTAAAACTTTATACAGAGGTCTTAACAGGGTTCAGTCACGTATTCCATCCAAATGGTCTCAACAACCCCTTACTCTCTCAAGCCTATGTCACTGAAACAGCTCCCAGTGTGTCCACAGTGGGCAGAATGTACATTTCAAGGACAGGGAAGGGGGGAGAAGCCCGGGTCAACTAGCAGTCCTGTCCTCTCCATGACCTCCTCCAACAAACTGGAAAGTCTTTGAAGTTTGCCCAAGCCTCCTGCATCTTCTTTTGGAAGCTTTCCCCACTCTTACATTTCCTTTCATTTTTTTAGGTGCCTCAGCCACCTTTGAACTCCATTCACCACTGAAACTGCAATTTGTCTAAAGCCCTCATTTTCACTTTGACTAAAACTTATTCACACCAATATGTTAACTTCCTAATGTTTTACCACTTTTAAACTTTTGACCTCTAGCTGTAGAAAGACTTTCTCTCCATCAGTGGCAATGAGTTAAAAAAAAAAAGTGTCAGTTTCAAAAATTGAATATGTTAGTTATTAATATAAAAATTGAATATGTTAGTTATTAATTAGCTGACACTTTGTTAGTGCTCACTGTTCCAGGCACTCTTTGAAATGTTTTAACATGTATTAACACATATTTAATCCTTGTTAGCAATTCTATAAAATGGCACTGTCGTTATCCTTATCTTGCAAATGATGAGTACAGAAGCCCAGAGTAGTGAAGCAACGTTCCCAAGGTCAAACAGTTAAGCAATGGAGGAGCCAGGATTAGAAAAGATCAGATATTAATATTCCAGCTTTGGGGAAGAAGAAACAGGAACTTTGCTACATAAAAATATAACATGGTGATGCATGATAATTTCACCACAATAAATGGTGTGAGGGAAATAAGCCAATATTTCAATTGATTAGTTAACTTATACTAACAAAATAATTTCTTCATTGCTTATCACATTTCCTTCGTTAGTATGCAAAACAATGATTGCTGTGTAATCATTAAAGGAACACTGGAGCAGGAGACAGGGAATTGATCTAGATAATTTTAGAAGTTCTTTCTGCTCTAATAGTCTGTGAAAGGGTCCTGTTAGTTTTTTGGCTATGTTTTATTATAGTTTGTTGCTCTGGTAACATAATCAGCTGATCACATGTTACACATTTTAAAAAAAAGAAAGCCTTTGCCCCTAATGTCTACTGTTCAGTGTCTTAGTTTTGAGCCCTATTATTCAGCTGATTGTGAGCTGACTCATGAGTCTAGATACCTGTTGAACAGTCATTCCACTTCAGACAGGGACTCCAGTGCTGATTCAGCTCTGGAAATGTTAGTGTGTATTCAGATGAGAGGCATCTGGGGTCCAGTGGAAAGGGCTAAGAATAGCCCACTTGGCAGCAGTGAGGTGGCAAAGCTTAGAAGACACTGGGAAGTGGAAACAGGCTTGGGACAGAGATGGAAAGAAAAACCCAGATAGCAGGAGGAGGACATGGACATCAGGAAGTGTAAACAACAAATTGGTCTCAGTGAAGACTAATAACAAGCATCGTAGTGAAACCTAACATCAAGAAGAGTGTGTTCACACAAACGATCAGGGCACGTCCTTGTGAGGCTGAAAGAGAAGCAGCATCAAATGTCCAAGTTGACATGCTGAGAGTTGTACCAGGGAAATCTATAAATAGGGGAACTCCAGCCCAGGAATCTGGAAATTATGCATGGGGGGATTCTACTCCCTGGACAAGCAGAATAAGAACAGGACTCAGGTTCAAGTCTATGCTACTAGTGAGAGATTGAGGCTCAGAGAATAAGGCAGAACTTGGGAGTAAGTTCAGAATCATATAAACTGCGTGGTAAGTTGAAGCCTGGTCCCAGAGTGTTCTGATGGAGCTCCTTACATGAACCTTGCCTCAGATATTCTTTCAAAGGAGAGATTTTCAACCTCATCAGTACTTTCAGACCTAAGCACTCCTTTTTCTTCTAGTTCCTCATGTGAGAGCCCAGCAAGAGTTTATTTTTGTTGCAGCCATTATGTCAGAGGAAGGAATGTGAACCTGATGCTTGCAAGGTTTATGGAAGAGAAATGCCAATGCACTTCCTGCTATATTGCCTTGCTACTTATGAAAGGGAGGTTGAGACAGAGTGTACCACTCATTGAGAAAGCTTCCTTGAGTATGCACCAAATCTCAGACTAAAAATTTGGAACCGAACAGCCACATTTATCCAGAGGTAAGCAGAAGCCTGGTTAAAGTGTCAGCAGTAGCAGCCACATAATTCTTGGTTTACCTGCAAGGGCTTGGGCAGCCCATCCAAATGTCTTGTTTTGAGAGCTACTAGGCAAATTATTTTTTAAAGAAGGTTTTAAAGGACACACATCTATTTTTTTAAAAATATACTGAATTTGGATTAAACCTACAGTATCTTAACAACTTCGGTTTTACTTTCTTTCTGGTCCATCCTGGAGACCACCCATCTTCTCTTATATCAACCTGTCTCTGTCAATACATGATGTTTTTAATTCACTTGTTCTTATCCAGCGGACCAACCCTGAAACCCTCTAACTTAAATCACCTCAACTAATTAACTTCCATTTCTACAGTCAAATTACAGAGCACAATTAGTGACAAGCCATAATTATGTGGATTGGTATGCTTACTGACATATGACCTCTGACATAATCTGGACCATCAGGGCCACTCATCTTATATGTCTCTTGTTAATCTTAGTAGATGGTGTTGATTAATAGTGTTGAGTACATTAGCTTTAGGTGTTATTCCTTAAAATTATATAAATAAACCATAGAGTAAGTACATTATATTAATGGTATTTTTTAAATTCCAGCTGTAAGGAAAAATATTTTATTTTTTCCCAAATGATAGTCCATATCAGAAGTTTAAAAGTTTCCATTCTTTTCGTTCTAACATAAGCTTTCTACTCACCTCTTTGTACAATCTCATCTACTCACATGGCTACAATCTCATCTACTCACATGGCTTTATTTACCACTTAAAATCTCCAACGTATATTTTAGGCTCAGAACACTGTTTTGAACTTAAGTGACGATTGGATCCCCTTGGATGTCTTGTAGTTGTTATCTCCAGTTTCCTGCCCTCCCACCTCCCGTGTTCTGTATTAAGCAGCACACCCCAGCATTAACCAAGACAAGAATCTGGGAGTCATTTCTTGTCACCAACAAATGCTAACTGTGCCTATCCTGCCACCTAATATTTCTCTAATCTTTCCACTTATTTCCAGCCTCAATTCCCATTCCACTGTTCTAGTTCAGAAAACAAGCCTCATCTATAATATTGCAAGCACCCCCTAATTGGCCTCCTTGCCTCTAGAGCTTCCTTGCTCCACACCATTCTTCACCCAGGCTAACTCTCCTCACCTCCCATCACCATAGTCACAACCAGAATGACCTTTTCAAAACGCAAATTTGATTATATCAATCCCGAGATAAATTCCTTTAATGCTTTCCCAATGCTGTTAGGATATGAATACCTTAGGACAGCTTAAGTCTTTCCATGACCTGGATCCTGCCCATCTCTCTGGCTTCTTGTTCCATCTCCCTCAATTTTTCTCCTTTCTCTAGAAGGAGTTTCTTGTTATCTATTCGTTATTAACTTCTAGCGTAACTTCACAACGGTCAAAGAGTACAGTTGGTATGATTTCGGTCCCTTGACATTTGTTTTGATTTGCTTTAAACCCCAGCATGTGGTCACTTGGGGCAATGTCCCATGTCATTTGAAAAGAATACATACTTTGCAGTTGTTAGGTGGAGCAGTTTATAAGGTCCAGTTTGTTAACTGTGCTGTTAAAATCATCTATATGTTTACTACGTATGTTGTCTGTTTGTTCCATTATTTTTCAAGAGAAGTATGTTAAAAACTCCCACTATAATTGGATCTTAGTTTTGTCAATCCTATAGTGTTTTTTAAGGCTATAAATTGAAGTGCAAACAAATTCAGAATTATTATATCATTCTGGTGTATATATGTCTTTTTCAATATGAAGCATCCACCTTTTTCTCTAATGATCCTTGGAGATTGTTTCCTTTATCTGATACTATGACATGTGAAAATATGGGGGTATACTTTACCTAAAAATTATTTGTGTTCTTTTTAAAAAAATTTTTTTTAATTAATTAATTTTATTTATTTATTTTTGGCTGTGTTGGGTCTTCATTGCCGTGCACAGGCCTTCTCTAGCTGCGGTGAGCAGGGGCTACTCTTCATTGTGGTGCACGGGCTTCTCATTGCACTGTCTCCTCTTGTTGCAGAGCACAGGCTATAGGCATGCGGACTTCAGTAGTTGTGGCGTGTGGGCTCAGTAGTTGTGGCTTGCGGGCTCTAGAGCGCAGGCTCAGTAGTTGTGGCACACGGGCTTAGTTGCTCCACGGCATGTGGGATCTTCCTGGACCAGGGCTCAAACCCACGTCCCCTGCACTGGCAGGTGGATTCTTAACCACTGCGCCACCAGGGGAGCCCTGTGTTCTTACTTTTAAAGTTAGTCTTTTTTAAGTGACATACACTTAAGCTTTATTTTTGCTATTCAGTCTGGCAACCTTTGTCTTTTAATTGCAATATTTACTTTTAAATTTAATGTAAATATTGGAATATTGGGTTTAAATCCATCATCTTACTATCTTTTCTATTTGTCCCGCTTATTCTATGTTTCTGCTTGGATTCACATATTGCAATATTTTGTGTTACAAGCAAAGTCAAATATGTTGAAAACAGCATGTTAATTATAGAACCTTATGCAAAACACAGATATAATACTTTTCAATGCTTAGCCTTTACAATGCCTTATTTTAGAAGCAGTTTGCCTACAGGACACATTCTTTATCATAATTAAAGTCATTGTAATCAAAACCAAGTGAAGCAATTTGATTTTGGAGTGATTTTGTATTCACGATGTAAGACAAAGTATAGAGGTGGTAGATGTACCAGACCCATAAAAGTACAGAGTTCTATCTTTATGATTATTACAAGGTAATTTTTATACATTTTTACTGCAACCTTTGTGGGGTTATACACTCTGGAATAATGAAATAAATTATACTATGTTAAATATCTTTTCCAAGAGCCAGACTCTTTCAGTATAATATAATGAGGGGGCTGTTTGTGAGGGTTAGCAAGCCTTATGAAATTTCTGGAAGCCAATCCTAACCCAAAATCAAAATGTATTGTCATTATTTGATATGGAAGGGAATAGCAATAACACACCTTTTATTATAATTTTGTTGTAAACAACTCAGCTGAAATGATTCCATTTCAAAGAAAAATAGTTTGATTGTAGCAAGCAAGGAGAAAACAAAAAGAAATCATTGCTTCTTCATTAGATGACTTGAAAAAACGTATCAACATTTCCCCAAATCAGATACTTAAAAGTTTCAAACAAATTTTTTAAAAAAGAGCAAGAAGAAAGGAAAGAAGAGAATCTTTATACTCTTAGAAAGGGCTAAAATGCTGAGAGTTGGCTGTAAATAAGTTGAGTAGAGGGCAAATTAAATGAAGACATTGCTTAACTGAGCTCCATATGCTGCAGCTCGCCTACCTTAAGATTTAGGTAAGGAGATTTGATAGGCATCTCAGAGTCATTGGTTCCTAATTTTAGAGAATTTGCAGAGGGAGAAGCAATGTTCTCTGTGACAGAAAAAAAAAAGGCATTTTTAGTCCTTGTATCTTCAGAAAGCCTTTTAAAAAGCTGACTGTAAGTTAAGATAGATCACTGATAGTCTCTACTTTATGAGTACTGAATGTTTGCACTGCTTCACTGCTTTCACTTGAATTCCTCTTTCTTTTAGTATCAAAGGGTTCCTTTCCAGAGACTGTGCTCAAATCACATTGGCTATGTTTTCAGCATTCACCAGATTCAAAATTTTACTGGATGGTTATTCTTCACCAAGAACCACTTTTTTTTTTTTCTTTTAATCAGTTGGGGAGAGTTTCTGGCTGTGGGACATTAACCTCTGGAACCAAGAAGCCAGGTGGTGTTTGGCCTCAGCCCAGGACTGCCCTTGGCTTGGACTAGCCAAGGGACTGGCTCTACCTGCTTCCTGGCCTCTCAGCATCCACTATTTATATTTATGCCTTAGCAGAAATTACAAATAACTACATGCCAGACTCCGTGGGAAATGCAAAATTATGGAAACTATAAATGTTAAGCCTGAAAATGCCAAAACCTTTTTTTCCCTGGAAGTATAATTTCTAAAGCTGAAAAAAACTGGATGATATGGCATCAAATACATATTCACAGAAGAAAACTAGTTCTGGATTTTAAGCAGCATATCTTATTAAACACACATTCCAGGGCTTCCCTGGTGGCGCAGTGGTTGAGAGTTCGCCTGCCGATGCAGGGGACGCGGGTTCGTGCCCCGGTCCGGGAAGATCCCACATGCCGCGGAGCGGCTGCGCCCGTGAGCCATGGCTGCTGAGCCTGCGCGTCCGGAGCCTGTGCTCCGCAACGGGAGAGGCCACAACAGTGAGAGGCAAAAAACAAAAACAAAAACAAACACATTCCAAGAGACTGTGTCATCTATTTTTATAGTGGTATCACATGGTTTTGATTAAAAAACAAGGTATGCTTGGAGCATCTCAAAAACCTCCTACTCAGCCCTAAATTATATACCCCTAAATAGTCAAAGATGCCAGAAATTATGAGCTCATTGTGCTCATAATCTTGACATGCATACCTTACTATTTTCTTAGGGTAAATTCCCAGAACTATTGGCACAAAATCAAGCACTTTAAAAAATTTAAATATACAGTTGACCCTTGAACAACGGGATTGGGTGGAGAGGTTTAGGGGCATGGACTCCCCCCACGCAGTGGAAAATTTATTTATCACTTTATAGTCAGCCCTCGTATATGACAGTTCCATAACTGCAGGTTCAACCAAAGGCGGATCTTGTAGTACTACAGAACGTATTTACTGAAAAAAACCCTGCATATAAGTGGATCTGTTCAGTTCACACTATGTTGTTCAAGGTTCAACTGAATTATCATATTGTCCTATAACATAATTAATGTTTTCCTAAATTGCCTATAAATATGTGTAGTCTAGGTCATGGGCCAAGTACAGAATTCAGATCCCTAAAGGGGCATTTAATTTTTAAAGTCCAGTTCTCTAGAACTAAGAATTCTCCTAACAGAAGTCAGGGATTAAACCAGTAGAATAAAAAACTCACTGATGAGTGTCAGATGATAGGGGTTCAAATACTTATTCTAGTAGTTATTAGTTGTAGAAACTTGGGAAAGTCAAATATTCTCTCTGAGCCTCAGTCTCATACTTAAAATTTTGTGGCACAACTAGGTGATTTTCTGGTTCTAGTTTGGCTTTGTGATTCCGTGATGAAAGTGGGAAATTTAAAATGTCAACGTGGGCATTTACAGTCTCCAAAATCTCCCTCTGTCCTTGTTGCAACTGTATGGTAAGCCTGAAATGTGAGAGGTTTCCATTGGTTTAAATTTGCTAAAGAACAATGAACTTCTTGGACTCATTCCTTACATAAATACATATTAAATGCTCAGAACTTGGGTCTTACAATGATAAGTAGGGTACCATACCCTCTCTTGAGAAACTCAAGCAGTCATGAATAAAAACCATTATGCAAATGATTAGCAGATGAGCAACAGTCTGTAGGGATGGATAAGTGAATCTTCAGCTAGGATGGCACAGGTAGACTTCGCAAGTTAGGTGGCATTTAAGTTAAAATTTTAAAGATATATAAGTATTTACCAGGCAGATAAAATGGAAAAGGGTATTTCTTTGGCAAATGGCATGTGAAGATACATGGATGACCAAAATATTTAGTAAATCTGGAAAAATAATTCCATCTAATTTATCACTAAAAGAAAAAAAATTGTATTGTCTTTTTCTGTTGCAAAACAAATATGTGATTTGGAGATCTTATGCTACTCATAAATCATATTTGTCAAACGTTCAACTTTTGTCCATTGTAGATTGTTTCCAATAAATAACTTTTTATGGTATATTTTTTTTATTGTAAGGAAAGTTCCAAATCCTTCTTTGGCCTTTATCCTCGTGGATTTTTAATACTTATCAATAACACTGAGGTTCTCCCTATTCTTAAGTACTATATTCAGTTCCTCTAACTTTCTTTTAAAATTATGGTTAATGCCACTCCATGCAGTAGCCACCAGATGGTAATGAAGAGCAGTGTAGCTTCGTAGTCTTCTGAGGACCAAATATATTACCACTGTGTCATGTTACGTGTTCCTGTGCTTGTTTGGAAAATTTAGTTCCAAATGCTGTGTTGGTTTGATGGTCAGCCAGTATATACCTGTGATACTTCGATTATTTACTTTGTGTGAACCTGATTTGTGTGTTAGATTCCGTATTGAGGATTTAAAAAAATACTGAAAAAGACATACAACTACCTGACATTATGTTTTTCTTCAAAAGTTTTTGTTATTTAAACAATTTGAAAGGGCAAAATATTTGTGTCTATAATGATTAGTGAAAATAAATACATCTTTAGGCTAATTTAATTTTTCTTCTGGTTAGGAATATATTTGAAGTAGGAGTCTCTTCATATCACAAGTAAAAAAATGATAAAAATAATGCGAATAGATACAATAAAATTGCATAAAATACACAATGTATTCCACACCTTTACTACCTGGGCTTATTTAATTGCCAAATATTTTCACTACATACTGTTTTTCTTAAAGTTTGCAAAGCAAATAGAGATATTTCTTCAAAGGCTTAAGCCCTTTTCTCCTTAAAGAAAGTTAAAAAGCGTTTTATTTGAATAATTGTACTGTACATATCTTTTTTTGCTAGTGTTATATATTCTCCGAAATTTCTATAATGAACATATATTATTTGGCTGATTAAAAAATCAAAACACAACATTGTAAATCAACTATACTCCAATAAAAATTTTTTAAAAATCAAAGAGACAAAATTAAAATATAGTGATCCATTTAGAACCTCAATTATGGCTCATGTATGTTTAACATTTATACATGCTCACATATCATAAGTGAGTCCTTACCTGTGTCACAAAAAGCTGCCTATCCTAAGAACAACAATGGCAATAAGTTATTACAAGATAACATTCAGGATTCTATAATAATTTCATACCACTTATTTGGGGAAGGATTTAATTGCATTTGAAAGGTAAGAAAATAATTGCTTGTTGAATGGACACAGCATTAATTTTTTCTCATACCCAAAAGATTGAATAAACATTTAGTCTTATATCCCCATACCACTTGTGTCATATTAGGACTCTGCAGATAAACAGAACCAATAGGGATTGAGAGAGAGAGAGAGAGAGAGAGAGAGAGGGAGATTTTAAGAAATTGGCTCACACAATAATGGAGGCTGGCAAATTCAAAATCTATAGAATAGGTTGGCAAGCTGGCAACCCAGAGAAGAGTTACAGGTTAAATCTGAAGTTCTGCTGGTAGAATTCCCTCTTCCTCTGGGTAGGTCAGTCTTTTTCCTTAAGGCCTTCAACTGATTGGATGAGGCCCACCCACATTAGGGAAAGTAATCTTTACTTAAAGACTTCTGATTTAAATGTTAACTTCATCTAACAAGTACTTTAACAGAAACATATAGAATAATTTTTGACCACATATCTAGACACCATAGCCAAGCCAAGTTAACACATGAAATTAACATTCACACCACTCCTATAAAATGCTATTCAATTTTTCTATGAAATATTTCAGGCACAGAGAAAAGTATATGTGATAACTAGCCTTCAAAGATAGCCACCCAATGAACCATGCCTCCCATGTGTATCCTCTTTTTATGGATGTGGTTTGGTCCTATAATTTGATTTGACCAATAGAATGCAATAGTGGTGACACTCTAACTTCTAAGGCTTGTTCTTAAGAAGTTTTGCAGCTAAGTCTGACTATCCTGAGACCAACCTGTTGTGAGGAAATCCAAGCTAACTAAGTAAGGAGGCAAAAGACAGAGATTGAGAGAGATCTAGTCAACCCTCCAACTGTTCCAGATATCCTAGCTGTTGTGTCAGTCACGTGAAGCATTAAGCTATCTTCATAGACAGCGTTGTCAAACCTTCAGAGGACCACAGTCCCAGTTGCCATCTAACTGCAACAGGGTGAGGCATCTCCATGGAGAACCACCAGATGATCCTGGTCAAACCATGAACACTGAGAGATCATCATAAATTGTTGTTTCAAGCCAGCGAGTTTTGTAATGGTTTATTATACAGCAATAGATGGTCAGAACAATACCAAAAAGTAATATAATGAAGACTCAAGTCCTTACAACCAGATTTATCAATATTTAACATTTTGCCGAATTTGCCTCATTAGATAAATAATTGAAGTAGCCAATGTTCCTCTTCCTATTCTATTCCTTTCTTCAGATAGCCATTATCTCTAATTTGGTGTTTATTTTTTCATGCAGGTTTATCACTACGTGTATACCCACAAATAATGTAAAACATTATTTTTCATGTTTTAAATGTTGTATAAATGATAATTTATTGAAGGTATTATTCTGCCACTTGTTTATTTTGCTTACATTATATTCTTGGCATATATCTATATTGATATATACCTGATTTCCTTAATTTTAATTGCTTTATAGTGCTTCATTTACACCACAGTATAATGTATCCATTTCCCTGTTAAAGGATATTTAATCTGTGGCTATTTCCCCACTATTACAAACAATATACTATTGTGTAGGTCCCTTGTTGTGAATATGTATGAGAGCTTCTATGGGCTATAAAAGAGGCGTGGGATGGCCTCATCATAGGTTATGATCATGTTCAACTTATGTACACGTATTGTCAAACAGCTTTCCAAATTGGTTGTAATCCCGTATTACTCTTGAAACAAGACAATGCAGACAGAGAAAGACAGATACTGTATGATCTCATTTATATGTAGAATTTAAAAATTGAACTCATAGAAACAGAGTAGATTGGTGGTTGTCAGGGGCTGGGGGTGAGGGAAATGGGGAGGTGTTGATCAAAGGGATTTCAAACTTTCCATTAAAAGAAGAATAATTTTTAAGGATCTAAAGTATAGCATGAAGACTATAATTAACAGTACCATACTGTACACATGAAATTTGCTGAGAGTAGTTCTTAAATGCTCTCACCACACACACACACACACACACACACACACACGCAAGGTAACTCTGTGAGGTGATGGATGTGTTAACTAACATTATTGTGGTAATCATTTTACAATATACACATATATCAAAATAAAACAACGAAAATAAATTTTATCAAGTGGTTCTTCAAGGAAATGGAATAAAATCTTGACCCTTCCATTTTCTGGTCATGTAACCACGAGAAAATTATTTAACATTTTTAAGTCTCAGTTTCCTTATCTATAAAATGAGCGAAATAATACCTAACTGTAAACATATTTTTCTGAAGATTTAAATGAGATTAACTATTAATAAAGGATAATTGCTATTATTATAATAAAGATTATTATTATCATCATTATCACTATTGACATAAAAAATCACATATGTCTCTGTGGCTTAATGAATTAAAAAAAATCATTACATGCACATTACTTTCATTTCGTTTACTATATATAGTTGAAGGCAGATCACCACTGTTATGTGCTGAATTGTGTTCCCGCCAAATTCATACATTGAAGTCTTAGTCCCAATGCCTCAGAATGTGACTCTACTTGGAAATAGACATTTTAAAAAGGTAATTCAGTTAGAATGAGGTCTTTAGGGTGGACCTGAAAGGTAATTCAGTTAAAATGAGGTCTTTAGGGTGGACCTTGTAAGGTCTGGTGTCCTTACAAGAAGAGGAAATTTGGACTCAGATGCACACACATACAGAGAAAAGTCCATGTGACACAGTGAGAAGACGACCACCAATAAGCTGCAGAGAGAGGCCTCAGAAGAAATAACCAAGCTGACATCTAGATCTCAGACTTCTAGCCTCCAGAATCGAGAGAAAGTTAACTTCTGTTAATTTAGTTTAAAAAAAAAAAAGAAAAGAAAAATAATCAAGACAATATACTTATCATACGATAGGCACTTGGCAGCAAGTGTAACGATATGTTTAATTTTGAGCCCTATTGGTTATGCATAAATTGACCTTGCTAATCATTACTATTAGATGCTGAAAAAAAAACTGTCACTCAGTATTTTTTTTCAGAAACTTTGAAAATACACACATGTACATGAATGCAATAAAGGGAATCTTCCTTCTAATACTTAGTACTTTGTATAAAGTTTATAGAATATTCACACACAAAAAACAATCTTGGCTTTTTGGAGTCTGGTATAAAATAGTACCTCTGTAATTACTCTGAGAACTCGCTCCAGAATTCAAGGTCTAACAAATAAAAGAATGCTTCATGCATCATTAGTTATTTGCAAATAAGCCTAAAAGTATTTATTAAATTCATTACTTGGATTCCAAGCCCTTAAAATATATTCTTTCTGCTTATTATAAACTATTGGACTTTGAAATGATGCAAAAGCTGATATTGGAGAGCTAGTATTTCGTATTATAGTTTAAATTAATGTGGGATCTTGGAGACTCTTAAGTGGGGATCTACTTTCTTCAATGTCCAACTTGGTCATGGACAATCACAAAAATATTCAATTAATAATTTAAAATATTTACTATAATAGCTGACTTTCCAATTTCATGTATAGAAATTATTTGGATAAGATACACATATTGCTTAAATGTTATTTTCTTTCAAGTAATCACATTGGAACAACTAAATCTGTATTCACTATATGGCCAAGAAAAATAAACACTTATTCTGAAAGTAGTAATCAATTATGAAATATTTATTCAAATAGATTCTGTTAAGGTACCCCAGCTTATGTCATTTTTAATGTAGTAACCATTAAAATAATAGACACAGTATTGGGATGTCTTAATAATAGAGATAAAAATCTACAACTAGACAATAATAACGATTAGCAAACAGGTAAATTTTCGTAGAAGTGTTGTTTTAATACAAATGAGGAAAGGCATGATTAGAGAGCATCAAATCAATTCTTCTCACCTATCCTAAATATATAGGACAGACAAATGCATTAATGCAAAGATAATCAATAGCTTCTATAGTCTCAGAATTGAACTATTTCAACTAGATATATATCCACAAGTCTTCAGAATTTAAAGCAGTAATTCACATCATTACCCTCTTCCAATAGTTCAAATTGGTTCAATCTTTTACCAAAAATAATTATAGAAAGAGAAACAGGTTGAAATCTTACAAATTATTCATTTTATTACCACCCCAAATTTTTGTGTACCAATCTAGTTGCCATTTAATAAATTGATAAAAATCAGGCTGAGTACTTTCAAAGGAGACTCAAGATCTACATAATAGTCTATAGAAACTGGCAATGGATAACTTTATCAAATGGGATAGAGATGTTTGCCACATATTAGTTACAAATGTTTGTTTGCCTGTTTGGTTGACTGTTCTATTATATATGTCATCTTTTACATTAAAACATTAGTCCATACTATGGGTGTTCATAGCCTCTGAGAATCTGATAACAGTTTTGAAGAGTCACACAGAAAAAATGCACATGCTTACATGAATACAAAGTTTTGTATTAATTTTCAGGACATTTCATAGGCATTGTGGACGAAGTGTCCATCCTAAGACTTTAGCAGTAAGGTGATCTGTATTACTTGCATCCCACCATATCAAATGTAGACCTTCATGATACATTTATAATATGTTGCTGACTTAACATAATAATGTTTAGGGGTAGTGCACTTGAATATAGCAATCAAAGACTTATGTCAACTTTAAAGAAGGAAGTTATAGGTACAATTTTAATACCTTCATACTTCTACACAGCTATATAGAGGAAAAGTTCACTCACAATCTAGGCCATAATGGATAGGAGTTTATATGGAAAATAATAGAATATTTAATGATATTTGTAGGTGAAAGTAAATTGTAATTTTTTTGAATACTGTATCTATTTTAAAACTCATAGAGACAAGACATATATATATATGTATATATATATATATTTTAAAGGTTTTAGACAGTAAAACCCAACATACAACTTTAATAATACAAAGGTAGCATAAATGAAAGGCTATGTTATAAAATAAAATGAGATCTAAATGTCTCTACTGTTATCTTCAGCTGATCTTAAGTACTATATACCAGTTAAAAAATATATAATTGGAAATAGGTATATAAAAGGAGGAACCTTCTTTTTATCCCTTTGAAGGTTTTAGTTTCACATACTTAAAATTGGAATTTTAAAGATAATTTGTCTTTAACTATGTGGAACTTTTTTTCCTAAGGCCATTGTTTTCTATTCTATATATATATATATATATATATATATATATATATATATATTTAAGTGGAATTGTAAGGAAAAGTAGAAAATAGTGAATTAGGTTTTAGAAAGTATAGGAAAGCACTAAGATTGGAGAAATAATATAGTATGATATAATAATACTATAATGTATTAGCAGCTTTTATGTGGATAATCTGAGGAGACAAATGCTTTCACGGCATATTTGGGGAATACACTAGTATTTCCATTTTTCCTCCAAGAGAGTGAGCTTGAATTTCATCTAAATTAATTAAGATGGATCTGGAAACAAGCAATTCATTAATTCGTTTAATTGTTCATTCAATAAATATTTATTGTCCTTGTACTAGGTGCCATGCACTGTAATAAGAGAAGAAATAAACTCAGATAAACAAAAATCACCCAGCCCAGGCCCTCAAGGAGATTAGTCTTTAAGAGAAGAATGATACAGATAGAATTAGGATGAAGTATAATAAATGCCATGAAGGAAGCAATATACAATATCATGAAAGTACATACCTCTGGGTATTATGCACTTCTGGCAATCAGAAAAGGCTTCGTCTTTGCAAGAAAAACTTTAACCAGGAGATTGAAACAAACAAAGAAAAATAAACAAACAAAACCCCCATACTCCCTTCGTTTGATTGTTTCCATATCAAATCAGTCCACCAGTCATCAAACTTTGAACAAACCGTCCAAGTCCTAAACAGAACATAATTATTGGTAATGACTGGTTCCAGGGACCTAACTTTACAGAAATTACTTAGGTCGTTGATCCATCATATAAACATTTCCATATGCAACACTATTAAGGTGAAAGACACCTTTTCCCCTTGGAACCAATAATTAACATTTCTGAAAGTTCTATTGGAAGTGCTTATCTGTGTTCAATAAAACACTAAAGTTACGGTGCTTAGTGTTCCTTTGCAAGTCATTAGTGAACTGTGAGGCTTCCCTTCTATTTTAATCTCTCTCTCTCTCCCTCCCCGCAGCCATCCTTTCCCCCTCCCTGAAGCATTCTGGAAGTCGAGTCAGCTCTGTTGTGAAAGAAAAAGAGCGTCAGCTGTCTCAAGAAGTGAAAGTGATTTTGACCAGATGTCCCTTTTCTCCACCTCTTTTCTGCCCTCCAGAAAAAGGATGGAGCAACAAAAAAGAGGGCCTGTGCGTGCCAGGCCGCTACGGGTATCATAAAGGAGTTTGGTATCTTTGCAGCACCAGCTTGGCAAAGGAGTTGACTACAGAATGAGGCTCAAGTCCACTTCCTAACAGTTTGGCGAGAGTCTGCCCAGTGAGTTGCAACCCCTTTTACCAGGAAGAATCTTTTTTCCTTCGGCGCCCCCCAACACCTGAAGGGGAGAGTCCCAGAGGTTGTGTCCGTCCAGATTTGATCCCCTCTCCCTACCCTGGTCTCCCACTCCCCAGGCCCAGCAAGCCCTGCCATGTCGCCCTTTCCCCACCTCCAGCCTTGAAAATGGGTACAAACAGGTCCTCAAACAACCTAAAGAGAGAGGAGCTTCAGGGGTTCAATCCACATCCCAGCGGGAGGGAGAAGTGGAGGCTAAGCTTTGCTGTGGGCGGGGACACACCCGTGGTGGGGCGTTGCGAGCGCGAGGAGGGGCGGAAGCCCCTGGTTCTGCTCCCCGGGGTTAAAGGTCGGAAAGAACTTGGCTCAGCCCTTCCGTGCCAGCGCCCCAGGGTTAACCCCAGCAGGTTCGGGGTGCGGGCACGAAAGGGTGTGAAGGAGATACACAGCTCTCCATACACTGGAGAGCTCGGCAAGGAAAGGAGGGGGCGAGGCAAGGCAGGAACCGCCTCCCCGGCCCGCGTGCACACACGCGCCCACCGCGGCTGGGGCTGGCTGAGCGCAGGCGAGTGTGAGCGCGGGCGAGTGTGAGCGCGAGTGTGCGCACAACCGCGGAGAGCCTCTGCCCTCGCCTCGCACCCTGCTCAGGGCATCTGGAGAGCCTGGAAACCTGAACAGGCTTAAAGTATGGCATGTTGCAAAGATGGTTTCTGCCAAGAAGGTACCCGCGATCGCGACGTCCTTCGGGGCCAGTTTCACCCTCCTGCACTTCCTGTGCCTGGCGGCTTGGTGAGTTCCCCGAGGTACTGAGGGCCTGGGGAAGGTGGAGAAGGAGCCAGCTCTGGGTCCCCTCTGGCTGCCAGCCTCCCCCCCCACCCCCCGCAAGGGCGAATTAGACCCTCTGGTCTCCGCTGTAAGGTCAGCGGCCCGGAGCCGGGCTTTGCTCTGACCACGTAGACGCCGAGAGCAGAAGGGGCGCGGGGTGCAAGAAGAGTGTGGATATTGGGGTCCGTGTGCGCGGGGTGCGCCTTTCCTGACCATTTCTTTCTGTCCCCCATCCCTCCGCCCTGCCTCCTTTAGTTTGGGGCAAGAGACTCTTTTCCTAGAAGATAAATCTGTTTCCACCTGTTCGCTGATCAATTCTTAAAATAACCCCATCCGCCCCTGTTTTTTTTTGTGTGTGTGTGTGTGTGCGTTTGCAGTTTAAACGAATCCCCAGGACAGAACCAAAAGGAGGAGAAATTATGCCCGGAAAATTTTACCCGCATCCTGGACAGTTTACTCGATGGTTATGACAACAGGCTGCGTCCTGGATTTGGGGGTATGAACGATTTCAAACGCGCAAGTGTGTCCTGTGTGTCTCTCTCTGCGTCTGTCTGTCTGTCTGTGAGAATATCATGAGGTATGCGTCGCGTGCAAAAATGAAAAATCTCTCAATCTCTCTCAATCTCTCCCTCCCTCCCTCTTTCCCTTTCCCTCTCCCAATGTCTCTTTTGTCTCTCTCTCCCCTCTTTTGATGAGACCTCTGACCAGAAACCCGCCCCCACCCGTACTTTCCCATCTCCCTGCCCCCTCAGAAGCTTGGCCTCTCCGGAACACCAATTACCTTCCGGGACCTGACTGCCGGGTGGGCGAGGTTGAAGGGGAAGTGTCCAAAATGGGAACTGGAGGCTCAGCTGCGCTGGTGCGCTGTGCCCCGAGAATGTACGCCCCCCTAACCTGGTCACTGCTCAGAGCAGGTTGCACTTGACACAGCTGATACGAAGTTCCCTGTCCTCCCACGTGGAATCAGTCCCTCTGCCAAAACCTCGACCCTGTTCTGCCTAGGACAGGAATCAGGGGCACAAGATGCCTGCTCTCCTAGAGAACCCAGTCCTTTCCTATTCTTTTCTACCTTGGGATGAAAGTTTACTTTATTTGCAGAGGTGGCATTTACTACCCTCCTAAGACTTTGGAGTCGGGTATTTCTGCTTTATTTCTTCCTTCAGTAAATGTGTATAAAGGGTCTAATAGAGGCACATCCATTAACAGCACTGTTGTTCTTTTCCATATTCATAGTCCCTTTGCTTATGTAATGAGAATCTATGTGGCAAGCATTGTGCTAGGCACCAGGTTCACAGAAATCTCAAGATATTATTCTTAACCTCAAACACGTCTCAGTCCAGTTCAGAGAGAGAACATGTGTCTTCACCCAAAGTGTTGGCCCATGGCTTCTGACCACCAAGTTCCTGTTCTTTCCAGTACTCTGAGCTAGTTACCCTCTTGGGAAATGAGTTGAATAAGACATAGGCTCTATCTTAAAGGATATAGATACTTTACTGTTTAACACTCACAGCAGCCCCAAGAGAAAGCTATTACTATTCCTATTTTACAGAGGAAGAAATTGAGGCGTGGAAAGATAAGCGACTGGTCCGAGTTCACAGTTAATAAGTGGCGTGGGCAGGATGTGAACCCAGATCAGGTTGTGTATTTAAAAGACAAACCCATGAAGACTGGGATGCTATCAGATATTCTGTGATGAGTATCATAATATTAGAAGCACTGAAGCATTTCATTTAAGCTTCCTATGGAGGGTGTTTAAGAGATAAGAAGATGGGGAGTGTAGAAGGTAAAAGGAAGCAGCATGTTCCTGGGAAAGAGGACAGAATTAGACATTATTTCCAAGTTGTTTGGTCCCAGCCTAGAAAGAATTGTTGGAAATAAAAGAGAAGTGGATAGATTAGAGCTGGATGAGTCTTTAGAGTCTGTCTAGTCTTGTTCTCCTCGTTTAACAAAGGAGAACACTGAAGATTCAAACGAGAAAGTGATTTATACAGGAAACATAGCATATTAATGATAGGCTGGAATCCGGTCTTCTGGAATCAGGAGCCATTTTTTTCCTGGATTTTATTGAGAAGGTTACAGAGAGCCATTGAAGGTTTTACTTCAGGTTTTGCATGTTGACAGTGATAAAGATGGATGAGAAGGATGAAAGATTCTCTTGGTTCTTTTCACGTTGCCTCTCCAGGGGTAGGCTGCTCAGCACCGCATTTGGCTTCATGCAAATCTGAAAAGAGGCTTCCTTACACAAGTGAATCATTTGTCAATGCACGATCTTTCATAAGTGACTAGGAAATTATCACTTTAGATTAAAAATAATTTTGTAGAGAAGGTTTCAGATGATGTGATGCCATTTAAGGCTATACTATATCAATAAAAGACGATTTATCTGCCCATAAAGTTTAAGCTTGACATTTCAAGTAAAGAAAAAAATGATGGAAGTATGCAATCACATGTAGTTTAAATATTCATTAGTGGATTGATGTCCCTGAACCTAAATTAAAGTGAAAAGTTATTGGAATCATATGGCTTTATTATTTAATGTTGAAAATTAAAATCATATCTATGCCGTTGGTTATAATGCAAGTTATAATTCAAAAAGAAGAAGGGATCCGTTGGAGTTGCATCTTTTTTACAAACTACCCTCTCCCATGATAATATATAGACAATAAAATGAATGAAATCAACCTATATAAGACATTGCTGGATTTTGGTTAGCTGCAGTACTGCTAAAATGTTTCAAGGGCAATATTAGTCATTTTATTTGTCTCTGCCAAGTGATCTTCATTGCCCACCTGGAGATCCTTTTATAGCTTTATGGGAAGGGGTTGAATTCACGTTACTTTAAGTGTTAGCAGTTGATTAATTATTAATAGCTTACCATGTAGCACAATTTTGGGGGTTGTTGCTCATAAATATTTGTGGTAAATGTAATTCATTTTTTAGAAGTGGGTCATTCTCTGTAAATACGTAGTATGCCAAATGTGACAGAGGAATAGTAATTCTCACCTGCAGAAAATGTGTAATCTGTTTACAAGATGTTATAAATGAGCACCACTGAAAATAATAAGAAAAATCATTGCTAGCAGAGACTCTTGGATGCCACAGGTATGATCCCTTCTTTGACATTTTATACTTTGTGGAAAGTTTGGCATTTTATAAATGAAAAGAAAACAATTCAGATTTTGACCAGTGTGCTATAAATACAGATTTATTCCCTGGTTCCTTTAATCCTACTTCTGCTCTCTGTAAAGCATTTACTTTATATCTGTTTATACAACTTAGCAGTGTTCCATATAAAATAAAGCTAAAAGCAAAGATCTGAATTGAAATTGGAAGGTTTGTGATTGCTCAGTAGGCCAGGCAAGGGTTGAAATAGATTTGGAAATGAAATTATGTATTTTTAACTCAGCAGCACAGATTGCAATGGGGAAGTAAAAGGAACTGAAATGGTTCTTGCTTTTCATCCCTCCAAGATCTCCTTTCCCTTGTCTCCCACATTCTCCATTAAAGAAGGAAAGGGGAAAGGTGAGAAGGGAAGGAAGGAGGCAGAGTGAGAGAAACTAGATTGGGACATCTGAAGGGGTAGAGTTCTTCCAGCCGTTGACAAATCAGTCTGCTACCATCCAGAAGTAGCTTGCACCTGCTTAGAAGCAGCACACAGTAAACCATTCCACAAAGGAGCTAGAAAATCATCCCCTTGGCTGGTATCCACTTTCAACACTGTTACACACCCTCTTAAAAATGCATAGCTAAGGTACTAACCACCAGGAAATAGCTTAGGAAGCCAGCCCTTACCCACTTCCATTTATTGAAGGATTATACAACCTTTTGTGCATGTCAGTCTTTTGAGGCAAATGATCTGGAATAATAAATGCTTCCAGATACATATAAACAGAGATGATTGCCTTAGATCGTCTTCTACAATCTCTCTGAAATGGCAATGGAGCACTAGGGTCAGTTTTGCAACGTTGTTCTCCAACACAGTAGGACTTCAGATGAGTAGGGTTTTCTACAATTTTGAAAACATTTTCACATACAGTGTCTAATAAGATTATCACAACGAGGCAAAAAGATAAGCAGGGCAGGCATCATCCTTCTGTCACAGAGGAGGCTGAGAAAAGTTGCAATGAATTACCCAATAACCCTGTAATTGACAAGTAATTGACAAGCAATTGACAAGGCCAGAACTCACTTCTCACTCTTTAAACCCTTAGGCAGCTGGTCTTCTGCTACAATCACAGGCAGCTGGTCTTCTGCTACAACCACTTGTAAGAGTTTTTTGCACCCTTCTGTTGAAAAACAGTCAAATTTTCATTAACAGACCTTCTTGTTACTAAGTAGGTCATTAAAATAAGCAAAACTACATTTCCCCCAGAGGAGTGAAATGAGAACTTTTATTTTAAAGCTCTAATAACATTTTAAAATGGAAAAGCAAACACTGGCGGAGTGTATACACTTAGGTAAATTTGGAAGAATTTTCCCACAGAAATAGAAACTTCCTTGCAGTGTTTTCAAATGATCTATATCTCAACCTAAAAATTAAGTTGATGTGCCATGTGCTAGCTTTATTAATTGAACATTGACAGAGAATATATTTTTTAAAGTATATAGATGAAATGAACACTTGAAATGCCCAGGGCAACAGAAAAATAAAGCTTCATTCTCTTCTGACTTGTCACATTCATTCATTCATTCATTCATTTGTTGAACTAATAGATAGTGAGAGATTGTTATGTGCCACGAACAATGTTAAGTTGTGAAGATATAATTCTGAATCAGATACAGGCTAAGCAGTGTAGAGAGATAAAAATAACAAGGACACGAATAATAAAGTAAATAAAGACAATGCTATGGAACAATCCAATAGTATGCTAGAATAAATCGGGTGAGAGATTTATTTCAGATACAGTGGACAAGGAAGTCTTTTAAGCTAAGACCTAAAGGTGACAGACATGGAAAGAGTAAGCAAAAGTTGTTCTCAGGCAGCAAAAAAAACAAGTGCCAAGATCCTAAGGTAGATAATAAATTAGTGAGATTTAGACAGTGAAGGGTGTCCAGTGTGCCTGGAATCGAAAAGCAAGAGGAAGAATCTCACGGGACTAGCTTGGAGTTGTTAGCAGAGGCCAGATCAAACCTTTGGTAAAGGAGTTTCCTTTTATGAACCTGGACATCACTGGAGATTTTTAGGTGGAGGGAATGACATGGTATGACTTAGATTGTAACATGATCCCTCTGGCTGCCACATAAGAAAAAGAAAGGCTTAGATATAAAAGTTGGAACAATATTAGAAGCAAGGAGACCAATGAAAAAACTTTTTTCCTTGATTCTTTCCATTAAGTTAATGGTAGCTTGGAATCAGACGGTAGATGTAGCAAAGATGAATATAAACGGATAAAAGTGAGATATATTTTGAAGGTATAATTCAGCAAAGAATTGGTGATAGATTCCATATAGGTGGTAAAGGAAAGGGAGAAATCAAAAATGACTCGTGGATTTTTTTAAGAAAATGGACAGAGAATAGTGTTATTTGAATTGGAGAGGATTGGAGGAGGAACAGTAATGGGAGGGAGGGTGAAATCAAGACATCCCTGGATATGTTAATCTTAGGATACATGTGTGGCATCCTAGTGATTGTACTTGTCTGGATATCAGAGGAGAGTTTTGTCTGGGATCATCAGTATGTAATGCTGTGAGAATAGATGTCTAGAGAAGAGTATAGAAAGAGCAGAGAAAAGAGCCCACAGCCAAGCCTCAAGGAACATTGACAACTGAAATAAGGGCAGAAAACGTAGAGTTGTCAAAGGAGAATGAAAAGGAGTAGGCTGTGACATATGTGGGCACTAGGAGAGTGTGAGTTACAGTCAAGAGAATGGAATATCTTAGGAAGGAGGTATGAGACACCTCTCAAAGTTCTTCTAAGATATTAAGTAAGATAAGAACTGGCCACACGGAGATATTTCATTTTATTCACTTTCATCAAAAATTTATTGATCATATAATATACGCCAGGCACTGTTCTAGGATGGCACTGGGGATACACTGGTGGACAAAGGAGACGCTGTTTTCTGCCCTCCTGAGCTGATACTCTAGTGAAAGAGACAGAAAAGGAGAACAGAAATAAGCCAAATATAGAGTATGTCAGATGTTGATAACTCCTATCGAGTAATACAAAGCTGGGGAGGAGGTTGCAATTTTAACTAGAGTAGTTAGGAGGGAGAGACTTGAATGAAGTGATATTTGTTTTTTTTTTTAATTAATTTATTTATTTTTGGCTGCTTTGGGTTTTCGTTGGGGGTGTGCAGGGTTTCTCTAGTTGCAGCGAGCAGGGGCTACTCTGTTGTGGTGCGTGGGCTTCTCATTGCAGTGGCTTCTCTTGTTGTGGAGCACAGGCTCTAGATGCGTGGGCTTCAGTAGTTGTGGCACGCGGGCTTAGTGGTTGTGGCTTGTGGGCTCTAGAGTGCAGGCTCAGCAGTTGTGGCGCACGGGCCTAGTTGCTCCGTGGCATGTGGGCTCTTCCTGGACCAGGGCTCAAACCCGTGTCCCCTTCATTGGCAGGCGGATTCTTAACCAGGGAAGTCCCTGAAGTGATATTTGAACTATGATTCAAAGTAGGTAAGAGCATAAGCTGCATTTGGGTGGGGTCTTCTGGTTAGAAGTAACTCTACGTGCAGACATGGTAAGCATGGAATTGTCACTGCAGTGAAGGTAACAGGGCTGAGGAGTAAGAAGGGGTCAGTGTGATATAAGGATGAGGTAGTATAAAGCTTTGCAGGCTGGTGAGAACTTTGCTTTTACTCTGAATCGTATCAGAAGTGAATGGAGGGATTCCATTAGGGGTGAGACCTGAACTGGTTAATTTTCAAAGGCTCACCCTTGGTTGCTGGATTGGGAACAGTGAGTCAGGGTCAAGGGCAACTGCAGAAAGGATTTTAGGATCAACCAGGCAAAAGATGATGGACATTTTGACCAAGTTGGTGGCAGAGAAGTTTGTAAAATTGTAAGAAATGGTTGGCTTCTGTCTATTTTTCAAAGTTCTAGTCTACTGGTGACAGCTAGAATATGGGATGTGAGAAAAAGGGAGGTGTCAGGTGTCACTCCAGAGTTTGGGACTTGAACATCTAGAAAAATGGAGCTGCCAAGACTGTGGCAGAAGCAGCTTAGGGATGTGGCTGAACAATTTGTATGTGAATATGTTACGTTTGAGCTGCTCATTAGATGTAAAGTGAAGATAGGCTTGGAATTCAGGGATACTGGGTATGTCAATAATGTATGGTATTTCAAGCCATAAAACTAAAGAGATCACCAAGGAATTAATGGTGATAGGGAAAAGGTACAAATACTGAGCTCCGAAGTCCCCAGTGTTAAGAGGTGGGGAAAGAGGTGGAGGAATCTCTGTCCCAGGAAGACTGAAAGTAGTGACCTTTGAGGTAGGAGGAAAACCTCAAAGAGAATGTACATACCAGATGTTAAATAAAGAAAGAAAACAGTATTTCAGTGTGGAGCAGGACTGGTCGATTATGTCTAATGCTCCTGGCAGACAAAGAAAGATAAGAACATAAAATGGACCACCAGATTTAGCAATATCTACATTTTCAGTGAGTTTGACAAGGGTAGCTTTGGTGGCATGATGAAGGTGAAAGTCTGATTGTGTGGGTTCCAGAAAGAATGGGAGGAGTTTCTTTCTAGACATTCGTACAGTGGAGCAGAGAAATGGGCTGGTAAATGGAAGGAGAAAGTAGCATCAAGAGAGCTTTTTTAAAAATGAGAGAAATAAGATTTTTTTAAAAGTTTGTGGGAAAAGTGCTGTAGATAGGGAAAAACTGGTGATATTGACAAAAGGGATTTTAGTGGATCCTGAGCATGAAAGCTAGATTATAATAGATGATGGAGTGAATAGAAAGGGGAGAATTTCAGGCACTAGGCATAGGTATTTTTCTCCCCCAGAAGTTTAAATACGAAAGAGAAGAGAAAGAGGGAAGGTTGCCTTTTTTAAAGCTGTTTGTGTACCACTGGAAATAGGCAAGTAGAGAATAATATTAGAGTGGAGGGGAGGGGATAACTGAAGGAAAGATGCCTGTGTGACAAGAAGAGACTGTAGAATCCAGAACACAAATTTACTTTCTTATGCTCTTAGTTTAAGAAAAAAAAGATGTACTGGTGCTAATATATATTTACAGGTTCTTTAGGGCAAGAATATGCAAAATGTATTTGTTGTTTCCTAAAATAAGCACTAAAAATCTAGATATAGGTTATCCATAACTTAGTGAACATTTAGATGATATTTCACTGGGATGTTAGCTTTCTTTTAGATGAAAAAAATACATCAACTTGCATTTCGTATATCATTAAACAAATGGCTGCTTTATTGTCTAGACCTTTTTTATGTATTTATTTTAAAAAAGCTTCTGCTGCACAGAACTGGATTCTGAATTAATAATCCATGGTTCATGACACACTCCCATGATTGGTTCCCATATCTGTGGACCTTCTTTTTATCTATCCATCTATTCATTTATTTACTCTAATAAAATAGAACCCACTTAAATAATTAAACCTTGACAACTTATTCTGCTATATGGTCTCCCTCATCCTATTTGCCTGTCTTCCCCACTCAAAGTAACCACCATTCTGAGTCCTTTTTAAATTATTGCATAGCATGGGACTTCCCTGGAGGTCCAGTGGTTAAGACTTCGCCGTCCAATGCAGGGGGTGCGGGTTCGATCCCTGGTTGGGGAGCTAAGATCCCACATGCCTCATGGCCAAAAAACTAAAACATAAAACAGAAGCAATATTGTAACAAATTCAATGAAGACTTTAAAAATGGTCCACATCAAAAAAAAAACTTAAAAAAAAATAAATTATTGCATAGCTTTATTTGAATATCATTTTAGCTCAACTTTACTCTTTAATAAATTGAAATTTTAAAAATTTAATTGTTTTGAACATGCTATTTACAATCTTTGGATGCTTTTCTCACTTAATTGTGTATTCCTAAGACTCCTTCTTATTCTTGCGTATTGCTATAGATCATTCATTTTGACTGCTGTGTGATACACTCATTGCACAGGAACCAGCTGATTCATCTGCTCTGTTGGCAATAGGCATTTTGCTTGTTTCCAGGATTGTGTTGCTGTGAATATTCTGGCCCAAATTTCCTGCTGTAAATGTGCAAGAGTTTCTTTTGCATATATATCCAAGAATGGATTTTTCTGGATCTTAGTGTAAGTGGGAGTTCAACTTGATGAGATAATGCCAAACTGTTTTCTGTGGTAGTTTTACAAATTCAAACTCCCATTTACAGTGAATATGAGATTCAGGATCCACAAACCCTTGAACACTTTGGAAAAGAATATATATATGTGTATACATACATATATATATGTGTGTGTATATATATAATATATATGTATATATATACACACATATATATGTATATATATATATACTTGAAATGGTATTTTAATGTGAAATGATTTGTATTTTTCTGATTTCTAATGTGGTTGAACATCTTTTCAAATCTTTGTTGCCTACAAGAATTTTCCTTCTGTGAATTGCATTTTCATCTTTTGCTCACATTTTATTGTCGTTTTTAGTACTTTATTTATTCATTTATTTGATGCCTTTAATATTTAAAAAGTAGAGCTGGATTGATGGGATCATACCATAAAGGAAGCACTAATCTTTAAGGTCATCTAAATAAAGCTCTGTAGTTATTTGCTTTCTCAACAATATCAATAGACATCTGTTCCTTGTTTAATATGCAGGAACGCTAGTTTTTCTATATTTTGTAAGTGACAAAGAGCATTAGAGCCTTATTTAAATATTTCACTAAGATTCCTTGCTGTTGTTGTACCTTTTAAGTACTTTAAGTCTCTTGATTTGGGAAGACACATTAATAGTGTTTTGTAAGACGTAGCTGGATGCATGGATTTAGGTGGCTGAAAACCCAGAAATCTTTCCTCAAGCGCGTGGCTGGGGAGGCAATGTGGAGAGCAGGGAATGAGTCGTTTCAGCATCTGCAGAACTGTTTTAAGTCTCTTTCCTGGGTGTGATAGCAAATTGGATCCTATTACTGGAGAAGAAATTAAAAAGTGATATTTTTGCCCAGGTCTCTACAGCTGAAGTAAACAGTGGGAAATTTTCTGAAATGTTAATTGCCTTCCCACTTTTCAAGCAAATAATAAAGTTATTAGATTCATTAATAAGATGGGAATATTCCTCTGAATTTGATCCTGGTGGTGTTGGCTCCTTCTTTCAAAGACTGTTGAAGATCACTTTGCCTTAGGAACTGTCCACTATATTTGGGGGATTAAAAACTATTTCCCTATTAGCAAAGTAGTAAGGCTTTAAAATAAATGATGTCTTTTATGTTACACAAATGCATAGAAAATTATGAGAAGTCCTTCCAAGCTGAAAATTATCTGGTTTCTATGTAATTATGCTCTTAGGAGGGTTGATTTGAACATCCTAAACAACAGTGTTAGAGGAAGCGTCTCTAAGAATTATTCTTAATTGCATAGCGACCGTGATTCATTGAAAACTGATTTATTGGAAACCTATTACATGTAAGGCCTGGGATTTGTTCAGGGAAAGGATATAAATATAAATAAAACACGAATTCTACTTTAATCAGGAAATATTTTTAGCTTAACTGATGTAACAAATGAATTCCAGTACTTTTTCCTTTGGGGAGATTTTAAAATCACTGCTGGAATGATATTAGGAACACAATCAAATACATAGTTTTCACTACCTAGTATGTGTAAAGCACTATACTCATTTGGGATTTCCAAGAGGATTAAGATTGGTCTTTGCTGTTAAGGAGAGAAAGGCTCAAGCAGGCCATAATAATAAGAGCAATGCATAGGAAGAGCTGCAGTAGTAACGTAGTTCAGAAACTACTCATGAAACAAAATGGGAGAGGTAGGTATGGCATGGTATGTACTAGATAGAAAATTATATGTAAGTAATTAATGGTTGATTTATTATTTAATGATATAATTAGCATCGTTAAATCTAGAACATACTTTGTAGATCAATCCAGGGGCTTATAATTCTGGCTCTGGAATATAATATTTAACCTCTGTGAGCTCAGTTTCCATGTCCATAAAATTCTCATGAAATATCATCCCAGGAGGGTGTTGTGAGGATTGAATGAAATAGCATATAGGAAGAGCCTAGTATCCTGCTTGGCACATAGTAGGCCTTAAATAAATAGTAATAGTATCTCTGCTTATTCTTCTTTGGGAAGAACCCCATTTCTTGAGAGCAGGGCCACACATACATGCCCCTTGATCTGTCCACTCTCCATCCCTACTGCCACATCCTTAGTCCAGGACACCGTCATCTCTCACCTGGCCTGGTACAGCAGCCTCTTAGAAAAGCCTTCTTCTACTCTTGCCTCCCTATAATTCGCTGTCCATACAACTGCCAGAGTGATTCAGATCATATATTTAGATCATATATTTTCCTTACATCACACCTTTGAGGGTCTCCCAATGATGACGGGATACAAGTCAAACTTCTTACCACAGCTTATAAACAGAGGCAGAGCTGGACTGCATATCAGAGGGAGAGCACTTGGGGAAAGAACACAGGACAGATGATTAACCTCTGGGTTCATTTGCTTCAGCTGCCGTAACAAAGCACCACAGACTGGGTGGCTTAAATAACAGCAAGTTTATTTTTTCGCAATTCCGGAGGCTAGAAGTCCAAGATCAAGATGTCAGCAGGGTTGGTTTCTTCTAAGCTCTCTCTTCTCGGCTTGTAGATGGCCATCTTCCCTCTGTGTCTTCACATGGTTTTTCTTCTGTATGTTTCTGTGTCCTAATCTCCTCTTCATATAAGGGCACCAGTCTTATTACATTAGGGCCCATCCTAGTGACCTCATTTTAAGTTTATTCCCCTTGTAAGGACCCTATCTCAAAATATGATCTCATTCTGATGTACTAGGTGCTACTTCAACATATGAGTTTAGGAGGAACATAATTCAGCCCTTAACAACCTCTCTCATGAAGATTTATACAAGTTTAAAACAGTGACAATAACATATATGATAAATATGTTGCTTAAAACATAGCACTTTCAGAATATGGCCAGAGAAGTAGGTCCGAGCCTTTCGCCTTGAAGTTCTCCTCACCAGAAATGCGTTCTCTCAGCTCTTCCAAAGTCTCGTGATCATCATCCAGATCTCAGTTTAAAAGTCACTGCTTGGAAGATTGGCTAAATAATCTAGAGTGGCTTTCCCAGACTCTCACTCTGTTACTGGCCTCGTTTGTTTCTCTTATGAATGACAGCATTCTTCCATTTACTTCATTTCTTTATTATTTATACTTTCACTCCCCCAGTAGCATGTTAACTCCCTGAGGCAGGGAACTTGAGAGTCTGGTTTACCATTGTATCACCAGGGCCTAGCATGGAACCTGGCATACAGCAGGTGGTCACTCAATAAATGTTGACTGAATGGGTGTCCGAATGAAATTTCTCTACCAATTATACGTTTTTAGGATCTCATTCAATCTCAAAGACCTTTGTGATCTTATAAAGCAAATACTAAATAATGTCACAAATACCAAGCAGTTTTCAAGAATCATTGAAAAAGTAGTATGTTATGTAAGAGTTTGAAAAGATTCATTATTATCATGGAATCATTATAACCTTAAGGATTAGCATAAACCCACACACCTTAAAATAAATGTATAAGGAAAAATATGATTGGCCTAAATCCTCCCTCTCCTACCCTTCCCCCACTTCAATAGAACACCTATGGTATTAATATTTTACAGGACATGGTTTGGTAAATAAATACTGTTCTAGAAAACAGATAAATGCTTTCTGTGAACTGAAGTGAACAGCATCACCTAGGAACTTGTTAGAAATGCGAATTGTCAGGCCCCACCTTAGACCTCATCTAACAGCAAGTCTGGGGTGGAGTCCAGCAATCTGTACTTTAACAAACCTACCAGGTGATTCTGATCCAGTTAAAGTTTAAGAACCAGTATCCTAAATTGATCTTCAAAGTAACTGGATTTCTCAAGATTCTCATCAAACAGTCCTGTTGTCAGGACCTACTCAACCTTATTTGTTCTGAGTAACTTCTCTCTCCTTGTCCTGACTTGCACTGAAGTAGTGTTTTTAACACTTTAGCAGTTGTCCTTAAGAAACAAGCAGAGTGATTTTTCCCACTTTTGAATCTTTTTGAATGAAATCTCCATCTACTAGGGTTCAACACACATTACTTGCTTCCTGGATTACCTAGCTCTTCCTGAAACACTTTGGCTTTACTATCATATTTTTGTTGTTGTTTTCAATTTCTCATTCAAATAAAAATTCACTTAACTTCTCACACTTATTCTCTCTGTTTTCCAAAGGTGTTATTTTTTAAAAATGAAAACTCATGGCAGATCAGCCTGATCTCTACTTTTTCTCTCACTATACTTCCAAAGGATATATTTTTCGTAGGATACTTATTCAAAAAACGAATTTTCTCTCTCCTTCAAACGATTTTTCTTTCTGTGGTTCAATCTTCACCATATACAGGGAGAGATATTCTCATTTGTTTTATGAGGGTAACTTTAGACCTAGGGCATTAAGCTATCCCAATTGCTCTTTGTCTTTTTTGGCGTTAAGTCCGATTGCCCAACCATTATTCAAGGGAAATAGTCCATCTTGATAGCAGATGTTATTCTTTCCAGTATGGAATAGGTAGCCCCTGGACATACAGTGTTGTAAACCATCATTTAAGAAATCAGGGCTTCCCTGGTGGTGCAGTGCTTGAGAGTCCGCCTGCCGATGCAGGGGACATAGGTTCCTGCCCCGGTCCGGGAGGATCCCACATGCCGCGGAGTGGCTGGGCCCGTGAGCCATGGCCGCTGAGCCTGCACGTCCGGAGCCTGTGCTCCGCAACGAGAGAGGCCACAACAGTGAGAGGCCCGCGTACCGCAAAAAAAAAAAAAAAAAAAAAAAGAAATGATGTTCAAGATTGCAACAATTTTAAATTTTTATTAGTAATTAAAATTGATACGTATAATAACAATTGCTATCATTATTGAGCACATTATGTTCTGGAGACTGGGACAGGTGATTTACATGTATTATTTCAGTTAATAGTCATTAAAACCTTTACCTCTGATGATATGTGACTTGACCAAGATCATACAATTAGAAAGTGTTAGAGCCAAAATTGAACTCCAGAATTTCTGATTTTAAGCATCGTGCTAAACCCAGATTGCAGCAACTTGCCTTTGTCTAAAATCTGTGTCAGCCCATTGTCATGATGCTCCCACATTTCCCTTCTGCCAGACACACCCATATACTTGTTCCTGAACCAGTTTTATTTAGACGTAGGAAAGAATCTCAGTAGTGGCCATTATTGGAAGAAAAGAGAAACTAATACCTGTTAAGTACTTTCATGAGAGAGTAACTGTGTTCAGGGTCTCATAGGAGCAGTTTCATTTGATCTCCGTCAACAGTCTTGCCTGATAGTTATGGTTGCTGCTGTTGAGGAGTTAAGTAACTTGCCCCAAATCACACAACAAGTAGGTGGTAGAGCATAAATAGGTCTAACTTTTAGGAGAGCTTGACTTTGGTCCTAATTACCAGTGGATGGTTTACCTATCAAAGGTGACATGACTCATTTTTGTGTTTAAGTTTTTACCAATATCCTTAACTTGCCAAAGATGCATTCCTTACAGCCATTATGGTTTTTCTCCTCCTCAATCTTGTGGTTAAGTTCCCTCTTTTTAACAGCTCACTTCTTTACTAAAGGCCAATCAGATGATGGACTAAAAAAAAATCACAAAGGCTAAAAGCTTTTGTTCCCTGCACTGCCTGTTGTAGCAGTGCCCAGGGGTGATGTATCTTGAAGAAATAAGGTTCCTGGTAAGTAATTGGGGTTTCTTTTTGACCGTAAGTAAACATTGCTTTCTGGTTTTGTTGTTCTTTTGTCTTCATTTTTTGTAGAGCTGCATTGTCTCATTGAAAATTTAAGATGCTCATGAAAACATGATATATAACCTGTCTTTACTTTTTAATTATCAAACCCACCTTGCCTATAAGATTGGTAATTATTTTTTCACACTTATTTACTTCATACTTACTAGGTCCTGTTACAGAAGTGAAAACTGACATATATGTCACTAGCTTTGGACCTGTTTCTGATGTTGAAATGGTAGGTATTTGGGAAATTAAATGTACTTTTTGAGGTTTGAAAAAAACATGCAGAAAAGAGGGCAATTAGCATTTATTTTGTAATCGATCACACAGAGCTAGAAAGTCAAAGAACAGCCTAAAAAGTTTACAAAAGTAAGACGTGGAACTTGCATTTCAGCTCTAACATTTGAGTATTTTTTGGTTTGGAATCACTCTCAACACAGAAAAGAACGTTCTATTACTAGTCCTCATAGTACAACATGTATGTAATATTTTTTTCCCTTAGAAAATTATTGAAGAGGAGAAAATTAGAGAGTGTAATTAGTTTTGGTATGAAACTATATTGTAATCCTAACTGCATTTAGAATTCCTTGTTGGCCCAATTGCTCACTACCCCTCCCCCCCACTTCCATCTCTCAGGCATAAAGAGCTTAGACTATCAAGCACTGGTCAAGATAAATTTGTCCATTCAGCTCTGTTCTCTAATATTAAAGATTTTCAGTTTCCAGGTCGAAGAAACTACTTTACTTTTCTCCTTGACTCTAGGCAAATGTTAATAAATTCTGTGGTCATAAAATTTCTCTTACATATTTTACTTTGCCTTAAAGAGGTCCCTACAATTTTATGATGAATTATGCAGTGATATTTGTTACACATTAATTTTGCCACTTGATTTAAAACAAAGTACAACCGTAATTACCTGGTGCTGGTGGTTTTATTAAATTATAGTAATTATTCTTGAATGATTAATATGTATGATTATCTAACAAATGTAGAAGATTAAGGTATAAAGATGGACATAACATGCTTTAATTGCTGACACTCTTTTTTACTCCACTGATTTTTAAAAAAAATGTTGCTCCTATTTGTTTTTATTTGGGGTAGTCTTTTTGGAGTGGGAAAGAGGCTAGAGTTTAATACATTTTTCTGCATATTTATGTGTAGTCATCTGTGATTGAATATGTCACAAACTAATTTCCCTAGGAATACACAATGGATGTGTTCTTCAGACAGACATGGATTGACAAAAGACTAAAATATGATGGCCCCATTGAAATTCTGAGATTGAACAATATGATGGTAACAAAAGTATGGACTCCTGATACTTTCTTCAGGAATGGAAAGAAATCTGTCTCACATAATATGACAGCTCCAAATAAGCTTTTTAGAATTATGAGAAATGGCACTATTTTATACACAATGAGGTAGTCATTTTTCTTTTTTGCTTTTTATCGTTTTAACTCTCTTTTTTCCTTTCTTCCCTTCCTTCCTTCCTGTCTTTCTTTTTCCTTCCTTCCTGCTTCCTCATTGAGGGATCTTTAAATTACTTTTAAAGAAAGTGTTGATTTTGTTTAATTGCCTTTTTCCATCATAGACTCACCATAAGTGCAGAGTGTCCCATGAGATTGGTGGATTTCCCCATGGATGGTCATGCATGCCCTTTGAAATTTGGGAGTTGTAAGTTACAATAAAAATGTTGTTAGAATTTATGATTATCTCACGCAAGCTGATATTTTTATATGTGCATGATTTTCCATAGTCCAACATTTAAATCACTGTCCCTGACAACAACTGTCCAAGGTTTGACTTACAGGAGACTGCTTATTATCTAATATATTTAAATAAAGAAGTAAAAACAACCCCTTTTCCCCCAAAAAGCAAAAACATATTTCTACTTACCTAGCCTACCTAGATAGCCTAGGTAGATTGACTCATAATTAATAGGTTGGTGATCCGTGGTGAAATTTAGGGGCCTCTGAACTCCATGTGATGGTGGTGTAACATAGAAAGTATAAATGATCTTTTTGTTTTTGTAATTTAATAGTTTCTGTTACAAGCAGAATCCTTTATGGCAGACTTGAAAAAAGCAGAAGAAGGTTCGGGGCTTCCTGACATGACATAGGTTAGAATAGCATAAGCAGCACTGTTAGTATAAAAGCGGCCGAAGCATGACCAAAACAGAGTAGGAGGTGTGGTCTGATATGTAGACAGAGCAAGACAGTATAGTGACTTACAGACCACATTAAGGAGTGTGGATATTATTCTAAGTGCTTTAGAACACCTTTGGAAGAATATACTAAGGGGTGTGGCACTCTTTGATTGACATTTCACAATTTCATTTCAGCTTTTCTACCTAGAAAGGATTGTAGAGTTGCTAGAGAGAAGCAGAGAAGAGTTGGAGGCTGTATGTGTTAATATTGATACAAAGATGGTGGTGGCTTAGACTAGGATGGTACCAGAGGAGATGTGAGACAGATGGATTTGGGATATTTTGTGGACATGAAGGCAAGAGGATAAAATGAATGGGTAGGACAGAATATGGAATTCCTTTCCCCCAAGCTGCCTTCTCAGAGATGGCAGCAAAATGTGATCGTCTCTCCTAACGTCTGCCTCAAATATTTGACTCAATCAGAATCTACCAAAAATAGATGCTGACTTTTACTATTGCTTCACATTCTTAGTCTCACTGATTGTGAAACTGTTGCCTGCTGTTATCATTGCTCATTGCTTAACTTAATGAGACTCGGCAGTCACCATTCTTTTTATACCCCCAGTAATCACAATATTCCGTTGGCCTAACTTGAATCTAGAGAGGGTCCTTTGCTCCCTGACCAGTGATTTAATGAGAGAAGATAAAAACAGAAAAAAATACGTGGACAGAAAGGTCGATCTTACTGGGGCCAGAATTTAAAACTATTTGTGCTATAATTTAAATTTCACCCAAGATAGCTCTAATCTAGGGAAAGTCCTTTCCCACCCACCCACCCGCCCCCCGCCCCCCGCCCCCAGATCTCATGGAACACTCTTCAGAGTGACTTAAACATAGTTGGTCCTCCATCAGGGTTTGTATAAAATAAAGAAATTATTCCTTGGAAGCTGATGATTTGGGGTTGAGAACTGAAAAGAGAGGCCCATCATACTTATCAAATAAAGATACTTAATTACTTTGGAAGGAGAAAAATAACATTTAACTATGTTTACAATTCATAGGCATGAGGAAAAACAGGGGGAAAAATGGTTATAAGATAGCCAAGAGTAGGATACCTGATTTAAAATATCATGCAGGATCATAGCATTCTGGGACTTTAACTGTATGATTAGGCATAAATATACTTCAGAAGATAAACCTTGACACACAGTTGTGTAGTGCTAAATGACAACACAAGCCTTATAGTTTGTTTAGCAAAGTCGCTTATAAAGATAGTCTCCCTAGGTATCAATTCCTTTTGTAGAATTAAACACTTTCACTGAGGACCTACTGTGCTCTAGGGCTTTTAGGAAGGTTTGCAGAGGGTAGCATACAATTCATCTTTGTTCTTCTGAACTCATTTGTGTGTGAGCCAAGCTATCTGTTCTGGGTAGACTGGTAAGCAAGCAGCTGGTCTCCATTTGTACTGAACACCAAATAATAGAAAATGGGCTTGAATTGCCGCTGGGAGGGATTTGTTGAAGATAGAAGGGAAAATGTTCTGATTGTGAGAGTTTAAAGGTAGTGCAACTGGTTGTGTAAGTACATTCCCTGGAGAGCTTTATAAACAGCATAGCCAGTTGTTACCACAGAGTGGTTCCCAAAAAGCATGGGTATTGCCCAGAGGCAGAGTCTGGAATAGGTGACCCCTGGAGAGCTCTCCCAACAGTAGGATTTGCTCTTTTTGTTTTTGTTGTTGTATTATTATACGCAGCATCTGGTACATTTCTAATTGACAGAGCTGCATTAGGATGGAAGAAGTCGATATTGGTCAAATACTGGCAGTGAGTTAGAAAGGGAGCAGCAGTTGGACAGTACTTTTGGGGGGTTTATTATTTCTGCTTTTCAACTGTTTATCCTATTAGTATGGAAACATACCAAGTGCACTGATGCATACATAGCATTTTAGTTGCCTTAGTTGTAGTCTCCCCTCCAAACCTTTGGCATAAAAATAAGAAATATGCCCAGTTGCAAGGCTGTTTATTTAATCTCTACAGTCTTCTCAATCTTAAACGTGTTTGAATAAATCATAATGATTCTTCTTTTCGTTTATTACATCTTTCCTGAACATGTGTAATATTCTTAATCGTTGACCATCAATGCTGATGGAAAAGGAGCTCTGAATCTAACCACATTCTGTGCTCTCATCCAGATGCCTATCCGAAGAGTGAGATGATTTATACGTGGACAAAAGGTCCTGAGAAATCAGTAGAAGTTCCAAAGGAATCTTCCAGCTTAGTTCAGTATGACTTGATTGGGCAAACTGTATCAAGTGAAACTATCAAATCCATCACGGGTGAGATATTTAACAATTTGAGTCAATATGCTACCTAGCATTGGCAATGGAGTTTTGTCCTAGCTTCTTCATTGAAATATCTCGTGTTTTCAGGGGACAACTAAAAGTTTCCAGAAATAGAGTTGATGCATAAATCACAGTTCAGACTTTATTTGTATTTAAATCTTGTTTTAGTTTAAAATAAATTCTGAGTTGGTGACATGTGAGAAGTGAGCTGGTTTTCTTATTCAGAAACAAAAGCCAATAATCAAATATATCAAAACTGTTTTCAACAGAATTCTGAGGCGGAAATCTGACCATTGATTTTTTTTTTTTTTTTTTTTTTGCGGTACGCGGGCCTCTCACTGTTGTGGCCTCTCCTATTGCGGAGCACAGGCTCCGGACGCGCAGGCTCGGCGGCCATGGCTCACGGGCCTAGCCGCTCCGCGGCATGTGGGATCTTCCCAGACCGGGGCACGAACCCGCGTCCCCTGCATCGGCAGGCGGACTCTCAACCACTGCGCCACCAGGGAAGCCCTGACCAGTGATTTTTGAGCACTGGATTTCCCTGTTTTTGGTGATTTCCCCAAATCTTTTTTTTAAAAATCTCGCCCAATTTTTGTGGTGCTATGCTACCCTCTTTTCAAAAGTAAAAGCAAAATATAAAGCTTAATTATAAAATATATTAAGGGTGTATATTAAAGCTGTCACATGAGTAGATGGATGATTATTATTGATGATTCTTGGTCTGTACTTGCTTTGGGGATGTGAATGGTAAGAAACATAGGATTTAGTTTTTGTCATATTCAATGGGGAAAAGCTAATTATTGCTTGTTCTAAAACTATTCCTTACATACACATATCACCAGGAAAAACTATTTTTTTTAAGACATTTCTTTTCCAGCCTGTAAGTGAGATTAAAAATACATTTTGGGAGGATTTGAGGCTTCTGAATCTTGGGCTTCACAGTCTGAGAATAAAGCTACTGCTTCCTAAGTAACTTTCTCAATACGTTACTTTCAGATGTAACATTAAAAATATTATCAAGAGCTACCAGAAATCTTATGGTATATTTACTTATTAGCTTTTTTAGGTTTTTGTCTAAATGCCAATAAAACATGCCTGAACTCAGGGATGTTACGTATGGCTGTATGTTATATGTGTTTCTTTGTATTTTTCTTCACATATGCCACATTTAGAAATAAAGCCCTTTCCTAAAACTAAGACAGTAAGGTAACCTTTCCCTAAGCATATATGTATATATAATGTATGCCTTTGTATTCCAATTCTTTCTAAAATTAAGCTTTATATTTTCATGTGTATTTCATTTTTTTCTAGTGATTTTCCATAAAGGTTAGGTCTAAATTCTGCTCTAGAAAATGCTGAAAATGAAGGCTAATCGCTTTAAAATAGAAAGCACTGCAAGAATTTTTATAAAGTTATAGCCCAACTTATTAAATTGCTTAATTACTACATGCAACAGAAATATTTTTCTGTGTAATGACGTGCAGTATCATTCCCGCCCTAGTTGGGAGCTACATATTTCTCAGTGCTTGTGTTGTTACACAATCCGATACTTTCTTTGCCTAGAATACTGTTTGTTAGTCTGAAATATGATTATAAAGCCATTGAATGATTGCCCGCAGAGCCTATAACGTATTTTCCTTATGTTTCATTCGCAGGTGAATATATCGTTATGACGGTTTACTTTCACCTCAGACGGAAGATGGGTTATTTTATGATTCAGACGTACATTCCATGTATTATGACAGTAATTCTTTCTCAAGTTTCATTCTGGATAAATAAGGAATCAGTTCCAGCTAGGACTGTATTCGGTAATTATAATCATTTCTTGGGTATTTTTGTCCACCTTACATTTTGATCATGGGAATAACCTTTAGATATCATCTCTAACAAAATATTAAACAGTAATATATCTGGCTGTGCTAAGTAAAGAATCACATAAGGTTTCTATTTTTTTTTTTTTTTTTTGCGGTACTTGGGCCTCTCACTGCTGTGGCCTCTCCTGCTGCGGAGCACAGGCTCCAGACGTGCAGGCTCCAGACACTCAGGCTCAGCGGCCATGGCTCACGGGCCCAGCCGCTCCACGGCATGTGGGATCCTCCCGGAACGGGGCACGAACCCTTGTCCCCTGCATCGGCAGGCGGACTCCCAACCACTGCGCCACCAGGGAAGCCCCTAAGGTTTCATTTTTATCAGCCAATACAAAGTAATAAAGCTTGAGAGGATATGGGCAGTCCATCCCTTCCTTTGGGGCTCCACCAGATTTCCTTTATTGAGAACTGGCAGGTGAAGACCAAGTGTGAATCTGAATATAATTTCACTTTGGGTGATGTTCTTGGGTTCCTAGCTTAATGCTGTGTAATTGAATTAAAAACCATATCTATGTGTTGAAATGAAATGCATTGGGAGCTTAAAATAAAACAAAAGTCATGGATGAATGAATATGAAAACCTTAGAATAATTTGCCTTTTAATGAAGAGGAACAAAAGGCAAATGGTTTAAATGCATGGAATTGGAAGTATTATATGCTTAGTTTATTAGCTTATTGTTATATTCTACCTACATCTTTTTTTTTCAGAATACTACACATTTTATTCTCTTTGTTTTTACAGTGGCTTCCTATATATCATATTCTTTTTCTTTTTTTTTTTTGCGGTACGCGGGCCTCTCACGGTTGTGGCCTCTCCCGTTGCGGAGCACAGGCTCCGGACGCACAGGCTCAGCGGCCATGGCTCACGGGCCCTGCCGCTCCGCGGCATGTGGGATCTTCCCAGACCGGGGCACGAACCCGTGTCCCCTGCATCAGCAGGCGGACTCTCAACCACTGCGCCACCAGGGAAGCCCATATTCTTAACCATATGAGGTCCAGAACACCTGAGTTTTCAATTTTTGTAGCTGAAAATAAGCCTTTTGCATATCAGGCTTGCTTTTAAATATTAAAATTAGTTATAATGATATTTATTTAATTTAACATATCTCTCTATTCTTTTTCTATTGATTGTGAGTGGCAAAAGCATTCAGTTATGGGATGAAAATGATCAGAATTGCTCTGGAATGGAGGTATAATCCTCACAAGAGATGCCAATTTCCCTTTGCTTTTTCTACTTGGTAGAAAGCCAAATAGAAGCCATGGTATAATATCCCTCATCACACAAGAGCTGAAGGGATGCTGGTGAGAAGGAACTGGAGAGAATGGGAACTTCTCATCCCACCCCTGATCCATTTAGAGAACTTCTGATATAAGGGCATCTTAGTGTTCTCAGTGGACCTGAATGTGGGGTGTTTGCCATGGACACCCTCCCCCACCCCTTTAGGTTCACTCAAGAAGGTTTTGGAATCCTACCAGGGATACTCTTAGAGGAGGGTCAGTGCTGAGGGTAGGGTGTGACCTCACGAAGGCAGTGAACAGGTGTTATGGCACTACCTACTTCGTAGAGTTGCGAGGGTTCATTGCAAGTGTTGAGTAAATTTTAGCTATTAAAAATAGGTGTGAAAATGAAAGAGAAAAAAACACATCTAAGCTTTGGACTCCAATAGGTCAGGTTTTAAAACCCACATCTGCCACTTATTTTCTCCATCCATAAAACTGTGATAACACATGTCTCCTTCACAGACTAGTAAAGATTTAGAATTATGTGCAGTACTCATTACAGGGTATGTGGAGCACTTAGCACATATTAGTTACTCTTTACCATATGCTCTATTGCGTAGGGGAGATTTATTTTGTTATGACCTGGTTTCCTTGATTATTAACTGTTTTTAAAAGAAAATATGCATTATTATGTAATGCCAGACACTCTGCTAAATTCTTTTTTTTTAAATGAAATACAGTTTATTTGCAGTGTTAGTTTCAGGTGTACAGCAAAGTGACTCAGTCATATATATATATATATATATATATATATATATACACACACACACACATATATGTATATTCTTTTTCATATTCTTTTCCCTCCGAGGTTATTACAAAATATTGAGTATTGTTCCCTGTGCTATAAGTAGGACCTTGTTGTTTATTTTATATATAGTAGCGTGTATATATTAATCCCAAACTCCTAATTTATTCCTGCCCCCACTTTCCTCTTTGGTAACCATAAGTTTCTTTTCTATATCTGTGAATCTGTTTCTGTTTTGTAAGTAAGTTCATTTGTGTCATTGCTTACATTCCACATGTAACTGATATCCAATGATATTTTTCTTTCTCTGTCTGGCTTACTTCACTTAGTATGATAATCTCTAGGTCCATCCTTGTTGCCGACAAGGGATTAATCTGCTAAATGCTTGATGTCCATTCTCTCATTGAATGCAGTGAGAGAGTGATTAACCTTGGGTCTACACATCATGTCCAGAGGCAGCCTGACTGGGCAGGAGGTATCTGCTGAGGCTGAGAACCAGATCAAAGTCCCTTAACTTTTCCTCGTACAAAAAATATTAATATTTCAGGAACTGTCATCATTGAAAATAAAAATAAAATTACTTTTACACATATACCATCTTTTTTCTATGTTCCTAAATAATTTCTAGAACAGATAATATTGACCCATTAATGATGCCTTTGATTAAGAGGTAGTCATGTCAAAAGTGCAGACTCTGGAGCGAGACAAAAGTTGTAACCCCAAAGTCTACCACTTATTAGCTGTGAACCTTCAGTGAGTTATTTCTGCCTGTTTCCTCCTGTGTTACAACAGGATACATTGTTGCTACTACATAGGGTTGCTAGGAGGATTCAATTAATTAATTTGTTTTTGGTTTTTTGTTTATTTTGGGATTTTTGCTTTTTTTAAAATTTTTATTTATTTTTGGCTGTGTTGGGTCTTTGTTGCTGCGCACGGGCTTTCTCTAGTTGTGGTGAGCTGGGGCTACTCTTCGTTGTGGTGCTCACGCTTCTCAATGTGTTGGCTTCTCTTGTTGTGGAGCACGAGCTCTAGGCGCCCGGGCTTCAGTAGTTGCGGTGCATGGGCTCAGTAGTTGTGGCGTGTGGGCTCTAATGCATGCGGACTTCAGTAGCTGTGGCTCGCAGGCTCTAGAGCACAGGCTCAGTAGTTGTGGCACACGGGCTTAGTTGCTCCGTGGCATGTGGGATCTTCCCGGACCAGGGATTGAATCCGTGTCCCCCGCATTGGCAGGCGGATTCTTAACCACTGTGCCACCAGGGAAGCCCTCAATGAGTAAATTTGGATAAAGCCCTTGGAACAATGCCTACCACACAGTAAATACTATTTTTAGTGTCATTGATTACTATGACAGCTCACGCTGCCATCTCCCTCATTTGAGAATCACTACTTGATACTATAATGTGAATGTTCTCAATATTTTCTAGTTATTGTGATTGGTTGATAAGCTTTGAATGCTCTCTTGGTTCATTATAAACTCATAGCCATTGTTTTGTCCCATTTGTCCGCAAATAATAGAAATTTCCAGTGGTATGGGGAGAGATAGCATTGATTATATATTATATTGCCCACCCAACATTTCCTATCCAGATGAGATACTGTAAGGAAATTAAGTAGCATGTGGTAAGGATACCGGTAACACTAATAATAATGATGATAAGATTTGCCATGTACTGATAGGGGTCATCTTATTTAATCTTCACGATAACTCAGCAAGGTAGGCATTATTAATTTCATATGGCTAAGGATATAGACTCGAAGAGATTAAGAAACTTGTATAAAGTCATATGTTTAAGCAATAGACCCAAGACAATTTCTGCCTAACTTTGAGAACTCTCCCATTTCTACTCTGCCTTTCTTTCTTTACAGGGGGTCTGGGGACATGGGGGCTTGTGGAGAATTCCAGAGCAGCTGAGTGAAATTGTATGGCTGTGTGCTGAGGATACTTTGTGGGTAGCTTTTTCCATTGGTTTCTTTCTGATTGTGCTCATGTACCAAGATACTGGTTTTGATTGACCAGGGAAATTATGCCCAAAAATTAAGTCTTCTAAGACCTAAGATGTGTCCGAATGGTAATTATTAAATTGTTTATTGATGCTTTTGATGGTATTTTTTAAGGAAGTTAAGTTTTAAGTATTTGCGGGCACGTAAGCACTCTTTCATTTGAGATTCAGGTAAAAAAATTAATTCTGGTCTAGTATTTATCTTTCCAAATTCTCATTTTCCTCTTCACTCAAGGAGAGAATTTTCTGGATCAGGGGTGTCTTTCAAGATCATGCAAAAACAAAACCAAAAAAAAATCAGTGTAAATATGAGAAGTAGAGTGTGCTGAATTCTCTGGCAAGGGCTTCTCTCTCTAAAGTTGTGTGCCTCTAAGTTTTCTAATTATTCTAGTATAGTAAAACATGAAATCTGAGTAAATGCCAGCTGGCATATGTACATCATTACTAGTTCATTTTCTAGGAGTGGCTAGCCAAAAATTCACTCTTGTGTACAGTCTTAGCCTACTCGTACATGTCCTCTTCCAGCTTCTGGGCCAACCAATATGGTGCATGTTCAGCACTCTAAAAACAGGAACTGGCGTCAATACTTGAACGTGTCAAAAAAATTCCATGGTTATTAAGGTGCTTTCACGGTAGATGTGGTAACGGATGTACTATCTTCCTCGATGCAGAGGAAGCATGGCTTCTTATCTGAAAAGTTGGCCTCTGTTTGCTATTGTGTTGGTGTTTATTTAACCAAATGTTCCACCTAAAAACAGGTGTAATAAGCCCATTCCTGTTGTGCTAGTGCTTTCTTAAATTTGAACTCCAGGCAGAGAAACTTTTTAATGTCTAAAGGGATGGCAACTTCAAACACTCAGCCAATTGTTTATGCCAGTTACTTTCCTAATTTTGCCAACAGTCATAGAATAGGAGCCATAATATCTGAAGGGTCTTTCTACAAACTTTAGAATCAAGTTTACCCTAGACAATGAAAGAGAGATGGAAAGCGGCCACATAGCCAATGTTTTTGCGTAGATGTCCATACGTTATTTAACATATTCATAAACCTGGTGATCCACCCTCCTTAACATTCAGAAAGTAATTTTTGGATTCATGGCTCAATAATTGAACTAATACTCTGCTTACCTGGCATTAATAATGGAATTTCTTCTCATACTGCAGGAGAAGACGAAGACCACTACTTCTGGTCCTCAGGAGAAATCGTTCTATTACCAAAAAATGTTCACAGCAACATGGAGAATCTTAAGTTGCTTATATTTGAGTTTCAGTTTCCTTTTGGATTATCACAGTATGGTCACTGTGAAATTTTCTGATTTCTGAGCAGTATTCTTATTTACACTGCACTGTTCATTTTTTATTTTCAAGTGCTCTCAGCACAATTTCTATGCTGTTAGAGGAAACATGCTTATTAATAAAGTTGTAGAACATTTTTGAATTCTTAATAGGCCATTAAACTTAAGTTGTTATGAATAAGAAGAAAAACCTTGATATATCTTTAAGTTTTGTAGCTAAAATTTTTCAGAATTAATTTAGGGTTTATTCACATATCTCACAATGAGCATGAGAATGGTGCCATTTTCCTGAGATTTAAGGTAGAGACCCTAAAAGTCCTGAGGTCTCTTTTCGAAACAAAGTCTACTAAATTCACAAGATTGCATTTTCATAGGCATTTAGGTATTTATATATTTGACTGAAAAACCACATTTTAAAATCTGTCTTTGACTAATGAAATGCTAAAAATAGCATGAAACTTTTTTTTAAAGGAATACAACCAAATTCTCAACTTTCTTCCTCTGTATAGTTTATGGAATGTTTTTGAAAGATCCATAGCTCAGAAGCTACACAGTTGCTCTAGTTTTTCCTGTTCTAAACATTGACAATTCAGAAGGGACTAGAAAGAAAATAGATTGATGAAGAGCTGAAAAATGTGTTTTTATTTACAGTGCATTTATCATGTGCTCGGCACTACGTGAAATAAGGTAAATCCTGAAGCAGTGTTAGACATTCTGCCCTTAAGAAGTCTGTGCTCAATCAAGTAGTGGAAACAAAGCTCACTCAGATGGAACAATTAGGGAACAATACAAGGCAGAACATAATTAAGTGCTGAGTTGAGAGGACAGTATTATTTCTCCCTACATCAAAATATTATTATTCTTTTATTATTGCATGGGACTCACTATTTTTTCAGTTTAACATGTGTTATTTGGCTTTCAGCTGTGGATTGGCATGGACTGGATATAGTTTATGCCTTCATCATTGTTATTGTTGTCATCCTCACCATCCCCAAACACCTGGGTGTGTCAATTCAAGAGATTTCCTAGGCATTACATAGAATGAGTTTAAATGGATATGGTAAATCTCCATGTACATTTCCAAGCTTAACTACATAACATGGATTAGATACACAGAGAGGCAAAGATTCAGAAAGGGACAATTGTGCACATATTAGCATCCCTACGTAATGCATTTCTCTACAGTTTCAGTGGCAAGTGGAATTCTTCCATCGAGAATGGGGACTGACTTTTTTCCCAGGCTGAGGAGAAGCCTTTTCTGGAGATGATATGCTTCAGAAGCCTATTGATGTGTGAGAAGTACCTCTATTCTTGTTGCCAATATTTTCCTGCCAACCACAAACTGATGGGCAGTAGATGCCCAATATTTTTAAAGCCAAATTATTCTAGAAGTCTATTTCTCAGAAGTATACCTATGTTGTTTTATATAAATTAAGCTATTTTACAACTAGTAAATTTATTATTTTAATTCAATAAGTAATATTCAGGTAAAGACTATAAATACATATAACTTGTGCTTTTTCTGATAGAGATTCTCAACAGCAGTGGGCCATGCCTACCCCAGGAATTCTGATGCTTCAATTTTCATTGCTACCATCTTCCCACTCCTGGTTGAGAGTCAGTGCTTCACACTTTCTGTTAGGTGTGTGTTGAGTTTCTCAGGTACATTGGCCCAGGTACTAACATGAACCCAATATATGTTAGGTGCCTTACATACTTTTAATCTTCATTGTAAACCCAATAAGTGGGTATCAAATGAAACCAGTGAGTTTTCCTAACTTAATCCAACTCACACTGAGCCAGTGATTAGAAGAGCCAGGATTTGAACCATCTCTGTCTCTCACTCCAAAGCCTGTGCTAATTTCACTGAACCACTATGACTGGAATCTTACATCAAAGATGGTTTGGTTTGAGTTACTGTAAACTTTGTTACCCTCACCCCACCAAATTTCCAGGTCTTTTTGTTTGTTTGTATGCATTGAAGTAACCATAAAGTATTTTGTCTCTTTGCTCTTTTGCTTTGAAGGAATAACCACAGTGCTCACCATGACCACACTGAGCATCAGTGCACGGCATTCTTTGCCCAAAGTGTCCTATGCGACTGCCATGGATTGGTTCATAGCTGTCTGCTTTGCTTTTGTGTTTTCGGCCCTTATTGAGTTTGCTGCTGTCAACTACTTTACCAATGTTCAAATGGCAAAAGCCAAAAGGAAGACATCAAAAGCCCCCCAGGAAATTCCAGCTGCTCCAGTGCTGAGGGAAAAGCATCCTGAAGCACCTCTGCAGGTATTTGACTTAATATCCTTTAAGATTTCAGCATCTTGGTCAAATTTGCATTGCCGGGGAAAAGCTAAGAAGTTGAAGATCCCAATGACAATCTGTAAGTCATTTAAAAATCCAGAAAAATATTAAAGGATAATCATGCATTTATACTTTAAAATTGTGATTAGTGGCTTAAAAGTTAAACAGCTCTGCGGAGTGGCTGGGCCCGTGAGCCATGGCCACTGGGCCTGCGCGTCCGGAGCCTGTGCTCCGCAACGGGTGAGGCCGCAACAGTGAGAGGCCCGCGTACCGAAAAAAAAAAGTTAAACAGCTCTGGATGAGCTTGAGGTACACAGCTAGTTGTTTGAAAGTTCTTTTCAGGATTAAAAAATTTTTATAGAGAGGGGCAAAATCTTATGTATGTGCTTAAAAGAAACCTGTGGATACCCTTAAGTGGGTTGGAAAGGCATCTCGGTAGAGTTAATTGAACAAAGTAAAGCAGCAGTTCTTAACATAGCTCCACGTGAGAATGATCCCATGGGGCTGTGCCCTTGTATGGAAGAAGAAAACAAAACCAATAAATAAAAAGACCCGGGCTTCCCTGGTGGCGCCGTGGTTGAGAGTCCGCCTGCCGATGCAGGGGACACGGGGTTCGTGCCCCAGTCTGGGAAGATCCCACGTGCCGTGGAGCGGCTGGGCCCGTGAGCCATGGCCGCTGAGCCTGCGCATCCGGAGCCTGTGCTCCGCAACGGGAGAGGCCACAACAGTGAGAGGCCCGCGTACCGCAAAAAAAAAAAAAAAAAAAAGACCCATAGTTGTAGGTTATGCACATCCAGGACTGAGAATTCTTGTCCTAAAGAGACATATCTAAAAGGATATGAAAGCCTAATAAGAGCTACTGTAATTTACATTGGGCACATAAGTGATTCTGTGATTTAAAAAATTAAAGTGACTTTTTCCTCATGGAAGCCAGTTGTACAAAACTAGCAAGATCCTCATGAAAATGAGAAAGCTAACAGCCATCCCCTCCTCCCTCTCCTCCTCTTCCTCTGATACTCTGCTCTCTCTCTGTCTCTTTTTCTCACTCTACTTGGCTTCCTCCTTGAATCAACAAAATGTCAGTGGTCACATGCACAACCTTATTGCGGTTACCAGAAATGGTAGTCTAAAACTCCTTTTGTCTACATGTGCCCAAATCAAAATATATATAAATCATCAACTTTATTCTCTATAGGTGATAACTCATTCCCTTAATTATTCATACACGCATTCATTCTTTTTCTTCACTCATTTAACAACATACATTTAGTACCAACTATGAGCCAGACACTGTTTCTGGTCTGAAAAGCAAGGGTATACAAAGCCCCCTGACAAATATCTTACTCTGTATAACTTATCTTTCAGTGTGTAGGGAGACAGACAATTTAAAAACATATATAGTAAAACACTTAGGTGTGTTAGATGGTGATAGTGCTATGACAGTGCTGAAGCACCAAAGTGGGAAGGAAGTGCTGGAGCCTTGTGACAGGGGTGGGATTCAGTTCAGAGACCAGGCAGGCAGGGAAATCCTGCCATAGAAGATGACAGTACAACAATTAGGTTAGGGATTTAACCTGGCAAGGATTAACTGTTAAGGCTCCTACAGTTTATAGCTCTCCTCCCACAGGGCTCTGGACACTGGTTCTCTAAGAATGGCATGTGAGCAGATGGGAAGATTATTGTCCTTCCATTAAGTAAGTTTGGATAGCTTACATTTTCCTCTAAAGGAATCAGTTTCAACAAGATTTTCAAAATTATTACAATGAATTTTGTATGGTATTTTCAGTCAAAAAAAAACCCCTGATTATCTACAGTTTTATTCCCTTTCCAATTCCCCATCGGTAATTTTATGCCCTTTCTGCCTTTTACTGTTGTTTCATTTGCTTTGCTTTGTTGAGTTGAGGGCTTGGTAGAATAATTCTATTTACTCTCCCTTTAAAAAAAATATCTTGTATTTACTTGTTTACTTTACTTTTTTTTCTAATTACTGACAAGATTTATTTTAATTTCGTCTTTCTGCAAGTTAATGTTGTTACTCGTTTTTAGCTTCTTGAGTTTAGTTCTTATTCATTTATTTTCACTGTTTCTTATTTAATAATAAAATTTCCTTTATTGCAATGAGATTTGCTTTGCATATAGATTTAGCCAATTCATAACTTTTGATACGTTATATTATTGTAATTATTTGCTAAGTATTCTGCAGTTATGCTGCTATTTTTCTCTACAAGCTCAGAATTATTTGGAAGATAATGTTAAAGTTTCCAAATGGGATTTTGTTTATTTGTCTCCATTGTATTTTTCGTTGTATCACTTTATGTTCAGAAACGTTACTTGTACAGATTTGAATGTTGTTGATATTTTCATTGTGCCCTGAGTTATGCTAAAAGCTTATAAATGTTTGATGGAAATTTAAAGGAGTTGACTGTTAGTTATTAAATTAATTTTACCTAAAACATTTTTATTTCACCCTCTTAATAAGTCACTTCTTGATCTTTCAAATACCAAGAAAGTTATGAAAAATTCTCCCACAAATATTATGAGATTGTGTTAGTGCGTTTTGCATTTTAACTATTTTTGGTTTATGTGTTTTGATGCTTCGATATTCAACATGTAAAGATTTATAACAGCTCTATTTTGATATCACTCTATTAATTTAATCATAAAATAACCTTTTTGGGGAGGTTCCATATAATGCCCCTTGAATTCTATTTGATCTGATTTTATTATTATTTTTTATTCTTTCTTAATATTAACTTTTGTAGTATATTTTTATTGCTAAATTTTCCTATTTTTTTTTCTCATGTACTTTGGAAGCTATATATCATATTATTATATAACCAGTGGTTATCTTTAAGCTTTAAAATGACATATTGTAACTTATGATTTTCTAATAGTGTTGAAATTATAACATATACTGACTCTTCCATGTAGCTGTTAACTCCCCCCAACTCCAGGATTGCTCAAGTCTAAAGAGTCTGCATTTGGAAATACTTTATATATAAATTTTTTTTCTGTTTATAATGAGTTGATGTAGTTCCCTTTTCATTTTTGCAAGGTGATGAGGCTCCTTGCACTAGTGTTATAATAGTATAAATACTTGAAAGTACCCCTTAATCAGCGAAAGACCATTCTGCAGAATTTCCAAAGGTGGGACGAGAACTAATAGTTCTTTGAAACATATCTCTTGACTATTACAGCATCACTGGTGAGTGGTAGGTTGAGTACATCCAGTTGGCTAAGTCCACTCTTGGCAGCATGGGCCACATGCTGGGTGCAAATGGCATAATCAAGATTAAGAAGATGAAATTTGTTTGTGAAGGGCATAGAGTCATAGTATTTAAGGGTTGAGAAGTTTATAATAAATCTCATCAAAATATTTATCATATGTTTCATGTCCTATATGGTATGTAACCATATATGTATCATAACTTAGATTGCCACAGCAGCTTCCTGAAGAATATCTATGTTCTAAGGACAGTGATTAATGGGTTGGCCCACACATCCTCCAGAGTACATATTGCTGCCAGAGCACAGCTGGCTTTGGAGCGTCAGTTGTCATTGAATAGTTCAACTTTGAAGGTTGAGAACACATTAAAATTGAGGAAGGGAGAGAGAAAGAGAGGAAAAAAATATATATATAGATAAATAGGGAGAAGGAAATCAAGATGGGGAAAAAGTGTGTTAAGAGCAAAATTTTAAAACATGTTACTGGAAGGAAATACTCTAGTAATCTTATGAAGTTTGGAGTTTCAGTAGAGATTCTAATCAAACAGCTGAAATGTGCTTATTCTAATGTGTTCCAACTTGTATGGCTATTTGCTGATTTGAATGATGCTGCTTTGTTTAAACTGTGTTTAAACTCCTCATTTGAAATTGCCTTCAGTCTGCACAATACTTGATAATTCAATAGTCCTTTGGGTTAGCTCGCTAGTGGTTTGATTCATTGTCACCATATGTGACCTATGGACTGTTAATGGCCTGGCAGAGGTTCATGGTGACCATTTTTATTTCTTGGGAATTGGAAAGCTTATGGTTTATGGAATATTCATGAAGCAAGGAGAAATAGGCCAACTGGAAGACTCTTAAGAGCAGCTGTGGGCAGCTTGGGTATGTCTTTAGGCATCTCAGGAGGCAAAGCAGCTGTTTTGCTTCTGCTCAACATCACCATAATTCTGCCTTTGACTCTGTCCTTCCAATATTGAAGTTGAGCTCTATTCCCGTGGTTCTATCCTTCCAAACCCTTACTACTTCTTAGAGTACCCACTCGCTCACTGACTCAGGTGATTTGGATTAATAGGATGATTTGGAAAATAAATAACTATAAAATAAAACATGGAGATTTCTTAATAAAATCATACTTAAAACTTACTTGAAAATATATTCTGTAGCCCTTGTTCAGTCAGAAAGTGTACATTAATGTATGTATGTTGTACGTTGTGAAAAAATCCAATGATATAATGACTAAAATTACTTGGACTTTTAAATTGCGTCAGGTACTATGTGATATGCTTTACATGTGCTACTTAATTTCAAACTCACAATAACTATTTTATAGATGAAGAAACTGAGTCTTTTCTTTAATATCTTTATTGGAGTATAATTGCTTTACTATGGTGTGTTAGTTTCTGCTTTATAACAAAGTGAATCAGCTATACATATACATATATCTCCATATCTCCTCCCTCTTGCGTCTCCCTCCCACCCTTCCTATCCCACCCCTCTAAGTCTTGAAGTTGTTGAGTGATGTAATCAAGGTAACACAACTAGAAATGGTAGACCAAATAGAATAGAGAAGAGCAGTGAAGCACGTTTAATGAAGAAGCTAATTAGTTCGCGTTTAGACACGTGGAAATTTCCAGAGTGGGACATTTTCTTCTATCCCATGATAACGATGACTTACTTTTTTCGAACTACAAGTGCGTATTTCTCCACTGTGCACCTTTCCTTTCCCATCTACCTAATTCCTTTGTCTATTTCCATTTTACTGTAACTATTCTTCATAGACTTCTCAATATTAAAGCGTTCATAGATTCTTACAAGGGTATTTGTAAAATTAAAGAGCTGTTTGCTCTGCTTAGAGTCTTTAAGAAAAAGATGATACAAAAAAGAATATATAAATAATTCAAGATACACCTTGGATTCAATAATTCAACTGTACTCATGAGAATATCCTTCTTTACTATCCATTCTTCAAAGTCAAACTCTAGCCCTATTTCCCAGATGAGGATCATTTTGATAGAACTTAAGGATGCCGAGGATATGGTGTCAAGTATCCACATCTACAAAATAATAATAGAATCTGCCAGAAAGACTGATAATGAAGACTAAATTACATCCTGCATGTAAGGTACATGGTACAGTGCTTAGTACCCAGTAAATAATAGCTGTGATTATTATTTTATCAAAGTACAGTTGATTTACTATATTATATTAGTTTCATTTGTACAAACATAGTGATTGAATATTTTTATAGATTATACTCCATTTAAAGTTATTATAATATAATGGCTATATTCCCTGTTTTGTACAATATATCCTTGTAGCTTACTTATTTTATACATAGTAGTTTGTATCTCTTAATCCCCTACCCTCATCTTGCCCCTCCCTGCTTCCCTCTCCCTACTGGTAGCCACTAGTTTGTTCTCTATACCTGTGAGTCTGTTTCTATTTTGTTCTATTCATTCATTTGTTTTTATTTTTAATATTTATTTATTTTCCTTATTTTTTTTGGCTGCATTGGGTCTTAGTTGTGGCACATGGGATCTTTGTTGAGGCATGCAGGATCTTTTCATTAAGGCGCACAGTCTGCTCGGGTTTCTCTCTAGCTGTGGCGCACACGCTCCAGGGCGCATGGGTTCTGTAGTTTGAGGCATGCCGGCTCTCTTATTGAGGCGTGTGAGCTCAATAGTTTTGGCGCACACGGGCTCAGTTGCCCCGTAGCATGTGGGATCTTAGTTCCCTGACCAGTGATCAAATCTGCGTCCTCTGCATTGGAAGGTGGATTCTTTACCACTGGACCACCAGGGAAGTCCCTCATTCATTTTTTTTATATTTTAGATTCCACATATAAGTGATAACAAAGTTTTGTCTTTCTCTGTATGACTGACTTCACTAAGCATAATACCCTCCAGATCCATCCGTGTTGATGCAAATGGCAACATTCTTTCTATGGGTAAGTAGTATTTCATTGTATATGTATGCCACATCTTTTTAATCCATTCATCTATTGATGGACACATAGGTTGCTTCCCTATTGTGGCAACTGTAAATAGAGCTGCTATGAACATTGGGGTGCGTGTATCTTTTCAAATTAGTGTTTTTGTTTTCTTTGGAAGTATACTCAGGAGCGGAATTGCTGGATCATATGGTAATTCTATTTTTAGTTTTTTGAGGAACCTCCATACTGGCTGCACCAATTTATATTCCCACCAACAGTGTACAGGGTTCCCTTTTCTCCACACCCTCTTCAGCATTTGTTATTTGTGGTCTTTTTTTTTTTTTTTTTTTGCGGTATGCAGGCCTCTCACTGTTGTGGCCTCTCCCGTTGCGGAGCGCAGGCTCCAGATGTGCAGGCCCAGCGGCCATGGCTCACGGGCACAGCCGCTCCGCTGCATGTGGGATCCTCCCAGACTGGGGCACGAACCCGTGTCCCCCGCATTGGCAGGCGGACTCTCAACCACTGCGCCACCAGGGAAGCCCTTTGTGGTCTTTTTGATGATAGCCATCTGACAAGTGTGAGGTGATATCTCATTGTGGTTTTGATTTGCATTTCCCTGATGATTACTGTAGCTGTGATTATTATTATCCTTTGTTTCCTTAAGCATCTTCAACATTTAAAGTCTGTATCACATAATTTACCACTTATAATATCCTGAAGTATTTTGCATAAATTGTTTCATATGTGATTGCTCTATTTACCTACCTAGATGGTGAGCTTCTTAATAAAACTGGTTATGGCTTCATTCTGTCTTCCCATACAGCCCATAGCACAGTGTTTAATAGTCACAGTTGTTTATTATAATGAGCCGACTATAGGAATCGAACAATAGGAAATGTGGGGCCTCTAAAAACCAGTATATTTATCAACAATTTCCGAAAACGTTTGTATTTTATGTAAAATTCTTCTGTAAATGTGAACATTAGGTGGATGTTAAGTAGTGAGCTAGAGCTGGGTCACTGTGAGGATTGTGAACAGCAGCTACTCATTCTGAGACACACTTGTCAGCGGTTGGACTTTGCTAGTGGACAACAACAGGGAACTGAGGACGACACTTTGAAAAACAAAAGAAAGCAAAACAAAAAGCCTCTGTAAATCTACAAGTGCAGCTATGCATTATGAGAAAAGCATAGTTTGTTGTCCTTGGGTCATTTTAGTCACCTCACTTACACAGGTATCAGTGCCTTTGACACCAGTGTTAAATACAGTGATATCCCAGTAAATGGTAATACACAAGCTTCATTCCATTCTAACAGGCTCTACAAACTAGGTCAGTTTCAGATTTTCATTTCAATCATTCTCAAAACTCCTCTTAGAAATGCTGTGCTTTAAATAGTTTAAGCTAACATGCAAAAAACTTTCATTTTTCCATTTATCCTTATTTCTCTCATTTCTTAACTTAGTTTAAAATCTCTTTCCTTGGCAGTTTGAATAAGGACATGATGAAGTATTGTCAGTTCACTTGACATTTCGGTGTGCTGGTGACAGAAGTTTAATGACGTTCTTTGAACCATATAAATTGTACCTCCCGGAAGCCATACCTTTTTCAGTACAGAATGTTCTGTAGTTAGTAATGCTCTTTAGGCAGTGAGTAATTGTTTAATTGCACAATTATTAAACTGGGTGATTTAAGTGTCAAGAATATCAGAATTATGTTCCATTTCCAACCATATTTTTCATATGGTAGTTTTGTTATGTGTCACATGCTGATTCGTCAGAAATCGTCATTTTGCTAAGGCAAGAGAGCAAATCTCAGGTAGTTAATTTAAGAAGTGTTTACTGAGCAACTACTATGTACTAGTCACCATGCAAGGCACTGAGGATTCAAAGAAGACAAAACCTGGGCACTTAGTCTAGTGAAGGAGACAGGTTATTAATCTTGCAAGTGACTATATGTAGTATATGGAAGTATGGTCTGAATCTTGGTTTTAGAATACTTCAGGCATGCTTATAGCAGTATAATCTTACTCTCAAATATTCACTGCTACCTTAGACCTATGTGCTGAAATACAAATCTATATATCCAGTTACATACTGGGAACCTATTTTATTTATGGCTACTTTTATGGAATACCTATCAAGTGACAGTAGGCTGGGAATACTCTGAGGGTAGTGGGGAAGTTGACATTCAACAATTAACTTCAAATAGTTAAATAATGATAAATGTGAAAAATGCTATGAAGGAGAGGTAGAGAGGGTCATGATAAATTATATCAGAGAGTTAATTTGAGACTTCAAATTAGCCTTTGAAATGCAAAAAGTGACAAGGTAAGGGATGTCATTCAAAATGACAAAGGGAGGAGAAACGATCAATTTTAGTAGCTTATTGAAGCAATATTGTGCATATCTTGGTAATTGTTGGTAATAACATCACACGGGAAGAAAAATGCCAACATTAGCATCATAATTGAATGGCTATTTTCTCCTCCAGAAGGGGGAATGCCATAATTTCAGTGCTGCATCAGGAAGGCTTGATATATTGCTAGTGTTCAAGGAAGTAGTAAGGCATCTTGTAAACCTAGTATAAGACAGTTTAAGAGTGTGTGGGTGTGTGGGTGTGTGATATAGATATAGATTAATAGTAAACGTGTCCATTTATTTTCATGTATTCTGTGTTTACAAATATGACAAAGGAAGAAGCTGTGAAGTGTATTTACATAGTACATAGATTGGGGGACGTAGCTTGTCACCATCATTGTCATCACCATCATTGTTATTTATTTATTGTCTTCTACGTGCCATATATATATATATATATATGGTGCTAGTTGCTTTACATGTGTTATCTCTAATCTCCACAATACACCCTGAGATGAGTTGTTGTGTTGTTATACACATAGTTTTATGGTTGAGAACACTGAGCCTTGGTGAAGTGTTTTGGACACTTTCAGATGCACTGTGCTGTCTCTCACCTAGAGAAAACAGGCAGGCATCGAGGGATTTTGTCTCTACTCTCAGTTTTCCAGTGTAGCTTTGATCACACAACCCAATATTTGAGTTTGAATTTCTCTGTTAGATGACAAAGTTAAGCAAGATTATATCCAAATTCCCTTCTAATTTAAAAACCTGTTACTACAAGCTCATCCACTATCTATAACTAATGCCATCTTGCTTTATACTCTTTAACATATGCTTACTTTCATAAGAATGGATTCTAGTGAGGATGGTTCTTTTGGGGTTCACGGAGACAGGTCAAATTAAATATTCAGATTATTTTATGCTCACTTACACAGCAAAAATCCATACTGTTCCAACAGCAATAAGAGCATCAACTGATCCTGTGTTTAGTATGCACCAGAGAGTATTTTAAATATTTTACATATATTCACTTATATAATTGGCATAGCAATCCTATCCCATTTTCATCCTGTTTTATAGATGACTAATTGAGGCACAGAGTGGCCTAAGTGATTTGTCCAATCACACACCTCCTAAGTAACTGAACCAAGATTTAAACCCAGATGGTCTGGCTCCAAAGTCTAGGTTTACAGCCCCTAGAAATTGCCACCCCTCCATTGTAACCTCATCCCACACTGCTGAGCCTCTGCTGTGCCTACCCTCACACACTCACTCCCCAGCCCATTCATCATTTTTCTGGAGGTTGTCTTAATGTTCACATTGTTGAAAGTGTAAGCCGTACTATAAAACTCTACCCCATTCATAAACAAGCCCTATCCCTTAGCTGGTGGTTCAGCTTACATAGAAGCCAAAATCTCAAAAAATTAGCCACACTCTCCAAATTTCTAGTTTTGCATAAAATATATGTGGATTTTCTCAAGGCTAGAAATCACCAATTGATTGAGGTCATTTTGACTATAGACCAATCCATAGTTTTCCCAATTCTTTGACATTTTAAACATCTAAAAATGTTAAAAAGAATTTCTCTTAGTTTTGTCTTGAAATAACCGATCTGACATGCATTAATTTATTCAATCAACAATATTTATTTACAACATATGTTCAAAAGAATTCTGTTGTCAAGGTGGTGAGAAAAATTTTAAAGAATTTCAAAAGATAGTTTTTGCCCTAAATGAATTTATACTGTGTCAGGTGACAGTATATTGATGTAAATAATCAGAGGAATAGGTATTCTGTAGGGACCAAGAGATGTAAAAAATGTGCTGAACTTTGGGAGGAGCTGGTAGGAGAACTCAGTCTGGCAGTGAGGTGTATTTTACTGATGGTCAGCAGACAAAGGAGAGTAGCAAGGAAATAAGCCAACTCATTACTATAAATATCATTAGTTTGGTTTGTGATTTTTATGGGCTAGCTTGAGGATCACTCTAGAATTGCTATACAATTAATAAACTTTTACCGCATTGTTGGAATTTTTATTACTTCTCCATTTACTCTGTTCCTTCTCCAGCACACCTGGCACAAATTTGCTAAGAATCTAGCAGTTGCTCAAGAAACACCTACTGATTGGTTTCATTCTTCCTATAACTGAGATAGATGCTCAGTTGTCAGGGATAGCAATATATGAAGGAACTGTACGTTTCCCCAGGTGAAATTTTTGTTATGAAAATTTTTTCTTAATGGTGTTTCGAATTATTATTAATTTGGTGATCTTTTTCTGTGTTAGCAATGTGAGTGGGCCAGCACTTCTTTTTAGAGGGGAAAAAAATTCAGTCAGCTTCAAAAATATACAGACACTTGAAACAAATTCCCTCAATGTTTAGCTATATTTTCCAGCAAGTTCTCTTCCCTAAGCTACTGAGTAAGATTATTCATTCCTTCTGGTTTATTTGGCTAAGCTGCCAATTTCCCTTTTGCTATTTTGAGGGGCTAATTTTCCCACAACATAATATACATCGCTAAATCTCCAGCTTTTCTCTCAGCCTCAGATAATTTAGAAGTTTCAAGATGCATCAGTTCGGGTATTACTTATTTCATTTCATTTAAATAAAATCAGAGGATATTATGCATAAAAATGTCTTTGGCAGAAGGAGATTATTATGTATTTTGGTCAATTTAAGGAGAGGGCATTTTCTACTCAGATTGTATGGCATGGTGTGTTTTTCTTAATATTTTCTAGTATCTCACCTTCCAGGAGTTTCTTACCCTGCTTAACTTTGAATAATACATCATATTCTTTCACAATGTCTCTTTTGCGGCTTTTATTTGTGAGCCTGAATTTTCACATTCCTCTTGCTTAGCTATACTGTAGGATTCTATTCTTTCTCCTTCATTAGCTCTTTCTTGAACTTTGACTTTAGTTTTTAAAATCTACTGTCTTCATATAGACAACTAGCATGGGCATTTCTTTAGTCCCTCCAGCGTCATGACTCCCTAATGATGTAGTCCAGTGAATTTAGCTTCTCTCTCAAACTCTCTCTCTTTTGGGAGTAGTTTGGCTAAAGCAGACTTTTTTACTTACTTTTTGTTTGGCTAATTGAAAACAATTGTAGGTTCCATAGTCAGAGAAAAGTCTGTCTTTAGGGAATGCAAAGAGGACAATGGGGGTGTGAAGATGAGGTTGGGGGTTAGTTTCCTTGTGAATGCTTTCTATTTTTTGCTTCCCTAAAAAGTTTTTACTAAGTCCAATCAGTTTAATGTAGATATCGAGGAGTCACTTGAAAGTAAAAAATTGTACCATGAAAATTTTAGATAAAGGGAGGGAGGTAGGGAATAAGAAGGACGCCCGCCATTTAGCACATCTGCACTTTTTTTTTGGCCAGGTTGTTGGCATTTGAGGATTAACATTTCCAACATTTCTTGGCAAAAGGTGGTGAGAACTCTGTATTCAAAGAGCAGAAAGTCAACTCTTCATATACAAAATGAGTATATTATTGTCTCCAGCTTATCCAACTGTGAACACTTGTGTATATCTGGGATTATTAGTCTGTTGAACAGATTTTTATTTTAAAAGAAAGCAATTTGAAGGATACAAACTATAAGACCAATGCTTAACACAGAGCCTGGCACCCAATAAATGCCCTTCCAATATTTGTTGACTGAGTCAATGAATAAAAGAATGAATGCAATGTGGTCTCTGTGAAATGTTACTACTACTACTAATGACCGGAAAGAGAAGTCCTAGATGACAACAGTAACAGAGAAAACTCCCATAAACCCATTCCAGCACTGCGTTTTTATTTTTGAGGCCCACACAGAGCTTTGGGATTACTGAAGGAAATCTAGATAACTCTTTTATTACCCTGAACCTACGTGATTTCTTTGGAACTCTTCCCTAGGAAGGAACTGCTTATCTCTGCCTCTTCATTGTCTGTGCATTTGACTCTTAGTTTTGTTGTTTGGGTTATCTCTGTGTCTTAATATAGATGAGCTACTAGATGGGAGATGAGAGTCATGCTCAACTCTGCTGTTGAGGCTATATCTAGAAAACAAGAAAACGTTCTCTGGTTGCATGTGGAAAAAGGATCTAATCGATAGTCTTCTGAGAACTGGTTTGAATGGAGAAGCTCTGGGAAGGGCATCCTGCTTGGAAGGTGAAAAAAAAGAAGCCTCTGTGGAGCTTGAAAGGTGCTTCCCTGGAAAGTGAGAGAGCTGGATAACCATTTAGTAACTTGCTAGTTAGACTCTCAGAGCAGATCCTTAACTGAAGAAATGTTGACAGCAGCCATGAGTGGACAGCTGGGCACTTGACCTTCCCTGGCTACCTCTTCCATGAAGCAATGAGCCTGTGATTTGTTTTGAGAAAAGCCAGGTTTTATTTGGTTGAACCATGTAAAAACACCATTTTTGCTGGTTAAAAACAATTTTTAGAAAGTCAAAACTGGTCTTTTGAAATGAAGATGAGGCCAAGATCTGACTTTTAATTTCCTTTATCAGCTGCCTCTTTTTGACAGCAAAACAGGTAATTAGTAAGAAATTGTGCTAGTGATTATAGTGATTAGCATTTTAAAATTTATTAGTTAGTTTATTTGTTTTCAAGACAAAGATTGATTTTGGAGCTGAGAATGTCAAAACTTTGGAGCTGTACTCCTGGTGCCTGGTGGGGGCACGTCCTCTGTGGGCATCTTAATGCTCTCAGTAGGATTGTTTTGTTGGTTTGTTTATTTAATTTTGACTTGAAGCCAGAGGAGCTTCAACAGGCACTTTCTCCTGTGCTGAGCTCATTCTTGCTGCTTCTGCAAGCAAGAAACCCGCTTTGCTAAAGCCTTAGCTGATCCTGAAAAATGTTAACATGCTTTCTGCTTAATGTTTGCCATCGGGCTGATCTAAAAATGGCACCAAGGAGGTTACCTATTATCCACAGAACAAGAATACATTTCAGGACAGAAATAGATTATGGTCAATGGAGGCTTGATCTGCTGACAGAAAGTTATATTAGTATCCCTAAGCAATTCATAAAAAGAGGAGATTTTATGTGGTGAATCCTGTTTTTTTTTATTAAAAAAAACTCTCTCCTTTAGTAGCTTTCAATATTTAAGCTCTTTTTCTCTTATTTTTCCAGTGTTTATTTGTTGAATTGCATTCATCTTTCAAAACTCCATAAATCACTCATTTTTGCACATTTGCAACGGGTTTGTAGCCGTAGCCAAATTTATTTTATCAAACTCATTACTGCATATACTTTAAAGACATGTATGGAAGCATCAAATGAGGTAGAATTTGGGATGATTTAAAAATAATTTTTTAAATGGAACATGCAGTTATTTTCTATGTGATCTTCAAGTTCCTAGCAAATTGGAAATTTTTGTTATTTTTTTCAATTAATGTATGATGGATAGGTTGACGCTCTCTTTGCCTGTAAATACACAAGTTTCTGCCTGTTGACCTACCAGTAAACATTTGTTCTGGACAAAATATCCTGGCTTGACCAATGGAGTGTATGGTTACCCTAATGATGGAGCAGAAGTCTTCCTCTAGCACTGAAAATTTGCTAAAGTATTTCAGTTAAATGTTTTCCAGATAACAATCTGAATGTATATGACTGTAATATGCATGCTAAAATGGAGTCAAAGGTTAAAATTACAATCCATAGGGAATTTCAGAACCTCCTGAGGCAATCTAATTATTTGCTACAATTAACTTCCTTGTTACTATCTAGTCATTCTGTAGCCATTAAGTGGAACTAGCCACTCACAGTATTAGAAATTAGAGCATCTAAGTTATGTAAAATCTTAGTGTCTAACTTCCAAGACTCATAAACTTGAAGAAAACAGAGAAGTAAAAAGGATCTCAAATCTTCATTGTTTGTGCAAAGTAGGGGCGCATTGTTCTATAATGTAAAACAATTAGATATTGTTGTTTTATTCTCAGAGATTTTATTATTGGAGTGTCTTCCTCATTTTGGAAAAAAAAAGATACAGAAAGATGTAAAATTTGGGGCAGAAATATGTAGGGTGAAATCAGAAGTATCAAAGTTAGAAGAGAAATACTGAATAAGATATCTCTTCTGTGTTACTTGCTGGGCTCTGTTTTGTGTATTACCTAAGCACTTCAATTTTTAGGGTTTTTTTTCTGTGAAGCACTAATCGAGGAAATCCTAAAGTTTCAGCATATATGTTGGCCTGAATGAGAATACATGCTGGACTTGTACTGGGAAGAGAGGGTACAAATCCAATTGTCACCTTCTGGATAGAACACTGCTGTTATTTGGGATTCTGGGATTCTGCTGGATCGACCTGATTTTGCACTGAGTAGTAGAACCTGACTCGTTATAGAGCTGTTCATCTCAGCAATAGCTACATTAAATATGAACATTGTATATGTTTATTCCAGGCCAATCTGCCAGCACAGTAGAGCTAGCACAATCATACACTCTCAGCAAGGCAAGCAGTGAGACAGAATTTGTTGTTGTTTTCTCACTAGCTCGCCATAATGTGCTTCCCCAGTTTGAATGCTTTCTGCAGCCTGATTATCGTGTTTACTCCGTGGTGTTCTTTCTTCATGTCATTAATATCCTATTTTCTGGCTGAGGTTCTCTTCATTTATGATAATAGTTTGATAGGTTTCCAAAGGATAAACAAGTGTGATTCTTTTAATGGTTCAAGTACAATTTGGAAGTGGAGTGGCAGTCTTATGGCTGTTTCAGATCAGCCAGCTGTGTTCATGGCCTAGGCCCCAGCTAGGTTCACTACTAGAACAATTTTAAAGGGTGCTGAGATGATAAAGACATTAGCCAGAAGCCTCCTGATATACTGATGGTAGATGATAGATTAAGATAACAAGAACATATGTCTAAGTGGACTGTGTTACCCCTTGTAACAATTCGGTGCTACCATTTCCATAGATGCACTCCCCGTGCTGAGCAGATATACCTGTAATTCAGGTCGGAAAATCCCAGTTATCCAGGTACCAAAAAGAACCAAAAAGCTAAATTAGGTAAAAGCACTTTTTGGTATACTGTATTGTGCCAACCTATATGAATATGCCACAATATATTTAGTTTCAGTGCAAAGCTAGTTTTTATGATACCCGAATGCTTCGAAAGCTGACAATGCATGAGTAAAAAGGGACTCTCTGTTAAGGACAAAAATTTAATCAGAAACTCATTCCAAAGTTTAATTTCAGTGTTCAGTTTTGGGGTTTTTTTTCAGTAATTCAGCAAGCTGACATTAAAAGTTGCTCCAGTCCTCTTTTTAGACTGATCATTTTAACTGTTCCCTCCCTAATTACTCCACCAAGCAGAGAGAAAGAGCCTGTGAAGCCTGGCTCCCAGGCTTTTTAAGAAATTAATGAATATTGCAAAAATTGTGTTGTGCCAGAAATCATTTTTCAAGACGGCTGCAATGAGAAACCCCACCCCCACCCCACCCCGCCACAGGCTATCCATCCCACATGCATTTCTTACAATGTATGGCGGACTCTTTGTTCCCTCACCCTAGAACCTGGGTGGACCTATGACCACAGTAGAAGTAGTGCTTTATGACTGTGAGGCTGGCGACTCAGGACTGCTGTCTTGGATCCAGTCACCATGCTATAAGGAAGCCCAGGCCACATACAGAGACCACAGGTAGGATATTCCGGCTGACAGTCCCAGCATCAATGGCCAGGCATATGAGGGAGGTGACTCCAGTACCAGCTGCTTTGAATGAAACCACATGAGAGACACGGAATGAATGAGAACTGCCTAGCTGAGTCCAGCCAACCTCCAAACCCACGAAAGATGGTGTTAAAATGATTGCCGTTGTTTAAGGCCATGATCACTTGGGGTGATTTGTTATGCATCACTAGATGGCTGGAAAACACATCTTTTAAGTCAGACATACTCAAGTCAAATACTGACTCTTCCTGCTGCTAATGAGATGATGTCAGCCAAGATCTCAAATTTCTCTAATTCTCTTTGTTCATCTTACAGATGTTTAATCTGGTATACTGCAGGTGCTCAATCAACATGAGTTTCCCCAATCTCCTCCCTCCCTCCCTCCCTGCTTCCTTCCTTCCTTCCTTCCCTCTTTTCCTTTTTTGCTTGCTTACTCCTTTCCTCCCCTTCCTTCCCATGTAAATTCAATGGAGTGCAGCTGCTTTTGTGGTAGGCCATTTTAAACCGGAATATGTTAGTACCAGGTGTGGATTTAATTGGACCTTTACTTAGAATGCAAGCAGACAGAATTCAGGGGGCATTTTTTTTTTTTTTTTTTTTTTTTGGTGAAAACTGCTGAATCACTTGTCCCAAAATCGCCATAAAATATGCTCAGACCTTCCACAGACAGTGTGTGTGGTGTGATCAAGTGCCTTGGGGGCGTGGGGTAAATACATTTTTAAAAAAGGAAATGTTTCCATCAGTTCACAGTGAACATTATCTGAATTCAGTTCAGGCGAAGAATATCTTAAAGAGCTAGATAAAGGGAATGAAGGCATGAGCAACATGTTATTTGTAGGAATGACATACATTATCTCCTTGGCAACTGCAGGGTGGCATGCAATTTGGCAATCTATGTTGTGTCATCTTGGATGCCTGGAAGTCACTGTTTCCTATGGAAACAAAGGAAAGAACAACATGAGAAAAAGAGTTCTGATTTTAGTATGCTGAGAAAGTATTTTAAAACCGAGGGGCCAGCAGCCTTTCACAACAGAACCAGAACTCAAAATGGCATTAAATTTTCATTTATTAATTCCACAGTGCTTTAGAATATGGATGAGATCCAGATTTGCTTTGGCCCTGCTGAGCTTTTTATTCATGCTTTGTGGTCAAATGATGACTCCAGACATTTTGTGTGGAACTTTCAATGCCCTGGGGTGTAGTAGGTCTTTCAGAAACATTAGGACGTCAGCTTACGCACGTTCATTTGTTTACTCATTCAACAAATATTTGTCTAGTGTCTAATTTGTGCCAGGCATTGTGCTGGGTTATTGAGGCTACATAGACCCTTTGCCTTATGTCTTATCATCATCTTGTCACATCCGTGGGATATTGTGGTAGTTCTTTATTTGAAGTGAATCAATAATTTAGAAAACATTCATTTAGCCCCGGCCTGGAGAGCCTATTATATTGGAGCCAAGGGATAGCAGAAATGAACCACATGGCTGCGTGATATTTGATGGGGCACAGAACAGTTCTCATCATGGCTTTTCTTTGGTCAGTGATTTTGTTGAATTTTCCTAGGTACAGTCAGCTTGTTTTCATCGCCAGCTTCCAAGTGAATGGCTCCCAAACATTTATGATAACGACTCATGCTCAATATAATTTCATTTGGTAGGTAATTTGATGAAAATGAATGTCTTAAATGAAGGAAATTCAGACTGCAATATAGCTGGCTAGAGTCTAAAAGTTTCCACCTTGATGAAATTCAAAGAAGTATCAACATTATCGGATGCTGCAAAGGCAGCCCACATGGTTGCAGTGGGACCGCTTGATCACAGTAGGAGAATGAAACAGCTGGTGAGGTGAGATTAAAGCATGACCTCGGTGTTGCCAGTGTTACCAATGGGCTCCTGGGAATTCTTCCACAGTAGTGCTGGAGATAAGGACTTGAGATTCACTGTGGAATGGAAGCCTGGATTCAAGAGTCAGTTCTTTCCAAGGATGATCTTGCCTTTCATTAATCTGTTTAGTGTCTCCAATGCATGGCCTTTCTTGCTTATTCTACATCCACTCCCAACCTCATCACAGCAGAAGCTGAGGCATTTATCCACGTTTCTGAGACCTGCAAAAGAATGACTGAAATAGACAGTTAATGTCCACCAAAGAGCCTCACAAAAAAGCCTTCTAGACTGACTATTCTAAATAGTGATTTCAGGTGTTCTAGCTCTGAAGAGTCGAAGCCATATGGCTGATTTTATCATTTCAGTATTAAAATTAACGATCAGATTTCATTTCCTGGATTTTTCCTCCCTAGGGTCTTATTTTACTATGTCCTCTCTAAGAGCAATATTTTAGCTTAGAATTTTCTTGGGTTTGTGGATATATTCATGGAAGATTTAAATAGCATTGCAGCTGTACAGAAAAGCTGTTCTAGTGTGTGCTTTGAAAATCAGCTTTTCAATAACTGATAGCTTTAGAACTGTGATTGAGAGGAAAAATCCAGTCCTTGTTAAACAAGCTATTTCAGCCACTGGCTCCGTGTTTCAAGCAGTTTGAAGGAAGAGTGGCTTACCACCTCATCACTTTGCTCCCAGAGAGGCAGGTTGGTGCCCATGGGCCTCATGCATTTCCTGTGTGGCAGCAGAGGGCACGAAGAAGGTGGGGCTAGATCCGGGAGGTGACTCTCTTTTGCTCCATAACGATCACTCAGCCATACTTTTAAACAGGCAAATGCATGAAATGGGAGAGGAAAGACATTTAATTCTGGTTATCAGTTAATATTCCAGGATTGACTCATTAAACAGTCCATTAGCTACTGTAGTGGCCCAGGAAGTATAATCTGGATAGAATAAATGACTGTCATCTGGTTTTCAAGTGGATTTAAATGGACTGCTTTTAGCTATATAGCTTTGCCAACTACTTATCTCTAGGGACACATTGTGTGAGACTCATTTTTGCTGTTTTGAGTGTATAGGAGTGAATGATTTTGTTGTTGATTTATTTCAATACAGTTTACTCATCACTTATTTAAATATTATTTAGTCATTGGACTTATTTTGATTGTATGCTGCTTAGTTTGTGGTACTGTGCTGGTCAGTGGGGAGAGGAAACTGGTAAGGCAGTGTTGCAGCCCTAAAGAAACTCACAGTTGGGAGGGGCACTCACGCAGCGTGCTGGATGTTAGGCTAGGAAGAAGCAAAGGATACTGTGTGAAGATGTCACAGTCCAGATTAGCGTCTCTGTGGTGGGAGATTCTGATGAGGGTGGAGGGGCTGTCAGGTTAAACTTCTCAGAGGAAGCGATGGCTAAGTACTATTTCAGAAAACGCAAAAGGGAGGCAAAGGTGATAGAGGAAAGGGAGTGAGTGAGAAAAGGATGTGACAAGACCCTGAAGCAAGACAATACAGCTCATCCTTGTAGAGCTAAATGAAGACATCCTGGCTCGAACCCAGGTGTTTTAATTGGGTTTCCCCCAAAGCAGACTTTGTTGCAAGGATTTGTGTGCAAGCAATTTATATTTGAACTGATCCCAAGATCACTGTGAGGAAGGTGAGATGGCAAGGAAGACAATCCAATAAAGTGTTACTAATGAGCAGATTTACCACTGTGTGCTCATCGCGCCAGAGGCTCTCTCAGAATACGTGTGGAACCCACCTCAGAATCGTCCCGTTGGGTGGCAGAGAAGTTGAGGTACTTATTTATCAGCTCTTATCTCTTGTTGATTATGTTTATTCAGGAGATGTTAACTTTCTTCTACTTCTGGTCAAACCCTCTCTCCCATTCCAGTCAAGCTCCTGTAGACAGAGCTCCCCTTAGGGGAGAAAAAGCTGGTAAGACACAGCCTGTCTGGAGTGATGTCTGTCTGGGTAAACCAAATGAATACAGACCAGGCACTCATAGCATATGCTACACTAGGGTACCCAGAGTGGTTAAGAGGAGGGTTCGGGAGTAAAGGGGAGATGTAGCTGGACTGGAAGGCAGGATCCAAGTCATGTAGAATGTTACGTCATGTAGGTGTGTGTATGTTTAGAAAAACAATAGCATGCCAGCTGAAAGACTTTAAACAAGGAAGTGGCATTATTGATGTTACATTGTATAAATATTATTTTACACATAATAGAAGAGAGAGTAGAGAGAAGGAATGTTCATAAGGATATGAGGTCTGAGAACTTTAATAGCCTCTGAGTAGCTAAGTGAGATTATGTTGAATGCCTTTCCATGGCTTTGAAGAAAAATAGGAAGATTGGAAAAATACTGAGGAACCTGGATGGAAAAGAATAAGGCAGAAGGAGGCAAGAATCATTGAAGTTTTGTGGCTTGCAAAGCTAACTGGAGCATGTGCTAGCCTCTAAGATCTAGCATGTTTGTTTGGCTAAATGTACTGGGTTCATTGGATATGAATAAATTTGTACGTAGATTTGACTTTGGTCAAAAGGGTTCCTTAAGGTTAAGAATTTGGGGCTTTCCCTCCACCTTTTTTTAAAATTAATCTATTTATTTATTTATTTTTGGCTGCGTTGGGTCTTTGTTGCTGCACGCGGGCCTTCTCTAGCTGTGGCGAGCAGGGGCTACTCTGCCTTGCGGTGTGCAGGCTTCTCATTGCGGTGGCTTCTCTTGTTGCGGAGCATGGGCTCTAGGCGCATGGGGTTAAGTGGTGGTGGCTCACGGGCTTAGTTGCTCTGCAGCATGTGGGATCGTCCCGGACCAGGGATCAAACCCGTGTCCCCTCCAATGGCAGGTGGATTCTTAAGCACTGCGCCACCAGGGAAGCCTTCCCCTACTTTTGTATCACCAGAGCCAAGAACAGTGCCTGACATACAAATAGGCACTCAATAAATATTTGTTGACTAATCGAATGAATGAATGAATGAATGAATTAAAAGTTTGTTATGCCCCTAGTACATGTCCTGCTGGAGAGATGGGTCTTCAGGTTGGAGAAAAATTTGGGAAGCAGACATTGATTTTATGATATTGATATAAAGATGGTAATCTAAGCCACTGGACAGGTTTATTTATTTACCTGAAGACTGAAAAAACTGAGATGTCTGAGAGTTGAACCCTGTGGAAAGGTGACAATTTAGGATTGGGTAGAGGAAGAGCATTCCATACTGGAGACTGAGAAGGGTAAGGGGAACATACCTAGATTATGGAATTTATAGGACCAATTTAAAGAAGGCAGAAGTGATAAGCAGTGTTAGATGCTGCCAGGACAGTATATAAGACGCAGGTTTTAAAAAGTGTCTACTGGATTAATCCACAAAGAGTTCCAAGGGAAAGATGGGAAGGGAAATAAAATAACAATGGGTTGAAAAGTAAACGACAGGTGAAGAAGTGGAAACATTAAGCGTAGACAATTTTTCCCTAAACTGGCAGTGATAGAAAGAGTGGTAGCTGGAAGGGGTCAAAGGTTAAGGAGTTGTGGGACTTGATATTTTCATTTCCTTCTTTGTAATATGAGAAAAGTTTTGGTATGTTATATGTTGAGAAAGTGCAAATATTTTTTAAATTGCTAATATGATTAAGTAGAACAATATCCACAGGATTATTGATTTTATGCTCTCTTCAAATATCTACCAGCCTAGAAGGAAACCTCTTAAATGGGAATCCTCAATTATCTCTTCCTACAGTTGGCAGATTTGGGCAAGTTGGGTTTTAGCTAGTTCTTAGCATTGCTGCAAGGAGTGGAGCTAATTATTTTCACCTAGGAATAGAAAGTAAGATGAATTTTGAAGAGAGCACAAAATGTAACGTTCCCACACATTCCCAGCATTTTCTGAGGTGGATAGTTACAGTATTAATTTAACACTTAGTTCTGTTGAAAAAATACAATGAATAGCTGAGTATAGAAATAATGGAAACTTCTATTCTAATATTTTATTTCACAGGGACTATCTACATTTTTGTCTTAGACTATGGATAACAATATCAAAATAATATTGAACAAGTATCGATCACTTACTGTGCTTCAGGTAGGGTGTTAAGCACTTTATGAATACTAATTCATCAATAACTCAGTAGTTATCATTATTATCCTCATTTTACCCAGGAGAAATACGTAGCACAGAGAGGCTAAATAACTTTCCCAAGACCACACAGCTAGGATTTAGCAGAGGCCAAGGCTTGAATCTACCTGATTTTAGAACCTATGGTTCTGACATTGGTTTTTAACTATCAGTATACTGCCAATAAGGATGAAAATGGAGACAGATATTTGGTAGCTTTTGGTTTTAGGATTCATTTTATTGGTGTCTACAGAGGGCACATTTCTCTTCCTGCCTACCAGATACTTGTGTCTTAGTTTCTGGCCTGCTTGGCTGAAGTGGTTACATTGGTGATATACATTAATGTGCTGATGAGCCATTTGCCATAAATTGCAACTCAGCTACTGGTTTAATTCCTGCTAAATTTGCAATCTGCCTTTACTGAAGTGCAAAATTTCCTTTCTTGTTATAAAGTGGTAGAACATGCAAAAGAGTCTAATACCTTATTTTCTAGCTCAAGTAAAATTATCTAGGCTCAGAGAGAGTTTCAAAATTTTCACTTTGGAGGAACAGCTGTTTCAGCATGAGAGCCTTATTAAATGTCGAATGGTTTTGCTAATGCCTCGTTGGAAACTACAGCTGACAGCATGACACTTACTCCTCAGGACAAGTCAAATGATTTCCTGGAGAAAATCAAAATGGCTTCAGCTGTTTAGGGGGTTGTCTGTTTGACAACTGGTGTGGTAGAATATCAATTTCTTCTGCTGACTTAATATGTTGTTTTACTACGGATGGAGATTTGTAATGAATTGTGTTAACAGGATAATTCAACATAGGCTTTATGACCAATTGACTGTGCTTCCACTTGTAAAGACTAGGGAACAGGATTGATTTTTAAAATATAAGAGCATGCACAAAAGGTGCTTAATGAGTACTTTTCTGCTACATACACATGTGTACACACATTAACTTTATACATAATTGGGCACATGCATTGCTGAACTTCATTAACTTCAATTATTTGTAGATACTTACATGTTTGAAGAATCATTTTCAAGTCAGAAACTAGAGCTAGTGCTTATGTTGATATCTTCCCTGGGTTACAATTAAAGTTGAAATTGCAGTTTCCTATGCATGGTGGGGGAGTGTTTTAGTTTTTCCATATATTTGAGTAGTAATTTTGTAAACATCTTTTGAAAATTCTATATTCAAAATTAAGGGGAAGTCTGCGGAAGGAAGTTGGGGCACAGCTTCCCTCTTGTAAAAAACTTCATAAATATGTGTTTATCGTATAGAAGATGAATTTTTTTTTTTTTTTTTTTTTTTTTCGGTACGCGGGCCTCTCACTGTTGTGGCCTCTCCCGTTGCGGAGCACAGGCTCCGGACGCGTGGGCTCAGTGGCCATGGCTCACGGGCCCAGCCGCTCTGCGGCATGTGGGATCTTCCCGGACTCGGGGCACGAACCCGTGTCCCCTGCATCGGCAGGCGGACTCTCAACCAGTGCGCCAGGGAAGCCCAAGATGCATATTTTGAGTGGTGATGCTGGTTCATTTTTCAAACAACCTGAAGAGAAGTTTTCTCCAATTAAAACTTTGCACAGCTAGATTGCATTTGTGGTTAAGATAAAATTTTCTGTAAAATAAATCATCTAAATGTGGACCTATTTATAAATATTTATTTAGGCCTGAATGTAGAAGTTATATGGGATACAAAGTTATATCCATAAGCACATTATGATAACTAAGCACCAAAGAAATTGAACGAATATCAAGAAAAACAGGCGCAAGAACAGTTCATAAAAACTCTACAATTTTTACAGATACTGGAAAGGAAGGATTAATCAGAGGAAGATTTTTCATGGGATAACATGGATCAAACAGTAGTACAGTATTTACCTTATAATAGAAACTAAATAAATGTAACTAAAATCCAAATCTGAAAAACCAAGCTGTTCATAAATGTCACTTAATCTGGTTTGGGTTGTGTGGACATTTTTCAGGTAAATTCTTTTTTGCTTTCTTTGAATCCCATTAGTGTAGCTTTTTAGCATAGCAAATTAACATATTTGCTGTCGTAAGGAGCTTCCTGAGTGGCTAAAATTGTTAGTTTGGGATGCAAATCATGACTCGAACCCATTTTAACTGTCTGACCTTAGGAGAAGTACCCAACTTTCTTAGGCTTCAGTGTCCTCATTGGAAAAATGAGAATATTAATACTATTTCCTGGGTGGTTGTAGATGGTGTGTGAGGTTATTTGTGAAAACCATGTAGTGTAGTGCTTGGTCCATAGTGAGTGCTCAATGCATTGTAGAGATATCGATAAAGATTAAAGATTTCTGTCTGGCAAGTGCTAATATCAGATGTTAATTATTTAGAGTAGCCCCTGCATGGGAAGCATTGCCTTAACAGTCTATTTCAAAAAAATGTAAAAGAAAAGGAAGATTTTAGAACATCCTCAAGGTATCTCAAATTTTAATTGACAAGGAAAGTTATTGGTCTTCTTTATCCTTGTACCACTGAGGGAAATCTTTGAAAATTGTTCCCCTACCACGAGGCACTTTGTTCCCTTTCCCCACAGTCCCTCTTCCCCCTTACTTAACCCTGAAGTTCAGCTTATGTGTCACTTTCACAAAGAGGCTCTCCCAGCAATCAGGCTATGCCATGTACTCCCTAATTTAAAAAAAGTTTCCTTGATAGCGTTTATCGCTTGTTATAACTTTTTAATAATTCCTGGAAGAAATTGCAAGGCCTATACTTTTTCACCTCTGTAATTCCCAGTTTCAACAAAGTAATTTGAAAAATTGGACACTCAATACATATTGTTGAATGAATGAAAGAATTGGGTAAATCATTACCTTTCATAAGTCCTTCATTGCTTTTGAGCTTAAACGTGGATCTTCTGTTACTCACTTCCAGCAAGAGATGAAGCATGGGACTTGAGCCTTTTTTCCTAAAAATAAATCTATTAAAGCTATCATGAATGTTTAGATCCAGTAGGTAAACATTATCTAATATTTCAAAGACATTCAGCCCCCTTTAGGTAAGATGCATAGTTCATCAGAGACTTCCTTACACAGCACAGCTATGATTTTACAAAATGACTTGGATGATAATTCTTGAGCTTTGGAATTTTCCCCCCAAGCAGAAGTATAACGAAGATCTGGCCTTGATAAATTATTCCTTTTTAGACATTGCCCCTGTTGCCTTTGCTGATGCAGATAAAATTATGACTCAGACTCCTTGCTACGCCAGCCTCCTATAGGGTTGGCAGGGATCTGAATTTTTCTGGTTGGCTATTTATTATAGCACAGTTTCATTATGATCAAGTCATATCAAGTCTATATTAAGAAAAAAAACATTGTCCAAATGTTTTCTAAGTTCAACTATAATTTTCTGAATATTTTAAGGCTGAAACAAATCATTTCCAAAGGATGATTGCTTTAAAAAATGAATTTATTTGGACACCCAAGTTAGGAATTCAGAAACGTCGTAAGATTTCTTTTGCAATATTTTATCAGATATCTACTTATATTACCCCTACTTTTAAGGATTTAAAAAATATTCTTAATCTAAAATGTGAACAGAAGTTATAAATTGTTATTAATGACATTTTTCCAATATTTAAACAAACGCATGCTCTGAAATCCACAACACATGTACACACACTGTGACATAAGAGTCATAATCTGCAAGGGAGGCAAAAATATTTAGGGAAAAAATACTGGGTAGTTAAAGAAGGATCTGGAGCTAAGTCCAAATTAGAAGGTTAAATGAAAATCCCAGTTAACTGAAGTCCTCTGATTTGGGTGAAGAAAAGCTGAAAGGAACTCAAGAGGTATCCTGGGAGAACTTATATGCAGGCAACTTGGACAGTTTAGAAAGATGATGTAGATGCCCCCTGGTGGATATATGGAAGTGTTTTCATTTACCAAGGACAAGTAAAAATATTACAAAGAAATCAATGCTTAATTCCTGTCAAAAGCATCTCAGTTTCTCTACGTGTCTAGTATCTTAACTCTGCCTAGGATTTGGGGTTATCAGTAAAGGATACTGGAGAAGAGAGAACAGACTAGAAACAAAGAAAATATCTGAGAAGAGAAAGCTGCAAGTTTGTTTAGGTTTTATTTTTTTCCTATGAGAGGGTTAACATCCACTATTTAAAAATCTTAAGATAATTGTCTCTTAAGTTTAAATTTATTAAAGTTAGATGATTGTCTTAGTCTCCTCAGGCTGCCGTAGTCAAATTACATAGATTGGATGGCTTAAATAACAGAAATGTATTTTCTCATAATTCTAAGGGCTAGAAAATCCAAGATCAGGGTTCTGGCAAGTTTGGTTTCTGGTGAGAGCTCTCTTTCTGGCTTGCAGACTGCTGCCTTCTTGCTGTGTCCTCATATGACACAGAGAAAAAACTCTCTGGCGTCTCTTCCTCTGTTATAAGGACACTAGTTCTATCTAATCAGAGCTCCGTTCTTATGACCTCATTTAATCATACTTCCTTAAAGATCTTATCTCCAGTATAGTACCCTCCCTCAAAAGGGGACACAATTCAGTCCATAGCAATAATGAAAACCTCTTAATGTTTTTTTAACCTTCTTTGACATTTGCTGCCTTGTACTATCCCCAGTCTGGTGTCCTTCATTGTCCCATTTCCTACTTCCAATTTAAATGCGGAAGAAAGTCCTTTTGGCTGCTGTAATTGAACTAAGAGATAAAGTAAAAAGAGTGCCAGACCAATAATGCCAGACCAATATATCCACAGATACAATTCTTTTTAACATTCCATTACATTTAGAAAGTGGGCCAGCCAAACTGAGTTGCTGAAGTTCTAATTGTGAACCAGTGTTCTGTGTATGTCTTTTCATAGCATCTTGAGGTGTGAACATCATCCTGTAGGTTGGATTACAACAGTTCCTCCGGTCTTTGCTGTTTCCCTGATGCCAGTTTCTAGACTTCACTGATAGGTGGAAAGTTCCGGAAAGAGATCAGTGATGTGTTACGTTAATACAATGAGATGCCTTTTTTAGACAACCCACATCTCTTCTGGACATTGAAATACCTGTGGCTGTAGGTTATTTCCTCCGTGTAGCTTTGACATATGGTTGTGGCAGCTGGGTAGTTAAAAGCATGTGAGCTGGGTGCCGAGTGCAGAAGAACCGCTCACTAAAAATTAACCATTGTTGTTGCTGTTGCTTTTTTCCTAGATGAGCTTTTTATGTTTGTCTCACGCCACCAGTTATAGGATTTACTCTAGTGTTAATCCTTACCTTTACAATGTCTAAAATGTATTTTAATTTTGTTAATTGAATTTTATATTTCCTTGTGTTTATTCTTATTTTAGCCAGCAACGTTCTTTTCATGGCTGACTTCACCACAGACTGTCCTTTGCTTCAGTGGTCCTCTACCTTTCTGAGTATTCAAAACGGTGGCCTTATTTTTATAGAAGGATAGAAAAAATATTCTAAAATCTTGTCTATAATGATTTGTTCATGAGTGACATACTTTTTTATTTTGGAGGAAGGATCTTGTTATCTGCCTTCTGGTTATTTCTATATAATGTTCTTTTGATGCGTATTATGTACTAAGCACCTTACAGGAGTTATCTTATTTATTCCTTATGAGGAGCTACTGTTATTACTCCTGTTTTAACAAGGACTTTGAGGTTTCAAGAGGTCAACCAACGTGTCAGATATCCCACAGCTAGTAAATGGCAAATTCAGTATTCGAGTCCAAGTCTGTCTGATTTGACGGTCCACAATCCTAACTATTTAGCCAATGTTTCCCAACTTCTGATTCCTGATGACTGACAATAGCATAACTAATAATTAAGACTTCCTCCAAAAAGGCCCTGAGGCTGATCCCAGGTTATTCTTATAAACACTTGGTGTGACTGTAATGCTACTTGAGAGAGAGAAGATTCATCCAGCTCAGTGTTTGCATTTGGAGAAAGTGAGTGGAGTGTGCTTTGCCCTCTACCCTCTCCAGTGTTAATGTTGGTAGCGTTTGGTGAACATAGCTCCCGGAGCATTTCCAGGTAGCATTCTGGTCAAGTCCAAGTCTGCTTGATCAGGCTGAGAACTTCTGCTCTGACTGGTGAAGTCTCCGATAAAAAAATTTCCTCTCCTAGAGCCATGTATTTATACAAAGCCTTGGCAAATAAAAAGAAGCCCTAGGAATCACTATGAAGCAAAACTAACTACAGAATCGCATATCTTCAAGAAACCCTACTATTTTAAACTTTCAACTTCTAAATATGTGAAGACAAAATGAATGCATTCTGTAAGACATTGTTCTCTGGTAATTCCAAATTGAAGACATAAATTTCTTATCCCAGTGCCAGATATTGAAAGTAATATTTCTATAGCTTATGGAAATCCAAATGTTGAATTAAAAGCTAACATTGGGAGGAAATGAAATACAGTAGAGAACTCGACGTTTTCATTTCTACACTTTGTTGTTCAGTGTGTAACAATTGATGAAATATTTAGCATGTTTATTTGTAGGGGATGTTTTTCATTTCTATGTGGTAGCATCTTTTAAAAACACTACTGATGGTCCTCTGTAAATCATTACCTTGGGGTTTAGTTCCAGCTGCTCTACCATAGTTGTTTATTTCCTTATTAAATAAGATGTGTGGCTAACCCCTGAAGCCCTGTCAGAACAGCCTTGAATAAATGTCTTTGCATTATTGGATTTTTTTTTTGGTATGTAAATCATTGATATTCTAGAAGATAAACCTGTTCATTATTAGCCTTGTTTGTTTTTAATTTAGAAGGGTGAAATTACATTTTATTAAATTTCATTAGCTTCTCAAGCAAGCAATATGAACGTAGCTTGCGTTCTGCAAACCTCGTCATAGTCACTTTATCTCACTGCTGCTAGAGTAATTAGTTGAGTTTTCTCTTTGCAGTTGATAAGACTTCTTTAGAAATCGTGTCAGATCACAGTCATGACTGACGAATTACTTGGATTTGCTCCTGTTTGCCTGTTGCTGCTTTAATTTGTTGTTAATGTTTGAATCTATCACCTCGCATCTCTATCCCACCAGTTTCCCTTGCATCTGACTAACGTGACTAATGACAAAATGATTTCAAACTAAATCATCTTTTAAAATTCAAATTAAGCTTAGGTGCTTTTCTTGTTTGGAACCACTGTGTGTCTGCTGAATACTGATGGAGCCACTGTACACTCTGTGAAACATAACATCACTCTGACTGTCGCATTGGTTGTTCCAAAACTTGAAGGCTGTGTGAATATTATTCCCAGTGAGTCCCGTGCCAGGTAGCTCAGCAGATTTTTCAATCCTTTCACAGTTTGTCATCATGGAAAATGACAACTACTTTTTACATAGTAGACCTTGAGACATCAGTGTAAAATAACTTGAGTATCATTGGGCTGCCGGGCAGAGAACAAGGATTTAAGCCTCAAATCAGTCTAATTCTCTTTTCCATATAGAGGTTATGATATTTAGAGTGTTGAGACTTCTTAGGCATTCTTAGTCAGCCTTGGGATTGAGTCAGGATAACTTATATAGTTTAGGTACTACCTGCAATATTCTAGAAATATGCCCATAAACAAAGGAATAGTAATCTGAAGGTCGGATAGAAAGTTTCTGACACTTTCTCTTTAATTTGAAAAAAGAATCTTGACTCTGTATTATATCCATTTCAGTGAAATTTATTAAAAAAATGAAGTAGGTGCCTGCTGTGTGCATTAGCCTGCGATGATTAATAAGATAGTTTTACGCTCTAGAATTTCACTAATACTTTAAAACTGGGAATAAAAAGATTTGACCTTTGTTTTCAGATGTTAATCCTAGTGGCACACTTCATACTGCTCCCTCCATTTTCATAAAGTCTGGTGCTTCATGGATTCTTTTTTCTGGCCACCTTAGACTGATCCTCTCTCTTTGACTTGGGATCACTGTTTTCTCCAGACATATTCTTCAAGTCTATGCGTACATTTCTTTGATACTTGTAACTTGCGTAGCAGTGGATGTTGTCAGAATATAATTCTCAAACCATCAAAAACGTGAGTCATGTAAATATGGAATGAACCTGTATCAAAGTTTTATCTAACTCATTAATTAAGGAGTAATTAAATAGTAAAACGGTTCAAAATCTTTTTTGAGAAATGCCTATAAGTAGCCATTAAATTTTTTTCAAAAAAGGATACTAGAATGCGATTACCAGATTAGATACAGAAGTAGTTAATATCCTTCAGGGCATCAAAACCATAACCTTTGGGGCTCTTTTCTACTGAACAGGAATCTATAAGTTAATATGCAACTTCACAGTGTTTGGGGTCAAATCCAATATTAAACAGCAAACTCAAACTCAAGTATCTTCCCCTAGAGACTTAATAATCCTTGGGTGGACTTTTTAAACGATAGTCCATACTGACATTGCAGGGACACGCTGTACTCCTGATTTCCAAGTCTTGCATAATTTTTTAACATATACTTGACTATTACAAATACTTGACTGACTCAACTATATAGGTGTAGTTTATCAAGTTCCTTAATGCCTCGTCCACACTTGTGCATCCAAAGGCTGTGCAACATGGCAGAGCACTCAGTAGGTCACTCACTCTATGACTTTCATCTACCATAACACTTCTGCTGTTATTCTCCTCTACCGTAAAATGAGAAACTGGAATAATGTGATCGCTAGAATCTCTCCTAGCTTTACAGTATGGTTATTCTTTAAGAATGGAATTATAAAGGGCAGAATATCTTGGTCCTTTAAAATAACATGGAATACACAATAGGGTCCCCTAATGGTCTTTGATGAATTCTGGGCAGACTAGCTCTCTAATTATCCTGGAATGTCTGAGAAACTTCCCCTGACAAGAGGTGTGGCAATAGCTCCTGTTAGGCCCTTGATTTAATTGGTCTATATACGTTGTCTAGTGCCACACTAATGCTGCATAACAAAACAACTACAAAAAAAAATTTGTTTTCAAGTCTGAGTCAACTGGAAAGTTCTGTTGATCTTGATTAGGCTTGGCTCAGCAGTTCATCATTTCTGAGCTGGGACAAACACAGGTGTCTAGTGGTCAGCTATCTATTGGGCGATGTAGGATAGCCTCACTAGGATGACTGGCTCTGCTCCAAAGGATCTCTCCAGCAGGCTAGCCCAAGCTTGTTCTTGTGGTGTTGGTGGCAGTGTTTTGAGAAAGAGTGGAAGCAAGCAAGGACTCGTAAAGCTAAGACTCAGAAATAACTCACCCCCACTTCCACCACATCCAGTTGGCCAAAGAAAGTCATAGGAAGTCTGTGGGGAAATAGAGTCCATTTCTTGATGGGAGGAGAAGGGGAAATTCATTTTACAAGGGGCATTAATATGGAGCGGGAGGACAGATTGGTGCCATGTTTGTATTCAATCAGCCATATTAGAACATCATTCACAGTTGGGATTTCAGGATGTTCCAGGAGGATTCTGATCTGGAGGGAAGGAAGACAGGGTCCTATAAGTGTTCTTGTGCTTCCTTCTGGGGTGCAGTTAAGTCACTTAGAGTTAGTTTCATCTGTTAAGGTCTTACTTTTAAAATTCAGTAGGCAGGATTAGAGCAGTCTTAGGGGGTAATTATTCCATATTACTGAGGCAGGGCCCTTCTGAGGACTTTACCAAATGCTACATGAATGTTGAGATTTTCCATTATGTCTGGTGGGAAAATGCACTATTCCTGGCTTGGTATGTGCTAGGTACCGTTTCTTCTAATCCTTTCAGGTGGTTCTTTTTGCCTTGGGTAGTTACACTCAAAAATGGATCTGTGCTTAGCAAAATTCTCAGTGGGGACTCTTCAGATTTTTTGGACTTTTCTTTTTGGCATCACCTTCTCTGGTACCTTTTCCTGTGAACTCTAGCCACCTTGATTTCCTCACCTTCTCAGCTTCATCTCCTCAATTTAGGTAGTCTGTCAGATTGTTCCTGGATTCTCCTTTCCCGCTCTACAGCATGCAAGCTCAAGTTCTTTTCTTCTCTCTCAATGATTGTGTCCTATGTTGTCTAATGTCCAATGTCTTCAAAAACAGTTGTTTTACAAATGTTTTTAGTTTTTTTGTTACTTCGTGCAGGAGAGTAAATTCAGTCCCTGTTACTCCATTTTGGCCAGAAGTAGAAATCTCCACTTCTTAGAATTTAGTCTGAGGGAAAATATGAGTTTCTAAAGATTATGGGCAACCCAACTTTTGGTGGAAGAGGGCAATATGCAAATATCAGACTATATTTGAAAATATATATTTCTCTCCTGCTTATCCAGTTGGTCCTTTATTACTCCCTTCCCTTCTCTTCTTGGTATATTTAGCATTTTGCCACGGTTGACCCATCATTCTGTTTTACTTTTTGTATATTTTTGATTGTGTCGTGTGTGGGTGTGCATTTTATCTTCCTAGTGATATTGTAAACTCTTTAAATGTTGTGGATATTATCCTTCTTTATATTTTTCACCATGTGTATAACATTTTAGAATTAATTCTAATTAATTGATTATCCCTTTCTGTAAAGAGGGACTCAAAATCTGAGGATTAATTAGGTGGTGTTTACAATGTGCTTTGTAGAGGAAAAGTACAGGGTAAATAACGGTACCTTGAACTTTTAGGTGGATGTCAATTTTGGTTTCACTTGTCTCCACCTAAATTGGCTGCCGTATTTTAGACTACAATTGCTCATGAGTTCAGCTGCAAACTGTTTAGATGAATACTTCAGGCTGACATGAAGAATACGTTCTAAACCTCTCAGAACCTGCTTTGGCTCTGCATGTTGTGAGGCTTTTTCTTCTTTCTCTACTCAGGGAACTTGAAGCCATAGTTCACGAGTATGTAAGATATGGATTGAACACTTCCAACCTGCTTGATAAGTGTAGTATTGAAAAGAGATTCTACTTGTAGAATAAACACTTCTCTGCAAGGGAGTTTACAGTTAATTGTATATAATATTATCCATAAAATTCCTTGCAGACTGGCTCCTTTTAATCACCCACTTGTGAGCTGTTCTTCCTCTCTCTCTCCTCTACTTCTCCATCTCCTCACCCACCATTTATTTCATAAAATGGTGGGGGAAGAGGGTAGAAAAAGCAATTACAGTATATCCTTAATATAACTCAGAATAAACACAATTAAGGCGGAAAAATGGTTGCAAAAAATCATAGTGTCTTCTAAAGACAGACATGATTATTTGGGGAATCATTTGAGCAATTACTTTCCTTTATTAGTATGGACAGTCTATACGGTTGGCTATATGGTTATTTGTCATGCCTGTCAAAATATAAGAATTAATTTTAATACTGACCATCTGTATTCAAATGCAGTCTTGTTCTACAGATAAAATAATTTTATGGAAAATAGTGAATTCCATTTTGATTTAAATACTCTTTATTGGTAAATAGTTTGAACTCAGATATTTATGCAATGATATGGTGATGCTGTTTATATGTATGATACAACATTTTATTTAAAAATGATTTTCCTTTTTTTCGGCTGCGCCACGTGGCATGTGGGATCTTAGTTCCTGACCAGGGATTGAACCCACGCCCCCTGCATTGGAAGCATGGGGTCTTAACCACTGGACCGCCAGGGAAGTCCCCAAAATGATTTTCCTTTGTATTTGCATTACTAATTGTGGTGAAAAACTAAAATGCATGAGGATTTCTAGACTTTATATAATAATGTCTATGGAAGATTATGAAAATAATTCCCAGGGATTTGGAAATTAAAGCTTTTGGAGCTTCTGTCATTTTTAAAGGAATGTTATACACATGGGGATGGTTATTATTGTTTTTATTCTGTGCCCAAAGTAGATATAGTTCTTCCTGTTTATAAAGCAAACATGTACAAAACTCACTGAAATGTATACAGCATATCAGAGAATATTATTTACAATAAAACTCAACAAAGAAGTTGTACAGCTATCATCATGAATTCTTAAAGTCAAATCAAGTATAACTCTAGCTTATAGTCCTAAAAGCCTAACCTTTCTATAGATTTAAATTCTAATAGTTTATAAGAATGGATAATATTTTGAAATAGCAGATGTTTGATTCAGAGTTTCACATATATATATATATATATATATATATATATATGTCCTTTTTTAGTTAGGTATTTTTAAGCTTTTACATCAAGTTGAGTGACTATAGCATATTAATAAAGGTTTATTTTATGAAAACAGCTAATTTGTAACTCTTTGACCCATTTAAAGTTTGTATAACTCTACATAAAATTACATAGCCAATATAATTTTTAATATACCTTTTCAGAACTCAAATGCCAATCTGAACATGAGAAAAAGAGCCAATGCCTTGGTTCACTCTGAATCTGATGTTGGCAACAGAACTGAGGTGGGAAACCATTCGAGCAAGTCTTCCACGGTTGTTCAAGGATCTTCTGAAGCCACACCACAGTCTTACTTAGCTTCCAGTCCAAACCCATTCAGCCATGCAAATGCAGCTGAAACTATATCCGCCGCAAGAGCAATTCCACCTGCTTCTCCTCCTCCACCTAGTAGAACTGGGTACGTGCCCCGAAAAGTTCCAGTTGGATCTGCTTCTACCCAGCATGTGTTTGGATCAAGACTGGAGCGAATTAAGACCACAGTTAATAGCATAGGGGCTTCTGGGAAGTTGTCAGCCACTACTGCTCCCTCGGCTCCACCACCTTCTGGATCTGGCACAAGTAAAATAGACAAATATGCCCGCATTCTCTTTCCAGTAACATTTGGGGCTTTTAATATGGTCTATTGGGTTGTTTACTTATCTAAGGACACTATGGAGAAATCAGAAAGTCTAATGTAATTTTGTTGCTATAATAATTTCCTAAAAGATGATGAACTTCATGCAGAATGTCTTTTTAAATGTTTTTAAAGATAAACAGTTGTTCTTCACTAAAATAAAAATTCCATGTAAGTTTTCCATTTAAAAAATTCAAGCCAGTCATTGGGAGAGTTAATTAATTCCTCAGTGAAGGGAAAGTGAGCCATCTTTCATTTCAGAAAGATGATTTAAATAGAATCAATTCAACATTCAAATTAGACAGGATACAGACCATCCTGGAAAGTTGGGACAAGAAAAATAGGGCTATTAGAGATCCATGGTGCATATTTATGCATTGAAATTTGAAAACAGACTATGACATTTTCTAATACACACTATGAATATCAACCAGCCACCCTAAATTTCCCAGTGGCACTGCCCTTAAGCAGAATTATCGGATATGATATGCGGTGACCTTTGGAGATCCTCTTAGTATCTTCAAGAAAAGGACTTTCCCTGTTAAATGAAACATTTTTAAAAGGAAAATGGAACACAACAAATACTGACCAATAGAGTGAAACCTCTGCTGCAACAAAGACAGAGACCAGGGAAAATGTGTTCCCTGCATGTTGGCCAAACAGGACTTAACAGTTGACTTGAAAATTTGTGCTTTGAGCCAAAGTTTAACTTATTGTATGAATTCCTTTTGATAATAGTTCATTCAGTTATGTATTCTTTCAACATAGAGTTATTCAGAGCCTACCACGTTCCAGGCACTATGCTAGACACTGTCTCTCTAGATAAGCTTATTCACCTTTACCTGCAATGTTACTCAAATAGTAGAACAGTCAATGCATGCTAATGAACCATCAACTAGCAGCAGACACTGCATTCTTTAATGGAGGAAATTTATTTAGAGTCTGATGACATATTCAAAATATTTGTTTCTCCTATATTGATAGGGGATAACAAGTGTATTCTTCATAGAGCCACTTTTGAGATTAGTACACATTAGCACAACTTCAGCAATTGACTTCAGAGTATAACGAAAATGTGGTGCAGATCGTTCTCTAAGTGAAAAGCACTGTGTACCTCAAAGTAGAAATCTGGGCACCGTAAGACCTTATAGATTACCTGTCTCAAATTCGATCAGAATCACAGAATATAATTTGATCAGAATCACAGAATCATCAGAATTAGGAATCCAGTACAAGGCTTTTTAGATGCTTTTCCCAACATGGATCTATATCAACTGGTGAAATGCTAAGCTTCTAGGGAGTTTTTGTGTCCATAGTTCTGTATTTCTGGGCAGTTCTGTGTTTATTTTGGAGGGGGGAGTTTTTGTATAGTTTCATAATGAAGGTGAGTATTTTAAAAGAACAGCAAAGGCCTGGAGTAAAGAAAAAAAATTATAGCCAGGGCGTAGAATACTGCTGACTCTGTTATGCAATTTATCAGGATTTTCATGAGCTGATTTTTCTTTTTCATTAGGTAGGCTTAACAACTTAATTGAATTTCTTGCAGCAGTCCTAGGCCACTAAATCTGGGTCTAGTTTTTTACTGTGTTACTTCCAAGATTTTTCTTCTGTACTTCTCTCTTCCTGATCTGGGGTAGGTGAATGAATGTGTTCTGGGTGTTTGGGGAACATTTTGGTAGAAATGGCCACCTTGCAAACAGGATCTCTTATTTTTTAGAAAAGAAATGATATTAATTAATTGGCATTAGTTTTTTAGTTGTTGCATTGCCTTGGAATGGTTGTATATGAGACCTGTAAAATGTGCAGACGCCAAATATTAATTGTGGGTCATATCTGAGAATTCCTTCTTGGCTATGTCTCTAGGTATTTCTTAGAATCATCAATAATTTTAAGGCTGAAGAATACTTTAGAAATCATCCAATCCAAACCCCTCATTTACAAATTGATGCCAGTAATATGAAGCCCAGTAAAATTTGTATATATGTATATATTTAATAAAAAGTACTTATACAAAAAAGCTGATAATAAATTATTTCATGAATGTGAGTAGATTTCTAGCCTTGAGGACAATGTTTGAAATTGTGGTTGGAAGCTATGACTGGTCTTTATTCCAAAAAAATGACCTTATTTCTTTGGTAAGGAATATACTCCTTGCTTGTCTGTTAGCCTATTCTTAAGAAATATTTCATTGGCTTCCTTTTTTAAAAAGAAATTCTTCTTTAAATGTTTACAGATTTTTAAAGGGATAAAAATAAATGATTTTAGATTTGTAGATCAGTGATACAGGTGGATTCACAGTTTTTTCCTTACCTTTGTATTAGAAAAAGATTTTAAAATAAATCAGGTGGCCAAACAAAGAGAAAGGACAAAACTTAACCAGGGATTCTTAATTGGAAGAATAAATTGACCAGTATGTTTACTCATTCGTATGAAAAGAAATTATTTCAATTGCACACAGCGTTAGTAATAAAAACGCATAGTTTGCTTTCCTTAACTCAATTCCATCAAATGAATTCAAAACTAAATTTTTTATTTTGGGCACCATTTCTATCTTTTCAATAACTCAGAGCTGTGTTAAATGGAACACTTTTGTGAAGAAACAGTCACTTTTCACTATGAGAAAATGTCACAAGAGTCATTATTAGAGCCTAAATCCTGGCAATTTGTGAAGAAGAATGGCTGAGAATGATACCTTTGTATGTCTCTATCTTTTTTTTTTTTTTTTTTTTTTTTTTGCGGTATGCGGTCCTCTCACTGTTGTGGCCTCTCCCGTTGAGGAGCACAGGCTCCGGACGCGCAGGCTCAGCGGCCATGGCTCACGGGCCCGGCCGCTTCGCGGCATGTGGGATCTTCCCAGACCAGGACACGAACCCATGTCCCCTGCATCACCAGGCGGACTCTCAACCACTGCGCCACCAGGGAAGCCCATGTATGTCTCTATCTTTTAAAGATGAAATTCAGAATTGTTTTCTTTAGTACCAGGATCTATATTCTAGCTTTCAATTCCAAGTTGGCCACTAACTGCTACATAATAACTTCTAGTTTCCTCCAGGCATGACTAGGGATGATAATATATTTACATGATTAATCCACAGTTGAAAATGACTTGCATTTGTGTATATACAGAGCATTTGAATAATGTGTACTTTAAATTGGACCTCACAAATCTTGAATTCAAGTCGGCAGAGAGTAGAGTCACCCTTTTTCACAGATGGACATGAATCATAGAGAAGTTAGTGACAAGGATAAAAGCACCGAGCTGGAATGAACTTTGAAAGGTCATTTTTCAGTCATTTAAAAAAATCAAAATTTATGCAAAAATTGATGAGGAACAAAATACCCAAATTTTAAAAAATATGGGATCAGTATTAATAATTTTTCCTTTTGCATCAGGCTCTAATATTACTTAGCATGGCATTGGTATAGATGGTGGAAAAAAAGGATGCATGTAATTTTATGACTGTTGATGTGGAGCAAAAAGAGTGATGGCAGGGAAGGCTCCACAGAGATATTAACTGAATTTTGTAGAATGACTGGGAGTTCTTGCCCCTCTGCCTACTCCCACAAGCAACAAAAGCACATTTGTACCACCATCTGAAGCTTGAAAAGAGTTACATATTTGGAACTTCAAGGGGAACTCTTACTACAAATAGTTCAAGGTATTGGGAGGGAAGGTGAAAGTGGGAAGTGAGAGTTGCTGATGTTGGAAAGACCTGCTGGGGTGGATTAGAGAGAGTTTTGTGTAAATTACCTAAGAGATTAGACGTGATCCTGGATTAGTGGCAATTTATTAAAAATCTTGCAGGATAATAAGATGAAAATGAACATGCTATGCTTCTGTTTTAGAGAAATCATTTGATTGCTGTATGAGCTATGGAATGGAGGGCCATGAATCTTGAGGTAGTACAAAAATTGGGATGTCTAACTTTTCTTTTCCCTCTCAATTAATCTTTGCCTTCTAATTCTTTTTTTAATCCCAGTGACTTCATTGTCATTTGTAAAAATGCTATGAGATTGTTAAAAATAAAGATAGGTATTGCAGAAAATTAAAAAGAGTCTCAAAATCCCACCATGGAGAAATTGTTAATATTTCATGAGTATCGTGCCAGATACTTTTGTATAGATGTTTGTTTTGAAAAGCAGACTGATTGATTAAAAGACAGAATTTTATAAATTTAGGAGCCAAATATGCCATATATGAATGCTGTTAAATAATTTTAAAGCATTAAATTTACCTTTGTCTAAATTTAAGATAAAAATATAAGGGTAAAACTTAAGAAATTATTGAAATTTTTATAGTGTTTAATCAAAGCAGAAGATTTGATGGACACCATGTCTTTATATCCCAGATTTCAGTCTTTATTTCAGGAATTATTTTTTTCCTATTATGTGTCTAAATGATTTTTTTCAGAATGTTCTTTTGTTTCCATATCTCCTTATAGTATTCTCTACAATCACTTTTATGTTTTTAAACTTGTTGTCAACTTTTGTCAGCCATAACCCAAGTGAGTTTTCAGTTGTGTTTACTCTGTTTTGTAACCTCTAAAATAATTTTCATCTTCATAATGGGCTTCTTCTTTTCCCTTGCTTTCTTGGTCTGTGCCACTTCATTTTTTCATTTCTTTCTGCTTGTTTTTATAATCTCTTCATTCAGATATCTCTTCTTTGAGCTTCTCACTCTCTTAATGAGATCATGTCTATAATTTATTTGAGACTACAGAGAAATATTTATAAAAATTTTTCCTCTGTTTCGTGAAAAAAATTTTTTCCCTGGTTTGAACTTCATCTGCTTTTCCATTGTGTTTTTGTCCTTTGCCTATGTTCCAGGCTGGTTTCTTTCTATTAATCACTGAATGAAGCCAGCTATTTACTGAACTATAGTGTGGGAAGTGATGGGAGAGTGAATCAGATCAGCCCACAGCAGCTATTTAAATTTCAGGTTTCAAGCCCACCTCCCCAAATCTGTTTTATCTTCTGCCCAGGGACCATGTTATTTCTCTGTTGTTGACATCTGGGTGGTCTATGTGGCTCACGGTGTAGAACTCTCGGTTTTACTTTCTCTGCGTTGTTAGTGCTTTAATGGTTATTGCCACTTCTTCCAACTTTCCCACTGTAAAGCCAGTAATCCGTATCATCCAGCAGGCTGTTTCACAGCTATCAAGTAGAGTCCACTGGCAATTTTTTCTTTACCCCCATATTCTACCATTTGGGAATAAATAACTGGAAACCTATGCTTTTCTCTTGCCTTTTCATACTCCATGTCATGGTGGCTTCAGTCTTTGGAGGACATCTCAGGACCCTAACACTCAGTAAGATCTATATCCTATCAGGATATGTATGCCAGTCAATATTCTTTCTCCTGTTAGTGCAGATGTCTTTTCATTTGAAAGCTATTTATTATAGTTTATGGTCAATTACTTGTAATTACAGATATGGTTTTCATTTTTCTTCCCAATTTTTCATTATTATGCTATTTTTGGAGGGATTTCATAGCAGAGGAGTGAATTATAAATGCTTTTATTTCACCCTTCTAAATTGAATTCATCTGTCATTTTTATTTCCATTAGATCGAGGTTGACCAGATTATCTTTTGCTGATATCTTTTACTAACAACAAGAGCTATGTGGTTTTTCCCTTCTGCTTATCAGGTGTCATTGGAATCAGGTATTAAAACTGGATTATATCTGTGATAATACAATTGATAGAAAGGACTCCCCGTTGGGGAAGGAAAAGAAACTATAATAATAGAAAATAAAGATTTAATATTATTGCAGTTAACCTTTGGCTGACATATTCTCAGCCATTTGTATCTGTGAATGGTAGTCTGCATTCCATCTTTGCAGGTGTTTGCTGATATAATGGAGCATATTTGTTGTCATTTTACTATTATGTATACTGTTTCCTAGTTCAAACATACAGTAAATCCGGGCTTTCATTTTTCAAGATACATACAAATTATTGTTGGTTGATGAGGTAAGGCTTTATGATTTTACCAAGTTTCACTGTAAATTGAATCAAAATCCAAAGTTTTCATGCAAAGCCATGCTCTATGTTACAAGACATTGAATGGCCATAGTAAATAAGAGGTTAAATTTTCCCCTGGTTTATCCTTAATGATGAAAACTTAACAATTTTCTGCTAAAAATGTTGAAAACTGAAGAGGGAATATAGTATTCTGTTCGGATTTTCAAGTGGAATATTTCACAAACCAAGGAATAAAATCTTATCTGCTTGACCTCTGAATAATTTTAAGTTGTTTGCTTCATTGTACAATTGAAAATATTCCTTATCATGAAAGTAAAGAATAATAATTATACATATTTTATTATATCATAAAACCTAATTTTGTCATCCTTTGAGCTTCATTATTCTTGCTCAATCAGAAAGCAGATAATAAAGTATGATATTTAAACAGTTCAAAATTTGGTAAGAGATACAGGTGTTTTGATTTCATGGGGATACAGTTTTCTTACAAATTACACATTTCTGGGGCTTATAGCAATCACGTTTGCCTCCCTGAAATTGATGATTTTATTCTATGTAAGAGTATTATAAATTATAATGAGGTAAATTATAATGAGGAGCACATAGTCATTATGATTTTGTTTTGGCAGATTTATTTTGAAAATAGGGATATTATCAAATGTTGGTTTAGTATTTTTAAATAATTCATCAGAAAGTGATTTTTTTAATTCTATCTCTTTAAGCAAACTTCCCTTCTCAAAGTTAAACTTATGGTGGTAATGAACTTCCTTTGCTTCTTAGAAACAAAATTTATACCTGAGCATAGCATGGGAAATAATTCAGGTTTCAACTTCTGCTGGAGAAGGAGTATTTAAGGTAATAAGGATTAAAATTTCCATAAAATTTGATCACAGATACTTATATTTTAAGGTACATATATTGGAGCTAAACTCTGGAATCACTAAAATACAAACATTGTATCCATCTAATGCAATTTTTCAATTTCAATTTGAAACAATAAACATAAATATCTTTGGAATATTTGGGGAGCTTAAGAACTTCTTTTTCTGCATATAAATATCCTTCCTTTAGATTGGTTGCAGTATTGTTTCTGACATAATATTTCACGTTTGAAGCTCTGTTTTTACTTACCTTTAATTCCCTGCATGACCAATACCATCATCTAGGTTGTAGTTTTGCAAAATTCTCATGGTTGGGAAATTTCTTTGTGGGTGACGTGGATGAAGAAAATTTCTAAGGCCCATGAGATCTAATGTGACACAATAAAAGCCTTTATGTGGTTTTGATTAACTAAAAGGGTATCAATTGTGTGTGTACCATATATATATATACGAAATTTCTTTTCTGATGAGTCAAAATGAATAAAGTATAGATATCTACGACTTAATCCTAACTTGTGAAACCAAAGTTCTGAGAAACTGAAGAATGCTAACTTATAAAAATCTGTGAGCTTATGTTTTAAAATATCTAGCTCAGAATATTAGTGTAATTATTTTGATGAGATGAAGCACTTTGAACACTTCTGATGGTCTTTAATGAAAATTTTGTGTTTTTTAAAAAATATTTTATAATGTACCATGAAACATTTTTAATGTAACCTTTCTTGTTCTAAAACAATGGTTTTCTGAAGAAAAATTCAGCTTTTTGATTTATATCTTTAAAAAAGAGAACATACCTGAGAGAAAAAAAGTTGACCACAGATTTTCCACAACATACACACATGTTTGTGTATGATGCACACCAATAAATTCCATAGTGTAAGTAGTTTCCTTTTTTGTTGTTCACTTTTATGATATATTAATTAAGTCCCCTTCATACTTAATTGTATTTGTTCAGTTCAACATGATTCTTGTTATGGACTGAATGTTAGTGTCCCTCCAACATGCATATGTTGAAACCCCACCCCGCCATGTGATGGTATTAGGACATGGGGCTTTGAGGAGATAATTAGGATTAGATGAGGTCATAAGGGTGGAGCCCTCAAGAATGTGATTAGTACCCTTATTAGAGTCAGGAGAGCTTGCTTCTTCTCTGTGCTCTCTGATACATGAAGATACACTAAAAAGCTGGCAGTCAGTCTGCAACCTGAAAGAACCCAACCATGCTGGCACCCTGATCATGCACTTCCAGCCTACACACTGTGAGAAATACATTTCTGTCCTTTAAGGCACCCAGTCTATGGTATTCTGTTATGGCAGCCTGAACTGACTAAGGTAATTCCCTACTCTTTTTTTTAAAAAATTATTTTATTTTATTTTATTATTTATACAGCAGGTTCTTATCAGTCTTCTATTTTATACATATTAGTGTGTATATGTCAATCCCAATCTCCCAATTCATCCCACCACCACCACCACCCCTGCCACTTTCCCCCCGTGGTGTCCATATGTTTGTTTTCTACATCTGTGTCTCTATTTCTGCCCTGCCAACCGGTTCATCTGTACCATTTTTCTAGGTTTCACATATATGTGTTAATATATGATATTTGTTCTCTTTCTGACTTACTTCACTCTGTATGACAGTCTCTAGGTCCATCCACATCTCACAAATGACCCAATTTCGTTCCTTTTTATGGCTGAGTAATATTCTATTGTATATATGTGGCACATTTTCTTTATCCATTGATCTGTCGATGGGCATTTAGGTTGCATCCATGACCTGGCTATTGAAAATAGTGCTGCATTGAACATTGGAGTGCATGTGTCTTTTTGAATTATGGTTTTCTCTGGGTATATGCCCAGTAGTGTGATTGCTGGGTCATATGGTAATTCTATTTTTAGTTTTGTAAGGAACCTCCATACTGTTCTCCATAGTGGCTGTATCAATTTACATTCACACCAACAGTGCAAGAGGGCTCCCTTTTCTCCACACCCTCTGCAGCATTTGTTGTTTGTAGATTTTCTGATGATGCCCATTCTAACTGGTGTGAGGTGATACCTCATTGTAGTTTTGATTTGCATTTCTCTAATGACTAGTGATGCTGAGCAGCTTTTCATGTGCTTCTTGGCCATCTGTATGTGTTCTTCGGTGAAATGTCTGTTTAGGTCTTCTGCCCATTTTTGGATTAGGTTGTTTGTTTTTTAAATATTGAGCTGCATGAGCTGTTTATATATTTTGGAGATTAATTCTTTGTCCATTGATTCGTTTGCAAATATTTTCTACCATTCTGAGATCTCTCTTTTCGTCTTGTTTGTAGTTTCCTTTGCTTTGCAAAAGCTTTTAAGTTTCATTAGGTCCCATTTGTTTAGTTTTGTTTTTATTTCCATTACTCTAGGAGGTGAATCAAAAAAGATCTTGCTGTGATTTATGTCAAAGAGTGTTCTTCCTATGTTTTCCCCTAAGAGTTTTATAGTGTCTGGTCTTACATTTAGGTCTCTAATCGATTTTGAGTTTATTTTTGTGTATGGTGTTAGGGAGTGTTCTAATTTCATTCTTTGACATGTAGCTGTCCAGTTTTCCCAGCACCACTTAGTGAAGAGGCTGTCTTTACTCCATTGTATATCCTTGCCTCCTTTGTCATAGATTAGTTGACCCTAGGTGCATGGGTTTATCTCTGGGCTTTCTATCCTGTTCCATTTATCTATATTTCTGTTTTTGTGCCAGTACCATATTGTCTTGATTACTGTAGCTTTGTAGTATAGTCTGAAGTCAGGGAGTCTGATTCTTCCAGCTCCATTCTTTCCCCTCAAGACTGCTTTGGCTATTCGGGGTCTTTTGTATCTCCATACAAATTTTAAGATTCTTTTTTCTAGTTCTGTAAAAAAATGCCACTGATAATTTCGTAGGGATTACACTGAATCTGTAGATTGCTTTGGGTAGTATAGTCATTTTCACAGTATTGGTTCTTCCAATCCAAGAACATGGTATATCTCTCCATCTGTTTGTGTCATCTTTGGTTTCTTTCATCAGTGTCTTATAGTTTTCTGAGTACAGGTATTTTACCTCCTTAGGTAGGTATATTCCTAGGTATTTTATTTTTTTGTTGCAGTGGTGAATGGGGTTGTTCCCTTAATTTCTCCTTCTGGTCTTTCTTTGTTATTGTATAGGAATGCAAGAGATTTCTGTGCATTAATTTTGTATCCTGCAACTTTACCAAATTCATTGATTAGCTCTAGTAGCTTTCTCATGGCATCTTTAGGATTCTCTATGTATAATATCATGTCATCTGCAAACAGCGACAGTTTTACTTCTTTTCCAAATTGTATTCTTTTTATTTCTTTTTCTTCTCTGATTGCCGTGGCTAGAACTTCCAAAACTATGTTGAATAATAGTGGTGAGAGTGAACATCCTTGTCTTGTTCCTGATCTTAGAGAAAATGCTTTCAGTTTTTCACCATTGAGAATGATGTTTCCTGTGGGTTTGTCGTATATAGCCTTTACTATGTTGATGTCCGTTCCCTCTATGCTCACTTTCTGGAGAGTTTTTATCATAAATGGGTGAAAAGCTTTTTCCACATCTGTTGAGATGATCATATGGTTTTTATTCTTCAGTTTGTTAATGTGGTGTATCACATTGACTGATTTGCATATATTGAAGAATCCTTGCAGCGCTGGGATAAATCCCACTTGATCATAGTCTGTGATGCTTTTAATGTGTTGTTGCATTCTATTTACTAGTATTTTTGTAATTTTCTTTTTTTGTACTATCTTTGTCTGGTTTTTGTATCAGGGTGATGGTGGCCTCATAGAATGAGTTTGGGAGTGTTCCTCCCTCTGCAATTTTTTGGAAGAGTTTGAGAAAGATGGGTGTGAGCTCTTCTCTAAATGTTTGAGAGAAGTCACCTGTGAAGCCATCTGGTCCTGGACTTTTGTTTGTTGGAAGATTTTTAATCACAGTTTCAATTTCATTGCTTGTGATTGGTCTGTTCATATTTTCTGTTTCTTCCTGGTTCAGTCTTGGAAGGTTGTACCTTTCTAAGAATTTGTCCATTTCTTCCAAGTTGTCCATTTTTTTGGCATAGAGTTGCTTGTAGTAGTCTCTTAGGATGCTTTGTATTTCTGTGGTGTCCATTGTAATTTCTCCATTTTCATTTCTCATTGTACTGATTTGAATCCTCTCCTTCTTCTTGATGAGTCTGGCTAAAGGTTTATCAATTTTGTTTATCTTCTTAAAGAACCAGCTTTTCATTGTATTGATCTTTGCTATTGTTTTCTTTGTTTCTATTTCATCTATTTCTGCTCTGATCTTTATGATTTCTTTCCTTCTGCTAACTTTGGGTTTTGTTTGTTCTTCTTTCTCTAGTTCCTTTAGGTGTAAGGTTAGAGTGTTTATCTGAGAGTGTTCTTGTTTCTTGAAGTAGGCTTCTATTGCTATAAACTGCCATCTTAGAACTGCTTTTGCTGCATCCCATAGGTTTTGGATCATGGTGTTTTCATTGTAATTTGTCTCTAGGTAATTTTTGATTTCCTCTTTGATTTCTTCAGTGATCCCTTGGTTATTTAGTAACGTATTGTTTACCTTCCATGTGTTTGTATTTTTTACAGTTTTTTTCCTGTAATTGATATCTCATCTTATAGCGTTGTGGTCAGATAAGATGCTTGATACAATTTCAATTTTCTTAAATTTACCGAGCCTTGATTTGTGACCCAAGATGTGGTCTATCCTGGAGAATGTTCCGTGTGCACTTGAGAAGAAAGTGTAATCTGCTGTTTTTGGATGGAATGTCCTATAAATATCAATTAAATCTACCTGGTCTATTGTGTCATTTAAAGCTTGTGTTTCCTTGTTTTCATTTTGGATGATCTGTCCATTGGTGTGAGTGAGGTGTTAAAGTCCCCCACTATTATTGTGTTACTGTCGATTTCCTCTTTTATAGCTGTTAGCAGTTGCCTTTTGTGTTGTGGTGCTCCTATGTTGGGTGCATATATATTTATAGCTGTTATGTCTTCTTCTTGAATTGATCCCTTGATCATTATGTAGTGTCCTTCCTTGTCTCTTGTAACATTCTTTATTTTAAAGTCTATTTTATCTGATATGAGTATTTCTTCTCCAGCTTTCTTTTGATTTCCATTTTCATGGAATATCTTGTTCCATCCTCTCACTTTCAGTCTGTGTGTATCCCTAGATCTGAAGTTGGTCTCTGGTAGACAGCATATGTATGGGTCTTGTTTTTGTATTCGTTCAGTGAGCCTGTGTCTTTTGGTTGGAGCATTTAATCCATTCACATTTAAGGTAATTACCGATATGTATCTTCCTATTACCATTTTCCTAATTGTTATGGGTTTGTTTTTGTAAGTCCTTCTCTTGTCTTGTGTTTCCCACTTAGAGAAGTTCCTTTAGCATTTGTTGTAGAGCTGGTTTGGTGGTGCTGAGTTTTGTTAGCTTTTCTTGTCTGTAAAGCTTTTGATTTCTCTGTCGAATCTGAATGAGATCCTTGCTGGGTAGAGTAATCTTTGTTGTAGGTTTTTCCCTTTCATCACTTTAAGTATAACATGCCACTTCCTTCTGGCTTGTAGAGTTTCTGCTGAGAAATCACCTGTTAACCTTATGGGAGTTCCCTTGTATGTTATTTTTTGTTTTCCCTTGTTGCTTTCAGTAATTTTTCTTTGTCTTTAATTTTTGTCAATTTGATTACTGTGTGTCTCGGCATGTTTCTCCTTGGGTTTATCCTGCCTGGGACTCCCTGTGCTTCCTGGACTTGGGTGTCTATTTCCTTTCCCATGTTAGGAAAGTTTTCAGCTATAATCTCTTCAAATATTTTCTCGGGTCCTTTCTCTCTCTTTTCTCCTTCTGGGACCCCTATAATGCAAAAGTTGTTGCATTTAATGTTGTCCCAGAGGTCTCTTAGGCTGTCTTCATTTCTTTTCGTTCTTTTTTCTTTATTCTGTTCCGCAGCAGTGTGAATTCCACCATTCTGTCTTCCAGGTCACTTATCTGTTCTTCTGCCTCAGTTATTCTGCTATTGATTCCTTCTAGTGTATTTTTCATTTCAGTTATTATATTGTTCATCTCTGTTTGTTTGTTCTTAAATTCTTCTAGGTCTTTGTTAAACGTTTCTTGCATCTTCTCAATCTTTGCCTCCATTCTTTCTCTGAGGTCCTGGATCATCTTCAGTATCATTATTCTGAATTCTTTTTCTGGAAGGCTGCCTATCTCCACTTCATTTAGTTGTTTTTCTGGGGTTTTATCTTGTTCCTTCATCTGGTACAAAGTCCTCTGCCTTTTCATTTTGCCTATCTTTCTGTGAATGTGGTTTCTTTCCACAGGCTGCAGAATTGTATGGCAATTCCCTACTCTTATGCAAATATTTTTATTAAATTTTCAATATTTGAAGTATATAGCCCCTTTATTGTGTAGTGATTTGTGCTTTTTTTTTAATTTCTGAAAGTCTCACTGATCACCAGATCCTATTTCCAACTGAACTGAATACTAGTGAGAAAGTACCTGCGTTTTATTGTCAGTATTGATAATAGAGAGGTGTAGCTAATGTAGAAGAAAGTTGAAGTCAACATCAAACAAAGCTATTCTCAAACACAAGCATGAATAGAGAGGTAAGAAAAATAAGTTAATGGAACATATAGAGGTATTTTGACTTTTCAAATTGGATTATATCAATTATTTAAATTATCCTAGTTTCATTTGTTTTAAACTTCTATGAATAAGTTCTACATAGCTCATATTTAAACATTAATTTTCTTTCTAATTTGTAGCAGAAGCTCAATGCTGGCCACTTGGTTATGAGAATAAACCCTGGGCTGGTTCAGTAATTGTGAACTTGCTTACAATGTTACCTAATCTGTATTATCATCCTCTGTGCATTTTGAAAATTAATCACTCTCCTGAGGTAAATTATATGAAATTCTTGCTATTATATTCCAGTATGTTTTCTTCATGTCAAATATTCATCCATCATGTGAATTCTTAAATGTTATCCCTCTCGTTTTATTCTGGAGGATATAAATAATGTCATTCATTTAACATTGTTTGGATTGTGTTCTCATTTAAAAACTCTTCAGTAACATGCATCAACCTGGTATTCTAGACAAACGAATTCAGGAATCTGTATCATTACCATTAAGATAAATGCTAATCAGTGGTATCTTTTATTAAGTAAGGCCCATATGTCTGCTTGTAGAATATTATTGTCAGGATGTGCCATGTGCATTTATCAGTTGAAAACTAAACAGATTGATACATGTGTACTCTTAACAGAGGGAGATATCTCAGTTGGCATTTATTCCAGGACTCTGATACATTTCCATTTCTTCCTTCGGTCTCCTGCATTTTGCCTCCTCACTCACTAGTGTAAACTTATGGTGACAAAACTCCTTCCCTCATAGTTTATGGTGTTCCTACCAGTGTCATGGAGAGAAAGTAATGAAAAATCCTCTCTTCTCCTGAATGCAAAATGGAAAGGGTAAAGTCATCATTCTATTTTTGTGTATTTTCAAGTGCATAATTTTCTAACCAATCCATCATATAATATATAATACTCCCCCATAAATGAGAACAATACATTCTGACTCATAAGTAAGGCTCAGTCTAATGTTTCTTTTAGCAGAAAAGCAAATGTGAGGGGAAAAGCTATTGCTTTTTATTTAGGAAAAGGAAGCATTGTGAATAGAATAATACCTTCTGGCCACTCTAAGAATAAACCATAGAATTGAAAATGCCCTGTAGAGACTGTGCTAACTGAATTATTCGAATACATCTTTCAAAGAGCAGATCTAAAATGCTGGCATGCATCATAAAGGTTGGAGCATTTAATCCACTCACATTTAAGGTAGGTTGAGTGATATGTAATCCATTTTTCATTACACAATTACTCCTTGCATTTCTGCTCAAGTGGTGGCCTTATTTAAGCTCCTTGATCTCCCATGTCCAGCCCCACCCATTCTACATTACTGATGTCAGAATATTTCGGTTCATTTAACACTTACCTTTAAGTCTCTGTTGGTTGGTTCTCCATCACCTTTGGAATAAAATATTAATCCTGACCATTACATTCAGGGCCCAACACAATCCAACTCTGATGTCACCTTCAACCCCTCCTTCCACCTCTTCTACCATCTAGCAACTCAGGACAACATGAAATTCTCTGAACATATGCATGACTGTACATTGGTGTCTTTTCAACCTATATCCTTTGCTGTGATTGCCTTTCTTCTACTCTTGTCTTGTTGACGAACTCCTATAAATCACAGCACTAATATCCCCACTCACTGAGTGCATTTCTGATTCTCATTAGTAGAATTAACTCATGGCATTTCCCCATGTTTCCTACATCTATTTTTGTAGTAACTTTCATATGAAATTATTTGATAACATTTGTTTTTTATCTGTGAAGTGACTATATTTGGATAATCATTAAAGGGACTATGCTCCCTGATCACAAGTTCAGTTTTATCTTGTAAGTTTAACAAGATTAAATTAATTTGCCCATTGCCTTATAACAAACTGAGGATCATAGCATAGTACTTGGCTGTTTACAGGTTTAGTTTATTTTATAATTTGAATTTAGTTGACTGCTAAAGAGGACAGTATGCCAACAATAGCTTTCACTTTATTTATACATTTTGATAAAATAATACATAATTATTTAAAAGAAGTAGCATAAACAAATTCCTTCATACAATTCCAATTTAAGATTGTGTACTATGATTAAAACACCCATTTTTTAATGTGGAAAGGTCCCCCCCGCAGTTTTATTGAGATATAATTGACATACAGCACTGTTTAAGTTTAAGGTGTACAGCATAATGATGACTTACATACATCATGAAATCATTATCACAATAATTTTAGTGAACATCCATCATCTCATATAGATATAAAACTGAAGAAATAGAAAAAAAGTATTTTTCCTTATGATGAAAACTCTTAGGATTTACTCTATTAACAACTTTCATCAATAACATATAGCAGTGTTAATTATGTTTATTATGTGCTACATTACATCCTCAGTACTTATTCACCTTATTTATCTTATACCTAGTTTGCACCTTTTGACTGCTTTCATCCAATTCTCCCTCCACCTCGCTCCCCACTCCTGATAACCAGAAATTTGCTCTCTTTTTCTATGAGTTTGTTTGTTTTGAAGTATAATTGACCTATAATGTGTGTTAGTTGCTGTTATACAACATAGTGATTCGATATTTCTATACATTTCAAAATGGTCACCGTGATAAGTCTGGTTATGTCACCATACAAAGATATTACAAAGTTATTGACTATATTTCTCATACTGTACATTTCATTCCCATGACTCATTTTGCAGGTGGAAAGTTTGTACCTTTTAATGTTCCTCACTTATTTCTTTTCTCCCCCCATGTCTCTCCCCTCTGACAACCACCTATTTGTTCTCTGTATCTATAACTCTTTCTGTTTTGTTATGTTTGTTTGTTTGTTTTGTCATTCAGAATCCACATATAAATGAAATCATATAGTATTTGTCTTTCTCTGTCTGACTTATTTCACTTAGCATAATACCTTCTAGGTCCATCCATGTTGTCCCCAATGGCAAGATTTTATCCTTTTTTATGATTTATCACTCAGTAATATTCTATTGTGTGTGTGTGTGTGTGTGTGTGTGTGTGTATGTGTATATATCTTCTTAATCCATTTGTTTATTGATGGGCATGTAGCTTGCTTCCATGTCTTGGCTATTGTAAATAGTGCTGCAGTGAACGTAGGAGTGTATATATCTTTTCTAATTATTATTTTCATGTCTTTGGATAAATACCCAGGAGTGGAATTGCTGGATCATATGGTCATTCTGTTTTTATTTTTTTGAGGAATCTCCATACTGTTTTCCATAGCAGCTGTACCAATTTACATTCCATCTAACAGTGCAGGAAGGTTCCCTTTTTTCCACATCTTAGCCAACACTTATTATCTGTTGTCTTTTTTGATAATAGTCATTCTGACACGTGTGAGGTGGTATCTCAGTGTGGTTTTGATTTGCATGTCCCTGATGATTAGTGATGTTGAGCATCTTTTCATGTGCCTGTTGGCCATCTGTATGTCTTGTTTGGAAAAATGCCTATTCAAATCCTTTGCCCAGTTTTTAATTCAGTTGTTTTTTGATGTTAAGTTCTATGAGTTCTTTGTATATTTTGGAGATTAACCCTTTATTGGATATAGTATTTGCAGATATTTTCTCCCATTCAGTAGGTGGCCTTTTTGTTTTGTTGGTGGTTTCTTTCACTGTGCTAAAACTTTTTAATTTGATGTAGTCCCATGTGTTTCTTTTTGTTTTTGTTTCCCTTGCCTGAGGAGACAAATCCAAAAAACTATTACTAAGACTGATGTCAAAGAGCTTACTGCCTATGTTTTCTTCTAGAAGTTTTATGGTTTCAGGTCTTACAGTTAAGTCTTTAATCCAGTTTAAATTTATTTTTGTGCATGATGTGAGAGAGTAGTCCAGTTTGGACAGCTACATGCAAAAGATCAAAACAACCATTTAAAAATGCTCTTAACTAAAGGTATTATCCTGATTCTATAATTATAATTCTGACATTTAGTTGGTAGCAATTGGACAGAGACTCAGATCTGTGTATTTCAAAGTTGTTGTATATTTTTACTAAATAATAAATATAGCTTTACTGTTCTTGACTGTCTTTTCCCCACTTGCCACTTGGTAAGAGCATATTTATAGAAAACAAAAAGGATAAGCTTCACACTATATCATGGTTGAAAACTTTTTATATCCCCTAAGAACTTTTGTTTGCCATTTAAGTGTTCATTTGTGATTCTTTGACAATAATCATTCTTTGAGTTAAAGTCATGCCTTACGCAGACAATACAAATTGTTTTGCAATAAATTGTCTGATAAGTAACTATGGTTAGAATCGGTTCCACTGGTTTCAGAAGTAGAACATTGACGTTACATTGTCATTCTATGAAAACCTTACTTTAGTGCATTGCTCATAGCGCGCACCAAACTCCTTCCTATAGTGAGAGTAGGAAGAGAAAAATGGTATCAAGGAGATAAGAGAGTGAGAAAAATTAGAAACAGTGGTAAGAAGTATTTTGAAAGAAGTTCCACAATAGTTTTTAAAGTTGGCCAGGAGTAGAGTGAAAAGAAATACTTTACAAAGAAGGGATGCCATTCTACCACTTTTAGATCAGTTTTCAAATCTTATACAATTAAAAGTTAACCTTGTGCCACAACAATAAGTTGGAGAAGACAGAATGAGAAGAGTCTTTTTCAATTAATGTAATGTGATACATATTCAAGCTTGCTGCTGTTCTTATTTCTGAATTGTTTGTGCAGAAACATAGGTGTTTAGTGGTGTGGACACAATCATAGGTGTTTAGTGCTGTGGATACCATTTTTGTTGCTGATCTAGTGTTGGTTGGTTTTGTGGATATAAATGCAAAAATAAATCTGTCATTTCTTCTACCTGATGGCAAGAAATGACTTTCTTAGAATACAAATTGATCTTTATATTATTATGTAAGAATAATGTAAAGATAGAAAAGAAACTGTGGAAATAAAAACAGAATAAGGGAAGAAATACTCTGAGGATATGAGGTACATAAAAGCAAAATTAACACTTTTAATTTAAAAAGTGATCTGTTGTATTCCTTGTGTCAACATGCCCTCATCTTTGGGAATTCTAACTGCCCCTGGCTACGAACGCTTCAAGAACAGACTACATGTGATCTAGTATTTTATTTTACTTTCAATGTTTCGGTATTACTCTTAAGACTACATGATATACATATGGATGAGAGCTTATATAGCAGTGATTCTTATTCACTTGTTTTTCTCATTTGAGGGAAGAAGCATGTCTGGTACTATGTAAGTAATGGAAACATATGTATATGATATAGATATATTTTTGTATTAATAGTAATGCTTTTACTTTTAAATTTAATCTTTATAGTGTCTTCATAGTTTATATACATCTTGCCATCTGATATGTTGAAGCTGAAAGTATTTTCAATGAGTTCAATGCATGCTGGCATAAATTATTAGGCAGGCATGCACACACACATACACAAACGCATAATACTGTAAATGAGAAACAACAAACTGAGATATGTAAGGTGACAACATACTACCTAGAGGTAGGTTAACATAGTGCTGGTCTAGGGGCTCTAGGTTCATATATCACTTAGTAGTGTGTGACGTTAGGCATATTATTTAATCTCACTGCTGTTTAGTTTTCTCGTCAGTCAAATAAGGCTAATTACCTCAAGAGTGATTTTGATGTTTAAATGAGTTGATTCATATGAATATGTTTTGAAAAGTACCTGGCTCAGAGTTAAATGCTCAATAAATGATAGGTTTTGTTCCCAGTTAACAATTGAGACTTAACGAACTTCCCCAACACATTTGGTGGCTTAAAACCATAATTTGTTATTTTTCTTTGTTGTTCTCTTGGCTCAACTGAGTGGTTCTCACTTGGAGTCTCTCATGGAGTTGCAGTCAAATGGCAGGTGAGGATGGAGTCATAGGAACTTTTTTTTACTCACAGGCCTGATGCATGGACTGAGAGGCCTACAGTCGTGGCTATTTGAGGATTTCTCTCTGTATGTGGCTACCTTGTGCCTTCCCATGGCATGGCAGTCTCATAAGTCACATTTCATTACAGGGCAGCTAGCTTTCCCCAAAGCAAGCATTCAGTGATAGGAAGTGGAAGCAGCAAGTCTATTAATGTCCATCTTACAAACTGGCACAAATATGGCACTTGTGCGATACTCTATAGGTCAAAAGAGAGTCCTCTCAGATTCAACAAGAGGGGACTCAGACCTTACCTCTCAATGGGAGGAGTGTCAAACAATTGCAGGCAACTTTAGTCTGTCATGCATATTAACATTATTCAGTGGCCTATTTAATGAACACCAATGTTTCATTACTTCTTGGCAGTCGATAACCTCTGTGGAATTTAGATACATTTGCCCTAGATTCACCACACTGAGATATTTTAAAAAACACAGTATTTGGATAATTATATTTATAATCAGTACAGAATTTCGGCCTATGAAAAAATAACCCCAGCCTCATTCCCCTTTGACCTGTGTTATTTGGTGTGCTGGTGTGTGCACTGCCATTACCTAATAGCCAAAAATCAGTCCAGAGGACAGGACATAGAGGAAGAAACATTTGTCCTTCAATAAAATCCATAGAGGATACATGTCTCTACACTTATAGCACATGGAACAAGTTTGTGAAGAGAATCATACATGTTTCTCTCAGCAGGGTGTAAAAATTAGAGGTCATTCAGGTTCCAGGGAAAAGAATTACCAGGGCAGAGTGGCTTCTTCCTAAACCTTAGCTAAAAATGGCAGTACAATTAAGGAAAGGGACTCCAAGCTTTGGGACTGTGATGTGGAGATATAGCCTTCTACTGCTATTAAACCATTCCCCTTAACCATCCCTTTATTTAGCTAATTGACTCCAGACCTTAGTGAGCAGGCAGTTGAGCCAGTTAAGTGGCAATTTGAAACAAGGAAATTTTTAAATTAGTTTTTGAAGTGCAGTATCACAAATTTAGACAAGCATTTCATATGATCTAGATAAATGGAGATGTCAGTTCTGTCAGATAACCTGCAAAGTATTAGTTATAAAGAAAATAAAAACAAAAACTTGCCAGGAAGCATAGAGTGTCTCAAAAAATTGTGTGTGGATGGTCAAGCTGTAAGGCTGTGTAACTTGGTATCATAGACTAAATACATCTTACAAGTGCTAATATAGTTAGATAATTATTCTAAACTTGAATCATTTCTTGACCAAGACATTATTTTATGACATTTTCTCCTGAATTCCATTGTTTGTTTCCTTTTTTATCCTATTGAAATCATACAATTGCAGTATGATGGTTGTAGAATCACAGCACAGCAATTAAAAATCAATTTCCAAGTAAATTAATTTATTCACTTGGATTTCTTAAACACCTTGAAGTGTATGCATATATAGAAATGAACACTTCTTAAAATTCCCTTTTATGTCCCATCCATTTCCCCATATTCCACAGTTATTCCCTTATCCCTGCCTCCAAAACTCTCCATAAATGCCTCCCTAAGACCTATATCATGCACTTCTCATCTGTTTTACCCTTACTGTTTTTCATCTAGCTCTCTAGTTGAATTCTTCCTCATATTCCATTATGAAGAAAAGAACCAATCTGGCAATTGACAAGATTTTCCTTAGAGATTTCCAATCACTCCTTCTCCCCAACATGGATTTCTGAGTGGGATCTAAACTGAGAAGTGGGGAGGGGCGGTTGGTATTCAGAGATAGAGGAGAGAGAGTTATGGGAAAAGAAGAGAGGCAAGCATAGTGTGCCACTTCTCACTTCTGAGATTCAGCTCTATGACTGAACAAAACAAAATCTGTGTAGTTAGAAATAACTATCAAGGGAGGGAAGTAAACAAAATATATGTAGTTTGTTTAGAGAAGATCTTCTCAAATGGGACTCACTTCCACTCCTTATCTGGAGAGTTCTGAAGGTGTCAGGCTCACAGAAGCATGCCACACCAAAGAAGGTATATCCTATTTCTTGGCATCTTGTCAAATATAGTATTTATCCCAGATTTTTAATTTTTGATGAAAAATAGTATTTACATTTGCATTAAAATAAGTCAGGGTGGATTTGTTAGCTCTTGACCTTATTCTTTTGGCCTCTGCCATGATCTCATTTAGAAATGTATGAAACATGTATAATAAACAAAATTCTGATGTTAACACATGGTCAAACCTCAAAGACAACCCAACAGCAGATTGGCTCTGGTTCTGATCTTTCCAGACCCAACATAACCAGGATCTTTATCTTAAGAACATTATGGAAGACATTCACTAATAAAGCAATCTGGTCTGGGACACTAGCAGCTCAGGACAGCTAGGAAAGCTTGGTCGTGGTGAGCAAACTATCTGATGCTGATGGGGTACCATCCAGCTGTGGCCTGGTTCATGCACAGGCCTTTGAGAGGCAGGGGGCATCCCTAAGATACCAAAAGGTGGGCTTAGTGAAACTAGTACTACAGATAAGGGTACCCAAAACATGCCTGCACAGCTGAGGCTAACTTATACTACTCTTGAGCTCAGACATAGTAGGCTGAATTTTCTTATAGTTGTTCTGTCATTTACTATATACTATAAATACATAAGTATTTTATTGTTCAGTAAAACTTAAATTTGGCAATAAGCCTTTTCATGAGCAATGAGATTGAAAAAAAGGAAAGTTCATGTTTAATGAGATTTTAGTTACTAAATTTCTGTTTTTAAGTGAGTTGATAAATAATAAGTACACAAAATATGTGCCTCTTTATCATCCACCATGAGAACATTAGTGATATCACTATGAAAACCGGAAGACACAGACTTGCAGAAGAATCATCAGCATCTACTTCAAAGGTTAGTGGTTATTTTAAGAAGAGTGTATTGGAAGATAAGAAATTAACACACACATGGTTGCAGAGGGTACATCTACATATAACATTGTGAAATAGACATTTTCCTTTAGAGTAAATGACTATTCATCTAGTTAGTTTTTCTTATTTTTAATCCCCAATTTTCTAGTGCATGTAGTTTGAGACATTGGCTGTTAAATAAGGCCAGTTTTATATTGTTGCTGTCAGATGCTTCAAGAAGAAAATAAGTTAAATAACTTCCCATGCTTTTTTTTTTCCCCTTTCAGCTCATGGAATCAATCACATTACAACTTGAAAATTCATTCCTCAAAAGTAAAATGTCTGCTATTTTTGTGAATGTTATTTTGTATTAAGTTAAAAGGATTATATTTAAAATAAAGTTACTTGCAGTAATATGAATTTAAATTTGTCAGGGCATAAGGTCATAGTAAAAAATAAAAATTCTTGTTGAGAAATGTATGCAATGACTACATTTGCAAAATCGCCTGTGGTGTGTACATAATTCATAAATGCATCCAAACTGCAATTGACTTATAAACTGTAATTGTCAAATTTCACAAATATTGTTATAATGCATACGGACATACCTCGTTTTATTGTGTTTCACGCCATTGCGTTTTGTAGAGGTTTGTGGCAAATTGAAGGTTTGTGGCAACTCTCTTTGGGGCAAGTCTAGTGGAGCCATTTTTCCAAGAGCATCTGATCACTTCATGTCTCTGTGTCACATTTTGGTAATTCTTGGAATATTTCAAAGTTTTCATTTTATTTTATTTGTTATGGTGATCTGGGATTAGTGATCTTTGATGTTACTTCTATGACTTGCTGAAGGCTCAGGTGATGGTTAGCATTTTTTAGCAATAAAATATTTTAAAATTAAGGTATATACATTGTTTTTTAAAAATATAATGCTATCATATTTTAACAGACTACAGTATAGTGTAAACATAACTTTTATATGCACTGGGAAACCAAAAATTTTGTGCAACTTGATTTATTTCGATATTTGCTTTACCACGGTGGTCTGGAACTGAACCTCCAATATCGCCTGTATATAGTTGGCCGTCAGTATCTGCGGGTTCCACATCCACAGATTCAACTAAACACAGACTGAAAATATTTGAAAAAAAATTCTAGAAAGTTCCAAAAAGCAAAACTTAAATTTGCAGTGCACGGGCAACTATTTAAATAGCATTTACACTGTTTTAGATATCATAAGTAATCTAGAGATGATTTAAAGTATATGGGAGAATGTGCATAGGTTAGGCTATATGCATATACGGTGGCATTTTATATAAGGAACTAGAGCATCCATGAATTTTGGTATTCTTTGGGGGTGGAGGGGTCCTTGGAACCAATTCCCCGTTGATACCAAGGTACTACTGTATATAACAATTTGATGAACCAAACTACAAAACTCTTTGTGATAAAACCAGAATTGAGTACAAAAAAAAAGAAAAAAAAAAAGACTCAAACATAACAGCATATGTTTTTTCTCTTTGGTTGCTTCTAAATAGGATTTTATGAATATTTAATTCTTTACAAATACATTTTGTAAATAGATTTCAGTGGTCTACAGAGCTACTCAATTTTTATAAACAAAATTTTGTTGCATTGTTTTAAAATCATTTAGAAATTTTAATTAAACAATTAAAAATTGTGCTAATAAAATTCAGGTTTTGAAGATTTGTAGACTGCAGTTATTGAAAAAAATAACTTCCTTGTGACACAAGAAAGACATTTAAATTTACCTCTACAAAATCAAGGAATAACCTAAACAAGTTCAAGTGGATTTTAAATTTTGTATAATATTGTTGCAGGAAGGGGAACCCCTTCCAGGGCCTGAGAGTGGGCTCTTGTCTAACACTCAGAAATGAGTTGTTCGAGGAGACACACATGCTGACAAAGCAAGAGACTTTATTGGGAAGGGTCACCCGGTCGGAGAGCAGGACGGTAAGAGAACCGTCGGCTTCTCTTACCGTAAGGAGGAGGAGGACGACGGCTCTGTCACATGGCTTGCAGTCCCAGGTTATATGGTGATGGTATTAGTTTCCGGTTATCTCTGACTTTCAATCTTTCTGACTCAGGGTACTTCCTGGTGGCACGCGCATCGCTCCGTCAAGATAGATTCCAGCGAGGATTCTGGGAGGTTGGTAGGACATATGGACTGGCATCTCCTCTCTCCTTTTGACCTTTCCCGAATTCTTCTGGTTGGTGATAGCTTGTTAGTTCTGCATTCCTTACCGGGACCTCATGCCGTGATTACTGTGGTGCCTGGCCAGGGCTTGGCGGTTTCAGTCAGTGGTTCCCCTAACAATATAAAATTTAATTTTGAAATTCTCTAATTGTTCCTTGGAATATTTTAACCCATGTGAAGAATCTTTTGATGGAGCTCCTATTATAACAGGATAAATTCACGTTCTTAGAGAAATAAAATGAACTTTAAAAGGCTTTCCAGGGGCTTCGCTGGTGGCGCAGTGCTTGGGAGTCCGCCTGCTGATGCGGGGGTCACGGGTTTGTGCCCCGGTCTGGGGGGATCCCACATGCCGTGGAGCGGCTAGGCCCGTGGGCCATGGCTGCTGGGCCTGCGCGTCCGGAGCCTGCGCGTCCGGAGCCTGTGCTCCGCGACGGGAGAGGCTGCAGCGGTGAGGGGCCCGCGTACCGCAAAAAAAAAAAAAAAAAAAAAGTCTTTCCAATTTGCAGCATCTAAATTTGGCAAAACCTTCAAAAGTATCATAAATAATGGAAAACTTATTTTATGAAGCTTGTGTCCTACGAATGTTTGCTGAAGATTGTTACTTTGAGTAGAGGCAGAAAGACAGCACTTGGGAAAATATTTGGACTGAAAAATTTACATATTTTAAGAAAAAATAGGAATGAGATTTTGTTTAGCATAATTTTTGAGTTTTTCTTAATTTAAAGTATTATCATCCACAGTGAAGGGGAAAGATGTCAAAATTTCCTATATATCAACCATAAAATACATATTTGAGAAGACTGTAGGCAGTTTAAAAAATTTAAGAACAATAACACCGTATTAAAAATGTATTCTTCAGAAAAATATTAGTGACTATTACAGGCGATAAAGGCTGAAACACTAAAATACATTAATATGTGCGAATAATTATAATTGTTATTTTTAATGTTCATATTATAATGAAGACATTTTAAAGTTTTGCTTAAGGGCTTCCCTGGTGGCGCAGTGGTTGAGAGTCCGCCTGCTGATGCAAGGGACAGAGGTTCGTGCCCCGGTCCGGGAGGATCCCACATGCCGCGGGGCGGCTGGGCCCGTGAGCCATGGCCGCTGAGCCTGCGCGTCCGGAGCCTGTGCTCTGCAACGGGAGAGGCCACAGCAGTGAGAGCCTCGCGTACCGGAAAAAAAAAAAAAAAAAAGTTTTGCTTAAATAGCTGCTTTAATTTTTAGAAATAATTTTATTTTACAAAATTAATTTTGAATTGCCCTCTGTATAAATCCATCAGTATAAAATCTCCAAAATTTATAATTTTAATTTTATTGCCCCCTTTCACTTTCAAGGGGCATCGGTTGGAAAACATTATATGGTTACCATAATTAACAACCTGGCATGTTTAGGAGAGGTCAGATACACTACAAGACTTGTAGCTCACTCTCTGGTTACAGGAAAAGTTCCCTTGCGGCCCAGAGGGATTAAGATGTAACAGAAAGAAAGAAATAGTGAGTTTGCCAAAAGATTGCTGTGATATGGAGGGAAAAGATTCCCTCCATATCACATATAGCGAGACTATACATTATGTAGAGGAACGGGAACACCTCTGCCAATGCTGTTTCCTTCACTATGGAGGGACATATATGAGAACAACACGCCTAAAGCTTCTCCGTCTTTTTACTTCTTCCCGTGGAGCCGGCAGTCAGCTATTTGATTGGTCAGTTTTGAAAGAAAGTCTGCGTGTATGACCCGCCCCTTCCTTTCGTCTTAGGGAGGAGAGGTCTCTAGAAAGTGCCCACTTTACTCCGCCCCCCGGCCGGCAGTGAAGTTGACAAGTGCGGAATTTGCCTGTGCGCCATCTTGCCGTTGGCTGCTGTCTGTGCCGTAGTTGGTAAGTCTGTCTAATTCTGGAGTTTAGTATGAGCAAACCTGCCGTTATGAGCCAGAGTCTTAAACATCTTCGCTAGCATTTATAAGGAAATAGTTTGCTTTTCCTGCTACGTTATTTCTTTTCTTTTGTTTTTCATTTCTCCCTGGGTAAAAGAGAGACGTTACTCGCACGACCCTCCTCACACCGCAACATCTAGAATGTAAAGTGGGCATAGAGAGAAAACAAAAAAAGAGGAATTCTGTGCTGTAGAGTGCTTATGGAGTAAAACTTTGGGCATGCTTATGGCATGGCTGGAGTGGGAGGTGTTAAACTTGGATAGTTTTGGACTAGGCGCTGACCACATATTTTCAGCTGTAGTGGGTTGTTGAAGTTTGTGACGATTTTGTTTACAAGAGAGTGACGGGTTTTATATAAGAAAACACTGATTTCTGTAGAGGCAAGTCTGCAGGCTCTGGGCTGTAAGCAAAGGCAGGAAAACTTTGATAGGCTCAGCAAGCAAAATCTGACCAGTACCGCTGAGATATCCTTATTAAATGCAGCCTAGCCAAATAGTTGCTGCTGCTTGACCATACATTCTGCATACCTGATTTTTTCTAAGAAGCCTTCTCTGAGACAAGGGTTTAATTATAGAGAGTCTTTTCATGTAGTGGCCGTTTTTAGGTCTCAAAGTGTTTCTGCTATATCCAGCGGTATCTGCAGGACGTGGTTAGTGCCAGGCTTAGGTTGGTGACAGAGAAAGTCTGCTGAAATTCTGATTATCTTTATATATATATATATATATATATTTAAAGATTTATTAATTATTTATTTATTTAGGCTTCGTCGGGTCTTAGTTGAGGCATGCGGGATCTTTCGCTGTGGTGCGCGGCCTCTTCGTGCATGGGCTTCTCTCTGGTTGTGGAGTGTGGATTTTCTCTTTCTCTAGTCATGGCGTGCTGGCTCCAGGGTGCGTAGACTCTGTAGTTGTGGCTCGGGGGCTTAGCTGCCCTGTGGCACGTGGAATCTTAATTCCCTGACCAGGGATCAAACCCAAGTCCCCTGCATTGGAAGGTGGATTCTTTACCACTGGACCACCAGGGAAGTCCCATATATATATATATTTTAAATAAATTTATTTATTTGTTTTTGGCTGCATTGGGTCTTTGTTGCTGCGTGCGGCTTTCTCTAGTTGCGGTGAGCGGGGGCTACTCTTCATTGCGGTGCACAGACTTCTCATTGCAGTGACTTCTCTTGTTGCAGAGCTTGGGCTGTAGGCGTGCGGGCTTCAGTAGTTGTGGCACGCGGGCTCAGTTGTCGTGGCCCGCAGGCTCTAGAGCGCAGGCTCAGTAGTTGTGGCGCACGGGCTTAGTTGCTCCGTGGCATGTGGGATCTTCCTGGACCAGGGCTCGAACCCATGTCCCCTGCATTGGCAGGTGGATTCTTAACCACTGCGCCACCAGGGAGGCCCCCCGTTTTATATTATTTTGAGTCTCCTTCAGAGTCAAGAGAGGGAACGTTGGAGGAATCCTGTGACTTGCTGGTAAGTTTTAAAGTTGCTCCTACCTCTTGATCACAGGTGGCTCTAAATTTGGTAATTTTATACAATCTGACCATGACTTTTCACTGCTGAGATTCAAACTGTGACTCTACCCACAGGAGGTTGATGGACATCAAAATTTAAAAAAAATGGGGACCCTTACTCTACAGAGCATATAATTTCTTCTTAAATTCAGAATGAGAAACAACTAAATAAAATTATTGCAAAAACAGTGGCTAAGAAAGCAAGTCATAAAGGCTTGCTCTTGGGGTGCTCTAGTTCTAATAATGGATTTTGCTTAGGAGTTTGCAATGTTAGAGTAATTTAAAATTTCTGCTTCAAGTTAATATAGAACAATGGAAGAGTGGAAACAAAAAGGAAAATAGGATGGAGGAAAGTAAAACTTTTTTTAGAAGGAAACCTGAGAAATTAGGGAGTGAATTGACAAAGGTGACATAGGAAATGACACTTTGAAGTTCCAGTAGACATCTATAAGAGAGAAGTGGAGATTCAAGAGGATCTAAATGCTGTACAACAGAGTATTGGAAAAGGGAGAGGTGTTTAGTTGTTACTAGATTGAAATAGGGTCCCCAGGTCCCAAATTAATCAAAAAGAGAAAAGAGGCAAGATCTCAAATGGTATGACTCCTTCAAAGAGAGTCAAGGAACAGGAAACCATTGAGAGGTCACAGATAAGAAATGATGTAAAATGCATTAGAACAGAATCGTAAACAGTGAGAAAACTAGGAGGATATGTAGAATACACCAAGTATGATTATGTGATTTTCAGGTAATACAGTTTTTGTAGGTTTGCAGGGAGGTATAGTTTGTGCCTCAAAGGAACATGCCCAAGAATTAGGACTCAAGACAAGGCTCAGCAAGATAAGGCATACTGAAAGGGGCAAGGCAAAAACATGAGTTAAGGTTAAGCTTGAATGGGTTTGATATCAGTCTGTTGGGAGAAAAGTTTTTTTTGTGGAATTATCCATCTCAGGGAAGTGGAGGAAAAGAGATTTGTTTAAACAGTGGATACTTTCAGTAAACTCAGAATTTAGTGATTTCATCATTGATGGTAGAAATGATTTTGGAATTTAAGAAACAGAGGAAAAAATGAGGAAAAAACTGATGTCTAGAAAAGATAAAAAGGAAGGCAAGTATTCATTTCCAGCGAACAGCAATAATCCTTTATATTTTGGAGAGGAGAACAAATTAATAAGCAGGGTAAGCTTATTAGAAACTCAACTTCCTAAACAGATTAAATGGTTAAAAAATTAACTAAAACTTTATGAAAGGTATAGGAGAAGGAGAGAAGAAAATAAAAACTAGAGGCGTATTTCATTGCTGCAGAAAAATATGTAGCAGAAAAAAATGCTATTCAAGGTCTGAACAATTCAGTGGTGAAAGACACTGCCTACAGGAGCATATGGAAGGGGTATTAGTTCTCCCTGGGCCCGTAGGGTCTCGGCTTCAGAAGCATCAATTGCAGTTTCAGTTCAAGAATCTGTTGAGAGTGATTTTCCAGCCAAAACAAATGGGATAAGAAAGAAGCCATCCCTGAGAGGCAGGTTTCACCAGCTTAGCAATTCTATAACAAGAGGCAGTGGAAAGAGTCACTGTGGTATAGGATTGAAAGTATCTGCTTCCTGGAGATAGTAGGGCTTGTTTAGAATCTCCACTTCCAGCAGTACCAGAGAGCCAGAAACTGGGAGTTAAAGGAGGGAACAGAAATGAAGAGGTTTTTAAAATATGTCGCAGAGGGAAAAATTGTACTTCAAATAAAATCTGGTGATCTTGAGTGCAAATTTTAAAACTTTTCTGGAAGGCAGGAATGTTTCAAATGTCATTCTTTCAGAGAGGCAATGGTATGCTAAGTGCATTTTGCTTCCACTTCTCCGTTTTTGCTCTTACTTCTGTTCTATCCTCTGTAAGTTTTACTTATTTAAACAATTCTATAATACTTAGTAAATGCCCAATACTGTCCTATGTCCTTTGCAAATGTTGACTCATTTATTTTATGTATTTATTTTATGTATTTATTTTATGTATCAATCCTGTGCAGTAAGAATTCCTATAATTCCTATTTTATAGATAGGTTCAAAGAGTTTAATTACTTTGTAAGGGGGACAGACCCAGTCTGTCTGGTTTGAGTCAGACTAGTTAGGTAAACTCTTTAGTAGGTCCTATATTATGTATGTCTCCTGTGTCATTTTTTAAATGCAAATGCATGCAAATATGAATATATATTCTTAATTTTTACTTTTCTCTACAAAGGAAATCAAATTTTATACACTGTTCTGTACCTTGTTTTTTTCTCTTAATTGCGAATTCTGGAAATATTTCCATATCGATATGTACAGAGCTTCTCATTCTTTTTCATTGTATAAAATATTAATATAGCTGTAGTATTAATATTTTGTTATGTGAATGTATCATAGTTTATTTAAATATTCCCCTGTGGATGGACACTTGGGTGATTTCCACTCTTTTACAATTAAAAATAGTAGTGTGGGGCTTCCCTGGTGGCGCAGTGGTTGAGAGTCCGCCTGCCGATGCAGGGGACACGGGTTTGTGCCCCGGTCCGGGAAGATCCCACATGCTGCTGAGCGGCTGGGCCTGTGAGCCATGGCCGCTGAGCCTGCGCGTCCGGAGCCTGTGCTCCGCAGCGGGAGAGGCCACCACAGTGAGAGGCCCACATACCGCAAAAAAAAAAAAAAAAGACAAATGCATATGTAGCATTGTTTATATACTACCAAATTCCATAAGTCTTTTACCATTTTGCATTCTGCTTACAATATGCTTCATCATAGCTCATTAACAGAGTATTATGAAATGTTGAGATTTTTGCCAATCTGATAGGTGAAATGTGTTACTTCAATGTTGTTTTAATTTGTATTTATTATTTAATAATAAGATACGAATGAGTTAAATATCTTTCCATTTGTTTAAGAGTCACTTGAATTTCTTTTTCTGTGAACTGGCTGTCGTTTGCCCTTTTTCTAGGGAACTTTTAGTGTTTTATTTCTGTTTGAAATCTAGCTGTTCTTTTTATATGAGAGAGATGGACCTTTTGCCTCTGATGTGAGTTTCAAATGTTTCTTCCCATGTCAGTCATTTGTCTTTTGACCCTGCTTATTTTTTTAATATAGTAAAATATATCAACATTTTCTTTTATGGGTTTTGAGTCACATTTAGAAATGTATTTCTCCAAGTTTATAAAGGAATTTGTCTGCTTTAGTACTTTTGTGGTTGCATTGTTTTTCCTTTATATATTTAAATCTTTGATTCTTTTTGAGTTTATCAGTGGTCGTGGAATATGATATAGATTCAACTTTATTTTCTTCCAGATGACTATCTTTTGGGCTCTTTAAAATGTGGCTAGTAAAAACCTGTCTTTGATATGATACAATTTATGAATCCCTGAAGGAACTATACCCATTTCAGATACTGGGAATGCCTCTGACTGAGAGGAAGCAGAAAAAGAAATTCATCAGCATGAGTTTTGGACTTTCTCCTAACAGTCTGATTTTAACATTTTCAAGCTGCAGCTCACAAAGGCATGAGAATTTGACCATAGACGTTAATTCCTTTGAACCTTAAAGTTTTTTGTATTTGAACTTTCAAGGTGATCTAATATTTGGACTTTAATTTCTCCTTGGGAATTTAATAATTTAAAGAGGTTACTTTCAAATTTGGGATATGTCTATAATGTCAGAATTTTATTCTTAGAATTTAAGCCATTTGATATAATTGCAGGACCTCTGATAGAAAATTTGGAATAAGAAATAGAATTGGGAATAAATTTTCAGCTCTAGATTTAGAATGACTACAGATTTAATTTAGTTAATGTGGTTTTTTGACCTGTTTTGGAGTATTCTGGGCTCAAAAATCTAAACTGCCAACAGTGGTTCCAGAAGGATACCCAGAATCATAGTTGGGGTGGGTGACTCAGTGATGGGAGCAGGAATGTCTTGATAGGCTGCTGATTCCTTTCTCTCGGGGGAAGCCACTCCCCTAGCTGAGCTGAAGCTTAATGATAAAGCTCAGTGGTTTAAGAGAAGAGAATGCTAGAGAATATTGGTGTATGGGAGGGATTGTAGAATGCTTCCTCCCTACCTCTGATGTTTCCTTAAGGTCCATTGTCATAACATGTCTGGCCTTTCAACCCAACTTCTTCCTAAGTAGTTCAGGGAGTTATTTGATTGTTGAATTGAGAAGAAGAAACTGGGAGCCCCTTTATCTCCGCTTGTTCTTGGGATTGAACTGTCCTCAGGAAGCTGCTCTGCTCTTCCATTTTACAAGGGTGGGTGAAGGACTGTCTCCATATCGTATTACTGAGACTAAAAGGGAAACAGCAAAATTTTGGATTCAGTGCTAGAAAACATGTTAATGGATAAACCGCACTCTCCACCATCTGCTTTAATCAGACACAAAGGTAATATTTGGATCTCCCAATAAGCTAACTAATTTGTATTTCTTAATTCTTCAAAAATTGAGTAGGAGTGCCAATTATTGACCTTCCTCACCTCCAACTCCATCAAGGTGGGAAGCCCATGATAAGGACAATGGAGTGACTGAACTGAAATTTCAGATGCTATATTGTGTCTCATAACTGAGGTGGGAATCAAGTCAGCAAGGACATCACCATTCAGTACACTCAATACATGCTCAGTAGCAATCTATGTTTAATAGCTGTGTGGAGGGAATATATGCAAGTTATATCTCCACAAGATATCTCCAGAAAAATGAGCAAGGATCATATGCATACCACCCTTGATGCCTTAATTCTATATATACCTTTTCTGACACCAAAGTGTGAAATTACAGGAAAGTCTAAATTTAAAAAGTTTTGTGTTAGGCTAAGTTTTTAGAAGCAGAAATAATGAGACATAGAAATAAAGTAAGTTATATGTTATACACCTGAGTGTTTAGAACTGTCAAGACTGTAAAGTCACATCATGTTGAGTTTTGGGTTTTTAATATTCATCTTTATAAATTTTATTCTGAATGAGCCCTTGGGATACTTTGTATCAGTGACAGATTTTTATTAATAATAAAAGCACCATCCCCACCTCTGCCCTTTGCCTTATACTTCTGGTGACACAATGAGAGCCAAGTCAGTTGTTCCACTCAAGTAGCCAAACTGTCTGTAGGCAAAGAACATATTTTTTTCTCCGCTTATTAAGTGGTAAAGAGGTAGCTGTCTTCCGCCCCTCCTGAAAGAGTCTCCTTGGAAACATGATGGGCCTGATTCATAATTATAATACTTTTGTATGTAAATAAAGTCTCCCCAGAAGCCAGAGAGCCTTGTGTGTCTCAGACTGAGAGATGTCTCTAAGTCCTGGGTCTCATTCCTCCTTGAAATGTAAATACCTAGGAATACTCCCCTCAGTGCTTTCACCCAGTACTTAACAGACCTATGCTAGAATGTAACCCTTTGGCTTTGGAGGAGATAAATTTTATTATCCTTCTAGATCAGAGCATTTAATGCCATCATTAGGGAAACAAATGGCTACAGATTTAATCCTATGATGTATGAAAATGTTTCTAGGAGAAATGAAAGAAAGGATTCCCTAACTTTATAATGAATTCATTTTCATGTGGCAGGAGGATTGGACTTTTTATAGGAAATCTTTTATTTCCCACACATCCCTTACATGATTTTTCTGTCATTTCTGCTGGATAAAGATGTTAATACTATACTTGGGACATAGCAAATAATTCACAAATGATAGCTATTATAATAATTATTATGCTTATTATTTTAAGATCTCAAAAATGCCTATATCCATGTTGCACAAAGAATCATTAAAATTTAAATTACTTTTTTTGAATTTTATTTTATTTTTTTATACAGCAGGTTCTTATTAGTTATCCATTTTATACATATTAGTATATATATGTCAATCCCAATCTCCCAGTTCATCACACCACCACCAACAACCTCCCCGCCGCTTTCCCCCCTTGGTGTCCATACATTTCTTCTCTACACCTGTGTCTCAATTTCTGCCCTGCAAACCGGTTCATCTGTACCATTTTTCTAGGTTCCACATATATGCGTTAATATAGGATATTTGTTTTTTTCTTTCTGACTTTCTTCATTCTATATGACAGTCTCTAGATTCATCCATGTCTCTACAAATGACCCAGTTTTGTTCCTTTTTATAGCTGAGGAATATTCCATTGTGTATATGTACCACATCTTCCTTATCCATTCGTCTGTGGATGGGCATTTAGGTTGCTTCCATGACCTGGCTATTGTAAACAGTGCTGCAGTGAACATTGGGGTGCATATGTCTTTTTGAATTATAATTTTCTCTGGGTATATGCCCAGTAGTGTGATTGCTGGGTCATATGGTAATTCTATTTTTAGTTTTTTAAGGAACCTCCATACTGTTCTCCATAGTAGATACAGTGCAAGAGGGTTCCCTTTTCTCCACACCCTCTCCAGCATTTGTTGTTTATCGATTTTCTGATGATGCCCATTCTAACCAGTGTGAGGTGATAACCTCATTGTAGTTTTGATTTGCATTTCTCTAATAATTAGTGATGTTGAGCAGCTTTTCATGTACTTCTTGGCCATCTCTATGTCTTCTTTGGAGAAATGTCTGTTTAGGTCTTCTGCCCATTTTTGGATTGGGTTATTTTTCTTTTTTAATATTGAGCTGCATGAGCTGTTTATATATTTTGGAGATTAATCCTTTGTCCATTGATACGTTTGCAAATATTTTCTCCCATTGTGAGGGCTGTCTGTTCACCTTGTTTGTAGTTTCCTTTGCTTTGCAAAAGCTTTTAAGTTTCATTAGGTCCCATTTGTTTACTTTTGTTTTTATTTCCATTACTCTAGGAGGTGGATCAAAAAGGATGTTGCTGTGATTTATGTCAAAGAGTATTCCTCCTATATTTTCCTCTAAGAGTTTTATAGAGTCCGGTCTTACATTTAGGTCTCTAATCCATTTTGAGTTTATTTTTGTGTATGGTGTTAGGGAGTGCTCTAATTTCATTCTGTTACATGTAGATGTCCAGATTTCCCAGCACCACTTATTGAAGAGACTGTCTTTTCTCCACTGTATATCCTTGCCTCCTTTGTCATAGACTAGTTGACCCTAGGTGCGTGGGTTTATCTCTGGGCTTTCTATCCTGTTCCATTTATCTATATTTCTGTTTTTGTGCCAGTACCATATTGTCTTGATTACTGTAGCTTTGTAGTATAGTCTGAAGTCGGGGAGTCTGATTCCTCCAGCTCCGTTTTTTTCCCTCAAGACTGCTTTGGCTATTCGGGGTCTTTTGTGTCCGTTTTTTTCCCTCAAGACTGCTTTGGCTATTCGGGGTCTTTTGTGTCTCCATACAAATTTTAAGATTTTTTTGTTCTAGTTCTGTAAAAAATGCCATTGCTAATTTGGTAGAGATTGCATTGAATCTGTAGATTGCTTTGTATAGTATAGTCATTTTCACAATATTGATTCTTCCAATCCCAGAACGTGGTTTATCTCTCCATCTGTTTGTGTCATCTTGATTTCTTTCATCAGTATCTTATAGTTTTCTGCATACAGGTCTTTTGTCTCCCTAGGTTTTTTATTCTTTTTGTTTCATTGGTAAATGGAAGTGTTTCCTTAATTTCTCTTTCAGATTTTTCATCATAGTGTATAGGAATGCAAGAGATTTCTGTGCATTAATTTTGTATCCTGCAACTTTACCAAATTCATTGATTAGCTCTAGTAGCTTTCTTGTGGCATCTTTAGGGTTCTCTATGTATAGTATCATGTCATCTGTAAACAGTGACAGTTTCACTTATTCTTTTCCAATTTGTATTCTTTTTATTTCTTTTTCTTCTCTGTTTGCCATGGCTAGGATTTCCAAAAGTATGTTGAATAATAGTGGTGAGAGTGAACATCCTTGTCTTGTTCCTGATCTTAGAGAAAATGCTTTCAGTTTTTCACCATTGAGAATGATGTTTGCTGTGGGTTTGTCATATATGGCCTTTATTATGTTAAGGTAGATTCCCCCTATGCCCACTTTCTGGAGACTTTTTTATCATAAATGCGTGTTGAATTTTGTCAAAAGCTTTTTCAGCATCTATTGAGATGATCATGTGGTTTTTATTCTTCAATTTGTTAATATGGTGTATCACTTTGATTGATTAGCGTATATTGAAGAAACCTTGCAGCTCTGCGATAAATCCCACTTGATCATAGTATATGATTCTTTTAATGTGTTGTTGCATTCTGTTCGCTAGTAGTTTGTTGAGGATTTTTGCATCTATATTCATCAGTGATATTGGTCTGTAATTTTCTTTTTTTGTAGTATCTTTGTCTGGTTTTGATATCAGTGTAATGGTGGCCTCATAGAATGAAGTTAGGAGTGTTCCTTCCTCGGTAATTTTTTGGAAGAGTTTGAGAAGGATGGGTGTAAGCTCTTCCTAAATGTTTGATAGAATTCACCTGTGAAGCCATCTGGTCCTGGACTTTTGTTAGTTGGAAGATTTTTGATCACAGTTTCAATTTCATTACTTGTGATTGGTCTGTTCATATTTTTTATTTCTTCCTGGTTCAGTCTTGGAAGGTTATACCTCTCTAAGAATTTGTCCATTTCTTCCAGGTTGTCCATTTTATTGGCATAGAGTTGCTTATAGCAGTCTCTTATGATGCGTTGTATTTCTGTGGTGTCCATTGTAATTTCTCCTTTTTCATTTCTAATTTTATTGATTTGAGTCCTCTCCCTCTTTTTCTTGATGAGTCTGGCTAAAGGTTTGTCAATTTTGTTTATCTCCTCAAAGAACCAGTTTTTAGTTTTTTTGATCTTTGCTATTGTTTTCTTTGTTTCTATTTCATTTATTTCTGCTCTGATCTTTATGGTTTCTTTCCTTCTACTAACTTTGGGTTTTGCTTTTTCTTCTTTCTCTAGTTCCTTTAGGTGTAAGGTTAGATTGTTTATTTGAGATTTTTCTTGTTTCTTGAGGTAGGCTTGTATTGCTATAAACTTCTCTCTTAGAACTGCTTTTGCTCCATCCCATAGCTTTTTGATCATGGTGTTTTCATTGTAATTTGTCTCTAGGTATTTTTTGATTTCCTCTTTGATTTCTTCAGTGATCTCTTGGTTATTTAGTAACGTATTGTTTCTCCTCCATGTGTTTGTGTTTTTTATGTTTTTTTCCCTGTAATATATTTCTAATCTTATAGTGTTGTGGTCGGAAAAGATGCTTGATGTGATTTCAGTTTTCTCAAATTTACTGAGGCTTGATTTCTGACCCAAGATGTGATCTATCCTGGAGAATGTTCTGTGCCCACTCCAGAAGAAATTTTAATCTGCTTTTTTTGGATGGAATGTCCTATAAATATCAATTAAATCTACCTGGTCTACTGTATCATTTAAAGCTTGTGTTTCCATATTAATTTTCAGTTTGGATGATCTTTTCATTGGTGTAAGTGAGGTGGTGAAGTCCCCCACTATTACTGTGTTACTGTCAATTTCCTCTTTTTTTTTTTTTTTGTGGTACGCGGGCCTCTCACTGCTGTGGCCTCTCCCGTTTCAGAGCACAGGCTCTGGATGCGCAGGCTCAGAGGCCATGGCTCATGGGCCCAGCCACCCTGCAGCATGCGGGATCCTCCCGGACCGGGGCACGAACCCGTGTCCCCCACATCGGCAGGTGGACTCCCAACCACTGCACCACCAGGGAAGCCCTCAGTTTCCTCTTTTATAGCTGTTAGCAGTTGCCTTATGTATTGTGGTGCTCCTATGTTGGGTGCATATATATTTATAATTGTTATATCTTCTTCTTGGATTGATCCCTTGATCACTGTGTAGTGTCCTTCCTTGTCTCTTGTAACATTATTTTAAAGTTTATTTTATCTGATATGAGTATTGCTGCTCCAGCTTTCTTTTGATTTCCATTTGCATGGAATATCTTTTTCCATCCCCTCACTTTCAGTCTGAATGTGTCCCTAGGTCTGAAGTTGATCTCTTGTAGATAGCATATATATGTGTCTTGTTTTTGTATCCATTCAGCAAGCCTGTGTCTTTTGGTTGGAGCATTTAATCCATTCACGTGTAAGGTAATTATCAATATGTATGTTCCTATTATGATTTTCTTAATTGTTTTGGGTTTGTTTTTGTACGTCCTTTTCTTCTCTGTGTTTCCCACTTAGAGAAGTTCCTTTAGCATTTGTTGTAGAGTTGGTTTGGTGGTGCTGAATTCTCTTAGCTTTTGCTTGTCTGTAAACCTTTTCATTTCTCCATGGAATCTGAATGAGATCCTTGCCGGGTAGAGTAATCTTGGTTGTAGGTTCTTCCCTTTCATCACTTTAAGTATGTCATGCCACTCCCTTGTGGCTTGCAGAGTTTCTGCTGAGAAATCACCTGTTAACCTTATGGGTGTTCCTTTGTATGTTGTTTTTCCCTTGCTGCTTTCAATAATTTTTCTTTGTCTTTAATTTTTGTCAATTTGATTACTGTGTGTCTCGGCGTGTCTTCTCCTTGGGTTTATCCTGTGTGGGACTCTCTTGCTTCCTGGACTTGGGTGGCTATTTTCTTTCCCATGTTCGGGAAGTTTTCAACTATAATCTCTTCAAATATTTTCTCTGGTCCTTTCTCTCTCTCTTCTCCTTCTGGGACCCCTATAATGTGAATGTTGGTGTGTTTAATGTTGTCCCAGAGGTCTCTTAGGCTGTCTTCATTTTTTTTCATTCTTTTGTTTATTCTGTACTTCAGCAGTGAATTCCACCATTCTGTCTTCCAGGTCACTTATCCGTTCTTCTGCCTCAGTTATTCTGCTATTGATTCCTTGTAGTGTATTTTTTTTTTTTTTTTTTTTTTTTTTGCGGTACGCGGGCCTCTCACTGTTGCGGCCTCTCCCGTTGTGGAGCACAGGCTCCGGATGCGCAGGCTCAGCACCCATGGCTCATGGGTCCGGCCACTCCGCGGCATGTGGGATCTTCCCGGACCGACGCATGAACCCGTGTCCCCTGCATTGGCAGGCGGACTCTCAACCACTGCGCCACCAGGGAAGCCCCCTTGTAGTGTATTTTTCAATTCAGCTACTGTATTGTTCATCTCTTTGTTCTTTAATTCTTCTAGGTGTTTGTTAAACATTTCTTGCATCTTCTCTATCTTTGCCTCCATTCTTTTTCTGAGGTCCTGGATTATCTTCACTCTCATTATTCTGAATTCTTTCTCGGGAAGGTCGCCTGTCTCCACTTCATTTAGTTTTTTTCCTGGGGTTTTATCTTGTTCCTTCATCTGGTACATAGCCCTCTGCCTTTTCATCTTGTCTGTCTTTCTGTGAATGTGGTTTTCGCTCCACAGGCTGCAGGATTGTAGTTCTTCTTGCTTCTGCTGTCTGCCCTCTGGTGGATGAGGCTCTCTAAGAGGCTTGTGCAAGTTTCCTGATCGTAAATTACTTTTAAGTTCATTTATTTCACTTTTAAAATGAATTTGTGGTTGAAATTTAGGTGGGATGTCTGTCTTGAGTGTTGAAATTTTCAGAGAGGTATCTACGTTTTTCTCATGGAAGACCACTGTTTGGTTCACAACTACTTTTTCTCCCTCCTTGGTGAAAGAGTACCTCCCACTCCCACAAACATACATATCTGTACACATGTCATGTATATACACATATACACATGTGCGTGTCTTCAAGTGCACTTAGGTTTCTCTCTCTCTACAGCTTTATCACACTGGATTTTATGCCTTCTAAGGCATTGAGACTTATTCCCTACTATTTCCTAAACCCAGTAGTTTGGAGATGATCTCTTATTCACTTGCCTTTCTTAACTCATCTTTTAGATTCTAGTTATAAGGATCCAAATTCATTTTATTTCCTGTTTAATATGGTGACAGTTTTTGAAATAGACAGGGTACAGTAATATCTAGCTAGAAAGACAAAGCTACTTCTGGTGAAGTGGAAAATAGGGTATTGTAAAGCTATAGTAGTTGAAAAAGGAGAAGGATCGGGACTTCCCTGGTCCTCCAGTGGTTAAGGATCCACCTTCCGATGCAGGGGACTTGGGGTCGATCCCTGGTGAGGGTACTAAGATCCCACGTGCTGTGAGGCAACTAAGCCCATGCGCCACAACTAGAGAAGCCCACATGCCACAACAAAAGATCCTGCGTGCTGCACCTAAGACCCAATCCAGGAAAAAATAAGTAAATATTTTTTTAAAAACCTAACACAAATTATTCTTAAAAAAACGTAAAAAGGAGAAGGATCAATATAGGTTGGAGGATTGATAATATTTATTGGAGGAGATGGTATAGGATTTGGACCTTGCTTTTTATAAGAAGTAAAGAAAGAAGACAGCATATCAGGTATGGAAAATAATATGAACTAAAGCCATTTCTTGAACACACAGTAAATTTTACAGCGATAAACAAGAAGTGATGAACAGCCCCCCTTTTTTTTTTCATGATTTTACAGTATAGTAATTTTACAGTACACTGTGATTCATTGATTACTTCTATGTTTAGGGAACAGAAGGAGATATGCTGTCAGCAATGAACCTGTCAGGTTAGACCAAAAAATTTAAGATAGCTGGTATACATAATGTAGGATCAACAAAAATTTTAAACCAGAAAGTGAAAGAATAAGCAGCAGTACTTTAGGAAATTTGGTCGTTGATAAATTGAATGGAGAGAGTCTTGAGTCAGGAACACCAATTAGGGAAATAGTTGAATAATCTAAACAATAAATGATGAGAACATCTAACTTAATTTTGACTTTTTGAACAGAGAATTCCAAAGAAGAATCAACAGTTCTTTTAGACTTAATTTATGAATGCAAGGGAAGAGGTAATTCAGAGCTTCAGGACTTGGAAAAAAGTATATAAGTTTGGAAGAGAAAGAGGCAAATTCTTCTTTATGCACATGTGGATGTTGGTCAGTGGCTATATACAGGCGAAAAAGCTCTATGTGAATAATGAACATATGTTACTGGAATTCTAGGCAAGAGATGAAGGTTTGGAATTCACCAGCCTAAAGGTGGTAGCAGTCATGAGAGTGAGTAAGCCTTCTAAGTTATAAGGCTAAAGAGTATATTTTAGAGGAATAGCTCACAGAAGGTTAGAAGAAACAGTGAGCTGAAGGTCAGAGAATATAGCCAGTATAGTTAGGGAAGCTGAAAAAAATTGTGATGTCAAGCTAATGTGTCATGTGCTGCCCTTAGCCTATTGATAACTAACTTGGCTGGACCGGCCTTTGTGGTTCTTATTCAGATTGCAAGATGTCCTCAGCAATAACTCAGGAAACTTTGAAAAAAAAAATCTTTATTACTTACTGGTCTTGGAAATTACATGGTACACCTGGGGCCATGCAGTGAGGTTGCAGTATGAGAGAGGGAGACAGGGGGTGGGCGGGAGAGCTTGCTCAAGGGCATGGATTTGGGGTTCTGCTTTTACTGGGGTTGAGGGTGGGGGCCTAAGGTTTTGCAGGCTCACTCCTTACTAGTGAATTTAAATATAAAAGGAGGAATTTAGCAGGAAGAGAGAAACCAATGGGCCCAAATGGGCAATTATCCAAATCAGGCAAGATCTTCAAAACAAAGGAGACTGGGTGAGGCCTTGGTCTTTGTCTAGCTATGTGACTGACAATGTGTTTGAGATAGCCATCTTTGAAGGGGATGCCCTTTGAAGGAGATGCCAGGGCAATCAAAGCTTAAGTCAGGCACTTGCATTACAAAAAGTAGGAAACTGTCAGGGCTTACGCTACAAGTGGTGAGCTACATGAAATTTTCTTGTGAAGTAAAAGAAAATGAGATCTGAGAAATTCTAGTTAATCTTCAAGTTTAAAGTATTACCCAAGGTGGGGTGAGTGTGAAATGAGGAGGCCTGAACTCTTATATCCATATAAATTTGCACATGAAAACACCATCACCCATTATTGTAGAATGATTTGTCAGATAAATTGTGAATGAGCTATTTAGTTTGAGCCGTGGAGAGGGATTGGGGGTAGCAGTATGGGTGGTGACAGGAGGGCAGTGCTGAGTTGGCAGCCATAGGGGTTATCCTGAGGGGTGCTTGAGAAAATAGAATACTTGTGTAGCGGAGGAAAAATAATTTCCTTTACCCTTCTAGGTTCTTGGCTGAGACACCCTCTATAATAAAAGAGAGATTAACAGGAGAAAAACAAATTTAATTTTGTACATACATGGGCCCTAAAGATATGAGACCCAAAGAAGCGACCAAAGCTAGCAGCTTTTATACCTTTCAGGCAAAGAAAATGGACTGAAATAAAAACACACAATGTAAAAGTTGTGAGTTAAGTTTTATTCAGGGACCTTATTGAGGACTATAGCCTGGAAGACAGCCTCTCAGATAACTGTGAAGAACAGCTCTGAAGAGGTAAGGGAGGGGCCAGGATATATATGAACTTTTTTGCTGGGAAAAACATGTAGTCAAGCATAAAATAGATTACTGCTAATTACAAGGAATAGACATCTCAAGTTAATTATTTTAGTCCTTTTCTATGTATGGGAAAATGTGAAAATATGGGATCATTGAAATTTTTCCTTAGGTGTGTGTCTTAACTCTCTAGGGACCAGCATATCCAAAGCACAGACTGCTTCCTGTTTTTCTCCACCCTGAATTCCTCTGAGTGCACTGTCAGTGGGCACTGCAGTGGCAGTGGCTTGATCCTTGTAGAACTGGAATGGCAGGCAATGTTTTTTCTGTTCAGTGGCCCCTGTTGGTCATAAATTTGACCAAGGTTTGGGAAGCATTTCATGACTAATTTGTCCCATGGCCCTAATAACTTAACTCCTAGGTTAGGGGAGGATCTTGGTGATAGGACATTTATGTGCTATATCTGGATTAGGCCCTGTTAATAAACACATTCTCTGGACCATCTGTCTTACTGGTCTATTATCCATGAATTGCTTTTCCCTTGATGCTTCTTCCCATATCTAGTGCTGCATAATTATAATTAATTTTGTGTAGAGCTAAGTAAGTGATCAGTTGCCTCAAGACATTTAGCCATCATTAATTTTGTTGAAGGTCTGGTTACACAATGAGTAGTGCAAGAGACAACAATCTAATAAAATAGACAACATATAAGTAATATAGCTAGTAACACATTAATAAGGTTGTAGTACAGCAGAGTGAGACACAAAGCACAAACAGTTTAAAAACAACAAGGAGTGAACAAGTTAAAACAATGATTAGTATAACTAGTTGCAGTTTGGGTCACAGTAAGCCATCAGGTCCTGAGGGGAGCCAGCTGGAGAAGCCAAATTCTGGAGGGCTCACATAGAGAGAAAAAGATAAATGTTTCATCTTCATTTATAAAGGTATACTTTATTAACTTGCTGTAGGTCATAGCATAAAAAGAAGGGTTTTCTGGAAAACAAAGATTAAAAGCCTGTAATATTTCAGACAAAAAGTCATAAAATTATAAATCATATTTATCAGTTCATGTAGTCCAATTTAATTAATTTTTGTTTCACTCGATGAAGCCATAAGGTTTTCCATTAGAGTTTTGTAATTTCTTACCTACTTCAGCAGTATGATCTAAAAATCACCAGAAATCTGTATTTGTCAAAAATCCTTTCTATGAATTTTCTTGAAAATCTTCATTTTTATAAAAGCATCTGAGTAAAATAATAACTGTCTATAAATGATGAAAGACTTAAAAGGGCATGGTTAAAGATCTGATTACAGTGCAGTTGAAAAAGAAATTTGGTTAATTCTGTGACATACAGCATTTTAAGATAACTACAATTATGACTGATAACATTATACCAGCACATACTAGATTTTTAGGAATCCCATGTAATTTCTAGAATATCTATATTAATGGCATTTACCCGTGCAGTATAACCTAAGAAGGTTTATTACTACTTATTTGACGTTTCCCAGGTAATTGAACATACTAAATAGACCTAATTAATTTAATATCTCTCTTTGGAATGTATCAGGGGCCCTCTGAAGCATCCCAAAGTTAGCTAGATGTCAAAAGAACATTTAGAATTTGATTTGAGGAAGTTTGTCAAAGATAGCAAAAGGCTTAAAAACACTTGGTCAACTAGGTTCATAGGTTATTTGAAACAGTACTTATTCACTCACCCAAAGGGACAATAAAAGATTTGAAAGACAAATACAGAAAGTTACAATGAATTAAAAGGTACAGAAACTTTACACTTCGTTATCAAAAGCAGATCAGTATTCCAAGAAAACTTTGTTCTCTTAACACAGAGAGGGAAACAAATTGTAGTTTTGTACCAGCTTATTTTTACTATTAAAACTTATTTACTCAAATTCTATTCTAATCTTAGCCAATCAAGACCATGCACAAAACTCTTTTTTCAGGGTTCCTTTCCCACAAACCATCTATAACTTTCTTACTTACATTCAGATTTTGTCCTACATTTTCCCTTTCTTTTTCTCTCTCCAGGACAAAATCACTTTCTTTTCCCTTAACGACATGTATTTCCATTCCTTATATATTTTTTCCTTTCATACACAGATGTTTTTATTACTACTTTTAGTATTTTAATTACATATATTAGAATTCTTAGTTTTTAAAAACCTTAATTTCTAGTGAAAACTAAGAAGTAAACAATTATGAACTGTTTTTTACAGTAGCACTCTGTAGATTGGCAAACATAAATATTGTTTATGATTTCTAAAATGTACTTTTTTAAGGAAAAATTTTCAGTGTGGCACCAAACATTTTTATCAATAATCCTAAATATCTTTAGTTTTTCTCCAAACAGAAGCCTATGTTCAGTAATTAATGTTTCGGTATATTATTGGGTTGGCCAAAAAGTTTGCTTGGGTTTTTCTGCAAGATGTTATGGAAAAACCTGAAAGAACTTTTTGGCCAACCCAATATTCTATTTTGGAATGATCTAGATATTTAATAAATTTCCATTATTTAACTTAACTTAGCAAAACTCTATTTACCAAAAATCTGAAGAAACTATTTTTTAGTAGGCATAGCCTAAAACATAATTATTCTTAACAAGTTCACCTAAAAGTTCTTACCCCATTTATATCTATTTAATTCAGTTGTTCTCAGCAATTATGTTTAGATTAGCCATGAAAATTTCATGAGACAGTAGACCAAGTCAGCCATCATGCCAAGCTATTTTTTTTTGCTGATAAATTTTATAACAGAGATAATATGACCTTATTTGACTTTTAGTGAACATAGTTACAATAAAAGTAAGACATGTCTGTATTAACTAAACCAACAAACTTAAACTTTAATACTACGTATTAATTTAATATTGAATATTTCTCAGATCACATGAATTTGAAATTCATTTGGGTTAGTTTCTATTACATTTAGAAGTATTTAATTTATAAGCACTTACTCTTAAGTCAGTTAAATAGAGCTCTTTATAAATTAATTTTGATTCTGATAATGTTATCCAGAGGTAGAGAAATATCAAATTTATAACATACACACAGACATATAAACAGACATAACCAGTGATCTCATAGCTTCATTTCAAAACTTAAACATGAATCAGGGATTACAATATAAACTTACTAGTTTATAAATAACAGTTGGAATAAGTTAAATTTATTTGCTCAGATGACTGAGGCTTTTTACTATTTGTGGAAAAGACTTTTTAAGATTTTTGTTTGTCCTTGATAAATCCTTAAGTAAGCTGTGAATTAGATTTTGAGCAAGGAAGCCTTTCCAGTAGTTTGTACTTTTAAAAAGGCCTCTTTTCCTCTTTTTTTTTTTTTTCCTTTGGTTTACCTGATTGAGTTAACTAGGCTCAGTCTCAGGTCATTGTGGGCTGTATTTACATTTCTGATTTGTAGAGATTTGCAAGACAAACACAGTTGCTTTTAATTCCCCAAAGAACTGGTCTGCCGCCTAAATGATAGCAAAAAATTGATTTGCCCAGCTACATTTTCTTTAATTTGCTTTTTTATATCAGTGAGAATATTTCCAACTAAAATGGAAATCAAGAGTTCTATGTTCTAGAACTTTAGGGTTCATTTTATCAAGCCTTCAAAAGTTTGCACAAGGCATTCAACAAAGGCCCTCTGAGTGCACAAATTAAACCCAGAGCAATTCACCTCAGAGGCAAAAAACATCAACAACAAAAACCCCTCTATTATTGCCTTTATTAGCCCCTGAATATTAGTCCCCAGTTTTTACTTCGTATTGTATGGGTTCAGGTAACCCTATTGGTTTCTTTTAGTATATTTAATTAATATTGCCAGAGGGGCAGGTTTATATGCCCTGTCTTATAATACCAGGCAGGGGAGCATTCCCCAGTGAGACTTAATAGTCTGTCCCACAATATTATAATTAGGTAAAAGAGATTTAACCATCTTATATAAAGCCCGTTCAAATGCATTGAGTTTTATAAAATTTCATCTAATTCTTTCAACTCTTATACCTTAATTTTAGCCTCCATTAGGACCCCACCAACAAGTATTATTCCTACAAGGAGTCCCAGAAACTTTCCCTTTTATCCCCTGGCCATTTAACCTAATTTTGTATAAAAGGCATTGGGGTCCTCAGTGAGGGGTCGAGCCAAGGGACCCAGACCCTTTTGTTAATCTTTTTTTTTTTGCAGTACGCGGGCCTCTCTCTGCTGTGGCCTCTCTCGTTGCGGAGCACAGGCTCCGGACGCTCAGGCTCCGGACGCTCAGGCTCAGAGGCCATGGCTCACGGGCCCAGCCGCTCCGCGTCATGTGGGATCTTCCCGGACCGGGGCACGAACCCGTGTCCCCTGCATCAGCAGGCGGACTCTCAACGACTGCGCCACCAGAGAAGCCCTTTTGTAAATCTTTAACTTGATTAATTGGCCTAAATGTTGTACCAAGCAATTGCTGGTCTGGTGGTATCTCAGTGTAATTTTTTCTTTCAGCCTTTTAAATTTTTTCTAAACTGGGGTTAAATAGAGCGGACTTGTTTGGGGCCCTTTAATGTTGGATGAATAGTGGGTCCCTTTGGACCATTCAACCTTAGGTAGTTAGTGTTGTATCACAGCCTCTGTTTTTTTTTTTTTTTTTTTTGGCGGTACACGGGCCTCCCACTGCTGTGGCCTCTCCGGTTGCGGAGCACAGGCTCCGGACGCGCAGGCCCAGCGGCCATGGCTCACGGGCCCAGCCGCTCCGCGGCATGCGGGATCCTCCCGGACCGGGGCACGAACCCGTGTCCCCTGCATCAGCAGGCGGACTCTCAACCACTGCGCCACCAGGGAAGCCCCACAGCCTCTGTTTTTATCCCATCAATGTCCATTTTATTTATCTCATTTAAAATAATCATCTAAAGATTTCCATCCTGTTGGGATGAGTCCCTTTAAGAGTTACGCCTTGTTGGGAAGAAATTGCTTGACTTTCCCCTTAGCTTCTTCCTGTTGCCTTGTTAATCATCTTAATTAACATTAATTAACCTAATGTTTTTATTAACATCTGTAAGACTTATTAAAAAGGAAGCTGAGACCACAAAAAAGGCTCCCAAACCTTTTTTTTCTTTTTGGTTAGTTTGTTTTAAAATAAGGGAGTTTTTAAGGTTAGCCAATTATAATTTTTGTATCCACCTTTTAATTTACTTTTTTCATAGGTACCAATAAAATAGCTATTTATAATGAGAACTCTCTAGAAATTTACCAATTTAGAAGTATTTTTCAATTTAAAGGGTCCATCCTCTGGCCATTTGCAAGTAGTATTAATAGTGACTCAAACCAATAAGGCACAAGAGGCATCCCACAAGACAGTGCAAAAGATGCAGCCTCCACAAGGTCCAGAAAGATTACTCCCCTGAATAGTCTAAGTAAAGGCCTTTGTTGCACAGGTGGATACAACAAAGGTTGAGATGAGGCCTTTGTTGAGATGAGACCCCTTTTGGCAAATTTCCCTGAGAGCTGGCACAAAGAGACTGCTCAAAATCCCAGTCTATTCAACTGGCTACCAAATGTTCACCTTAGGTATACCTTCCAAATAGCAGAGACCAAGCTCTCAAAACACAGAACAGAACACCTAAGAAGATCAGGTAGAACATTTACATCTCAAAGGCATAGGGAGACAAATACGAGTTCCTCCTAGAAAGGTTTTTCTTCCTTTAAGATGAATTCTAGAAAAATGTTTTATCAAGCTAGCTTTCTTTAACTGTGTACACAAAAACCAGTTTAGGAATGTCAAAAAGAGTCCCATCTTGGCCATTTTTAAGGTGAGATTTCCTTAGTTCCCAATTAAGTAAGTACTTGCAAATATGTTTTGTATGTATTGTACATGAATCTGGCTGGGGTGTTACGTCGGAGGCTGGCTTTCTGATGCCCCTCATTTAGGAAAGATGTTAGGCCAGCTTCCTACCTAATAACCCAGTCCAGATGGCTTAGTGTTTTTTAACTGAGCAAATCCCAGTATCTTTCAGTTGGGGGGCACCTCCCCCCCCAGTATCTTTCAATTGGATAAATCTTCCTAAGTGTCTCTCAGGTGAGGAGTCAGGTATCTTTTTATTCAACACCAAAAAAAAAACACTTGGGATCATCAGCCCATAGCAGGAGATCTAAGACATAGGAGCTATTTGCCCAGTCATCTAGGCTCACTGAGGAGGTGGACTGGCACAAGTGACCTTTGCTGGTACCAAGGCTCCAGATCCTGGTGGAGTTAAGGCAAAGGAGAGAATTCTGTTCTGGGTCCCTTCACAGTCACCAAAACTGTTGACTGAAAAACATACAACATAAAAGTTGTGAATTAAGTTTTATTCAGGGACCTTACTGAAGACTGTAGCCCAGAAGACAGCTTGATAGATAGCTCTGAGGAGCTGCCCCCAAGAGGTAAGGGAGGAGCCAGGATCCACATGAACTTTTTTGCTGGGAAGAACATGTAGTCAAGCATAAAAAGATTACTGCTAATCATCTCAAGTTAATGATTTTAGTGCTTTTATATATATGGGAAGTTGCAAGAATATGGGGTCATTGAAATTTTTCCTTAGATATGCATCTCGAGCATCTAGGGGCCAACATATCCAAAGCACGGGATGCTTCCTGCTTTTCTCCATCCTGAATTTCCCTCAGGGTGTACTGTCGGTGAGTAGAACTGGAACGGCAGGCAACATTTTTTTCTTTACAAAACAGATTTGTGAAGAATTGGCAAGGTGAAGAAGTCTGAGCTTAGGGTAGTAAACTAGTGAGGAAGAAACAAGTTTTGTTTATGTGGCCTTCTTGGCTCTGAATTCCCTATCTCTAGTGATAAGAATGTCTGTCTCCTGGTTCAGGGAGGATACCTTTCTTATGGAAAATTTATTTCCTGCTTTTCGGGGGACAGAGGGTCAGAGTGTCCTTGAACCAGCTATTTTTTAAGTAACTTTAATTCAAAATAATCAGTATGCCAAAGGGGCATATTTTGGGGAGGCCTGGCCTGCACTCATCACTTGAGAGTGGATGGTAATGGGCTGGTTCTTAGTGTCTTCTAGTACTACTGGGGGTAAATACTTTATTTCTTAACAAAAGTCCAAGTGATATTTCTCTGCCTTAGCATTTTCCTGTTATAGAGAGAAAGAATCCCAACTAAGCTGATGTTGAATTGTTAGCTTTTTTACATGGATAAAAATGAGAAGAAATATGAAGATATATCACCTCCTCTTCTGTTTAAAGACCCAAAACAAGAGTTGTGGGTAGGGGAAGGCAGGGGACAAAGGAGTTGGAAACTTAATTTTTACAAAAAAGCTAGCAGTTCATGACAGAGTCCACAGCTTGAGTGGCCTGTATTTCCAGACAGTTGCCCCTGTCTTGACCCTGTTTGTTTCTGGTTTTGTTATCTGTGTCCCTGGGGTGAGGCCAAGGACAAAGGACAATTTGGGAAGCCAGCCATGGCCCACAAAATAAGCCTTCAATTGTCATTTTAATATGTCTACCATTTCACCTTAATTTAATTTCCCTACCTCCAAGAATATATCTTGTTTTGTAAGTTCACAGGCTGACACATCATCCAGAGAGACTATTTATTTTTCCTATCTTCTTCGCACAAATGCTGAGATTATTCTTGCAACAGTAATCAAGATCTTCTGTCTTTGGGTTGCAAAGAAAATGCATTCAACTGTACTTGAAGGAGAAAATTGAAATTCGGCAACAGATGATAAAGCACATTCTCCTTCTCTTTCAGTTGTCTGCTCATATCAGCTGAACTGCATTAATAAAAGCAAAAGGGGACTGTTGCTTGCTATTGGCAAAATATACAGTATTCAGTTGCCCAAAACTCTGTATTAGGTGTGTTGCGGTTTACTCCTATTATGGAACCTTGTGCTTTTAGTCCTTTTTTTTTTTTTGTCAGTGCTAGCATGGTGCAAAATGAACTATGAAAGTACTCCCTAGAGGAAGGTGTTTCCCACTAGCTTTAAGAGCAGAGCTACTGTGAATTTTCTAGAAATATGATCAAATCTCAAGTATTTGAGATGCCTTGCCTATCTGCTTGCTGTAACCTTTTGACATTACTGGTGTAATTATTTTAGGAAACAGCTCTGTAGATTTATTAGCATGCTTAATGCTAGCTTTAATTAGTGATTGCATTTATTGGGTATGCAAGTCATGAGGTTGCCACTGGCTACGTTTACGAATAACACAACCACCATAATAATAAAAGGCATCCACAAATAAAAGTAGGTTGGTACCTCTGAGAGAAAGATTTCCATAAATAAAGGGCGTAGTGCAGATTTTTCTTTTTCCGCCATCAGACAATCTCATGGGCATGCCAATTGTGAAACCATAGTCAAATTTATAGAAATGCATGGGTAAGGACAAAATAAAAGTTCATACTCATATACACTCAAAATAATTCTTTTTAGCCAGCCCTGTAACAGGAGGCCAGTGGCTTAAGTATAGGCAAAATTTTGAAGTAGGAATAGTTTAACTTTAGGTGCCTTTAGACTCGTCTTTGTGTGCCTAGCAATATCTCCTTCTCCAGAAGACTCATTAATTTTCTCTCCCCTCCGAGATTATTTGTGCTCAAGAGGAGATGAAATGCATTAACACTGAGGTTTAAATGATGATAGGGGCTCTTTGAGACCAAACAGACCTAGCTTCAAGTCCACTTTTTATCATTTTCCAGCTATGTGATTTTAATGAATACTTTTTACCTCAAGGAGATGAGGTTTTAGTGCAATTTGAGCTTATACAATTTGGGGGGCTCTTTTTTGAAAAATTCAAAACTGTGTCTATACATTTAGGTAAGAAAGTGAATATTTATAATTACACATTGAAAATGACAAATAAAACAAAATTCAGAAGAATAAATTTAACTTGGTATTCACCAACCGTATTTGTCCATAAAAATTTTTCCATAACAATAAGAATACCTTACCAAAATAACTAGTGGTCTTGGGATACAGTGACCTATTCTGATTCTTATTTTCTGAAGATGTAGGGGCCACTTTGATTTTTCTGTCCTTCTAATGAGTCATTTTTCTTTCTGATCATGGAAATTGATGTGGGTAAGAAGGGCAAAGTTTGGGATGAGTCAGGCACCATTGAACAAATAATCTCTTCAAGTGCACTAAGCTCTACCTTTCATATAAAGTGGTGGCAAGTCCCCAAAGTAACTCCTATGCAAGGAATGCATGTCTTTGTGTGCTTCAGTTCCTGAACCATGGCCAAGCCAGTAAACACCTCTTGTAAGATGTATCATAAAGTCCATAAAGGATTATAGAAATAAAGGTACGTGATAGTGACTTAAAAGATGCCCACCTATGCTGTTTGCCTATATTAACTCATGTGACATTTCTGATAAACTTGTCCTACTAACATTATGAAAAGTATCAGTGAAGTCTGATACCATGTGTGATACTGCTTTTCTTTTCCTTTTAGGCTATATTATAATCTCAATACCAGTAGTCCTTGCAGTTAGTATCAAAGTCAGGAAGACTCACAGGCTACTGGAGTTAGCAAGAAGGAGTACTTGACCCTCTTGCGAGGAAAGGAGTTCTTCCCTTTCCATTGATGCATTAAGTAGGCTGTTCTTTGGAACCTTTGAGTTGTACTCGATAATAGTCCTTAATATTTGCCTCTCCTAAAGGATGCCCAACAATAGCTAAAAATAAATTTAACTGAATAGGGTGAAAGAGTAAGGAAATAAATGAATACATAAGAGGTCCGTTGCACAGAGCTGGAACAAAAGAAACCTACTTACATCTGAGATTCATTTTCTCTTCACTGCATCAGAATAACATGCCTAAAATTTAATTTGGTTTTACAATGCTCACAATCAAGCTTGGCTTTCGGGATGTTGTATTCTGAAAAATCTGTGGTGTCTTCAGCTTGTGCTGAATCCAGTGTCATTCACTAGTGACACAGGCAGGAGAACAAGGGGAAGAAGCAAGAGTAGGCTCAGGGTAAACAAACTAATCCATAATGGGGTAGCACTGTATTCACTAGTCTACTACATAGATTTCAAAGGGATGGGGGAAACTGAAATTTGATGTAAGTTCATGTCTTTTCTCCAAGTCCTCTGAGATCAGAGACAAGACAAGGAAAGTTTACATAGTTGTCTTATTCAAAGTGAATTCTCTTAGACACTTAGTTCAGCTGGCTCTGGGGGCGTCTCTCTTTCTTCTGATCTCCTTTTCTCACTGCTGCTCCCTTTCAGTCCTCTCTGTTGGATCCTCTTCCTCATCCTGGCCTTAAATGTTGAAGTATCCCGGGACTCTGTCATGGACCTCTTCTCTTCTTTAGACACTTTCACTCCCTAGGTAATCTTTTAATTACCATCCTGACACTGAAGGCTCCCCAGGTTCCATCTCTGACCTGAATCTTTCAGACCCATATCTAACTGTCTACTTAAACCTAACATAACTGAACTTGAATTCTTGATTTTTCTCCACTAAGTCTGTTTCTCTCAGCGTGTTCCCCTTCAAGTAAATGATAACATTTGGTTGCTCAGGTCAAAAAATTCGGCATCACCCTTGACATCACTCTTCATTTCATATCCCACATCAGCAAAACTGTTGGTTTTACACTTTTGAAATTTATTCTGAGTCTGACCACCTCTCTCCATTTCTGTTGTCACCACTTTCGTTCAAGCCACCATCATCTGGAACCTGGACGTTTACTTTATCCTTCTACCCCTTGTGTCTGCTCTTGCCTCCATTTAGCTATACTTCATACATAGCCAGAAAGATCCATTTAAAATGTAAATATGCTATTACCTTCTGAGTAAAACCCTCAAATGCATTCCTGTCACACTCAGTGAAATAAAAAATCCTTATTCTGACCCAAAGGCCTTACATTATCTGCCTCCAGACTCACTAGTTTCTATCTGTACTCACTCTTCTCCAGCTGCTCTGCTACTCCTCCATGCTGGAAGGACTTTACCTCAGAGTCTTTGCACTTGCTGTTCCCCCTGTCCAGAATGATCTTCATCCAAATGTCCACGTGGTTTGCTCTTTTATTTCTTTCAGTCTTTGTCAGCTTGTCAGAGAAAACTTCACTGTCTGTCCTGCTCAAAGTAGCACCTTTACCGTGCTTTATTTTTCTTTACATCTTTATTTATTGTCTACGTCTCCCAGTAGAATGTAAGATCTATGTGGAAAGAAATGTAGCCTGATTTGTCTTTTATATACCCAAAGTCTCAAATGTCCTGGCATATTGAGTAAATATTTAGGGAATGAATGAATAAGGTGCCATTAATGTTCTAGGGGCTCCATTTGCTTTAGAGCAGTATCCTTTCTGTTCCATAGTCAAATCCATTATATTGATAGTTCCCAGCCAGTTGCCACACCTGGCTTTTAGCAGCTAATCTGTACTAGAACAGAAGCCAAATCCTGTGATTATGAAAACATGACATGTACTGAGGAAGGCATAGACTTAGGCTGCATTTCTGCTCACAGACACACCAGAGTAACATAAAGCTTCAGGACTCATTACAGATTCTACTTAATTGGGGCTTAAGTCTGCTATCTTACAACCTTCAGCTAGAGCCATTGTTTCTGGAGTTTGGCTCAGTTAGCTGTGCTTGTTAGAGGTTTCAAGGCTTAGATGAATTTCTTTAAAAAATGCTGCTGGTATTTATTCCTTTGTGTAAATCATTTTTTTCCGTTGTAGTAAAAGTAACACAGACTAGATTAATGAGGAAACATTGGAAAAACAACAATTGTAGAAAAAATTCCACTTCTCAGAAACAACCATTCTTAATTTTTTTTAATAGATCTTTATTGGAGTATAATTGCTTCACAACACTGTGTTAGTTTCTGTTGTACAACAAAGTGAATCAGCCATATGCATACATATATCCCCATATCCCCTCCCTCTAGAGGCTCCATTCCACCCTCCCTATCCCATGTCTCTAGGTCATTGCAAAGCACCGAACTGATCTCCCTGTGCTGTGTTGCTGCTTCCCACTAGCTATCTATTTTACATTTGGTAGACTATATATGTTGATGCTGCTGTCACTTCGTCCCAGCTTCTCCCTCCCACCTCATGTCCTCAAGGCCATTCTCTACGTCTACGTCTGTATTCCTGCCCTGCCACTAGGTTCATCAGTACCATTTTTTCTTTTTTTTTAGATTCCACATATATGTGTTAGCATACGGTATTTGTTTTTCTTTTTCTGACTTCACTGTGTATGACAAACTCTAGGTCCATCTACCTCAATACAAATAACTCAATTTCGTTTCTTTCTATGGCTGAGTAATAGTCCATTGTATATATGTGCCACATCTTCTTTATCCATTCATCTGTTGATGGACATTTAGGTTGCTTCCATGTCCTGGCTATTGTAAATAGTGCTGCAATAAACATTGTGGTACATGTTTGTTTCTGAATTATGGTTTTCTCAGGATATATGCCCAATAGTGGGATTTCTGGGTCATATGGTAGTTCTATTTTTAGTTTTTTAAGGACCTTCCATACTGTTCTCCATAGTGGTTGCACCAATTTACATTCCCACCAACAGTGCAGGAGGGTTCCTTTTTCACCACACCCTTTCCAGCATTTATTGTTTCTAGATTTTTTTTTTTTTGCGATACGCGGGCCTCTCACTGCTGTGGCCCCTCCTGTTGCGGAGCACAGGTTCTGGACGCGCAGGCTCAGCGGCCACGGCCCACAGGCCCAGCTGCTCCATGGCACGCGGGACCCTCCCAGACAGGGGCACGGATCCGTGTCCCCTGCATTGGCAGGCGGACTCCCAACCACTGCGCCACCAGGAAAGCTCTAGATTTTTTGATAATGGACATTCTGACCGGTGTGAGGTGAAACCTCATTGTGGTTTTGATTTGCATTTATCTAATGATTACTTATGCTGAGCATCTTTTCATGTGCCTCTTGGCCATCTGTATGTTTTCTTTGGTGAAATATCTATTTAGGTCTTCCACCCATTTTTTAACTGAATTATTTGTTTTTTTGATATTGAGCTCCATGAGCTGTTTGTATATTTTGGAGATTAATCCTTTGTCCATTGTTTCATTTGCAAACATTTTCTCCCATTCTGAGGGTTGTCTTTTCGTCTTGTTTATGGTTTCCTTTGCTGTGCAAAAGCTTTGAAGTTTCATTAGGTCCCATTTGTTTATTTTTGTTTTTATTTCCATTACTCTAGGAGGTGGGTCAAAAAAGATCGTGCTGTGGTTTATGTCAAGAGTGTTTTTCCTATGTTTTCCTCTAAGAGTTTTATAGTATCTGGTCTTACATTTAATCCATTTAGAGTTTATTTTTGTGTATGGTGTTAGGTAGTGTTCTAATTTCATTCTCTTACATGTAGCTGTCCAGTTTTACCAGCACCACTTGTTGAAGAGGGCTTCTTTTCTCCATTGTATGTTCTTTCCTCCTTTGTCATAAATTAGGTGACCATATGTGTGTGGGTTTATCTCTGGGCTTTCTATCCTGTTCCATTGATATATCGTTCTGTTTTTGTGCCAGTACCATACTGTCTTGATGACTGTAGCTTTGTAGTGTAGTCTGAAGTTGGGGAGCCTGATTCCTCCTGCTCCGTTTTTCTTTCTCAAGATTGCTTTGGCTATTCGGGGTCTTTTGTGTTTCCATACGAATTGTAAAATTTTTTGTTCTAAATCTTTGAAAAATGCCATTGGTAGTTTGATGCGGATTGCATTGAATCTGTGAATTGTTTTGGGTAGTATAGTCATTTTCACAATATTGATTCTTCCAATCCAAACACAAGGTATATTTCTGCCTCTGTTTATGTCATCTTTGATTTCTTTCATCAGTGTTTTATAGTTTTCTGAGTAGAAGTCTTTCACCTCCTTAGGTAGGTTTATTCCTAGGTATTTTATTCTTTTTGATGGTAGATGGGATTGTTTCCTTAATTTCTCTTTCTGATTTTTCTTTGTTAGTGTGTAGGCATGCCAGAAATTTCTGTGCATTAATTTTATATCCTGCAACCTTACCAAATTCATTTATTAGTTCTAGTAGTTTTCTGGTGGCATCTTTAGTTTTTCTATGGATAGTATCATGTCATCTGTAAACAGTGACAGTTTTACTTCTTCTTTTCCAATTTTTATTCCTTTTATTTCTTTTTCTTCTCTGATTGCCATGGCTAGAACTTTGAAAACTAGGTTGAATAATAGTGGCCAGAGTGGACATCCTTGTCCTGTTCCTGATCTTAGTGGAAATGCTTTCATTTTTTCACCATTGAGTATGATGTTTTCTGTGGGTTTGTCATATATGGCCTTTATTATGTTGAGGCAGGTTCCCTCTATGCCCATTTTCTGGAGAGTTTTATCATAAATGGATGTTGAGTTTTGTCAAAAGCTTTTTCTGCATCTATTGAGATGATCATATAGTTTTTATTCCTTAATTTGTTAATATGGTGTATCACATTGATTGATTTGCATATATTGAAGAATCCTTGCATCCCTGGGATAAATCCCACTTGATCGTGGTGTATGATCCTTTTTATATGTGGTTGGATTCTGTTTGCTAGTATTTTGTTCAGAATTTTTGCATCTATGTTCATCAGTGATATTTGACTATAATTTTCTTTTTGTTATATCTTTTTCTGGTTTTGGTATCAGGGTGATGGTGGTTTCATAGAATGAATTTGGGAGTGTTCCTCCCTCTGCAATTTTTTGGAAGAGTTCGAGAAGGATCAGTGTTAGCTCTTCTCTAAATGTTTGATAGAATTTGCTTGTGAAGCCATCTGGTCCTGGACTTTGGTTTGTTGGAAGATTTTAAATTACAGTTTCAATTTCATTACTTGTGATAGGTCTGTTTATATTTTCTAATTCTTCCTGGTTCAGTCTTGGAAAATCGTAACTTTTCAAGAATTTGTCCATTTCTTCATGGTTGTCCATTTTATTGGCATATAGTTATTTGTAGTGTTCTCTTATAATCCTTTCTATATCTGTGATGTCAGTTGTGATTTCTCCTTTATAGTTTCTAATTTTATTGATTTGCATCCTCTCCCTTTTTTTCTTGATTAGTCTGGCTAAGGGTTTATCAATTTTGTTTATCTTCTCAAAGAACCAGGTTTTAGTTTTATTGATGTTTGCTATTGTTTTCTTCATTTCTATTTCATTTATTTCTGCTCTGATCTTTATGATTTCTTTCCTTCTACTGACTTTGGTTTTCTTTACTCTTCTTTCTCTAGTTGATTTATGTGTAGGGTTAGATTGTTTGAGATTTTTCTTGTTTCTTGAGGTGAGATTGAATTGCTATAAACTTCCTCTTAAAACTTCTTTTGCTGTGTCCCATAGGTTTTGGGTCATTTTGTTTTCATTGTCATTTCTTTCTATGTATTTTTTTATTTCTTCTTTGATTTCTTCAGTGATCTCTTGGTTATTTAGTAGTGCACCATTTAGCCTCCATGTATTTGTGGTTTTTACAGTTTTTTTTCCTTGTAATTGGTTTCCAGTCTCATAGTGTTGGGGTCAGAAAAGATGCTTGATACGATTTCATTTTTCTTAAATTTTCTGAGGCTTGATTTGTGACCCAAGATGTGATCTATCCTGGAGAATGTTGCATGTGCACTTGAGAAGAAAGTGTATTCTGCCAGTTTTGGGTGCAATGTTCTATAAATATCAATTAAATCTACCTGGTATCTTGTGTCATTTAAAGCTTGTGGTTCCTTATTTATTTTCTGTTTAGATGATCTGTCTGCTGGTGTAAGTGGGGTGTTAAAGTCTCCTAGTATTATTTTTATTTATTTATTTATTTTTAAAAAAATTCCCTAGTATTACTGTGTTACTGTCGATTTCCCCTTTTATGGCTGTTAGCATGTGCCTTATGTATTGAGGTGCTCCTATGTTGGGTACATAAACATTTAAAATTGTTATATCTTCTTCTTGGATTGATTCCTTGATCATTATGTAGTGTCCTTCCTTACCTCTTGTAACAGTCTTTATTTTCAAGTCTATTTTGTCTGGTATGAGTATTGCTCCTCCAGATTTCTTTTGATTTCCATTTGAATGGAATATCTTTTTCCATCCGTTCACTTTCAGTTTGTGTCCTTAGGTCTGACGTGGGTCTCTTGTAGACAGCATATATATGGGTCTTGTTTTTGTATCCATTCAGCTAGTCTGTGTCTTTTAGTTGGGGCATTTAATCCATTTACATTCAAGGTTATTATTGATATGTATATTCCTATTACCATTTTCTTAATTGTTTTGAGTTTGTTTTTGTGGGTCTTTTTCTTCTCTTCTGTTTCCCACCTAGAGAAGTTCCTTTAGCATTTGTTGTGAAGCTGGTTTGGTGGTGCTGAGTTCTCTTAGCTTTTGCTTGTCTGTAAAGGTTTTAGTTTCTCTTGAATCTGAACTAGATCCTTGCTGGGTAGAGTAATCTCAGTTGTAGGTTTTTCTCTTTTATCAGTTTAAGTATATCCTGCCACTCCCTTCTGGCCTGCAGAGTTTCTGCTGAGAAATCAGCAGATAACCTTATGGGGTTTCCTTTGTATGCTATTTCTTGTTTTTCTCTTGCTGCTTTTAATATTTTTTCTTTGAATTTAATTTTTGTTAGTTTGATTAATATGTGTCTTGGTGTGTTTCTCCTAGGGTTTATCCTGTATGGGACTCTCTATGCTTCCTGGATTTGGGTGACTATTTCCTTTCCCATGTTAGGGAAGTTTTCCACTATAATCTTTTCAAATATTTTCTGAGACCCTTTCTTTTTCTCTTCTTCTTCTGGGATCCCTATAATTCGGATGTTGGTGCATTTAGTGTTGTCCCAGGTCTCTGAGATTGTCTTCAATTCTTTTCATTTTTTCTTTAATCTTCTCCTTGGCACTTATTTCCACTATTTTGTCTTCCAGCTCACTTATTCATTCTTCTGCCTCAGTTATTCTGTTATTGATTCCTTCTATTGTATTTTTCGTTTCAGTTATTGTGTTGTTCATCTCTGTTTGGTTGTTCTTTAGTTCTTCTAGTACTTTGTTAAACATTTCTTCTATTTTCTTTGTCCATGCCTCCATTCTATTTCTGAGATTCTGGATCCTCTTTCTTATCATTACTCTGAATTCTTTTTCGGGTAGATTGCCTATTTCCTATTCATTTATTTGGTCTTATAGGTTTTTACCTTGCTCCTTCATCTGTGACATATTTTTTTGCCATCTCATTATTTTTTCCTTTTTTTTATGAGTGGGATTGTGTTCCTGTCTTACTGGTTGTTTGGCCTGAGGCTTCCAACACTGCAATTTGTAGGCTGTTGGGTAGAGCTGGGTCATGGTGCCTAGATGAGGACCTCTGGGAGACCTCACTCTGATGATTATTCCCGGGGGTCTGAGGTTCTCTGTCAGTCCAGTGGTTTGGACTTGGAGCTCCCACCAAAGGAGCTTCGGCCCAACCCCTGCCTTGTGAACCAAGATCCCACAAGCTGAGCGGGGTGGGGAAAAAAAAAAAGAGAGAGAGAGAACAATAATGAAGTAAATAAAATTAGACTAGTTAACTAACAGCCATGTTAGAAAATATAAAAATAAAAATATAGGTGAAACAACAACTGGAAGATAAAACAGAACCACAATAGTAAAAAGGAGGAAGAGAAAAAAAAAGTGGAAGAGGCATTGGCTGTGGAGGGCGGAGCCTAAGCAGGGTTGAGGTTTGGGCAGTGGGTGGGGCCTATGCTTAGGAAAAGGGCTGGAAAAGGTGGAGGGGTGAGGGGTTGGGGCTTAGGCTCAACAGAACAGAAGAGGCCCAGGCTTGCCCCTGCCTCTGGTCTCAGACAGCAGGAGACCACACCTGGCAGACCAGCAGGCTTCCTGGGCTTGAGTGGGTGGGGCAAACGCCCTCCACTTCTCTCCTGCTCCTCCGGTCCTGGAGGACTCCTCCTGCTTGCCTCTCCTGATCTCACGGGCTTCCCCCCATGCCCCCAGGACCCACATGGCCTGGAGGGGGCCTTTGGAGGGCAGGGGACCAGCCTGGGAGCTCAGCAGGCTCCCCATGCCCGAGTGGGTGGGGCAAATGCCCTCTGCTCCTTTCCCACTCCCCCCGCCTGCCTCTCCTATTCTATTCTGGCCTCCCTTCTGCACTCCCAGGATCAACCCAGCCTGGAGGGGAATCATGAGGGCATAGGACCCAGCCCGAGAGTGGGGCAGACTTCCCTGGCCGATTGGACAGGGGAAATGCTGGGCCTGCTTCCTCCCTGATCTGAGCCCCCGAGGGCCCCTCCAGGTGTGGGAACCCCTCTCCCCTCTCAGCCACTGCTCAGGGGCACTGGTCCTGTCCGGCCTCCACTTCTTCTCCCCCCCTCAGTTCCCCCACATCCTACTGGTTCGTTTGGGGGTTCTTCCCATTTCCTTGGGCGTCAGGGTCCCCCACAAGCGTCTGCCAGGCACCCTAGTTGCGGCAACCATGGTTAATTTTGATGCATTTCTTATTAGTTTCACTTTAGTGTGTTTGTTTATGTTTGTGTGTGTGTGTATGTGTGTGCGCACGCATGCATGTTTACACAGTTGGAGTAAGCCAACAGTATTTACTGAGCACTATTTTTATTCAGAGCCCTTTGTTCCTGTCCTAATAATCTTATTAAAAAAATGAGGGGCTTTGACTTTCTGTCCTCATTGTGAACTACTCCTCAGGAGGCATTCCTTTCACATGAAATTAGACTTCCCTCTTTCCATGTTACCATTACCCTGTGCTGAATGTATGTTTGTCCTTTTTGTTATATCTATCTAGGCTCTCTCCCTCTCTGAGAGATAATACAGTGGAAGCCTGCTCAGACATGTTGGAACAATATTGGAAAACAGAATTCAGTCAGTGAAAACAAGAGAGTAAAGTATGTGAGAGTGTCCCTGACTTGAAGAAGAGTCAAGTAGTGTTGTGATGTCAGGCTTGGTGGATATGGGGAAGAGTTGCATGCTAAGACTGTTTTGTGACGGAAGCTAAATCCAGGGAGCAGATGGCAGGTCTAAGGCCAGACCTAAGAAAGAAGATGTTAAGTCCTAGCCAGAGAGAATGTAGGTAATAGACATAGTGGATGATGGAAACTTGGGGACTTATTATAAGGGTGGCTGAACTAGTTCTACCAAATGGAACTAGTTCTACCATATATTAATTAATTAATATATGATCATTATAGGAACACTAGAAAGTGCAGATAAGTGGCTGTCCACTTACTTTAAAATATCTTTTGGTGCTTGCTTTGTGGTATTAGTTGTATCTAGGGTGGAGATTAGGGGAAGAGAGAGACTTGGGAATTGGAGAAAGTATATACAAGAGACGAATAGGGAAGTACATCACTGCAATATAATCATTCAAGAAGAAATATAGTGATCTGTCATCTTTGTAAATATAGTAACCTGTCTACACTGCTACTTGACTTGTTATGTATTACTTTGGTGATTTGAATTAAATCTATTATTTTTAGAAAACACTTAAATTCATAAATTGGCATTAACAAGCTGGAAATAGACCGGGATTTAAATGTGGCTTATTTCCTGTCATCCTAAAAGAATTCATCGAAGTCTTGGTGGAATGCAGTGTCTAATACCTGAGGGCACCCCTCTGAGATACCGAAGTGTTTGCTTCAAAGGAAAGCGATGAGCTCTTATGGCCCCTTCTAAGGGACACCACTTTGCTATTCCCATTGTGCTCCTAATGCACAGTACCCAGCATGTGAGTTATTGCTTGTCAGGAAAGCTCTGATTGTCACTGTGAAATGTTGTTCTCCAGGTGTTTTTAAGAGTCATTTTAAGAGTCATTAAGAGTGGTGTCAGCACAGCAGGCGGCCCTTCTGTTTTGGAACATGGATGCCTTCCGCAAGGGTTCGCAGACTACTGGTTCTGGCCTGATTAATAGTTCCAAACAGGAGTGAGGCATGTCCAGGAGGTGGCAAAGAATCCCCAGACCAGGCTAAGTTTTTATTCTTCAATCTGCCTCTAGGGTGCAGAGGCTAACTCTGCTCCTGTGAGGTAATTAGGGAGGAATCAGGAAGTAAGACTGCTTGCCTGCTTGGTATGAATTGTCAAACAAGACTCATATGTGACTCAGTTGTCTTATATCTGTATGAGATATTTATTTTGTAAAGTAGTTTTACATACATAATTAGATGAAACCTCTGAGTCCTGGGTGGCAGACAGTGTATAGATAAAGGACATAAGACAATCTTTTCTTTTTTTAGCACCTATTACTTTTTTTTTTCCCCCTAATACTCTTGGGCTTGGAGGACATAGTATCTTCCTATGGAAAATGCACATGAAAATCTATGCCCTAAAATGCTTCTCAGCAAAAAATGAACACAATGAAACATGAAGAGTCTAGAAAGAAGAGATGAGATTCACTGCTTCCCTCCCTCCCTTCCTCTCTCCTTTCCTTCCTTCCTTTCGGTTTGATATATATTAAAGCCTCCTAGACTGAGGTACACTTAATGGTTCCTGCCTCTTGCTAGAATTGTAATGCTAATTTTTTTTTTTTTTTGTCACACATCAGTTTATTGAGGAAATTGTGATGTTAGAGGTTAATTCTATTCTCTTGATTACTTTTCATGATGTCAAACAGAACTCCGAAGTCCACAAGCCATGAAGTTACACAATTACTTTCCCATATTTTGTTCAGGAAACACAAACATCAAACACAAAGAAATGTTCAAGTGAATCTGAAAATTGCCCCCTTCCTACTTTTTTTCAAAAGGTGGTAATTAAGGGTTACGAAGTACAGTGGAATGGAGGAAGGATGAAAATGGGACATGTAGAAGGCAAACATTTTTGCTCGATTTAATTTTCAGTGTTTCAAACCTTTCCAATTTTTTAAAACATGTTTTGCACCAAAAAAGGAATCAATACTTTTCATTCCACTCTTGTCAACTTTAGCCAAAACCTTCTGAGCTGCAGTCATTTTGCTATTTTTCTTTACAGTCTTCAAATCTTTAGTGTTAAACTTAGTGTAATCTTCTTTTGCTTCTACGGGCTCATCTGATTACTTTCTTTGATGGAGGGTTTGGCACTGAAGCTGGAGGTTCTGGAAGCTTTAAATATTTAGATAACTCATCACTTAGTTCTTTAGGGATGTAATCAGATATCAGACCATGGGCATAATTAATACAATCCTCTTCCTTGTCACTGGAAACCAGGTCACCAGAGAAAAATGCAGTAGACTGTACCCGGGCACCGACATTTACACTATTGGTTTTTAATGCTGCCATAGTCTGATTAACCTTTTTTTCCAGCCATTTTAATGTCTTATTTTTGCTGTACTTGTAATATTTCTTCTTGTCTGTTTCTTTCTCCTCTGTCACATGTCGAAGTAACTTCTTAAGTTCAGGAAGTTTCAGCAACAAGATGCAATTCAGAAACATGTCATCCATCACAACTTGATCCAGGGGCTGAAACTTTCCCTCTCTATCAGCCTTTATAAGGGAGTGGAGAAGCAGAAACAGAGGGTCCATGGGTGTGGCAAAGTGAAGAAGAACTCTTGATTGAACTGATTCATTTATAAACCAAGAATGGTTTTTTTCCTTGAAAACTTTTATTTCAAACAGCTGCGGTAGACACATATTGAACAAGTAAATGGCTCCTTCCCCTGAACATGGGTTAACCAGTTTTACAAACAGAAGCCCACTTTTCATCTTCTTTGAAGCATCTTTTAAATACTCTGGGACTAGGAACACGTGCTGCCGGGCGTGAGCCCCTTCTCCGCAGTCCACACCTCCCGCCCTGCTGCCTGTTTGGTCCCGGTGGCCACAGGCCAGGCCTCTGCTAATTGTTTTTTAAAAAGCCAATTATATTTTCATGTTGCTGAGAAAATTTCTGCCTAGAGTATAAAACACCTGCTTGTGATATTTTTTTCCATACCGGTTAACAGTTCTGTCCAGTAGGTGGACTCCTTCATGTACAGATAGGGGTTTTCTTTTTCCTTTAATCAAGTGTTCTTAAATTTGTGAAAAGGCATTTCCTCATATTGAACTTTTGGTTTCACCAATTTATTTTCTGAAAGACTGAAAATAGATTTTGGTATACTGCCTATTCCTGTTTGAGAAATAACTTCATCTTTAGTTACTTTTTCTTTTGTTTTATTTCATTTTTGTTTTAGTTTATATCTTGACATTTTAAATTTATAAATCAGAGCCCCTTCGCAGTGACTAAATTTACCATCTGCATTGGATTCTTTTAAAATAAACTACATTTCTGTGCTTATATTCATCACAATATACAAATGTGTGAATAATTATGATTAATATATATTGATACCAAGGACTAATAATTATATTTGTTGTGAGAATAAATCTGTTTATAGTCTCCATAGTTGTTTTCTTCACATTGTTCTGGAGTAAATGTTTTTTTATAATGCTTTTTTCAACAGGGAATCTGGCTCATGAGTCATTTTTAAGCCAGTCCCTGAAATTTACACTAGTTACTACCCCTAGGGTCAGATGTCTTTGGCAGTTTCTCTATGGCCACTGGGACAAGTGCAGATTCTCATTCTGGGTTATGAGTCTTTGTCCCTAAATCCTTACCTTTCATCCCTGTTCTTTGGAAATCTTATCATACCATGTACTTATAGACACTGAGATGTTGTATGCGTGATGAAAATACCAGTAGTTGATTCAATACTTTTATTCCAACATGAAAAAGAAATCTCTTGACCTGGAAACCCAATTTAGGAAAAGCTTCATTTAGGTAACCTTTGTGTGCTCTTTCTCTGTGACTGAGCCAGTGATGATAGCATGTGACCTGAAACCAAATTTCTCTCACAATTCATTGCGTTTTCATATATTACAGGTTCTACCTCCAGTGAAAGATTAAAATGTCAAAGATAAGTAGAAAAAACAAGGCAACCTCTTCCCTGTATAATCAAGGCCAATTTTGCTGTTTTTATTCTAGATTGTAAATTTGTTGAAAGAAAGAGTTGTATCTTATTCATCTTCGTATTTATCCTAGTATCTGATATCAAACATGGAAGCATAACTGAACAGAATGTATTCTATTACTTCAAAAATTGAAATAACTTGGATTAGAACCTTCTATTAAGCAGAATAATTAAGGATGTCATTACAGAACAGAAATTAAAAAAACACACACACACAGATATTTAAGATAGGCAGATATAGTTTTGAATCATGGCTCCTTTTATTAGCTGTCTGACCCTGCTCAAGTTATTGAACCTCTTGGAGCTTCAGGTTTCTCAGTTTCTAAAATGGGAATAACAGTGCTTAGAAATAATCGAGGACAAGATATTATATAATTTATCCAATAATATGTTATGAAAAATGAAGACTCAAACCCAGCTCTTCTGATTTCTTCTGTATAACATTGAAAGTGTCTTTCTATACTTTAAGTACTTATAAAGGACAGGGATTAGAAAACTCTCCATACTAGTTACAATAATCCTGTTCTAGGATGATATAGGGAGAAGGAAAAAGATAATACTGGAAACTAAATTCTGAAAGCAAACTTAAATTTTGAGACCTTTCTATGGCCTGAACTTTAGTGTCACCTCCAAATTCGTATATCCTAATGCCCAGTGTGAAGGTATTTGGAGGTCCTTGTTGGGTGGTGGGGGGAGAGGTGCTTAGGTCATGAGAGTGGAACCTTCATGAATGAGATTAGTGCTTTTATAGAAGTGACCCCACAGAGCTCCCTAGCCCCTTCCACCATGTGACGATATAATAAGAAGTCTGTGACAGGAAGAGAACCCTCACCCAACTATGCTGGCACCCTGATCTTGGACTTCTGGACTCCAGAACTGTGAAAAGTAAATGTTTATTGTTTATAAACCAGCCAGTTTATGGTGTTCTGTTGTAGCAGCCCAGATGGGCTAAGACAGACCCTGACAAGAACTTTAAACTGATATTCAGGTAATGTAATTAAATGTTTAACATTTTATAAGTTGGTAGGTAAGAATTAGTTTGAGAGAAAATTTTAGTGCAAAAAAATGTGGAAAGATAAGGAATTCTGAAAGGACCAAATCAGAGAGATTATTTTCTAAATTAAGTCAGATAACCAAGATATATGCCAAGATATTAAATCTATGAAGTAATTTCAAGAAAGCATGAAGAAAATGAAGAGTTGGAATTGTCAAAGTAATTGATAATGTCCTTCACATGGTTAAATATTTTCTTCTAGAATTAAAAATTTAATCCAGATATGATATCAATTTAATTATACTCAGGACTGGTACTAGCCTTACCTAGGATTCAACTGTATGAAAATATAATACACCTTGATTTTTTTTAACCAAAAATTTAAGGTAGAGATTTTATTTCCCGCTGCCTGTCAGAAATAAGAGGAAACTGACCTTATTTTTTATAAAATTATAACCTTCGGATTAAGTTGCCCAAGAGACCGAGTGAAGGATGTTTATTAAAAGTCCCTTTCCCGGGCTTCCCTGGTGGCGCAGTGGTTGAGAGTCCGCCTGCCTATGCAGGGGACACGGGTTCGTGCCCCGGTCCGGGAAGATCCCACATGCCGCGGAGCGGCTGGGCCTGTAAGCCATGGCCGCTGAGCCTGCGCGTCCGGAGCCTGTGCGCCGCAACGGGAGAGGCCACAACAGTGAGAGGCCCGCGTAACGCAAAAAAAAAAAAAAAAAAAAAAGTCCCTTCCCCATTGCAAAACTAGGAATAGTACAGGTATGCAATAATAATAATGATGATTGCAGACAGAAAAAGGGTTAAGAACCAGGGCTATGGGACTATTCAAAGAAATGGACAGGATCTACTATTTGATTCTTAGACTCTTCTCTGCGGGCCACTGTATCAAAAGGCATTCAAAGGATTGCTTTCTTTTAGGCTCTAAATGTCCTTTGGGCGTTTGCAGATCTGCATGCTACATTGGAAAAACCTCAGCTTACAAGATGTCCTGTTCAAGCTGTGCTATAAAAGCAGAGGAAGTAGCAGCCCCAGGCTTTCTATCTTTGTCAGGACTCCTCTTGAGATATTAATGTAAAAGTTTACAAAACTAAAAGTTGGATTACATCTCAGGTTCAATTGGATCTGTTAAAATGGCTTATGGTTCAGGGTAATTTATCAGGTTTATGTATCTATTGGCAGAATTTATAGTGTTGTATAGACCACATACAGGTGGAGTTGAGGAAAGGAATCAATCTTTGTCATCTCTTAGTCTTTTTTGTCTTTGAGATGTGGCAGGAGTAGTGCTGAATAAAAGCCAAATAACCTGGGAATCCATTCTTTCTTTTAGAGTGGCTTGGGATAAGATCTCAGTTCTCACATAGGTGTTATTTATAACATATATAGAGTTTAGAAAGAAGAGAGCTTTGGTTGTCAAAGAGATATTTTTATTATCCTGGGATACATACATCTAAAACTCTAGGACTTTCAGTAAAAATTTTCTTCATAGCTTCCAATCAGTTGCACCAGCTGCTTCTTCAGAATGTCCCTCTTGATCAATAATGCCCATGATACTGGAAGGAGAGGAGAGAAACTTTCTATACAGTAGAAGTGAAATCTCTGTTAAGAGATACATATGTCTGGTTGCTGGCCCAAATTTTTGAACTGCTCCATGTTTTCTAATATTTCTTGTTAGATCAAGAATGTGTATTTTTATGGTGTTTCATTTATCTAAAAAATTTTTATGACTCTTCTCATTAGCAAAGACAAAATCAGTCCACCATATTTGAACTTCAGCCAGTCATTACCAGGCTAGACTAACTGCCTTTCTGAGATGATTTTTAAGAAATAGATTTGGGGGACTTCTCTGGCAGTCCAGTGGTTAGGACTCCACGCTTCCACTGCAGGGGGCACGGGTTCGATCCCTGGTTGGGGAACTAAGATCCCACATGCCCTGAGGCGTGGTCAAAAAAAAAAAAGAGAAAAAGAAATAGATTTGGAACAACCAAGTTTTACTAATCAAAAATCAGTTGTATTTAACACTAATTAGGTGTAGTGACTTTTCAGAGTAAAAAATGTCAGATATATTTTCAGCATAGATAAAACTACACACTCCTTTTTGGTACTTGCATCAACCTGCCCTGCTCTAGTTTGTTTTATATACATGTGGATTTACATTACTGTATTTTAATACATTTTAATAATTTTCAGAGTATCTATTGTTAATGATTTTCTTATAGAATATCAAACTTAAAAGAAAAATTGGAAGCACAGTACAAAGAATGCTTTTTTCCCCTGAACCGTTTGTAAGTTACTAATTTGATTCTTTATCATTCCCAAATGCTTTAGTGTTTAAACCCTATGAACAAGGACATTCTACTGCGTAATCATGACACCACCTTCAAAACCAAAAAATCAACTTTGATACATCCAGAGACATCTCAGATTCCATTCAAGTTTCACCCATTGTCCTAAATGCATCCAGCAAAAAATCCAGCTAAAATTCTCATATTGTATTTAGTTATTTTGTCTCTTTTGACTTTTTCAGTCTGGAATATTTCCATGATTTTTTCTTTGACTTTAATGACCCTAACTCTTTTGAAGATTGCATGCTAGTTATTTTGTAGAATGTTCCCTCAATATGAATTGGTCTGCTGTTTCCTCATGATTACATTCAGATTTGTCAGGAAACCACAGAAGGAATACTTTCATCTTTTCATTATATCCTATCAGGTGGTGCATGGTTTCAGTTTGCCCCATTACTCATGATATTCACCTTGATTACTAGATTAATGTGTCTGCTATATTCCTTCACTGTAAAGTAACTCTTTTCCCTGTTGTAATTTATATTTTGTGGGAAGGTACTGTGGAACTGTGTAAATATCCCGTTCCTCATAAATCTGTAGTTTAATTTGTTAATTTTTATCAATATAGACTAGAGGCTTTCTATTTTATTTTTGTGTTCAAATTGTTCCCAATTTGGCAAGCAGTAGCCCACTTACGCCAACTTGTCTGTTCTTAGGATATGTGCCATTATTTGAGCACTTCCTTTCTGTGGCTTATCTTTAAAATTTTTTTTCCAGCTTTATTGAAGTATGATTGAAAAATAAAAATTGTATTTGTTTAAGGTGTACAATACAATGATTTGATTACTACAGTCAAGCTAATTAACATATCCATCACCTCACAGTTAACTTTTTTTTGTGTGTGTGGTGATGAGAAGACTTAAGATTTACTCCTTTAGCAAATTTCAAGTATGTAATACATCATTATTAACTATAGTCACCATTCTGAACTTATCTTAAAACTGAAAGTCTATACCTTTTGGCCAGTGTCTCCCCATTTCCTCCAAGACCCAGGCCCCAATAGTAACCACTCTTCTACTCTCTGTTTCTATGGACTTGACTTTTTTAGATTTCCTGTGTAAGTGAGATCATGCAGTATTTCTCTTTCTGTGTTTGGCATATTTCATTTAGCATAATGTCCTCAGGGTTCATTTATGTTGTCACAAATGGCAGGATTTCCTTCCTTTTTATGGCTGAACACTATTCCATTGCATGTGTATGTATATCTTTATATGTATTTATACATTACATATATAAATAATATGTATTTATATATAAAATACATATTTATGATAAATTTATATATGTTATATATAAGATGTAGATATATGTATGGATAAAGAAAACTTGGTTTATATATGTAATTTTCTTTATCCATTCATCTGTTGATGGACACTTAGGTTGTTTTTATGTCTTGGCTACTGTAAGTGATGCTGCAATGAACATGAGAGTGCATATATCTCTTTGAGATATGGATTTTATTTCCTTTGGATATATACCCAGAAGTAGAATTGGTGGCTCATAGTGTAGTTCTATTTTTAATTTTTTGAGGAACCTCCATATTGTTTTCCATATGACCAAGTTACATTCCCACCAGTAGTGTACAAGAGTTCCCTTTTCTCCACATCCTTACCAATGCTTATCTTTTGACTTTTTGATGATGGCCATTCTGACAGGTGTCATATCTCATTGTGGTTTTGATTTGCATTTCCCTGATGATTAGTGATGCTGAGCACCTTTTCATATACCTGTTGGCCATTTGTATATCTTCTTTGGAAAAGTGTTCAGGTCCTTTGCTCATTTTTAAAATTGGATTATTTATTTATTTATTGCTATTAAGTTGTATGAGTTCCTTATATATTTTGAATAGCCATATTGGATATTTGTAGCTTATCTTGCACATTCTGTGTCTCAGGCCCAGAGTCAGCCATTTCTTCAAGTAGCCTCATTCCTTTTAATGGAGAATGGTAGAAGCTAAGACCCAGGAGTTAGGTGTACTGATTGCTTTTGGAGTGTCAGTGCTTCCAGGCCTTACAGTGGATTAATGTAGGGAATATAGATATATATAACACACATACAAGCACACTCTCATTTATGTCAATAATTATTCCTCTTTATGTAGTGAAAACCGTGAGTTCTTAGTACAACCAATACCAGTCCCAAACTACCAGATTTATTTTAGTTTTCTCCTTTTGCACATGTTTAACTCTTATCTCTGATTCTGAGAAACCTGTCTCCCGGTTTCTCCCAGGAAATATGTTGTCTTTAATATACCAATTATTTGTCTTTGTTTTCAACTCCTACCCTACACAGATGCCTTTCTCATCCTGTTCCAACTCTGACTCCCATATGGGATGTCCTCTTCATTCCACTAGGGATTCTATATACCCCATCCTAAGTCACTCTCCGTAGATGAGCTCCTTGCCCCATTTGGACTCTGACATCCAGTGCTATGCTGCCCTCACTTATAAATATGTTCCTCACTGCATTTGGGCTTCTGGTTCTCCCTGCTGGACCAGCCTACATGCAGAAAGATCCTTCTCGCTGTGCTCGAGCTCTGACACCACACACAAGGCCACGCCCATGAACAGATGCCCCTCCTCATCTTGCTTAGGTGCTGGCGTCTCAGGTTAGGCGCCTTCCCACAGGAATCACTGCTTACTCTGGCTGTGAGTGCTTGTGCCGAGCTTCTCCTCCTCTCTCTTGCTCAGATGCTTCCCCAACTCACAGCTAACTCCAGGTTGCCCTTCCATGTGGATGCCCTCCTCACCCAGGTCAGACTGATACTCCGTCACACGGAGACTTCCTCTGTGGACACCCCTGAATCTCATTTGTGCTCTGATACACTGTTCTGGGTTTCTATTTGTACCCTTCTCACAACTGGAAAACATGTCTATTTTGCTCTCCTCCTATGTATGATTTTTTATATGTATTTTTTTAACTCCTATTTTAGAAAATCAAAAAGCTTTCTTTTTAAGAGAATAGAACTGAAACGTATGTTTGAAACTCTGAAAATCAGGTGGTCCTCTTCTTTTTTTTTTTTTTTTTTTGCGGTACGCATGCCTCTCACTGTTGTGGCCTCTCCCGTTGCGGAGCACAGGCTCCAAACGCGCAGGCTCAGCGGCCATGGCTCATGGGCCCAGCCGTTCCGCGGCATGTGGGATCCTCCCGGACCGGGGCACGAACCCGTGTCCCCTGCATCGGCAGGTGGACTCTCAACCACTGCGCCACCAGGGAAGCCCGGTCCTCTTCTCTTTATGAAGAGAGTCACAAAAAGATTATTTGAATATCACCATTCAGTATATTTAACCTATTATTTTTTTTATAAAAGTTTGATCTCTACTTGGCCATTTTTACAAGAACATAGGTTTGCCCCATTCACATATCTTAGACAATCATTAATCTATCCTTAAGTAACACTACAATTAGTAGAATTGAATTTGTAAACCCTTTTTTAAAGATTATGTCGAGTCCACTTTGTGTCCTTATATACCTAGTGTGTTTCCAGCAATGAAAAAAGCACAATGGGTAATAGAGAGATAACATAGGGCATATCTCATCACCTCAAGCAGCTTATGATCTTTTTGGACTAGCAATAGTTCCAAAGGAGAAGCAATGCAGTGCAGCATATAAACTTCGCTGAATAACAGTCTGTTGGTAAGTATGGTGTACATTCCAAGAAAAATATGGCTTGTGGACTGGAGCAGTTGAATTTTCTCATAAGAAGTGTCTGAAGTGTTATCACTTTAGTTGGCCCTGGAGAGTAGATGGGATTTGGACAGGTGAAAAGATGGGGTAAAAAGAAGAAGCATGCATCAGGAAAATCACAGGTAGGATAAGCATGGCGCATGGGGGGATGCAAAGGAATTTATTGTGATGGGAGCAACAGTAAATTGGGAAGTCATAGGAGGTTAGATTGACAACTAAAATGGGCTTGGAACCTGTCAGTACAAAGAGTGGGCTTTTCCCATAGTCACTAGAACCACAGTAGGATCTAGGGCAACATTATGACATGATGAAAGTTGTGTTTTAGGAAACTTAATCTAGAGGATATTTCTTGTGTAGGTGAGAGTTGGGGAAGACTGTAATTTAGTCAGTTAAAAACAAGCTGGAAGTGTTCAGGGCCTCGAATTCAGCTATGATACTGAGGATGGAAAAGGTGGAACAACGCTGAACTCTTTCCAAGGACAACTGAGAACACAGTGAAACAAACCAACAAACAAAAAATGAAAGGTTAAAAGTGGCTTCAGAAGCTATGAGGCAAAATGAGTGGGCAGTGCATTCTCTGAAAGTAACATTAACATCTAACATTTTGCACTTTCCATTCGATTTAAAATGCCTTTCTTTAATTTCCTGGTTTAGTAATTATTTTATCTCATGACTTTCCAGATAATCTGCAGAATGGCCATTTAAAAAAGCAAAATAGAGAGGAAGATTAAAAAGAAGAATTGGTAATGAATAGTTTGAAGCACATACATGAGCAGAAGTTATCTCTACATGCAGTGTAGCAGTTACCCACAAGCAGGTACATGTTCGAGATAAATTATTCAGCCTTAGTTCCCAGCCATAGTCTTGGAAACAGATGGAAGGTTTGAAGTATTTTTAATAAGCATTTAGATGTAGGATTGAACCTGTAATTTTCAGAAAATACTTAGGAGACCAGCCGATATATCAAGTAGGGAGCACGGTAATATGATTATGTCTCTGTACAAACAAACACATAACAGAAGAGATGCAACCAGCATAGAACTGCATGTGTCAGTCTTACAAAGTACACAAAAATATCAGTGCTGAGAGAAATTTCTAGAAAACATCTGCTATGTTTGCAGATATTTGGCCAAGTTTACAATTTTTTTTTTTAAAGCATCATGTCTAAGTCTACATAGATAAAAAATACTGTGTGCTTTCAGAGGTTATCAGGGACTATATAAAACCTACATATCAAAGCATAACCTTTATTTAGAAATATGATTAATATAGCTGAGAATACATTCTGCTCTTAGAACCAAAAAAAAACAGACAAAAAATCAATATGATGGGCCATATGTTGTTTGGTAGTTATAGAAATGGAATATAAAATGAAGGCTAGTTAATTTTCAGCTTGTTTGTTTTTTTAGTTTTGTATCTTCTGTTGCAACTGAAAAAAGTGAAGATTTTAGGGGTGAAATTCTTCCCAGTGAAGATTTTAGGGGTGAAATTCTACTCACTGCTTCATTCCTTTGGGATCTTCTTGTATCTTCACTGCAACTAAAATAACCTCATCTTTGCTTTAAGTATATTTTGTGAATCTTAATAGTATCACAAATTTAAGCAAATTCCAACTTTTTTCCCCTCCCAGCTCTGTTGCTCTTACTTGAATAAAACATAAAATTAAATGTTTGATTTTGGTTGTATGTTGTAAATTATGCATTGACTTTAGTTTTCACAGAAACATGAGCCAAATGTATTTTTTAAAAGGGAAAAAAATAGATGGATAAGCTAAAGTTCCAAGACTCAGAAAATAATTGCTTCAATTTGATTTGAGACACAAAGTAAATTGTAATCGGAAAGAAAAATATATTTTTCTCTTTATGGTTTGTAATATTTTAATCCATTTACCAACTGGACATCAATTTCAGTCCTCTGATGATCTGACCAAAAGAATGTGACTGTGGTTTAAATAAAGAAGGAAATAATATCACTACTAACAGATAATAGCAAAATTTATTGAGCTCCTGCCATAATTTAAGTGCATTCTACTTTATTTTCTATTTAATTAAATTAAACACAAAAGCTCTAAGAGATGGGTAGCATTGCGATCCCTGTTTTAGGCATAGAGTGAGTCAGTAAATTGTCCAAGTTTCCACAGCTAGGAAGAGGTGAAGACATGAACTCAGACTCTGACATTCTGACCTCTGAGTTCATTTCCTTTAGTCATGCTATAGAACTTCTCTATTTGACATAATTTGTGAAGAATTGCCTTTCTGAGATAGAAATGAGAAACGGAGATATGTATTCCCAAAAATCAGATAAATTGAGGGTACAATATGTCATTAAAGACATAGTATATAATAGTAGTAGCTACCAGACATGACTCTTAGGTTATCATATTTAATTAATAATTTTTTACTTATTCTCTTTCCCCAGCACCATTTTCTAGAGGAGGAAACTAGAGCTCAGATACAGTATTTACCTTCGTCAGGATCACAGAGCTTGTAGATGTCAGATTCAGAATTTGAACACAGATCTCTGACTCCAGAAATCTGAGTTCCTTTTGGTAGGAACCTGTGAGTCCAAAAAGAGGGAGTAGAAGAGGCAGTTGAGTAAGGATTTAGGAGAAATGGAAGAGGCTGTGTCTGTGGCTAAGAAAAAGGAGGAAGCCTGGTAGATCGGGGTATGGAGTGTTAGGGTGGAGACAAGCTCCTTGGCAGGAAGAGACCACATTTCTGGTGAGAGACAGAGGCTTTCAGCAGTCTCACTCTTTTATGGAGCCCAGCGTGAGGGCTCATTCATCTAACCGTGCGTTCCCCATCACATTCATCCACATATGTTAAGGACAACACACTGTCTCTGAAAGAGCATTTTTTCCATGCTAAGTCAGCAGATGTAAGTGGAGCTTCTGGCTCTGCCAGCTACTGGATAATAATCAGAGGAATATCATACATACACACTTTTTAAGCAGTAAGCAGCATTCATCTTTCAAGGTTGGGATAAGGGGCAATCAATGATGTTTGTAAAATGGCTTTAGAAAAGTGGTCAGCCTGTCCTACATGTTAGTTACTGTCATGACTAGTTAAGTTGATTTCCACAGTTTTAAATTTATTTATATATCTGAGGAATAAGATACTTGCATGTCAATTGCTTAGGGCTAGGGCTGTGATTGTCAATCCTTACAATCCCCAGAACCCAGACAAATGTACACACACACACACACACACACACACACACACACACACACACACGGCACCCATCCGAATCTTCTAGAATTGGGGGGAACAGCTGTAATGTTTGAAAAAGTCTCATGCTCCTAGGAACTTCTTAGGTATTCCTCTAGGGTGTGTCTAACTATACCAAACCAAATAATGAGGTAAATTTGAGATGCAGTATTTTAAAGCTCTAGAATAATATCTATATCTTTTCTCTTTCTCAATTTAAAATGTATTTAATACAGAGCTAATCTTTTCATGAATGAAAATGGCCTGAAACCCACATGCTGCTTCAGCTGATTTATTAAAATATCTTAAGATATAAGTGATGCTACAATATTTTCTTAACTTTGTTGGGATATTGGGGGAGGGAGGCAAGGAGGGTTGTGGTAAAGAAAGTTAACAAGTTACATTTCTGGTTCCCAAATGTAATTAGGAGTCTTTTTCCTCCTCACCTTTTTGTATAAGCCATTTCTTATACAAAGATTCTTATAGCAATGTTTGAACATTGCTGCAATTCTTCCCTACTCTGACCCAACTCTAGCTAATTCCTCCATTTCCTTTAGGGAGTCTGCAGATATATATATATATGAGCTTATAAGTTATTTTCTTAACTGAGCCAAGATTTGAAAAATTAGACTTTACATTTAAAAAACCCCAGGTTTCCAGTTTTTTTTTTTTTTTTTAAGAAAAATATCAGAAGTTCTAGCAACACTGGACTATCTCTCCAAGGCTAGATCTGAGATACATAACCTTACTAATGAAAATATTATTTCGAATTTTCCCACAAAGTTTACATAATTTAAAGGGGGATAGTACAATTTGATTTTTAAAGGGATCAGTCTTCTTTTTGTGTTTTTGAAATTAACAAATTATTTGTTTAAGAAGGTAGACTAGTTTCATTGCAGTGATCAAGGCAGTTCGTAAACTTTTGTGGGGGAAGATCATACCATCTGCGATATCAGTGTAAGACACTTTGTAGGGCGACTGAGTAATCTCCAGATGAAACTAAGAAATGTAACTTTAAAATAGTAATGACAATAAAGGTGGTTGTTGATCATTGCTTGACACTGAAGACTAACGTGAATAAAAAAAGCAATTTCTTTATACTAGCTTTCGATGTTCTGTTTTGTGGTGAATGTTAAATTAAATATTATTTATGTATTATATATAATCCACTTTCCCTGGTTCCCACTGTGAAGTGTCTACTGACACCAGTCCAGTTTCCAAGTTAGTCTCTAAAAATACTATGCTCATGCCTTCCTCCAGCATTCACATGTTGCCTCTAACTGAAACCATTTTATATTTCCTCTTTGGGTACCCAAAT